>NC_136059.1:448405018-449005018 GCF_964261635.1 Lissotriton helveticus | reverse complement strand
GCTTTTTTGCGCTGTTCTGGTTTTTAATCAGAAAAAGACTTACAGCCATTAAAGTATCTTTGCTGTTTGTTCTTTATTCTACTTTTAATCTTCATTTTTTGCACTGCACTTGATCCCATTTAGTGATCTCACGCATGGTCTACAAGTAATCGTGGGTTTGTTCCCAGTCCTACATGGTGGGCCTACAAGTTGTCTCAATGACTTAGAGACATTCTAGCCCAACCTTTGGATGACCAGATGATAACATTAGATCACTAACAAGACTTTGATGGGAATCCATCTCTGGACCTTGGCCTTCACCTACCTTTGCTAGTGGTTATATGCGTTGGGCTACTAACTCTGGGTAAGACTTACTGGTTATTTACCTTGTACCTCAGCTGCATCTAGTCTTACGAGTTTAGAGTGAGAAAGGGAGAATTGAAGCCCCTTTAGGGTGTGGTCACAAGCCACAAACCACCCCGCTGTGGTCATGAGCCGTGGTCACAGGCCACCGACGCAACACTTCACTGAGGAACAAGGAACATTGATATGAGATGTCAAAGATCATATTTGAGGTGGCACTTTTATTTTGTTAAATCACCTGCATATCAATGAGTGCATATTAGTTCATGTAACTAAGGAAAACCATTATGAAAATCTGACTTCATTCTGTCAGGCATAAATGCTAGATGACAAATGCTCAAACTTTTATACGGCAAGCTGGAATAAGGATCTACTAAAAAACATGTTTAAATCAATTAGGGATTCAAAAAGGCACAGAATACATTCTATGAAAATATGGCGCCTAAAAATGTGCTTTTCTGAAGAGAATTATCCATGCAAGTTTAACATTCTAAAGAGACCCAAGGTGCAAAAGGACTGGAATATTTTAAAAGGCACAATTGAAATTAGTTAGAGAATACAGAACACATTCTATAAAATCCATTCCCTAGAGACTGCCTAACTAGGGAGGCTAGCCATACAAGACATAATCACTTAGGGAAACCTAAAATGGAAGGAATTGGGTGTAGATGGAAGATACAGAGTATAGTCAGAGATCTAAAAGGCAGAAATGTTATCTAGCTTGGGAGTTTTACCACCTGAGAGAGAGGCGTTGATGTCCCAAGTCAGATATACGGCTATCCGGAGAACTCACGCTCATGCCAAGCACTTGCAGAAGAGTTCTGACTTCAAATTTGACGGTTGGGTCTGATATACCTGAACATACGGAACCAGGGTTCTATGGTGATGCACTTGCTTACGCACTTTCGGTGCAGGTGGCTTAACCGCATGTGTCCTAGGACATCGGAAAGGGTTAGGTGTCCCCATGGTTGGTTGGCCATGTTTGACCACAAGATATAAACAAAGAACATCTTGTCACGTACATATCTCTAAAAATATATGTGAGAGCGGAACTTACGACAGGTGCTGAGGTGCTGTGGCTTTTATTTTGTGCAAGCTATCTTTCAAAACAATATTTCTGCAAGAATCCAAGATGTGCCAACTTGTACTGGCTGGGTCTGTGTACGTGTGTGTGTGGGGGGTGTCTTGCAATGGGGCTTGTGAAAGGCTACTGTACTTTCCAGGTTTGCTCGAGTTGCCTCGCTGTGTTCAGCACATCAGAAATGCACGTTTAAAACTTATTTAGGCCCAGTGGATTTTGATAACATAAGGCGGTGGCCTTTGGCCTGGGCCTACAAACCCGGGATTCAGGGGATCCGTGGGATTTCATTTGCTGATTGTATATGATATATAATTGTATATTCTGTAGCACAGAACTGTCCGCGGACTCTTTTTGCAGTGGTGAAGAAGCTAACGGGAGCAGACACGGTACCTTCTCCTCCGGCTTTGGATAAACCACAGTGTGATGCCATCGCAGATTTCTTTATCTCTAAGGTGGAGCGTATTCATGAATCCTTGATTACTCCTCCGCCATCTGCTGATTCCCTACCGGCGGCTACTTTTGTAAATGTAAATGTGTTTCGATTTATATAGCGCACTAATCACCCAGGGGTCTCAAGGCGCTTGCTTAGGGAACCCGTCCTGGTATTACCCTGTGAGATACCCCGGCAGGGTATTCACAAGGTGAAAGCCAGGCATCCCGCCGCGAGGGGCCATAGTGGAGATTAAGCAAGCTATTGCCCAGAGTCGCAGAGTGTGCCCCCGTGAGTCGAGTAGGCACCGGAGCGAGAATTGTCGAGTCCGTGGAATTTTTGAGCCCGAGACCCGCCGAGGCGGGGAATCGAACCCTGGTCCACGGCTGATCTCAGCTTCCGGGTCTGCCGCCTCTAACCACTGAGCCACGCTTCTCCACTTTTAGCAGTCCTCTTCCCCTTCCCTCAATGCACATCTACGACTGGCTATTGTTTGATGACATCACTTTCTCATCGTGCTTGAACAGTATCAGGTCAGGCTCCCCCTGGGACCCTGTTCCTATGAAAATCCTAAAACTGATGGACCTCGCGCCACGGAGAGTCCTAATGAGACTTCTGAATAGATCTCTTACAGAGTCTAGGGTGGCACAGGAGTGGAAGCATGCCATGGTCGTTCCCTTGCTGAAAAAGACCGGCGCGGACATCACTAACTTATCCAATTTCAGGCCCATATCCCTGCTGCCTGCATGTTCTAAAATCTTGGAACGACATGTGAACACTCAGCTTAATTCGTTTGTCGAGAACGCGGGATATCTACATCCGCCCCAATCTGGGTTTCGCGCACATTACTCCACTGAATCCGCACTCCTCGGGGTGACGGAGAGGCTTCGGCACGGTATCGATCGCGGGGAGACCTTTGCACTCATCCTTTTGGATTTGAGTGCAGCGTTCGATACCGTGTCTCATTCCATTCTTCTTGATTCTCTCCGCTCCCTTGGTGTTGCTGGATCTGCACTGGCCTGGATTGCCTCCTTTCTAAGTGAGCGCACCTTTAAGGTGTTTTCGACAGAAGATGAATCTGCTGTCTATTCATCGGCATTTGGCGTCCCCCAGGGGTCGATTCTCAGCCCTCTGCTGTTTAACATCTATGTCAGACCCCTTGCTACCATCGTGGAGGACGCCGGTTTGACAATCGATTCGTATGCCGACGACACGCAGATCGTGTTCTCTCTCTCCAGCAGTGAGGGCCATGAGGTCTCTGCCTTGAAATCTGGCCTGTCACGCGTTGCTACTTGGATGCATGACCATCTGCTCAAGCTCAACGGTGACAAGACCGAGGTTGTTATTTTGGGCAAGAATAAAGATCTGTGGGGCCCTCGGCATTGGCCCTGTGATGTGGGTCCTTTGCCGAATCCAGCCCCCGTAGCCCGCAACCTCGGCTTCCTCATCGACGATAGGCTCTCTGAGACAGCAGGTAACAAGGGTCGCTGCAATCTGTTTTTCCACCTTAAGTTGGTTGCAGAAGATCCTATGGATGCTACCTTGCTCTACTCAGAGAACTGTCGTCCAGGCTCTTGTGATCTCCCGCATCGACTATGGGAATGTGCTTTATCTTGGGGCCGATAAGGCCACTATAAATAAGCTTCAGGTGGTGCAAAACTCGTCAGCTCGTTTATTGTGCAATGTACCCCGGAGATCTTCCGCAGTTCAGGCTCTGCGTGACCTTCATTGGCTTAAGGTCCCGAACCGTGTAAAATCTAAAACCTTATGCCTTCTCTTTAAAATCAGGCAGGGTTCTGCTCCTAAATACCTGCAGAACCTGGTTCAAGTCTATAAACCTGGTCGCACTTTAAGATCTTCCACTAGTGGCGATTTCTCTGTTCCCAGAATTAAACTGGCCAAAATGGGTGGCCGCTCGTTTTCTTATCTTGGCCCAAAGATGTGGAATGCTCTTCCGCCGGCCTTGAAAGCCGAGACTGATCTCCTCTCTTTTCGTAAAAAACTGAAGACCCTTCTGTTCAATTAATCCCTCTGCAGTGTTTGTTCTGTTTTGGGCCTTTTGCTTGTTTTTCTTTCTTTTATCTATCCCTGGCGCCGGGAAACCCATTGAGGGTAGCTGCGCGCAATATAAGTTCAAATAAATAAATAAAATAAATATGGCGAAAATTGGTCATTTTAGCATATTTTCAGATTTTGTCAAGTAGGGCTCACATCAGACCTTCATCCTACCAAGGTCGATAAAAATGCCCTTTCTGTGTTTAAATGGTAGAATGTGACCCTCTATCAAGAGTACATATTTGACTCTTGTTTCTCTTATCTTAGACCCCCAGGTTTCTTTGTATCTTACAGTATTGCAATTTTGTCTAACATTTTTAAAATCAGTGGGGATTCGTGTTGGGAGCTCATTAAACGAAACCAATTGCCCACTCCAGTCAGCTTAGAACTATACAGTGCAGTAGCAATTTTTCCAGGAGGGGTGTTGAATATAAGATTATATTTTTCAAAAAATGAATAATTTGAATAAATTCAAAAAAAGGTTTGTTGTTCCCAGATCCTCTGGCCTGCACTTCCCCAAACCGGAATCATTCCATGTTTTCAACTGAGCAGAATGAATATGTAAGCCTAAATCTCTACACTCAGTTAATTTTAAAGAAAAAAAACCCCGAAAATTCCTTTTGTTTAAAAAGAGTACAAAGTCCATATGGAAAATCCACTAACGTTTTATACCTTGTTTTCTTTGGGAGTTTGGATGTCTTTAAAAATGTGGGAAGTTGTGTTCCAGCTTCTTGAATCATTTTATAAATAAAAAAATATCGACCAGCTTCTGTTTGGATAATAACCATGCAACATAATCAAAAAATGAAGATTCATAATATGAATGCATATTTGGAAGTGTAAAGCCACCTAACTGAGTATCTAGTTGCAAGATCGGGAACTTGACTCTAGCTGCCATATTATTCCAAATAAATGACCTAATCATAGAGTGAATCCCTTTAAAAAAACTAGCATTCACCTTAATCGGAATGTTGGAAAAAAGGAATATCAAAAGAGGTAGAATAGACATCTCAATTAGTGCACTATTAGGGTTAGCGGACGATTAGTCCATTTATCAAGCAGTTTCTGCATCTTAATTCTGGTGACTTTGTAATTCAACTTAATAACTGACCATATTGTCCTGTGACATAAATCCCCAAATACCGTATAGGATCAGTTTTTAATGCCTGCTGTTTCAAATCATCTGGCAGAAATTCAGACCCGGTATTTAAACTTAAAATTTCAGTCTTACTTGGATTAATTTTATATCCCCCTATTTGTTCGAATTTCCTAAATTCTGCCATTGTAGAAAGCAGATTAGACGTTTCAGGAGACAGATACATAATTGCGTCATCAGCAAAAAGTTTTAATTTCACCATTCCGTCTATCGGAGCTGTAATATTCGTATTAGCTCGCATTTTCATTGCGAGAGGCTCGATAAAGAAAGTAAATAGGAGAGGTGATAAGGGACAACCTTGCCTAGGGTAACGATTTATATCAATTAACCTTGTCTGGGTCCCATTAACTATTATCTCAGCCTGCGCCTCATGATAAATGTTTTGAAGCATGGTGATTACCGAAGACAGATTCCCAAACCTAGAAAGTGTATAAAATAAAGTATCCCAATTAACTAAATCAAAAGCTTTCTCTGCATCTACCATTATAATGCAGGCAGGTGTCCTGTTAATATTAAAATAAACCAGAGCTTGAATCAGAAAGCGAGTATTTGTTGTCATCATACGACCCGGTATAAACCCCGTTTGATCATAGTGAATTACTTCCTTGGATGCAAAAACAAAGCGCTGGGCCCAGATCTTCATACAAATTTCATAATCAGCATTTAATAAGCTAATCGGTCGAAATGAGTTGAGACTATTAGATAGTTTACCCTTTTTTTACAAAACTTATTACTATCGCCCTTTTAAATTCGAAGATACCTCCCCATCCGTTTTTATATTATCAAATAATTTTTTCAGAAATGGTGTCAACTCCTTCACAAACGTTCTATAAAATTTTATGGGAATTTCGTCTTCGCCACAAGCTTTTGCTCCAGCCAAACTCCTAATAACTACCGATATCTCAGCCTCTGTAATATCCTTCTGAATCTGCGTAGCTGAACCCTGTGATATAGTTGGTAATTGAAGTGAATCAAAATATTCATGGATCATATCCGAATTAACGGAATATTTCATAGTATATACTTGTCGACAGTGGTCAAGAAAAACGTGCGCAATGTCAGCTCTGTCAGTAACTATAGCATAAGTTTTAGGATCAATTATTTCTACAATAAAGGCGGAGTCTTGACGAGCCCTGGTTGACCAAGCTAACATCTTTCCGACCATTTGGTTTTCTTCATATACTTTCTGCATATAAGTATGGGAACTATTTATCTCCTCTAACACAAACAAATCTCTACATGCCTTCCTGGCCTGTTCCAGCTGACCCCGTGATGCAGAACCCACGATTTTAGAAGCATTATAATGGTGCTCAGTTACTCATGCTCACAAGGGGTTTTGCTCAAGAGAATTTTTAGTTTCTCTGCCAGGATACCGTGTATTTCCAAATAGGGATCCAGCACGTGGCAATATTTGTGAATGGCGATAAAACATCTGCCAAGGTGTTGTAGAGCTTTGTCATGGCTTCAGGATTTCCAATAATGGAAGGCCATTTTAGTGCTCTACGATTATTACTGATCATTGGGTTTAGGAGAGAATTTCTCTGAGTAGAGCTTTTTCCCAGAATCCAAGATTCAAAAAGTCCCTCCATTGACAAGCACAAAAGAAGATGGTTACTGTCCACTTTTGGCTCTACTTTTAAGTCGATTAGATTATACCATAGGCTAATACTCGCTAATATATAGTCGATTTTGCTCTCGGTGGTGCCTCTTTTGAATGAGTATGCACTCGGGCTGTCTGACGACAGCCTACCATTGCAGGCCTTCAGTCCTTGCCCTGAGACTAATTGAACCAGTTGCATTACTGCCATTGTGCATGGTAAAAGAGGTCCAGCTTCCAATGGTGGACTACCTCTAGCCATATACTGTTCTTCTAGGAGGGTTTCTAGGCCTGTGCCAGGCTCAAACTTGCAGTTAAAGTCCCTGCCTATTATTACTGATGCCCTAGGTTCTCTAGTGCTTAAAAAGTTATCCAATATCTCAAATACTGGTGATTCTGTACTAGCTGCTCTTGGTCTGCTATAGAAATTTGGCAAAAAGACATCACCTTTGTTTTGTGTTTTTATTTTTACCCCTAGGATATCTGGGGAGGGAAATTCAAGTTGGCTAATTTCTATCTTTAGGGAGATTTGAGCCCTTATGACTAGGCCTCATGATGGTCTACCTCTTATTGAGGCAACAGCATTAGTACTAAATGTCCTATAGCCCAACTTCTGGGGCGAATCCAAAGCCCATGTTTCTTGTAAAAGACACAGCTCATATCGATTCATGTTCTCTAGTCATTCCAGATCAATTAATTTTAGTTTCAGTCCCGCTATATTCCATGATACTAAATATTTCAGGGTTTGTGCGAGTTCCTTTCTGCCATTCGGGGAACTGTGTTGTACCACAGTTGCTTCGATAATCTCGTCACTCTCTCTAGGGCTTCCCTGATGTTCTTGATAAGAACAATCTAATAATGGCTTTCCTGTAGCTATTCCTTTTAACTGGCGTGAAATGGCCCAGTACAATGCATGGACACAGTTACCTGTATTCCTAGTCAATCAAATGTCTCGAGATCGTTTTGGGTACAGTTGGTTTTTAATTTATGTCCAGCGTTTGCAAGTATTTTTTGATTCACTCTTATCTCAGTTCTAGGTGTGTTTAACTTGAACTACACCACAGAGTTGAATATTAATGGTGCCCTTAGGCCCAATGCTACCAAACCATCTACTAGACTTTTATATTTGATGAAAAGGAGTATGGGGTAGAAGTGTTCCTGCTAGCTTGTCAGATGTTCCTCTTTCATAATTTCAGAACATATTGCTCATGCTTGGATCTTATCCAGTGAAGTCTACCAAGGAAAATCGAGAGCAGGAATTTTTATATCAGAAAACTACAGGCTTTATTCACAAAGACAAATGTCCACTTTTTGTGTGAGTTTACTCTTTTGTGGCATTCACAAAAAATTAATAGAACTTTTACCACTTGGGGGACTCCGCAGTTGGGACAGAGAACTCTGCTCTTAAAAAAATAGGCCTGCCTTCTATATTTATGTGCAGGGTCCTCCCCTCCCCCCGACTTCGGAGTTGCCTCAGTTGCAAAGTTATTAGTGAATCGTAGCCTTATTTGAACCAAGGTGGATGGTTTGGTTGTCTAGCAGGCACGCCAAATGTCATGACGTTTGCCACTGTGCCTGAGAAACTTCCGCACTGGTGCTGAGGATCTCTATGCTGTGAAGGAGACACTGCTATCAACAGCCCTGAAGGTTTGGGGAGCAGGTCCCATGGTTAAAGTATCTGCTCTGCAAACTTTTTTGCTCAGAAAAGACTAACTCTAGAAGAGTGTGTGCAGTAGCGACACAATATGGCCACCTAACCGGGACCCTCTGGATACCTTGGAGCTTCCTGGCGGAGGGAGATTGAACCTGTCTGGCCATGTCGATGTTTGGAGTTCGGCGATGGATTTGGGGCAAGTACTAAGTGACAACGGCATAGATTCATCAAGCAAAAATCCGCTCGCATTTGGACCGGTATTTTTGCATTTGGGATGCATCATCCCAAATGCAAAAATCGCAATTAAAGAAATCTCAAAATTGCGATTACTTAAATTGCTATTGCATTTAAAGAATCTCAAATTGAGATTCCTTAAATGCAATGCATTAAAGTTTAACAATAGCGATTTCGCTAATAGGGCTGGCAAATTACCATGAAGTTGAACTTCATGGTAATTTGCAAAAACTTTGAAAAATGCACTAAAGTGCATTTTTCAAAGTTTCATGTTGCACAAGCACATCCCCTAAGGGCATGTGTGTGCGCAACATATGTGCACAGATCAATTTCAGAGGTGCAACAGGGTGTCCTTTGGACACCCATGCACCCTTGAAATCGCATTATCAATTTGCGATTCGCTAATTGCGATTTGCAAATTGAGAATGTCTTCTCATTCATTCCTATGGGCCTCTAGGCCCATAGGAATGAATGGGGAGGTATTCCTTAATTGCGAGTCGCAATTAAGGAATTTTAAGAAATCGCTATTTTTTTAGTGATTTCATGCATTGCATTTTGCTATTCCTTAATATCGAATCGTTATTTTTTGCTATTAAGGAATAGCAAAATGGGTTCTTGATGAATCTGGGGGAATGTGTTCTACTTTTTAAAGATCTGAAGCCTCTGTATAGCTACCATATAAATCATCTCAGGAGTCTAAGATTGTTACCAGGTCAATAATTTAATTTCCTAATGTTTTCATAATATTTCGTTACCTTAGACCATATTATTTGACTATGGGGCATATTACCAAGCAATAACGATAATTATCGCTATTGCTTGGATAGAGACAAAAATTTACCGCTGAGCTGCGGCGATTTTTATCGCAGATAAACCTTGGCATTACCAAGGTTTATCGCAAATGCGATAAAAAACGGCCGCAATGCATGAATATCGCTGAAAAGTCAGCGATATTCATGCATTACCGAGCTAATGCTCTTAGCCATGTTATCCACCTCCCATTGGATAACATGGCTAAGAACTGCTCAGGGGCAGGTGTTAGCTTTTGGAGATATTCGCGCTTGGCGCGAATATCTCCAAAAGTTGGTAATAGGAGATAGCGATGTTAGCGACTGTTTCCAGTCGCTAACATCTTGGCACGCCCACTTTGCATGTCATTAGTGATAAATATCACTGACATGCAAAGTGGGGCCCAAGATGGTCGCTATCTCCTACTAGCTGTCGCTAACTGGTGTTAGCGACAGCTAGGTAATAGGGAGATAATTTTATCTCCGCTTTCTTGGCTTTTAAAGCCAAAAAAGCGGAGATAAACCCCCTTGATAATATGCCCCTATGTTCTTGTTAATACTTGCTTAATTTCAGGTTCCAGTCCTTTTCAGCAGCGCATCATCAGGCTGCCGTAGTCTCCACTAGTGACACTTTACATAACCAATTCCTTATTATTTGTTTCTATAATGGATTCCCTCCTCTTTGCAACCCATTTTTTTCCCTACCTCTTTTATCATCTTTAATAAGGAATCCACTGGTAACGATAAACAGCTAAAAAAGATCCAATTTCACCAAGAAATTGCTATTCCCTTAATGCTGGAAGATGTTATGAATAAACTTAAAAAACAAGAGTTTTGATGTGGAGAGGAGCTTTTCTTTTCAGAAAATTGAAGACATTTTTTTTCATCTGGATTCCAGGCTAACAAATGTTAAATAGCAAGTTAGTGATGCTTCGATATGGCCAAAGTAGCGGCTCTGTCTCTAGTTATGATCTTATTCATCTCTGTCTTTTCAAGGTTACCTATCAGGACAAAATGACCACCTTCGACAGCCCTGCAGATCTGAAGCTGTTTCTCCATGCGCAAAAAGGAGAAGCGATGGAGCTGACCTTTGTCCTTTCTATATAGAATGGGTTCCATAAATTGTTAGATGGTTCTCTTCCCATCTTTTTTTTCTTCCCGTTTTACAGTCTATACAGGTCTTTTGGATCTGTTTTGGTGTCTCCTTGTTTTCGTTTTTCTCCATCTCCAGGATATGGCGTGCAGTACACGCTCTAGCGCCTAAGGACGCTCGACCTCCTCTTAAGGAAGGTAAGAGCAGGGCTCGGTCTTGCTGATTTATTGGAACATCTGACCTGAGCAGAGCGGTCATACCGCATTGCTCGCTCTGTGGGGCATCTAGCTTGATTCTCAAGCAATTTTAACAATCCTTCGTTTTTTTGTATTTTCTTTCATTTTAATTTCGTTTTCCCTTGCTTTTAATACCTGCTCCTCATACCTGCATTATAATTGTTAAACCACCGCGTTTTGCGGGTCCTGGGTCCTTTAGTTGCTGCCCCTCGGCAGTTGGGAAGTTCGGCGGCCATATTGGGTGAGGGGAAGGACGCTGGGCGTGCAGTACACGCTCTAGCGCCTAAGGACGCTTGACCTCCTTTTAAGGAAGTCATGCTGACGCGCAGCGGTCACGCGCGGCGGGAATGCCGGATCACCGCCGGAGTCACGCCAGAGTCCAGCCCGTCTGCGCCCGTCAGCGCCCCGGAGGCGAGCGAGGCGGCGGGTAGGGACTTACATCATGTATGTTTGCTCCTGCGCCTATTATGATACGCTATACGTCGTTAGAGCTACGATCTTTGCAGAAGACGTCCGGTGGCTGTCATACAGTCTTTCCCGGTCGCTATAGAGGCAAGAAGCGATGTCCTGGTTGTGGGTGGTCTCCCAGCTCTGTTCCGCTCTCTTGCCCAAACATAGAGATCGATAGTGTGAAATATCCTTGCATGCTGTTAAACACTAGGTCAGTATGCAGGCACGCGCAGGACATTTATGACCTTCTGGTTATGGAAAAGCCACTCTGTCTGATGCTGACTGAGACCTGGTTGGGGGAATTTTCCAATCCCGATATAACCATAGCTATCCCCCCTGACTACAACATTTTCAGGCAGGACAGACTGAAGGGGAGGGGTGGTGGAGTGGCAGTGGTGGTGAATAAATGCGCCACTTGCTCCATTCTGCCCATGGACGGTATCCAAGGATCTGAATCCCTTGCCTTTTCCATTACATTGACGCCTCATCAATCCTTTAAAGGCCTCTTAGTCTATAGGCCACCTGGACCGCTTGATACCTTCTTTGATGAGCTTCAGTCAGCAATCTCGGTGTTGGCCTTGAAAGCGGAACATTGTGTTCTTGCCGGGGATTTTAATTTTCACCTGGATGAGCAACTGGACCCTGACACTATCAAGCTGTCTGATGTCACGGCCCCTTTCGGCCTGATCCCTTATCTTTTTGGACCAACACATGATAAGGGTCATACCCTAGATCAGGTCTTCTCCACGTCCCCTTTGGAGGTGACGGATCTTGTACCAGTGCTTTGGTCGGACCATAGACTGGCCAAATTCCACATTGGGGGCACGATGAAATCGTCCAATACTGCTTCTAAGCAGCAGGGTCGTGCCCCTAGGGCATATCACCGGGTGACCCCAGATATGCTGGCTCAGGCTGCTCAGGACCATCCCTGCCCCCTGACGGGAGAGTTGGAGAGGGACCTGGATTCCTTGCAAGTGTGGCTATTGGATAGATTAAATGAGCTAGCCCCTGTGATGGCCCCCCGGTTAACATCTAAGCGGGTCTCTGCCCCCTGGTTTACTGAAGCGCTGTCCCTTTCACGACGGCAGTGCAAGGTAGCGGAAAGAGCCTGGCGCTCGCAGTACGACCCTGTGGCAAGGCTCGCCTATAGAGCAGCAGTGAAAGCCTACCATCGGGACATTCACCTGGAGAAAAAAGGCTACTTCGCAAGGAGGATAGAGGCCGCCTCTAATTCTTGTAAGGAGATCTTCACAATTGTGAGGGAATTCACGGCCCCCCGCTCTAATGTGGCTCAGGTTGCTCCTTCGGAGTCCTGGGCTTCCGATTTGGCTAACTTTTTTACCAATAAGATCAAGCTGATCCAAGACTCCTTTCCTCTGCGGGTGCCTGCAATTCCATCCAGCCCCGTAGATGGATCAGTTTCACCGGCACCTTTGGGTTCAGTTATGGCCGTCTTTCCATCTATCTCAGTTCCTGCTTCATTGGCACTTATGGGTAATCTCAAATCGGGGTCGCCCCTTGACCCATGCCCAGCCAAATTCTTGGCAAAAATGGCAGAAGTCATAAATCCGCTGGCGAACCCACTTTTGAACCTTTCGTTGAGTCAGGGAGTGGTCCCGCAGGCCTGGAAGCAAGCAATGGTCATTCCTTTGCTTAAGAAGCCTGGGCTTGACCCGGAAGTCTTGGCCAACTACAGGCCTATTTCTCTCCTCCCTGCGCTCGCAAAGATTCTGGAGAAGCATGTACACACGGAGCTCTCTAATTATTTAGAATACCATAATGTACTACACCCTACTCAATCTGGCTTCCGCCCTAACCTAAGTACCGAGACGGCGCTCTTGGAGGTATCGGAAGCCATAAAAGAGGTTCTTGATTCAGGGGGCAAAGCCATGCTTGTCATGTTGGACCTGTCGGCGGCCTTTGACACCGTCCCCCATGAGGGTCTTCTCGCCAGACTTCATGAGATCGGTCTGAGGGGGACGGTGCTCAGCTGGTTTAGATCATTTTTGGCTGGCCGTCGACAAACGGTCTGGGCCTCATCCAGCTCGGCCGTGATGCCGTGTTTGGGAGTCGGAGTTCCGCAGGGTTCTGTGTTGAGCCCGACTCTTTTTAACATCTTTATGACCCCTTTGGCGGCATTGGCGGAGTCTTTTGGGGCCCAGATCGTTTCCTACGCCGATGACACCCAACTCCTCTTTTCATGTAAGAAAGGAGGGGATTTCGATGGAGAGAGTATCCGGGAGTGCCTTGGGGCTGTTTTTAAATGGTTCCAGCTGAACAGCCTCAAGTGCAACTCAGACAAATCTGAGGTACTCTTCTTCGGTTGTCTATCGGATCCGGACTGGCAAGCATGGTGGCCTGCTAATATGTTCCCTCCGTCTTGTTCGTCCCAGATGGCTAAAAACTTGGGGATCAGGATGGACAAGGGTCTTACGTTAAGATCTCAGATCCTTGGTTTAACGGGAACATGTTTTGGCCTTCTCAAGATGCTCCGGAAGTTCTTGCCTCTACTTTCGGAGGAGCACAGAAAGCTGACAGTGCAGGCCATGATTGGCTCAAGACTGGACTACTCCAACGTCCTTTATTTGGGCCTGCCGGAATATCTATTGCAGCGGCTGCAAGTCGTCCAGAACTCGGCTGCGAGGGCCATTTATGGCCTAAATAGGCGAGCCAGGGCTGCTGGTCTTCTGCAGTCGCTCCATTGGCTGCCCATCCGGAAGCGGATAGCATTCAAGGCCTTGACTTTGGCCTACAAGGCTCTTCATGCTGTGGGAGCAAAGTATCTCCAGAGGAGACTTGTCTTCTACCGCCCGGTTCGATCTCTAAGATCTGAATCTCTGCTTCTTGCGGTGGTTCCGCGGGTAAAAAAGGCTCGTATTGGAGGCCGCTCCTTCAGCCTGTTGGCGCCACAGCTGTGGAATACTCTGCCGTTGGCATTGCGAGGCGCCACTAGTTTGTTTACTTTCAGGAAGGACCTTAAAACCTGGCTTTTTGCCCTTTAGCCTATCTACCTTGTTTTCTCTGCTTTTTTCTCTGTTTTTATATTACTGTGTTGTGTTCACTCTGCCTAGGTTCTTAATAAAAGCGCCGGGACACTCTTTTTGAGTAGCCGTGCGCTATATAAAACAACGTATAACATAACATAACATAACATAACATAACATAACATATTGTTCTCTTCATGGTGGTGAGTCTTTAAGGTTTTCGTTCTGCTAGGTCCTTGTATTTATTCTTGTTTTATCCATTTACCTTACTTCAAAATCCTTATTCCTCCATTGATTATCTTTTCTATTTATATTTTCCAAGGATCTGCTCTTGGATGTCCTCTGCATCTCCACTCTACCCTCTCCTACATTTATTGTATCTTTTGATATGCTCCTTTCATCCAAGGCTAAAGTAGTTTAGCTTTTTGCCATGTCCTCTCTACATATATCGGGGAGTTTCTATACCTGCCTGCTCTTTTTTTTTTCTTTTTCAGTTTCCTCCCATTCACCAAAATATATCCTCTCCTCTCGTCTTGCCCCTACGTCTCATTGCAATTTCTATTTTATTATGCAACCTCTTGTTGTCAGTATTTAATCTACTTATGCCATATATATTCCTTTGAGGCTAATGTTGCATTCAAAATGGTTACTCTACATTTTTTATGTTTATTGTTTTCACTCATGTTATTTATGAGTAATTTGTGTGCTATTTCATTAAAAACCCAAGACTTCTTACCTACTTATCCAGACTAAAAAACAAGATTGCTCTACTATAAGAAACCACCTTAGAGAACAGGACATTGTCTCTCTAAGAAGAAACTGGGTTGGGTATGCTTTTTGTTCACCTGCTATTAATAATAAAAATTGTGTTATAATTCTCATTCGTAAAACGTTACATTCTCAAATTTAAAACTAAGTTAAGGATGATAAACGCAGATCGCTTTTTTTTAAACCTTAAGATAAATAACACCCAACTCTTTCTTTGTAATGTTTTTGGTCCCACTAGTGTTGATCTACAGTTCTTGGGAAGCTTTTCCACCCAATTACTGACTTGTCCAACAGATCACTTCATTGAAGGGGGTATGGTAACCATTTCAACCCATTCATTGACTGAAGTTCTCAGACTAGATATATATCCACCAAAAAGTAACCCACCGTTAAAAATTAAATAGCATCAAGAGGACTGATTGATGCTTGAAAATTCTCTCACTCTGACATTCTGGAATTTTACTCCCCTTTACACCAGTTCAAATCTAGAATAAACTACACATTCTTAATACAGAATATTTTTAATTTTATCATGCAAGCAGATATTAGTTCTATCCTCATTTTGGATCACACCCCTTTTATAGTCGACTTAGATAAACTAACAGAAACTCCACGATCCAATAAATGGAGATTTAACAATGCATTATTATTTGCTAAAGATTAGGATAAGCAATATGAATTATTTTCAAATTTGCCTTTTGATGTTAATCTCCCTTCCAATACTCAGATGAATTTCATTTTAAGGTGACTGTTAGAGGATTTATCATAGATAATGTCACAACCTAAAAAAAGAAAGCACTTAAGGATTCTTCTGAAGTATGAAAAGAAATCAAAACTCTTGAGCATGAATATTATTCCTCTAATCAGGACAGTCCTCTAGCTCGTTTGGCTAAGGCCAAATTAAAGTACAACATGTGATCTTTTGAAGGTGCTTGCAGCACTTCATGTGTATGTGTATATATATATATATATATATGTATATATATATATATATATATATAGCATTACATGAAGACATACATTTTTTTTTGTTAGGCATGGGGAGATTAAGTGATTTGCATAGAATCACTGGATGTTCAGCGTCATTGCCGAGACTCAAACCCAGTTCCCCAACGAGTTTGACCGCCAACTCCTCTCCCCTATATTTATTCAAAATTAGTGCATAAACAGTGGAACACTGCCTCTATGCATGTCCTAAATGTGCTCACAGCCCTGGGGTTGTTTTTATCAAATGTGAGAAGTTGTTGAGTATCATCAGCATAAGAGTCTATGTGTATGCAGAATGATTCACCTGAGGATGCCAGAGGACCCATATACACAATAAAAAGGGTAGGGCTTAGATCTGCCTCCTGCGGAACCCTAAAGCCCAGAGGCTTTGATTTAGAGGTAAATGGATCCATTCATACAGCTTGCTGCCCGTCTGTGAGAAAGCAACTCAGCCAAGTCAGGGCCGGGGCATTCACACCTAAATCACCTTAACTCCATAATAATAGTGAGTGCGAGACCCTATCAAATGCTGCAGATAGATCCAGGAGTATCAAGGCTACCTGGCATCTCTGGTCCACTGACAGCTTGATAGGCTATCTGACTCTCCTGGTCCACTGCCAGCTTGATAATATCAGCTACCTCTAAAAACGTGCTTTCTGTGCTGAATCCCGGGTGAAATCCTGACTGGAAAGGATATAGCAACTTGTTCTTTTCTAGAAAATCTGAAAGTTGCTGGTTTATCAGTTTTTCCACTATTTGACAAAAGATGGCACAAAGATATTGGTCTGAAGTTGGACCGATTGTATTTGCCTGCAGTGGGCTTCTTTAGTAGTGGGATTAGATTGGCCCACTTCCATCCAGCAACTGGGACCCATTGCAGACTGTAAAGGCAGGTTTAGCACCTGGTTTAGTATGGGATTTATTGGCGCATTATTACCAGTGAGAATACGGGGGCAGGTATCTTCTGGAGAACCTAATTTACAAAAAGTTTGATCCCGCACTGACACTTCCATAGTAATAGGCACAAACTCTGACAGAGAGAGTCTCTTGAGAGAAGGCAGGGTCACCAATTGATCCCTAACATCACTACTAACTGTTTTATCTAGGAATCAAAAAATCTGAGAGTAGGTTACACAACCTGAGCAAAGGCAGCATTGTAAGGTATCAGGATGTGTGAATTTTTTAACTATCTTGAATATTTGAACAGACATATCTTGTGCAGTATAGATTTATTGGAGAATTAAGAATGTCTGTGTTTTCTTGATAACCCGATGATATTCATGTATAGGCACCTTTATAGATCAGTTTGCTCATGGGAAGATAAAAACATCTCAAACTTCTTTCAAGGCTTTTGCAGGATTTACGCAGTATGTTTAGCTCCTCATTAAATAAGGGTGCAGATTGACGTTTGGCTACTGAGCTCCTTTCAGAGGTTTTGAAAGGGGCTACAGAGTCAGCAGTCGAATAAAGCACTATGGGCCATATGTAGGTAGGTGTATTGCGATCGCAAACCCCGAAATTCGCAGAATTCGGGGGATTTGCGATCACAAATGTGTGTGATGCGATGTAGGTAAGTAATGTGCAATGTAAAATTGCTAATCGCAAAAATTGTGATTACCAAATTTGCAATTAATGGTTTTTGCGATTTCTTTTGCGAATTCGCAAGGTGCGTACCAATAATTACTAAAACCGCAAACACCTGTTACGCAAAAATGCGAATTCGCAAAATGCTATGTAGGTAAAAATCGCAATTAGCAATTTAACAAAATTCGCTATTTTGCACTTCTCTTATACCACCAACTCAGACCAGGTGGTAATCAGGTGCAACCTATTTAAACAGGCCCATAATGCAACAGTGGCTTCTCACAATGGCTGGGCTTTATGTAATAGCCAGGAGGCTGCGTATCCGTGAGGCTGAAGAGAGAAGGAGACGTCAGGAGAGGATTTACAGGACACGCATCACCCTCTCCAACGCACTGAGGACATCCATGTGCACAACAGGCTGCATCCAGAAAGTATCCTGGAGCTGATAGAGGAACTGACACCCATGCTGGAGCACCCCACATACAGGGCCCACACACATTCAGGTGTTGTGCTCACTGCGCCTCCTAGCGTCAGGGAGTTTTCAGGGGGTAATAGCCGCAGTAGGAGGGGTGTCCCAGAGTGCACTTTCACACTTTTTCCACGCTTTCCTCAATGCCATGATGCAGAGGATGCACCACCACATCAAATTCCCAGACACACAGCAGGAACTGGACCAAACAAAACAAGATTTTTACCAAATTGCTCGATTCCCCCACGTGATTGGCTGCGTAGACGGAACACATGTCGCACTGTCTCCCCCATCACACAATGAGTATGTTTTTAGAAACAGAAAGTCATATCATTCTTTAAACATCCAGGTAGTCTGCAATGCCAAACATGTGATCACAGATATAGTAGCAAAATTCCCTTGAAGCACTCATGATTCCTTCATTTTTCGCCACTGTGGTTTACATCCCAGACTCACAAATGGCGAGTTTGGAGAGGGATACCTGCTAGGTAAGTGTTTGGCACACACGAACAGTAGTATGAAATGCCTGAACTTGCAGTATCTTACTAAACAACAACATACGTTATCCCTGCAGGAGACTATGCCATGCGGGACTACATACTGACACCCTACCTCAATCCATCCACAGCTGCTGAGCGGAGGTACAACACTGCCCACAGAGCCACAAGAGCCACCATTGATAGAACCTTTGGAATCCTCAAAAGCCGTTTCCGGTGCCTCCATAAGAGTGGAGATACCCTACAGTACAGCCCGGAGACGTGTTACAAGATTGTGGTGGCCTGCGCAATGCTACACAACATCGCTACCAAGAAGGGCACCCCAGTGGATCTGACAGGATCAAACACATCAGATGAGGAGGATCCAACTCCCCAACGCAGACGTGTAGGTGGAGCCGGGGCAGCTTCCGGGCGCCTGAGACGTGATCACATCACACAGAACTACTTCTAGGTGAGAATGAATGACACAATGACCAATGTTGATGACAAGAAAATAGGTGTATTCCCTTAACTGCAGGATGTGAAAAGTCACACAGTGTGACTGTAACTTTGTTGGTAGCACATGTTATTGTCCTCACAGTGCCATCATGATAGTGAGTTCGGTAGTCCTCATGGCATGTGTTGCCTCACAACATGCCATTGATGAATGCTACCCCTTCACCTCCGGCATGCACGCTCTGAGGCCCCTCCTTCAGCCTGTGCACTTGCCTCGCTGTTGTCATCCACAGCTCTGCCCTGACGCCCACTCCTACGCCTTTCCTACGTATTGGTGGAGTTGGTGTGCTCCTGCTGGATTGCCCATCTGTGTCCAGGCTCCCTGGTGTTCCAATTCCCCCAGTGACAACAGTCCGCAGTTGGTCTAGTGCATGTGTCACCTGCACCAGGCCCCGAGCAACGTCCTGACAGCAGTGTGCCAACTCATGTTGCATGCTTATTGTTCACCGTGCTAGCATGGATATTGCTGTGGATTGCCGGTTGACAGCCTTTGTGAACTGATCCAGGCGGGTGTGTAGCCGATGTTGTTCCCTGCGCCGGGCCTGCCTCTCCCTTCTGTTTTCCCTCAGATTTGCCTCGGAAGCTTGTGCGATTGCTGTCACCTCAAGTCTCAGCTCCGACATGTGGCGGTTGTGTTGTGCTAGCTGGCGCTGGCGCTGGATTGACATTATCCCTTTACTTTGCAGGCACTGCACATGCAACATGTTACCCTCCAGCCCTGCGAAGACCGAGTCTGTACCCGAGAAGGCATTGCTGGTGTTGGCCCGTGCCCTCTGTCTTGCACCACTGCCAGGTGAATTTGGTGCACAGGATTGTGTGGGGGCCTGCCTTGGGTTTTGTGTTTCTGCAGCCTGTGTGCCCTCTTCATTATCCGTAGACTCTTCGCCATTTTTTTTGCACTGCTGGTGTGTCACGTATGGCACCCTGCCTCTCCTGCCCTGCCTGCTCCTCATCTGTTGCTGTCTCCCCCACTGCACCCACTGCGTCCTGTGTTGTGGGTCCAGCTGCAATAAAATAGCACACATGAGTTGTGTGTTTTTAATTTTTGTTCATATCAATAAAGCTCTTGACACTACAAATGACATGACTACTTGTCTATTTCGCACATTGCTAGTATGACTATTCCCTATGTACCCTTTGCATGTGTCACAGGACCAATTTTCAGTGCATGGGACTACATTTCCTATGATTCAATACAGGGTGACCCTCAAAACATGGACCGGATTCCTATTCATGCATGGGTATTTTGGTGTAGGAGTGGGATGGGTATGTTTTGGGGATATTGGCATGCATCTTGCCTTCTATGGTGTCTCTGTTCTCAGAGCTGTCAAGGTCAGCCACGCCCGTCACTGCCTCAGGAATGAGTGTGCCCTCCATCAACTCCTCCAGGGGCGTTGCATCTGGTGCAGTGGAGGTCCCACCTCCAGTCTTCTTTGCCTCTGCCAATCTGGTGGCCACCCTCTCCTTTGATCTCTGCCTCATGTCGTACCACCTCTTCCTTAAGTCCTCAGTGGTACGGTGGGTTACGCCTATGGCATTTACCTTCTCTTGGATGTCAGTACATATTTTTCTCTTCCTGGCCTCAGGGACACAGAGTGAGGCTTTTCCAAACAGGAGGTCATGTTGCCTTACTACTTCCTCAGTCAATACCTCAAGCTCCCTCTCAGAGAATTTCTGCTTTCTCTTCCTGCTGTTTTCCTCAGCCTGCTTGTCCCCACCCAGGGATTCCATTTCAGCTACTGTTAGTTGCAGAGACAAATCCACACTCCCTCCTCACTCAGGCAGCAACTGACTCAGGAACAGGTGGAGGCAATCAGGTGCAGCATGGGCAGTCACACATCCTGGTTGTGATGTCATCGTTCTGCACCTGAATTGCCTTTTCCCGTTTTTGCGATTCTTTATTAGCGAATTCGCTACTAAGGAATCGCTATTTGAGTAATCTCACAATAATTCTGCGAATTTTTGGTAATTACTATTTATTAGCGATTTTTTATCTACATCCTGTTTTGCGATTCCGAAACAGCGATTCACAGAAAATCGCTTTTTCGGGAATCGCAAAACTGGATTTACCTACATATGCCCCTATATTGACCAACTGACTATCCACCTCAACATCCCTGGTCATATGTGGAGTAGATAGAGCCTGACCAAACTCCTTCAGGGAAACTGTGGCCCACTTTCTACGAGAAACATGGGTTCAAAAACTATGACCCAGTGGGCAATAATCCTCTTTCCAAGAGATGTAGATCAGAGCGTGATCTGACCAAAGAGATGGAACAACAGTGGACACTAAGACTGGTCTATTTGAGAAAATAGTGTCTTGAGTATGCCCTGCTACATGTGTGGGTTGGATTACAAATTGCTGCAAGTCCCATGAACACATTACCATGGGGAAGCTTCCCATGTCGGTCTGAGGGGACATCCACATGTAGGTTAGGATCTCCTAAAATTGTTTAATTATGCTTTTGTGTGAATTTCAAAAGGAATCCATCTAATGAAGAGTAAAGAATAAACAATTGCAAAGCCACCCCTTCTCTTGCCTACTCTAGTGCAATGTAATATAGCAAACCCCGCAGGGCTGGCTTTAGCCATATCTGGCACCAAACTCTCAAGCCAAGTTTCAGTAAGAAAAAATCTATTAACGTTGTCTTCGCTTAAAATGTCATATATATGTTGCTAATTTTTATGAAGGGTAAAGATGTTGCATAGGAGGCCTTGAATCCCCGGCCCTTAGTAAGTTTATAGGGACAGTGGGGAGGCACAATATTCACTATCTGGGGAAAACACTAATTGGTAAGCTAAAATTGCAGGGCGGGCAAGTATAAACCGAGGCTAACACCAGGGAAACAGGCCTACCTGAACAAAGATGCTGCTGTCGAAAAGAGTTAAGCTCAGCAGAGGAATGCAATTGATGACAGCCCGACATGGCCATGCGAACATCATGACTTGAGCTGAGTACAGGCCGAGCGTGGACGGGACAGGCAGATGCAGGCGGACTTGCCTGCGGATGCCTGTTGCGCATCCGCACATCTGCCAGTTTCATCGGGAAAGCCGGTATCAGATACCTGACATCTAGCTTGCTGGCTGACAAAATGGCAGCCAACGCGGTGGTATAGGGCATGATAGCCCCCCTCCTACTCAGGCAGAGAAGGAGTAGAGCATGTTGAATTAATTAAAGGAGAGCCAGAGTATGACACCTTGAAATTATAAATTAAATATAGACAAATCAGAAGTTGAACCTCTGAATAAATATTGTTTCCAAGAGATGCTCAAGGATTCAGGTTGCACTTGTAATTCTACAAATATCAAATGTTTAGGCAGTTTATATTTTTATTCAATTAGAGATAACATTTCTTCTAATCTTGTTGCAGTTAAAATGAAAATACTGACTCTGTCTGACAGATGGTTTCCTTTATTCTTGTCCTGGTGGGGAAGATTAGCTACCATCAATGATGTGGTCAATTATTTAATTTTTTTATCCGTGCTCCCTGTTACCTTTCTGCATACATTTGATAAATCTCTTAATAGCCTACTCATAGGTTTTTATGGAACAAATGGAAAGCAAACATATCTTTAACCAAGCTACAACAACTTAAAGGTAATAGTTGCGTTCGTTTTTAGAACTTTAAGAAGTTCAAATAAATCACAATCTAATCCTTCCATCTGGTATAAATAAGTTCACTTCCTAATTTCTGTTTGAGACATGGTTTGCATTTCACTACCCCCTAATTTGTTCTACTCACTGATAAGTCTGTTACTTTAGCTAAGCCCATGCTCACTCGCTCGTTTTCTGACTTAGTAAATCTTGAGTCTTTCCCTATCTGGTATAATAAACATATCCAATTAAACAACAGAGTCCTCATTTGGAAGGATTAGACACATAAGGAGGTGATAACTGCAGTGGTCAGCTTCTTTTCATATGGGTCTCCTATTAAATTTCAAGACCTACATTACAAATTTGGAGTTTCCTCGCATTATGCCACCCGCAATGAAAGCCTCAAAGCAATTGTTTCACAGCTTTTTTGGCACTTTCATTCTCACAATCCAACTCTCAAATATAATTTTCTACCTTTAATTGTTCCTCTGACGTATGTGTTTCATCCATTTATAAGACCTTAGGCAAATCCCTTACCCAAACAGACCAATGTCTACAGTCGAATTACAATAAGAAAATGATCTTTAACAACTTTTTTCCCTTCAAATATTGATACAATTTGGTATAAAATTTAATCTACCTTCCACTCAGCTAGTACAACTCAAAGATTATTCTTTTTTTACAATAGATTATTTTTCACTCCAACAGTTCTTTACAAATTCAAACTTTCTACTGATGATAAATGCTGGTCTTGTCATAATGAGAATAGTGACTTTCTACATATGTTTTTTGATCGCCCAGAAGTACATGTATTTTGGTTTCAACTTTGGGATTAGATAAGTGATATTTATTCTATAAACCTGCAATTTGATAAGACTACACATTTTTTTATAAGGGTCATCTCATATGGCATTCCCAATTCATGGTTGGAATTTGTTGACCTATTCATTATCTCTAGCAACAAACTAGGTCACCCAGATAACCCTAGAAACGTGGGTAATAATATTGTATCAAAACAATTTCTGGGTCACTCTGGTGACAGGAAATTAGAGAAACAACCAAGGTAAGCCAAAGAATATCCTTACATATAAAATATGTACCATTTCTGAAAAAACTGAAAGCACACTACAATCAATTACAAAAAAGGTATTTTTAAATACACATCTCAAGAAAATTAAAACATTTGATTCAAAGAAACAAACAAAATTACAGTGAATCAAGAAATTCAGGTATGATCAAAGAAACTGCAAATGAAATTCAAAATAATAGGCTGCAATTGCAAAACAATACATACCAATATCCAATAACCAATAGAAAATATCCAATCATAACTAGGGTTATTCATACAGGTTATTACTAGGAGTGGGCGGAATTTGCGTAGTCACGCTACGCAAAGCTCAGCAAAATGGTAGAAAATCTCCGCAAGCATGCAGAGTTCCGCAAACTCACGGAATTGCTTGTTCCGCCTGTTCGCGAGGGAGTCAATATTGGTCCCAATATCAGCTAATGGCGAAAAAAAATATCCAATGTACACAAACCCTACGGATCTGAGGATACATCTCTTGTGTCCTCTGTGAAAGCGATGCGGAATGGCAAAATTCCCAATCTATAGCATGTAAACTGTGCACATAACAACAAGGACTTTTTACTTAATACAGTACACTGTAATGTATATAATTCTAACATTAGTTAAATATAGGGCCTATTTCAAATAGATTCAACGTCACTGTAGACACCTATGGTGTCTAAAGGCGGGTGTGCTACCTGCTGTGTGGCATTTAAATTACAATGCTCAGCAAAGAAAATTCAACATATGGCATAGACTTTCAAAAGGAAATAACGACCTGAATACCAATAGAAAGAATAACTAAGAAAAGATATGATATTGCAAAGGAAAGAACAACAAATTAACATAAAGACACATATCATGAATTAAAATACAGTAATACAGTATATACAGAATACAGATTACATTAGGTCAAAGCATGACCCACACGTGGTTTTTTAAAGGACAAGAACCAAGTATTTAAAGTCTGCAGGTAGATACCGTTTGTAGAGGTTTGCCATTGAGATTAAGACCTGTTATTGTGGAGTTCAAACGTTCTATCCATCTGCATTCCAACATCATCAGGGTCTGAAACATATTAGTGACTTTACCCATCTTCAACACTTGTTCAATAAATTGCCATTTTAGACATTGTACTGAGCATCCCATTTGTTGGAGATGTTTAACTGGGGGTGCGGAAGTGACGCCACTGCAAATTATGCTCCTATGTTGAAGGGTCCTGTTGGGTAGTCATCCTAATGCAGATTTTTTCACATGGGCAAAAGATGGCATAAATGGCAATCTGAGAATTACATTTCATGTGGCAAGTAAGGGAATACTGAACATTAAGATATTGGAATACCTTAGCATTGAATGTGTTATCACACACACTAGAGGTACCACATTTTAAATGCCAAATTGGGCTTAAACCCTAAAATTGAGGAGTTTGGGTCATAGGAGTAGTGAAAGCAGGAAAGTCAGCTTTCACTAAGTTAATTCTGAATTTTGTTTTACCTCTTTTGAAGGAGAATAATTAGGTTTCTAAATCACTATCTAATGATCTCAAATCTAATGATCTCAAATCTCTTCCAAGATGAGTTCAACTGCTCTCTAGAGTGTGATCCTTGTGGTCTCATATGGTCTGCATAATTTGCGAATGAATGATGTTTAACCACATACTTTTGCATTATTGATGAAGGAATAACGTTTAATTACATGCTCCTTTTTAATATCTGATGTTTGAGACCTTGCAATGGCTAATTTTCTTCCGCTGTAG
Source organism: Lissotriton helveticus (assembly GCF_964261635.1). NCBI lineage: Eukaryota > Metazoa > Chordata > Amphibia > Caudata > Salamandridae > Lissotriton > Lissotriton helveticus. Next base: position 448,979,701 of record NC_136059.1, on the reverse strand, counting down.
CTGCTCAACCGGTTGTCAAGAAGGCCAATTAGAAAAGTCATATTGACTATATAATGATGGATTTATGGGGTTATATGAAAGTTGCTGATTGTTATGAGAGAGACAATTTTCCAATCATACTTCAATGGGAACATGCAAGGATGAGAGATTTGGAATCTGTCGGCCATCTCACACACACACACCTATAGCACTGACTAATAACAAACGGAATGTCATGCGGGAGGTAGTTTCGAAATCCAAGAAAGCTATCCATGGCCTTTACTGTATTGTTGTTAGTGAATTTGAAGTATTTGAGTTGCATAGCTTAACTCCGACTCAGATTACGAGTCTCCATAATAACCTTTTTGATACATTGGGAAATATATTCATGAAAGACTATAAAAAGAGCAGGGCCTCTTATACTTCAAGCACAAATGAATGGTTTAATGAACCATGTAAATTCACCAAGAAGGCTCTGGTTCTAGCCTCGAGGAGTAAACAAAGATTAGAGATTTGAGCTAAAATAAGAGGGTATGGGCAGATAATTAGAACTAACAAAGTTTAATGGGAGGCTAGCATCTGGGAGGAACTGTTGATTTCTTTCAAACTAGGGGATAACAAATGCTTTTGGCATTTGGTTGCTCATAGCGGATCAAGACAGCCAGCGTAACCTGATTGCCACATATTGTCAGAAGAATAGGTCAAACATTTTTCAATTCTATATGCAAATGTTAACATTGATCAAGCTTCAACAGTCACCCCACAGCAGGGATCTAATGATCTCCTGGAGGATGACCGGCAGACCGGTTTGCAAAAGGAAGGAGTTATACCGTGACACCCGTTTTTCACAACGCCTTAATGATCATATCAACGCTGTATAAATAATCAATACATAGATCTAAGAATTATCTCGATATTGGCTGAGTCGGCGGACCACCAATACTACGTCTATAGGACCAGGTACCCAAGAGGAGCCGAGGTCCAGAAAAGGCTGTCCCACAACCATACAGTCCTGATGAAGACCCGCCCCTGATGGGCACAACCAGCGATGATGAATCCCAAATGCAAAAAAAGCGCTCGCAAAGGGCCAGATTTGCAGAATCTGGCCCTTTGCGAGCCGATTTTTGCTTCATGAATCTGGCTGTTGGTCCTTATGTGGGAATAAAATCTACAAAATTAATTCATTAAATTTCTCCCCTAAAATTGAGTGCCGAAAGTGGGCTAAACATGCCCCTTCTTCATTCAAGGCTCCACATATGTTGTCCCCAGCATTGGCACATAGCGCACAATTAAAGTCCCCTGCTAGTGTCAGCATCATGTCTTTTACCTTACTTTTCCCCACAGATTTTAGCGATTGCTAAATATTTTTTACAACAATTCCTACTTGCTCTGAGGGAATATGATCGTAGAAGTTAGTCAGGACTATAGAGTGTTTAGCATCTATATCAAATTTAACCAGTTGGTAATAATGGTCATTAGCAAGCAACGTGGTCTTCTTTACATTCATACTGTTCAATATATATGTACACAACCCACCCTTGGCCCTACCACTCAGACCATAACGTAGTCATCCTTCTTATTACAATTTCGCAAATCCACAGAAATTGACAAAGGGAAAGTTGTCACGCAAACTGCCTGGATGAAAGCTGGAATACTGTATTTTTCTCAGTGGGTTTGCGATATAATAATACATATAGATTTTAACTGTCATGCATGATCATTAGATCAAGGAAGTTAATCTACTTTATGCTTGAGGTTAACCTTAATTGGATATTAGGACTTCTTTTGTTAAGTCATTGATGGAGATTACTACATTCATTTCCTAACCCTAATCAAGTCATGAAAACGTCATCAATATAATGTTTCCATGTGGTTATATTGTGAGAAAAGCATTATTTTCATTCGTCAGATCTAATTTTTCAAAAAATGATAGATTTGGGGAAAAATAAACCCCCATATCAACTCCCATAGTTTGATTGTAATACCCCCTAGATATTTGAAGAAGTTTTTTTGCATAGCTATACTCAGCTAAGATCAATAGTGAAATCCTTTGGAACCACCATTGGAGTAGGACGAGTATTCATTATTTTTCTTATCACCTCTACAGCATCCTGTTGAGGAATGCTGGTGTAGAGGGACTGGATATCCAGGGTGACCAACATCTGTTCATTATTCGGAAATGGATGGTTCTTCAATGTTTGATGTCCCGAATATAGGTCTAAGTCTGAGAAAAAATAGTTTTAGAAAGTGCTCAATATTGACAAAGGGGTTCAGCAGTGAACCACAATCCAAAATAATGGGTCTGCCTGGTGGTGATCGAGCATCTTTGTGGATTTAAATTCATTATCACGAATAAACCCTTTTTCTTTAGCTTGTGGAGTGATAGGCTTAATCAATCCAGATATTTCAGTTGTAGGTTCACCTGGTAATTTCTTATAATGCTGAGAGACCTACAATTGGCAGAAACCTCAACATTATAGTGAGTAGTTTTCTGAGTTACAATCACACCCCCTTTGGTTTGATGGTCATTTCAGGCGGGTTTTAACAACTGCATTGCAGTGAACTTAACCTTATTATAGTTCTCTCTGATATATTGTCTCAGAATTTTAAACTCCTTAAAAATCTTATTCTCATATGCAATGACTTCATGCTGCATTGTGGCAGAGGGAGGCTAGAAAGTAGACGGAGGTCTAAAGTAAGTGAGCTTATGTACACTGGAAGAGGGGAACGTTTTTTTCTTCTTAAAATGTAAAATGAATATAGTAACGAGTTATATGCATCATATTTTGTACTGACATGACATTAAAATGTGCAATTTCATAGTACCCAGTTATACTTATTAGTACAAGGCCTCAGCTTCATTACATTATCATAACTGAGGGGCATGTTTACAAGCAAATAAATGGTAGGACACGGGTTAGCTCCAAAACTGCTAACACTGAGGATGCATTGTATTTACAATATTAAGTCTCATCCCTGCATTTTTCCCTGCGCTGGCACTTAATTAGGCTGCCTAGCACCAACGCAGGCACCCTTGCACCGTAATGCAAGGGTGCCTGCATTGAGGGAATGATTGTTTATGTGCAGGAAGGTGTCTCTTCCTGTATATAATCAATCCAGAAAGCGGATTTGTAACTTCTATGTGTACTGCATTGTGCAGCACACATAGAAGTTGCGAATCGTCATTTTTTAATGATTGTTAATGTGCAAGAAGGGGCACCTTCCTGCAAATAAACAATCATTCATGACAGTTTACTATTCTATGTGTGCTGCACAATGCAGCACTCATAGAAACAGCAAAAATGAGGAGAAATAAAGCACTGGTCCTTGTTTCACCATGTTAAGACCAGGTTTTCCTGGTCTCAATTTTGGCGGTGCCTCCTGTTTACTCAACCCTTGTAAATAGGGGGCAGTGTCAAAATCAATTAATAGGCATAGCGGCAGAACGCCCACCGCAACACTCATTGCAACACTCATTGCCCACCCCTTTCACGCTATGTAATGTGTGAAAGGGTGCCTTAATTACAAGGCAGCGATAAGCCACGTTGAGTAAATAAGGCAAAACCCTATCGCCACCGGAATGCCGTTAAAAGTGAAGTTCTTGTGGCGATCTGGGCATGTAAATATGTCCCTGAATGTGCTCAGATGTGCACAAAATGTAGTTAGCCTTATTCTGGCATTATTTTTATAAAGCACCCCACTACATTGCATTAGAGAATATTTGATTGACAATAATAAAGCTTTGAAAAGTTTTGTTAGAAACACTTTATCATTGAATAGAATGACATTATTATTTCATACGTTTAATATAATGCATTTATAGAAATTGCTACTAGTTTAACATATTTCCTTGCCGATTTATAATTAACATAATAATAATCATTCCTGCAAATGTTTCTTTTTACATGTCTATTGTTTAATTTAACATACAAGTTAGTACATTAGAAGGTTAGAAAGTGCTCATACCCATAGCAAGAGGGGGTCTCAGAATCGAAAGGCCTCATTCGTAGTTCTAGTTTAAAAGAGTGTTTCACATTTCTAGGTAAATTCTTTGTAAGGTTGATGAGAATGAACGTGGTAAAGAACAGAACAAGACAGTTCTCAAGAAGATTCGACATCCTATTGGCTGGAAAAAATGAGAAGACACTGAAGGATTGCAACATTACTTCCAGCTGTTTATATTAATGTGTGTTCCTACAGTAGATATCACATGCTGTCTACACTGCCTTTCCTTGATGCTATTCCATATCCATAGCATTAGCCCACATTGAAGCTGAATGCTAACATCTTTATGCTGATGGCTGAATGCTGAATTGCAACCCTATTTAAGCTGTTGCCGATTGATGTTGCTACTGTGGCTGCATGATTATTTTGCTTTGAGAGCCTCTCTTTATGGGTTGGTCAGCTGATTTTACTGATTAATTTAGAGCTTCCTGCTCACTCTCACTCTTGACTCTCAAACTTGAACTCTTAATGGGTTCTTGCTTACACCCATTTCCAACCCGTTCTTTAGAATAGGCATTTCTTTCCTTTATAGAATGCGCTGTATTGCTTATTTGATGACTTGTTTTAATCAACATTTTTACTACCAATTCTGTCATTTGATTGATGACTTCTGACTAATCAAATAAAAAAAAGAAAAGCTTACAAAATCGCCTAATGAGAATAAAACTATTAAAACGAATCAAAACTCTATGGGGCAGATTTATGTTAACTGGCGCATCCCCAGGGATGCGCCAGTTAATGTGCGCCACAGTGCGCCACAGCTCCGCCACCCATGGTGCGCCGCATTTACAATGCGGCGCACCATGGGGCAAAAACGGCACAGATGCGTGACGCATCTGTGCCGTAAAGGCGGCGCATTGCTGGAGTTGCGTCGCAAGCGCGATGCAGCTCCAGCAAGTCTCGGGGGTGCCCTATCTGACCAATGCTGCCTCAAGACCTACGCCTGCTTCAAGCAGGCGCAGGCTTTTAACGCAGCATTGGCCTGAAAGTGACTGAGTGAAATCTTATAGATTTCACTCAGCCACTTTTGCGAGGCGCACCTGCCCCGGAACGCCCACCCTGCGCCGGAACGCCCACAAGCGGCGCAGGGCTTTACAACGTGACGCATCTGCCTAGATGCGTCACATTGTAAATCGTTCGTAGGGATGCGCCACGTTTACGCCGCCTTGCGTGACGCAACAGCGGCGTAAACGTGGCGCAAGGGCCTCATAAATCTGCCCCTATTTATTTACTGACCTTTAAGGTATTTTTGTGATTGTTGATTTTGTGATTTTGAGCTCCTGATCTTCTCACAAATGACAGCAAAGGTCTGTCACAGAGAAGTGAGAGAAAACTAAAGTGTAATCCAGTGCAGGGTCTAACTTGTTTTGGTGTGAGATAGAGATATTAAACTGATTTATTTAAAGAAGATTTCCACCTAAGCAGGAGTTCGGCCTAAAAAAGAAATGCAACCTAACCTTCCGAGAAAATAGTTTTGACGTACAATTTAGTCTCAAAAAAGTCTGGGCTGTGGGTACAAAGCTGATTCCATGAGTCAGAATAGATATTTCTGAGGCGTTTCGATTATCTGTGGCTAAATTGAAGATATGAGCAAAATTGGAACAAGGTGAAGTAATCATTGGTAGAATCTGCTCCTGTTTTGTTTCTCTCTTGACTGGTAAGGGCTTTGTTGGTAAAATTGTCCTTGCCCTGATCCCTGCCCCTAGTGCTCCTTCATCCACCCGCTCAGCCTAAAAAAGTGTGGCTCTATGTATTTGAGATTCAGGCCAAGTTTTGGCAGAGCTCGTACTAGGTTGTGGATTAACTTCAGTCTCAGATTCACTTGTTATCGATGAATCTTAAAATGTTACTTGTTGGTAATTGGGATGACTAACTAACAGATTTGTTGTAGGATCCTTCAACACATGAGCAGAATAGGCTGTGACATCACTACTGAACCCCCTTTTGAACATTTGCAAAACATGGGACACTCAATACAACATCTAAAATGGCAATTATTGAATATGTGTTGAAAATCGATAGGATAAAGTCACTTATGTTTTTCAGCCCCTAATGAAGTTGAAATGTAGAGAGATTGATCGTTTGAATTCAGCAATCACAGGTCTTAATTTCAATGATGAAACTCTACACACGGTATCTACCTGCAGACTTTAAATACTTGACTCTTGTCCTTTAAGGGCCTCTTGTGGGTCATGTTTTGCTATACTGTAATCTGTATTCAGTACATACTTGTATTACTGCCTTTTTATTCATGATATGTGTCTTTATTGATAATTTGTTCTTTTCTTTTCCATATCATATCCATTCTTGTTTATTCTTTCTACTGGTGTTTGGGCCTTTATTTCCTTTTTGCAAGTCTTTGCCATATGTTTAATTTTCTTCGTTGAGTATTGTCATTTAAATGCCAGAGGGTAGGCATCACACCCACCCTTTAGACTTCAGAGGTGCCTACAGTGACACTGGATCTTTTTGAGAAAGGACCTATATATAGTTGCCTATATTTAGTAAAAAGCCCTAATTTGTGTGCACGGTATACATGCTTCGAATGATGATCATCCCAAATATAAGCAGCTCTTCTGGTCAGTGTTTTGTTTGATTAATATGGCCCTAATATAACTTAAACTCCCTTCAACTGACGCAGTAGGAGTAATTTTCTTCAAAATGTCCACGGTTGTCTGGTAATGTTTATGTACACTGTAGGTTATTAAATCAATTTTAGTGTCATATCACCGTTTGGAGTGTTTGTTAATGCCCTCGCTCACGCGGAAGAAGTGAATTGCCATTCACAATCCAACCTGTGACTTTTGACGTCATTGGCCTAGAATTTAATTTTTAATTGAGGGCGTCTATTGATACATTGCGTCCGGGGAATACTTAAACTACAATTCCCAATCCACCTTGTGGCCGTTGATGTAATTGAGCTACAATTCCAAATCTATTTATTTATATTGATTTCTATCATATACCTTGGATGGATGCTCCCACAATATTACTCACCTTATTTTCATGTACATTTTGAACAATTTGTTTGAAGGTTGGGAGACTTTGTCCCAGCTGTGCCGCTTTTTGACCCATAGACTTTTGATGTATATTTTTTCCTTTGAAAATTCTTTGGCCATCATCAAAAATCCTGTTAAAAATTTCTAGTGAAACTCTTTAGGTAAGCTGTTTTTGGTGATGATGGGCTTTACCTTCTTTTCCCTTGCACACTTTCTTTTGGTGTATCGCTCTTGAACTCTTTCTCTTTCTTTATTTCAGGTTCCTTTCTTCGAAATGCCCTCTTGACAAACTGTCCTGATGATGGCCCTGGTCAATTTTAGCGTTGGAGTGATTTGTTGACGCACAGTTTAATAACTTGTGTGAATAACCCTTGTTATATTGGATTTTTTAATTGAATATTGGATATTGTTATGTGTCGTTTTGCAATTGCAGCCTATTATTTAGAATTGTATATTAGCTTCTTTGATCACACCAGAGTTCCTTGATTCACTGTAATATTGTTTGTTTCTTTATTGTAATGTTTTTGTTTTTTAAATGAGTATTATGTGGATTTAAAAATACGTTTTTGTAGTTGATTGTAGTGTGCTTTCAGTTATCAAGCAAGGGAATATTATTGTATACTTTTGGATATTCTTAGGCTTACCTCAGTTGTTTCTTTACTCATTGCTGTTGCTATGCAAATCATTGCATCTAATTGGAAAGGACACTATCAAAATCTCGTTTGTTAGGTGCTGGAATATGATATGCTATAAACATAGACTTGATAGAGCTGATACTAAATCCATGCACTTGACAACTAAACAGAATTTGTTATAGATGCAGCTCACATCCTTCATATCTAGGTGACCCGTAAACTCGCCAACTACAATTATTATTGTTGATCCTCCATGACTCATACATAGTATTATTAGTCTGTTTTATGTATGATGAATACATTGTTTATGCTTACCTTTATCCTGACTCCTCCCACACTCCTCCTCTCCTATCTCTCTTCCCTCTTATTTTTTCCAAAAATTCTAAAAATGCCTTAGTGGGACTTCTTATAGCACCACCTATGCACTTAGTGGATTATATCTCTGTTTTATATTTCATGAGCAGGTCAATTGTTTTATTCTCTCCCTGTCAGTTTGTAATTTTATGTTATTTGATCGTTCTTCAAAACAGTTGTTTCAAACTAAAAAGAAAAGATTAACTCCTTAATTGGGAGCTTTTTTTCTCAGAAAAAACATATGTGCATAGTTTTGTTTCCGTGCATGAGGGCTATTCTGCATTTTCCCGGATGCTTGTTTCCGGTCCAGGGAGGACCTGGTTTGGCAGTTCGGACTGGACGGTTCCCACAAGAAACAGGGTCAAGACTGATTTGCATATGGTTGGGTCCAAACTGGGGTGGTGTGGTGAGCAAAATAATGATGGATTAAACTCAGATCTTTGTGACTGGTGGTGAATGTTTCCATTGTCCAGCAATCTGTCCATCAATTGTTTCTTTTGCATATGTCACCCTAAGTGGGAAGGGTATGCCCAGACGCGGGTCCCTTGCTCACTACACCAGTGGATTCATGCTAGCCTGCCTGATGAAGGGTGATGCCCTGAAACCGGTCCCAGGATGCTTGTTTCCACTACAGGGCGGACCTGGCTTGGCAGTTCGGGGTGTACCTTTCCCACAAGGAACAGGGTCAAGACTGATTTGCATATGGCTGGGTCCAAACTGGGCTGGTGTGGTGAGCAAAAAAATGATGGATTAAACTTAAATCTTTGTGACTGGGGGAGCATGTTTGCATCGTCCAGCATTCTGGCCATCAATTGTTTCTTTTGCATATGTCACCCTAAGTGGGAAGGAGGAGTGTGGCTCACTGATTAGAGCGGCAGACCCTGATGCAGAGGTCTGGCCCGGGACCAGGGTTCAATTCCCGACGCGGCAGGGTCCTGAGCCCAAATTGTCCACGGACTCGATAATTCTCGCCTCGGTGCCTATTCTAATCATGGGGTCCCACGCTGCAACTCTGGGCAATAGTTGCTTAATCTCCACTACGGCGGCCCACCCGCTGCGGGATGCCTGGCTTTCACCCTGGGGATACCCAGTAGGGGTTATCTCACAGGGAAAAGCCAGGACGGGTTCCCAAGGCAAGCGCCTTGATGCCTTCGGGTGATACGTGCGCTATATAAGTCGCAATACATTTACATACATTTACAAGGATATGCCCAGACGTGGGTCACTCGCTCACGACACCACTGTATTCAAGCTAGCCTGGCTGATAAAGGGTGATGCCCTGGAACTGGTGAAAAACCATAGGTGGTGATGCCCTGGTCCCAGGATGCTTGTTTCCAGTCCAGGGAGGACCTGGCTTGGCAGTTCAGGCTGGACTTTTCCCAAAAGGAACAGGGTCAAGACTGATTTGCATATGGCTGGGTGCAAACTGGGGTGGTGTGGTGAGCAAAAGAATGATGGGTTGCACTCAGATCTTTATGACTGGGGGCTGAATGTTCGCAGTGTCCAGCATGCAGTACATCAATTGTTTCTTTTGCATATGTCACCCTAAGTGGGAAGGGTATGCCCAGACATGGGTCTCTTGCTCACTACACCATTGGATTCAAGCTAGCCTGGCTGATGAAGGGTGATGCCCTGAAACTGGTCCCAGGATGCTTGTTTATGGTCCAGGGTGGACCTGGCTTGGCAGTTCGGGCTGAACTGTTACCACAAGGAGCAGGATCAAGAGTGATTTGCATATGGCTGGGTCCAAACTGGGGTGGCGTGGTGAGCAAAAGAATGATGGATTAAACTCAGATCTTTGTGATGGGGCGGTGAATGTTTGCGTTGTCCAGCATTCCGCCCATCAATTGTTTATTTTTCCCAACTCTAGACAGGGCAGGAAAAACAGGTCTGGTGGTTGAGGAAAACATACAGATTATTGTATTCCACCCACTCTGCCAAACTCTAACTGAAGCCCCTAGTTTGTCTCACATTTTGGATAATGCTCTACGGTCCTGGGGCATATTCAGTAACATTTCACTCAATGCATAGCTGAAAGCGAGACATCAGAAATGCGCAATATGTACAAACATATGGCACATTTTTTTTGCCTCACTGTGCTGACTCACTGTATACTGTCTAGCGTCAACGCAGACACCATGTCTGCGTTACTTACAAGCAGGATTGTTTTTGTGCAGAAAGGGACACCTTCCTGTACCAAAATAATTGTTAAAGGCATTTCTTTTTTTTCTGTGTGATCCAGAATACATCACACATAGAAAAAGGAAGCAATGAGGAGAAATAAAGATATTTTGCCATGTTACAACTGGACCTGGACGGCGTACCATTTTGACACATTCCCAGGTTTATAAATCTTTGTGAATCTGGGAATGCACCAAAATCCATGGGTGGAACATGCACACTCCACCCATGGAACACCTCCTTGCCTCAAGGTAATGCCAGGCAGCGAAATGTGCTGACTTGAGTTGGGCTCGGATTCACTAAACTTCTCAGAACCATGCAAGGTGGATTTGCATGGCTTAGTAAAACCCAGTCAAGAGCTTGTGTTGCCTTACATGACACAATGCCAATGTAAGCAGTTGGAATTTGACCTTTTTGCAGGGCATTCCCAAACTGTTTGTCTTTTCCTCCTATTTTTCCTGACCTGTTTTTGTTGGCTTTAGGACTCTGAGCACTGCTAATCAGTGCTAAAGTGCATCTCTGTGTAATTGATGCTTATGATTAATTATCCATGATTGGCAAATTTGATTTACTGGTAAGTCCCTTGTACAGTGCACTGAGTGTGCCAGGACCTAACCATCAAATGCTACTAGTGACCTTGCAGCACTGGTTGTGCTACCCACAGGAGTAGCCCTGTAAATGTGACTCGGACCTGCCAAAGCAGTGTTGGTTCATGCAGTTGTGAACTGCCTTGTTGCCCTGGCAAATTCATCCACTTGCCAGGTCCAAACCTTCCCTTTTCTTACATTTATGCCACCCCTAAGGTAGGCTTAAAGTACCCTGTGGGCAGGGTGCAGTGTATGTGAAAAGTAGGACACGTGCTGTTTTACATGTCCTGATAGTGAAATACGGGGTAATTCAGTTTTTACTATTAAAAGGCTGTCTGTCCCATGGGCTAACAAGGGAGCTGCACTCTAACATTTTACAAGTGTGTCATTACATTGGGTGAAATGGAGTTTGGGTTCCCTGAACTCAGAAATTAATAACACATCTTTTTGTAAAGATGGTTTTTAAATTGTATGTTTGAAAATGCCACTTTTAGAGAGTGATTAGCAAAACATCATATCTGGTTGCCGCTTATACTGCTGTTAAACAGACTAGAACCAATATCTAATTTTTAGGTCCTGGTTATTGATTCAATCATTGTTCCACAATTTTTCTTTTTTTCTTTTACCACATGTGCCAGGAATAGCGAACACTTTTTGTTTCAGACAATATACAAAAGGTCTCATTTACATCAGATGTGGCAAAACAATACATAAAAGCAATGAATCAGTGTACAAAACATCACAATGTTGAACCAGTCTATAATTTCATAAATGCAGAAACCCTACTCATGATTTAATCAAACAACTTTAGTAGTCCTTTTTTGGGATTGCTGCCCATCTGGGACAAACCTTCATGCTAGTAAGGTTTTTAGATTACAACCAATCCCTTAGAGCAGATCCTACTCATATGATATGTTCACCCTATGGTTGAAGATGCTGACGCCTTTCAAGCCCTGGTAGTATTCATGGGTTTCTCTTCAGGGCTATGACTGGGAACATTCTGTTTGTTCTTTTGTTCAGTTCTTTATCTATAGACAAAGCAAATCTTTTTGCTATCTTTCTTAAGTTTAAGAATATATTCTGTTGCCTCTTGTTCTGAAGCTTCAGGGTCACAAAGACTTCACCACTAGCTTCCTTGAACTCCACTGCTGTTCCAAGTCTGAGCCTCTAGGTTATTCTTACTGCTGGGAATTGAAAAAGCTGAAAGAAACCAAGAAAATTGACTTCTATCACCTGTTTTCTGATGAAGCTCCACCGAGCGGGATGAATTTCCACGCTCCGCTGAGGTGCGACTGAAGAATCAACTCAACACCTGCCAGTGGCTGAAAATCCACTGTATGCTGAGTCCCATGCACCGAGCACCGATCTCCGAGGGTGGAGATCCCCACACCGACTTCAATGCAAGCCCTGCTGTGCGGCTGAAAAGAATTGAGGCATCATGTGATCACGGCTGAAGAACTCGATGCAGAGCTTGTTTGCTGCCACATCGATCACCAGCGCATCCCGGATTTCCATGCAAAGCACCTGCCCATCACCCTCAGACCAGAATCGTCTTTGAATCAACTAATCACTTCCCCCTACAAACCGGATTCGACGCATCACCACTCATGCGTGCACCAGGACTGTCGCATTGCCTCCCAAGGACACAGGAACGGACGCATCGCTATGTTTGTTGATGGTTCCCTTCTCTGTGGCTGTTTGGCCTTGTGAATTTTGATGCATCTGAAGGTACATTGTGTAAAATCACGCATCCAAAGATTTCTATGTACAAAGTTGTTCGAAACCTTTAAAAAGTCATATCTTGATACATGTATGTTGGATTTTAGCTTTTTGGTCTTGTTTGGTTTAGATAAAGATACTTTATTTTTCTAAACTGGTGTGGTGTCCATTTGTAGTGTGGTGTTTTCACTGTGTTACTGTGTGCCTGGGTGCAAATATTTTACACATTGCCCTTGGGATAAGCCTGTCTGCTCGTGTCAAGGTACCGAAGGGATGAGCAGGGGCTAATCAAAAGAGCAGGATCCCCTTACCCTTACTAGAAGGTAGGGTCCCTACTTGGACAAAGGTACATACCTCTGCCAATTATAGACTCCTATTTCTAACACAAGCACTTAGGGGCTCATTTATGAGCCCTTGCGTCACTTTTACGCCGCTGGTGCATCACTATTTGTGGCGCACCAGCGGAATAAAAAATGTGCCTTGTTGCACCATATTTACAAAGTGACGCATCTAGGTAGATGCGTCACTTTGTAAACCCCTGCACCACAATATACCTGCCCCAATTAGCAAGGTTTATCTCAGAAGTGATACAAATCCTCGCGCTAACTGCCAAATGAGAGATTATCGCTGGAAAACCAATGATAATCTCTTGAAGTTTGGCGTTAGCTTGATGATAGGGGCTCACAAACTTAGCCATGATATCCACCTTCCATAGGATATCATGGCTAAGTCAGGAAAATGGACCGAGAATCAACATGAGAGAAAGGGCTAGAGTAGACACTCCTGTACCCCAATTACATTTTTTATATAAACAACTAAGGAGTGACTAAATGTGAAAAAGACTGACGATATCCGAAGGATATCCGAAGGTGTAGGTTCCTGGCGGGGAGTCGCGGGTGTCTGAACCTAACACCGCGTGAAGGTTTTCCCGCATCGTCAGATCTGAAGGAGAAACTCTCTCCCTCTTCCAATGTTTTCTCAGCTCCTGTGAAATTCAGAGAGTGATCACGGGCAGTAACCGTGAGTTTATCTAATTTTTCACATTTAGTGCCCCACGGTAAAGTGCGCCTTAGCGCGCGCACACCACCGGAGGCCTGCCTTTTATCTATTTCTTGGTCCTGACGAATGCTGAGCGTAATAGCATTAATAACAGCAGAAACATGTTGACCGTTTATCTTTATTAAAGGACACAGGTTTCCTAACATAGAACCAAGTTTGTCCATACACACTGTTTTCATTCAATACGGGTTGACCCTAATGAAAAAAATGTTTGGGTACCAACCTTGTCTTTTTTAACCAGCACTCACATATCAATACACATTTTTGTTTGAGCACTGTTACATTCAACACCAAGCTGCTCCGCTGTAACTCAGGCGTTGTAGCACACTGGGGGGGCACTCGGCCACCCCAGCGGGGACCCGATGATGAAGCATGTCACCAACTAGTGGTGAGTGAGGGTCCTTCTTTATAAGGAAAGAATTCCCCCCTTTCCCTTATCGGCTTAACTGGGCTTATTTTGTTCCCAGTAGCTGTCATTTCCCAAAAATTCTTTTTGGGTTTCACTTGTCTGGGTTAATGGGACTTTAGTAATAACCACTTATCGAAGGTGGTTTTCTGTTATTTCATAAGTCAGGAAAATACCAGGGGGCATATTTACAATAAGTGGTGCATCCCTGCATATCAGCAGGAATGCGCCACTTATTGTGCGCCATGCCTACGCCAACATGGTTGCGCTGCATTTACAATGCGGTGCACCATGGGGGTAAAAACGGAAAAGATGCGTGACGCATCTGTGCCGTAAAAGTGTCGCATTGCTGGAGTTGCGTCGCAAGCACGACGCAGCTCCAGCAATGCTCGGGGGCCCTATTATTCCAATGCTGCGTCAATCCTTACGCCTGCTTCAAGCAGACGCAGGGTTTTGACGCAGCATGGGCACCAAAATGACTGAGTGAAATCTTGTAGATTTCACTCAGTCACTTTCAGGAGGCGTTCCTGCGCCGGAACGCCCCCCCTGCGCAGGAACGCCTCCTTCTGGCGCAGAGCTTTACAACGTGACGCATCTCCCAGATGTGTCACGTTGTAAATACCCCGCACCATGGTGCATCTTTTGCGCCGCCGCTGCATCACAAAAGTGATGCAACGGCGGCGCAAAAGCATATTTTTCTCTGGAACGCCCCCTTTGCATCTCATTAGAGATGCAAGGGGAAGCGTAGAGAAAAAGGGTGCTAACCTGCGAATTTGCGTGTTAGCACCCTGTTGCTGATAGGGAGATAATTTTATCTCCGCTTTCTTGGGTTTTAAAGCCAAAAAAGCGGAGATAAATCCCTTGATAATATGCCCCTCAGTACTTTATTTTATTATTCGACATAGCTTAACTGTGGCAAAATGTCAGTGCCAAAAAGGGTTGATGTTTTACACTTTTTTATTCAAATGAATGAATGAATTTCCACCTTCAGGCCTTCAATTTACCCCAACCTCCATACCCACTATCACTTTGTTTATTAAGCATTTACGAACATCTTGTTCTTGCCTCTTTTTTTACTTTTTATCCCATTTGCTTCATGTTTCCTGCTATTGTACAGCATGACAACTGCTGTTTTCCGTTTTCTCACTGACATCATCTAAAAGATGTAATGGCGCAATGCATTTACATTTGAATAGTTTTATTTGACTGTTTTATGGGGAAATGACATTGAATAGATATTACTTACATCGCATGTGTCTTTCCCACCGTGCTTGTCACCCGCGCACAGCATGTTCATTGTTATGATCGGCTTTGACTTGTAGTGGTCATTGCAGGTGGTTCTGCTCACGACGGTGAGATTGACTGCCATTAACGCGTTCGAAGGCTTTTCATCCTCACTGTTTCTCAGGCCCCATCCTGCTGCCTCGCACACTGTCCTTTCCTTGACATCAGCACCTTTCCCCGGTGGTGGAAATGGACATACAGCTTTACTGCGCTTCACTTTCTTATTCAGCTGTAATAAAAACCCATGAAATTCAAATATGGTTATGAAAAATAGATGTGGTTCTCTGATTTCAATGCACAGTATAATCTTTACTTTCAGCTTTGTGTTTTTTAAGAGGTAGAGAACTGCATTTCTGGCAAAGCTACAACCCCCAGATTTATTAGAGTCATCCTACAGCTTCTTTGTAGCTTTGATTGAGTCTTTTAAGAGGTTAAACTCAGTTGCTGCAGAAAGAAAATTACCAACAACCCACTGAAAGCTGCACAGTCCCTCGCAATGCATCCCCCATTGCAGCTGCTGGAGTAACTAACTGGCGACTCATATATTTTGCTGGTAAAGACTATCAGTGTGTTTATCACTAGCCCTAGTACTTAAAAGGTACTCATTGTTGTGATGCTATTCATGTGCAATGATATCATCTGGGTCACAAGCTACACTGTTTCCTGCATCTAGGTCCATAGTTATCTGATGGCATACCATGATTGACGACCACAATTCCATAGCACACACTACCCAGTGGGGTCTCTTAGAGCTAATTTTACCAAACATCCCGAGCCAAACAAGCTAGTCTTCTGCATTTTCCTAAAACAGGAATTACAGCTGCCAATCTGTTGTCTAGAGGGAGAACAATAGCACAATGCTTTATGTGTGCCAGTGATTTCCAGTGCTCAGCACTGGCACTTATTTCAGTGGACCACGACTATAAGGAGCAATTTTAGAAGAACTTAATGCCGCTGTAGCATCAATTTTTTAACGATAAAGCCGCTTTTTTTGATCACCGCTTTTACATGTTGCTGCTAACTGCAGTTAGCGCACTTTTCAAGCGTAAACGTGAATTTTCAAGATCCCCACTTCTGTTAGCAGGACTTAACGAAAATGAGATGCAAGGTATTATATACGTGGATGACGCGGTTCTCCTATCCCGGACCCAAAATGGCCTGCAATGCCTAATCGACAAGTTTCATACTTTCATTGAAAGCAGAAAGCTAATTATCAATAAAGGAAAAACCTTTACCATGTCTTGTGGTAGGAAGACAAGAAAGAGCAGGACCTTCTACCTAGACGGGGAGAAATTAGAAACCATAAGGAAATTTTGTTACCTGGGTATTACATTCTCAGGAGATGGAAGGTGGGCTAACGAACAAGAGAGTGTCCGTTTTAAAATGGTAAGGAATATTAACGGTGTTTTTAGATTCGCAGCAAAATTAGGGGGTCGAAGAATTCGAGAGATGGTGTCCATATGCAACTCAAGGTGCATAACATCAGCCATGTATGGAGCAGGGATATGGGGATATCATAACCAGAGTGGCAACCAAATTCAGTATGAGGAGAATGCCTTCTTGAAACGATTGCTTTGTGCTCCGGCTGCGGCCTCAAATGAGTTAATACACAGGGAAGTGGGCTTAAATTACGCTAAGGACTTAATTGCCCTACGCCCACTGGCACTATGGCGATCAATCTGGTCTAAAGAAGAAACGAAATTCACTCAGGATGTGATTAATGACCGTTTAAAGCTCGATCACCGCTCAAATATACCATGGTTATGTCACATTCAATCTTGGTATAAGACACTTTATGAATGTGATATTTTTGGTGAACCTACAGCGGGGTTAGGACTTTCAAAAAAGGAACTTAGGGGCATATTACCAAGCAATAGCGATAATTATCGCTATTGCTTGGTTAGAGACAAAATTTTACCGCTGAGCTGCGGCGATTTTTATCGCAGATAAACCTTGGTATTACCAAGGTTTATCGCAAATGCGATAAAAAACGGCCGCAATGCATGAATAT
Organism: Lissotriton helveticus; assembly: GCF_964261635.1. NCBI lineage: Eukaryota > Metazoa > Chordata > Amphibia > Caudata > Salamandridae > Lissotriton > Lissotriton helveticus. Next base: position 448,962,482 of record NC_136059.1, on the reverse strand, counting down.
CGCTGAAAAGTCAGCGATATTCATGCATTACCGAGCTAATGCTCTTAGCCATGTTATCCACCTCCCATTGGATAACATGGCTAAGAACTCCTCAGGGCAGCTGTTAGCTTTTGGAGATATTCGCGCTTAGCGCGAATATCTCCAAAAGTTGGTAATAGGAGATAGCGATGTTAGTGACTGTTTCCAGTCGCTAACATCTTGGCACGCCCACTTTGCATGTCATTAGTGATAAATATCACTGACATGCAAAGTGGGGCCCAAGATGGTCGCTATCTCCTACTAGCTGTCGCTAAATGGTGTTAGCGACAGCTAGGTAATAGGGAGATAATTTTATCTCCGCTTTCTTGGCTTTTAAAGCCAAAAAAGCGGAGATAAACCCCCTTGATAATATGCCCCCTTAAGTCACTTTCCTGAGACACACAAGAAGTACCAATACGATCAAATATGCAAAACAAAGCACGTTTACCGCTTATTTAGAACATAGCACCAATGAAGGTTTTCAATCATACCTCACTACTGTTACTAAAAGCTCTCATCCTTTTGTATTGTCACGTTTACGATTAGGTATTGTGCACCACTTAGTGGCATTCCCATTAATTAAGAAACCTGGAACATGCTTATGCCCCTGTGAAGGTATATCCAAGCAGAGTAGCTGTCATTTTATGCTGTTTTGTAAATTTTATAATTTTTATAGAAAGTTTTATCTGAAACCCATCTTTTTAAAATACAATACGCGCAGCACTAAAACGGCGATGCAATTGATGTTTAACTTAGAGAGCCCAGATATATGTTTTTACGTGGCTACATATATTTTAAAATGTATCTTTGCACGGAAATCAATAACAGTATGAACTCAACATATGGCCTAGACTTATATGCACTTTATTATTGCTAGTTTGCACATGCACAATTAGATGTTGTATCAACATGCACTTTAACTCCGCCAATTTGCACATGTGCTGGAAAATGAGAACCTCATACTGCACTATATAATAGTACATACTAAATGCACTTTATTATTGCCAGTTTGCACATGTATTATTAGGTGAATGCACCAATATGCACTTTAACATGCTTATTTGCACATGTGCTGTAGAATGACTATTTTATATAGTATTGCTAGTATTTGAAATTAGAGTTTGATGTAATTTAATGCTGTATATGCTACATTATTTTGCATGTTGCTATATGGTTGTATTCATACATACCGAATAAAGCATTTTTGAAATTGAAATTGAAATTGAGATGCAAGGTAGGCATTCCTGTGAAAAACTGCAGCTAACCACACTTCGCGATATTTACAATGAAATTCCTGTACGTCGATAACCCCCCAACACTGCCGCTAAGTCCAGTTAGAGGCAGTTTTTTAAGATAAAAAAATAGCTGGTCTTGAAATTGGTGCAAACACTTGGGTCCACATATAAGATGATTGGGTGCTGGACAATCATGCAAGAAATATTGCTGTGCCGCGCTGCGTCAAAACAATAGGTCAGGAATGCACCCTATCAAAGAGATAGGGTGCATTCCTGGGCCTCATACATGAAAAGTGTTGCATCACTGCAACAAAACAGTGTTGCAACAATTTTCGCTGTGCCCACCTTACGACGCCATGGATGCGCATTATTTACTGTATGACGCTGCATGTCACAATCAATGACAATACGTCTGGAATCCTGAGGTATCTGTCAGGGCTAAAGTCACGCATTGCTGCAGTTGTGTTGCAAGCTTGACGCCTGTCATGAGGTGCAAGGTTATCCTTTGGTCGATGCGAGATGGCAGGCAGCATAGCGTCCAGGGTTGAGGGTGAGGAGGGTGCTGGTATCAAAGCGGTGGAGTGCCCAGGAGGCAGGGTCCCTGGCACTGGACGTGATCCATGTGCAGACGGCACAGACGTGCTTGCCTTTGGCACGCATTCGGCACACTAGTGGCACATCCGCTGTGCATGGCTGCACAGCGTCTGCCACTAAGTAGTGCTGCAGGGAGGTTGGACTACTGAGAGGAGGGAAGCGCGGTAATGGACAGTGGAGGGGGAGGAGCTGCAGAGGATTGCGGCGTCAACGAGGGAGAGGATAGGGCAAAAGGAACTGTACAAAAGCACAGGAAAGACAAAGCCAAACAAAGCAAAGAAAAAAATACAAAGACAAAGGTAGAACGCAACAGAGAAGAGCAAAAAGATGGACAGGAACAGCAGAAAAAAGGGACAGTATGGCAGTCAAACAGCAGAACAGTGACACACTACCACTGGACCTCAGCTGGGTCGAAACGTCATCGACAATAAATATGGATAGTCTTAAAGCACTTGAAAAAGAATCTGGTCCTTGATCTGGAAATTGAATCAGAATCTAAAGACGTCCTTTCTTTCCAATAACCTTTGGTAAATAAAGTAACCTTGTTTGAGTAACAAGTTGGTTACGGTGACTTTACTGGGGGCACATATGTCACAAATATATGGGAAAAATGATTTTTGTACTGTATATATACTTGGTTAGCGAATATGTTTTACATTTATTTTGTAATTAATAAATATGTTAATCATTTCGGCTGAAGTGAGTAGACCCAGTTAAACCTCATTGGGCTAACTATTGTTATGGTTTTGTAAGTATTGAATGAAACTACACATTCACATTGATTTGGTTATCCTATTCTTATCTCTTCAGTTTATGATTGAATTCTTGCAAGAGTGTACACTTGATCAAGTTTAATTTTCCTAGAATAAGTTCCTCGTGAACAACTGTTGCAACCTATATTGCTAATACCCAGTTCAAAGGGACATATGGGTTGCTCTTGTCTTTTGAAATATGAGGACCCTCTGGATGCAGGTGATGCAACAGGGCCCCCTTAGGCGTGAAGTTGCAGTGCTCCCTACACACAAGTTTGGTGCAGCTCAGGGGCCTCACCCTCTACAGCGTCCAGGCAGCGCAACGTCCTCCGGCCTGTAGGGCAGAGGCGTGTGGCACACCATAGGCAATCTCCTCTGTGCACCCCGGTGTAGGGGTGGTGTGTGTTATGCGATACAGACCTCCCTACGTTGTCCATCATAGGTCCAAGGGTCGCCAGGTGATCTTCTCACACAGGTCAGCAATGTGTCTCCATGCAACCTGCCAGATATCACCACCAGGTAAGGGTGCGCGCCAATGCCTCAATGTCTACCGCCAGAGCCCAAAGGCTTGGACCCGACACAGCCTGCCTCCACCGTCAGGCCGCAGCAACTCCCCAGCACCTCCACCTCCCAATTCAGATCTCAGATGCAGGTCCAGCGAGGCCTCCGGCTCCGGGGAATGTCCACGCATCAAAGGCTTAGCTGCCATGGTGTCGCAAGGAAAGCACTATGAAAAGTGATGCATCACTGGTTTTCCCCAGTGATGCACCTCTTTACATAAATGGAGCCCTGAATCTGTAGTTCCTATTCCCCTTTGACTCTGGCTGGCCATCCTGGCTGTTGGGGAGTTTACCTGTACTGAACTTGGCCATGGCTGCTCCATTCTGCATTCCATTGTTTTTATGTTATTGTTATCATTGGTGGTGGACTTATAGGCTATTTTTGCCTCTAGAGGCAGAAGAGTGACGTTGGGCTGAGTAACGGGAGATTTATTGCCTCTAATTGGCCTTTTGTCACTTTTGTCTCGCTAGCTGCACTTGTTTTATCGCCTTGACTCTAGTGGTAGCGGCAGTTTTTGCCCCGGGTAGCTGATAGTATCGCCCTGTAGTGAGGTATTGTACATATGTCGTTATCAAGGCGATAGTTGTCGGTGATAGGCAGCGTTACAATAATTGACGCCAACGCTAGTTAGCAGCATTTCTTGTAAATATACCCCTTAATCTCTTCTTCTGCAGTCAGAGTTCCTGATAACTTTTCAAAATAAATATGCCTGCCTGGATGACTGCCTGATATGTCTTCACAGCCTGGCCCTTCCTGATTCCAGCATGATGAAGGTGTATTGTTCATTACGTTAGTGATGTCATCTCGCCCTCTTTTCACAATTCTTGTCAATCACTGAATAAATAGTAGTACAATGCTCTTTCATACAATAATATTGTACACAGTTACCACCAAAGAAGGAGTCTTACTCCGCCATCCCTACTCAATGATATGTCGATGACAAATAACACTAAAGTGAGGTCCATGCTGAGCACTCCACTAGGACTATTATTGTTGTGTTTCAGGTACAGTTAAAGCTTCACAAAATTAAGATGCAGGTTACAAGGTATCAGTGTACATGCTTTACTATCCATTTGATTTTACGTGCTCAGCTGACAGAGCCTTTCAGATCGTGTACATGACTTTTCCAGTTTTGTCTGTGTTCGTTTTAAGCATCTTCATTAGTTTTGATGTACATGGTATGTATCCACATTGCAATTGGGTCTCTAGAATGAATGCAATTTTGTGGAGCTCCACAGTCAAGTCAATAGAACACAAGGCTTCAGTTCATAGTACAGATGCGGGGTTTTTGCTCAGGCATTCTCATTTTTGGTACAAATGATCATTTCCCTCATTCAAACACATTTTGTTTACATGAATGCGGTTGTTGTGAAATAAGTCAACTGTTATAATCCATGTCATGATACTCAAGCAGTAGTATATTTTAGATTTTGGTGGTTTTCGTATTGTTCATGTAGACGGTGGTCATGACATTGGTACAATTAGGTAGCACAAGGAAAGTAGCTGGGTGAAAAACTGGAAGAAGTGGCGGCCGCATCCAAAGAAATATTTGGAGCACCAGGACTTATGTTTTTTTACAAATTAAGCACTGACAATACACACATTCTGCCGAAAACATGGTGCAGCCTTGTGAGGATAAACAACATTTTGGCACTGTAAGAACAGCACAACAGTCCAAGCTACCTTGTTGCAAAAGACCTATTGTGGGCTTACCAGGAACATATAGGGGTTAAAATCTCATCCAATGTTTACCAATGGGTGGCTTTATTGTCACTCTCATGTGCTTGCTTCTTATTCAATTCTTATTCCTAGCTTGTCCATCTTGTGTTTGCCCCTCCTCTGGAGCATTGCTTCTGAACCATCTTTCTGACTAATTGGCTTCTAATTTTTCCAATCTCACATTTAAGAGATTTTTCTTTTTTTTTGGGGGGTTAAGAACTTAATGAGAGTGCATGTGTTTTCCAACTGTCTCCTTCTCTTCCGCTGGTATGCTCCCCCCAAATGCCCACCTCAGTGTTCAGTGTTTATCTCCCCTATTCTTGCACTCCATGTTGTTCTAATCCTCTGGTGCTTCTCAACCGCTCCCTGTGTGGCTGTCACTTTCGTGTGCTTCTCGCGTTCTAGTGTACTTCTACTTCCATGCTCTGTGTTGCTTTTTACATGTGTTATTTTCCACAGGCCCCTGTTTTGTTCCCTCACATGTGCAATGCTTTTTCCTGTTCTTGACCATATCCGCTCCCCCATTTGCTTCTCTGTTACCACAGCGGTCCTTTGAAAAAAATATTTTCATTTTTGCAGTGAAGGTCTTTATTTCTTTATTTACTGATCCAAGTGGAGCCTAAAATGTTGGATGGATAAATAAAAAATGAAAGCAAATGGTGCCTGTGTCACTCCGCTGGTGCAAGCATGCTTCATGGTGCATACACGTCTGAGCGGAGTGACGTGACCAACAGTAATTTATTTCTTTTTTTGATGCTGCTACACACTGTTAGGAAAAAGACTGATATTTTAGAGCACTGTGAAAAGGAAACGGCAAAGACAATAGTTCCCGAAAGGGAGATGTTTTGGCTTGTCAATGGTTGTTTTTGCTATGAAGATCGCTGAATGGAATAGATGGTCTAAGATTAGCTGAAAGGTAGGCTGAGGCCTAATCAATTAAGCACCTAGAAGCAAGACGGGCAATTTTAAATCTGCCTAATCAGTGACAAAAATCCTGCGTCTTTGGGACACAGAAGGGCATATTTACAAGCCCCTTGAGCCACCGGTGCGTCACTTTTTGTGATGCACTGGTGGAGCAGTGTGGTGCTCCATATTTACAAGGACACGTAAAGCCACCCTGCGTGGCTTTTCGTGTCATCGTAAATACGGCCCCTTTTCATGCAGCACTTTGCATGAAAGGGGCGGTCCATTGTTGTTGCTGTGGGTGTTTACCTTTATTCCTCCTCGTTTTTTGCTCTTTCTATGCATGCTGCCTTCTGCAGAACACATAGAAAGAGGAAAACACCTCGAATTATTGTTTTTGTACAGGAAGGTATCCCTTCATACAAAAAAACAATCATCCCCACAACGCAGGCACCCTTGCACCATGGTGCAAGGGTGCCTGCATTGGTGCATGGCAGCCAATTGTGTGCCAGTGCAGGGTAGAGCACAGGGATCAGTCATATTGTTGTAAATATGACACATTTCAGTGCTCTGAAAGTAGTGCCGCAAGGCACAGCAAAATGGCTTGTGGCACCATGCTGCGTTACATTCTTGTAAATAATGCCCAGAATATTTATGAGCATGTTAGTGCTTCATTTGATTATAACTGATATAAATGTTAATCTCTGTGGTTACAAGTAGAAGTTAACAGAGGCATGAATTTTAGTTCACATTTCCAAACTGAACAGGGCTTCTACCTAATGAACTGTGCTTATGTTTTTTATCAAATTTTCTGTCCCGACTTAGAATGTCTGAGAACATACTTAAAAAGATGTAGATAGAGGGTTTTAGGCCTTTTTTAAATCTCTATCCTCTTCCAAAATCACATGCAACCAAGCTATCAGTTTACCCGGCAGGTAAGACACATGGAAGTCTGCTAAACTGCAGAGTTGTCTGTAGACCTACCCACTCGCTGCCGGGAGTCGATGGTGTGAGTCACCGACTTTAATTGGGTTGGTCATCACGACTACAGGTACCACATCAGACGTGTTTTATGTGGTTTATCAGGGACAACAGAACAGATGACCACTAAGGGTAGATAGCTTTTTTCTTAGTCCTGACGAATTACCGCTAGATCGTAAGACAACCAGGCAAGAAACATGTTGACTACATGATTGAGCGCGGTATCCTGACACAATATATCAGGAGTGTGCCACATTATTTTAACCAGGTTGGAAACCATATTAATTAAACATTTTCATTTCTGTTTTAACCCCCCTAGGTCCACTAACCCTCTACACCTTTAGGCCCCTCTCACCCCCGTGAACAAACAGCATGGAATAAAAGATCTCCACCAAAGAGCCCTTCATCGGGAGCCCGTCAGGTATTGCAGAGCCGACCTGATGAGGAGCACGCCCTATGATGAGTGGTAAAGTTAGAATTTTGGTCTAAGTTAAACTTTGTGAATGCCGAAAAGTAGTAAAGTTAGACTTTTGGTCTAAGTTTACCTTTTTGATTACCAAAAAGTAGTAAACTTACACAAAGGTGTAAGTTTACCTTTGTGAATCAGGCCCTAAGTGTTTTTTATGTTTATTTTCATTTAAATTGCTCTGTATGCTGACACAAAGCCTCTTTTGTACTCTCGAAGAGCAGCATTTTGACAGAAAGAACTCTTGCAATCCGATATCAGGAGCTCAATGGTGCACAGACCTCACAAACACAGGTCTCACTTGCACACGTAGTGACCGAGGCTGCTGTCTGTTCACTTGCATTATGTATCATGCTACAAAATCCAACACCACACCACATAATTCTACTCCACTACATGCCACTCCACAACACACAATACCACTCCACATAATTCCACTCCATGACACAATTCCACTCCACATTATTCCGCTCCACTCAATACCACATAATTACTATCCACATACATGCCACTTGATTCAACTCCACATAACTCCACTCAATAGCACATGAGTCCACAACAAACAATTCCACTCCAACCCACATAATTCCAATCCATACCACATACACCCACACCACTCCAGAACATATCTAAAAGACATTACCATTGACAACGCCTACAGCTCTTGCATTGTCGAGACCTATTGGTTTGCCAATGCTTTTCTATAATTTAGAACTGTGTTAAACTGGTTTACTCAAGTTGAAACAGTAGTAGCATGTGGACTATGCATTGCACCAAATAACTAATTAAGGCATTTAACAAGAAATCCATGTATGTGCAGCTGTAAATGTTAAATAAAAACTTAATTTTGACTTGGATCACCAATTTCCTTTCATCATCATTCAATTCTTCTACCTTCTAACCACATTAAAGCAGCTATGCAGTTTGGCATGGTCATTACACTGAGAATACATTCTTCTGTATTCAGAATGCCTTCATCTGCATTGCTAAGATACACAATAAATCTGCAACGTATGGAATTTAAACTCATGGAGAGGTCCTTGTCTTAGGCCAAAAGATGGCTCAGCACTGTAATACAAGTTTAGGCCAAGCAGGTCAAAATAGGCAAATCATAACTCTTACATCACTGACTCTCTCTAAGTAGTGCTAAAATTCCTGATATAGCACAGATTCGTATAAAACAATTACAAAAATAAACTAGGTAAATAAGGGACAACAAAACTAACACATCCATCCATCCATCTATCCAACATCCTTCCTGTGACCAGTGAAAACAAATGAGGCCCAATAACCTATAAATTAGAGAACTGTACTAATAAACAAACAAACATTGTTTACTATCATGCAAAGGTCAATTTCGAGTTTATTACCACAGTACAGCAAAAGTGATACAAGAAACATACTTTGCACTGCCTCGTAGATTAAATATTTTAAATACTCTACAAATTGAAACACCTTCACTAATAGTTAGATATCTCTTAAGTCAGATTTGAACTTGCTGCAGATATAGTAAGTAAGTAAAAATGAATGATGCACATGTATGCCTGGAGGCATCTTGGCAGTAGCAACGATATGTAACCCCTTGCATCCTAGTTTTAGGTAAATATATTTTTCAAACAAATACACCTGAAAAAATGTCAGGACATAAACTAAACATACAGATGCCCAGAGTATAACATGCTATTTATTACTGTTTTTGAGGGGAGGAGCATCAAGATTCACTTGAGGCTTCACCTCTCGTTAGGCATGGCCCCTCTTCACACTCAACAATAGTAATAAATAGCTTATTGTACTCTACACCGATGCCTAGCAATTAAGGGTTGTTATAGTAATGTATTGCATTGCCCTTGCAGCACACATGGTGTCGCAATGGAAACGCAATCCCTAAGTCATATTTAACAAGCATCGCATGGCCACCGTGCGTGGCCCTGTGTTGCTTGGTAAAACTGGAGTAGCCCAAGTCAGCGCATATCACTAAAATCCTCACCTCCCACATTTAGCTTTAATCACAACCGCCACTTTTAAGTTTCATACCTTAGTGGTAATCTACTTACTGGATAACTGACATGTGACTTTGTCAGATATTGTATGTCTGTTTATATACCTATTATGCCGTCTAACCGCAAATGCTTAAACAGACATACAATATCTGACAAAGTCAAATGTCAGTTATCCAGTAAGTAGATTACCACTAAGGTATGAAACTTAAACGTGGTGGTTGTGATTAAAGCTAAATGCCGGCGAAATTGCACAGATAGGCTAAAGTTAGTCATGTTAAAACTACGAAGCCCACAATGCACCCTAATAGCTAAAGTGGTGACCAAGTATAAATAATGAGAAACTAAGGATGGACTTGTAACACTACCGTGATCAGGAACTGTCTAAGTTCGAAACGCGTAGGTGAAGGAAGAAATATCGAGGTAATAAATCGTGTTTAAACCACCCAAGAAGAGTGCGGCGTATTCTTTGCTGGAAAAGATTGTTGCGAGGCTGTTCCTGCCTCGCCGCCGGCACCAGCTGTATGCTGCTCCTCCCACAAGGAACATTTGCTTTGAACATATATATATATATATTCACTGAAAAAACCATAGGTTATAGACCATATATAGTTAGGAATTAGCATTTAAAAAACTTTATTTTACTCACACAAAACCAATGAAATTCCATATATAGTTAGTTGTACTAACTATATATCGCGCACCCGCAATCCACTGCTGATCATGTCACATATTACATCATTCATGACATGGTCAGTGACATCACTGATGACATCACTGATGACATCTCAAATGACATCACTGATGACATCACTGATGACATCTCAAATGACATCACTGATGACATCACTGATGACATCTCATTTGATATTACTGATCACATCACTGATGACATCATTCATGTGATAATACGATGAACCTCTTCAGACTCTAATATAACCTTAGATACACTCAGTGTAAACAGACACTCACAGACTGTCACTCATCCATGGAGTTACTTACACACCTAGTCAGTCATGCAAAGAATCAACCACACCTCCATTTTCACAACTATACATTTATACACACCTTACTTATTCAAACATATACTAAAACATATTTACTCACTTATACAATCCTGGATACAAGTTCACAATGATCCATACAGCCACTCACACATTCACTGGCTCTTATGCACAGTTATTTATATATGTCAACTCTCACATGTACTGTATTTTACATATGTACTTACTTTGACATGTAGCACTGAGACATCTATTCACTCACCAATACAGTCATGCACACAGTCAACCGCCCATACAGCTGTTTCCACATGCACTTTTGAACCCATACATCTATGCAGAGAGTCATACACCTCCCAGCCACCCATACACACTCTCAGTCTCCCATACAAATACTTGGGCAACCAATCAATAACCCATATAGTTAATCATATAGCTACTGATCAACACATGCAGCAGTTTACAGAACAACAGACATAATGATGCACAAATTAAGACAGTTTAGTCACTAACCCATGCACTCAGTGAGACACATTTAATCACTCACTCATACAGTCAGTCATGCACCTACTAAATCCTTTGTTCAGACACTTCTACATCCACTCATTCTTCAATATGTAAGACATATTTTAACTTTACAGAAACATACAGTCACTGGATGTTGTCATCAGTGATGTCATTTGAGATGTCATCAGTGATGTCATCAGTGATGTCATTTGAGATGTCATCAGTGATGTCATCAGTGATGTCACTGACCATGTCATGAATGATGTAATATGTGACATGATCAGCAGTGGATTGCGGGTGCGCGATATATAGTTAGTACAACTAACTATATATGGAATTTCATTGGTTTTGTGTGAGTAAAATAAAGTTTTTTAAATGCTAATTCCTAACTATATATGGTCTATAACCTATGGTTTTTTCAGTGAATTTTCAAGGTTTTGTAAATGCTAATTCCTAACTATATATGGTCTATAACCTATGGTTTTTTCAGTGAATTTTCAAGGTTTTGTAAATGCTAATTCCTAACTATATATGGTCTATAACCTATGGTTTTTTCAGTGAATTTCATTGGTTTTTTAAAAGCTAATATCTATAGCTGTAAAATGTATTATTCTTTAAATCCAAAAATATATTTTATATGTTTATTAATAAATTTTTTTTAAATATTTTTTTTGTTTCGCTCCCGGTCCGCTAACCGGGAAGCTTCCAGTTAGCTCAAGTCGATTCCGCGATCCCGTCCGCGAACCGGTAACAAATCAACATAGTGACGGTATTGCGTTGCCGCGTAATGCGTCTTATGACGTACTGCGTTAGCGCACCCGGAAGTGCCCCGGGGCGCGGACCGAGGCGCGAAACGCAACTCCCCGGAAGCGATCCGCGGCGCGAAAGCGCGACGTATCGCGTTGCCACGAAATGCGTCTTGTGACGTACTGCGTTAGCGCACCCGGAAGTGTCCCGGGGCGCGGACCGAGGCGCGAAGCGCAGCGAACCGGAAGCTAACCGGGGAGCGTTCCGCAGCGCGTAACATGAAAGTTAGAGGTCATGTGACTTGTTAATAAAGCTTTTCATTGGTTCATTTCACTTTTAGTTTCATAATTATGGAAGGCTAGGTCAGGTGACCTAAAAATAACACTTTTCATTGGTTGAGAAGTATTGTTTTTTCCAAATGATGAAAACCACTCCTTCTTTCCTCACTCTGACTTTCATTATTGTGAGAGGAAGACCTATTTTGCTTCTTGGAAGACCTATTTTGATTCTATGAAAATGGCTTCACTGATTGCTTCAGCTGGTGCACCCCCACCACCACCTCCACCTCCTCATGGGAAGAGAGGACCACCTCCCCAGGTGGTTATCAACACTGAGGAGGAAGATGAAGAGATGGATGAGGAGGGAGAACAACCACAATTTCTTGAAGAGTTGCCCCGGGTTTCAAGAAAGAAACCCAGTTTCATCTGGCAGTTTTTTTCCATCCCTCGTGGCCAAAAAAAGGTCAATGCCAGGTATGCAACATGCCTCATATGCAAGGAACAATTGTCCAGAGGGACGGACAAAAAATACAGCTACGGTAATCATACCATGCATAGGCATATGACGAGGAAACATCCCTTAAATTACAGCCGGGCGGAATTAAGGGATATGATGGACAATCCTCGACCAACTCCTGTGACGAGACCAGCAACATCGGTTTCTTTATCACCAGAGGAGGCACGGGAAACTGTGCCAAATATCCAGCCCAATTTTGGGAACATGATACACTTATGTATGCGCTGTCGTGGATTATTAGCTTGTGGCAACATGAGCATCAATGCACTGAACCTGGCGTATGAACACCATGATTGCCCTAACCGCCCCCAGTAATTTTTTTTTGCTCCGGTTGAGCCCTTTTCAACGCCTGTTTTTTGTTGTTTCCCCCCCCCCCCAAAAAACCCAAAAAAATATAAAATCGTTCAAAAAATACAAAAAAAACAAAAAATGTTCAAAAAATACAAAAAAAAATATAAAACAACAAAAATATAAAAAAAAAAGTTCTTTTCAGAACTACCTTCCCTTTCCAAAAAAATTGCTAGAATGTTTAGCACTCTGGCAAGCTCTATTTCTTTTGGTTCGCTTCCGGTTTAGCTTCCCGGTACGCGTACCGGGAGCTAACCAAAAAAAAAAATTTTTTTTTAAAAAGAGTAAGTATAAGGAAAGTAAACAGAGAGTGATGTTTCAAGAAAGACAGCTATAGGGAGTAAAGAAGAGATACTATTTAATAGATCTATTTACCAAAGAACAGACAGAAGAGGGTATAATTGTGAAAAACAAAATAGATAACGAAGTGAAAGAAAAACAAGCATTGGCATAGCCAATAGGTATCGACTTTGGGACCTTCTAAGTCTTTAGTTATGCAGCATAATATCCTTGGTGCAGCAACATCAACTGTTGCATGGCTAAACACGTATAAAGTCCCAAAGGCGAGACCTATTGTCTATGCCAATGCTTGTTTCTTAAGTAGAATTGCAATACGTATGGCTCTTCCATGTAAAAAAATCTTATCTTGTGCTCTAAAGATTGCTAAAGTCTCGACAGAGAACAGGCTAGATTGTAAGTAGGGTAAATTGCGCTTGGTGATCTGTTTGAGGGAGCGTCTGCTTTGCCTGGTGTCTTTGGAGAGCAATTTTGATTGTTATACTGGACAATATAGCCCTAATGTAAATAACATAGGGGCATATTATCAACATAGGCAATAAAAGTTTTGCAGCTTTTATCGGCAGAAATGTGTCGCTAAAGCTGCTTTTGCGGCAGAAAACTGCCGCTAAAGCCGCTTTTGCACCAGTTTTCTGTCAATAAAAAGAGCAATAATTTTATTGGCTGCATTCATAATATGCCCCTTAGTGTGCTTCAACTACACAGAGAAAGCATTATGAACAAATAGTGATACAGTGATCAGTCAAAGACACTAAGAGTAATAGAGACGGAGTGAGTGAACAAGAGTGAGGAACTATGAGAAGAGAGGGACTGAGAAAAAGAGTGGAAGGAGTTGAGTAAGTAGTTAATAGATAAAGGAATGAGGGAAATAGCAAAAGCAGGAAACTGAGGATTAAAGAAATGAAGCAGTGGAACTAATAGTAGTTCAATGTGATAGAAATGTAACGAAAAGAGTACAAAATACTTACCTTATAATTGTCGTTAAATTCCTCACTTTTTATTTTTATACTTTCAATCTGTGAAAGAGAGAACAAACATTTGAAAAATATAAAAACATGTATTAAAAAATTACAAAAGACAAGGGCAAAGATTGAAGGACAAACAGTTTTTCAATAACTTTGACACTTACAGAAGCTACACAGTCCTAAAGATATACATTTTAAACTAACACTATCTTGATGCAGATGAAGTGAGGCCTATCTTAAAAAATGGTGCATCTTTTGCATTGCTGTTGTCTCAGAAAAGTGTCGCAAGACACTAAAATTTAAAATAATTGCTTCAGGATGCCAATAAGATGTCTACTATCCAGAGTTTTGTTTCAGGTGAGGCCTACTCAGGGTTGCAGATGAAATTTCGAGTTGTTGAAGAGAATAGAAGACATAATACATGTGAAGGTCTACCAATGAAGTGAGTCATGTCCACTGCACTCTTCAACAAAGTAGAAACCTCCTATGTTTCCCTGGACAGACCTAAACTTGATCTGCACAATGTGATTCATAATGATAGGAAACACAGGTGATGTAATTGAAATATGTACAATTTATTTTGCTCATTTCACAATCACATCACTTGTGTTTCCTTTGCTTAGGTATCTCATTGTGCAGATGTAGTCCAGCATATGAAAGAATACGTAGAAGTGCAGCACTGCATGCAATAAATTTAACACTTACAGAAAACTCACCTTCTCCATGCCTCCTACACAGTTCTACATATACATCATAAATGCAAACAGTACAGAATTAATTATACATGTTAAATGGTTTATTTTTGCTGTTCTCAGAATGTATCAAAATTCACTAAAAACAGTGACTTGAAGGTATTCATCATGTAACAGCGGGGAAAAAAAAACACAATCAAAATGATTGTGTTTAAAAAACCCATACAACATCAGCAATCAAAATTCAGAACTCCTTAAAGTTAACTTACTTTCCATGACGTCCAAGGATGTCCTATGAACAGCTTACACTCTTTTGTGCTGTTATTACTTTCAGCCCGCCACTTTCTGAAAGAAAACCTCCATCGTTTTTAAAAACACGTTACATGCAATAAATGACTTCTTGCTCTCTACCACTATTTTCCACAAGGCCAAATCTAGTCAGAGCTATTTATAACTCTTGGATTTCTTGTAAGCCAATCCCATCATTTGGCATTTCCGCAACTTTCACAATTAAAATGTTGAAGATCATTTTCACAATCCTGGAATAGTAATATCTTCTCCTTCTTGCTCAGTCATGTTCTACATTTCCTATGACACTGATACTGCTTAATATGAAGCAGACTTACACTACCTCTATGAGTACTACAATTATTTAATTCTCTACATCACTTTTAATCACAAAGCAATGTAAAACAGTAGACAGCATTGCAGACTTACATTCCCTCTACTCCATGTTTTGATTGGCTGCTTCAATTAGCTTATAAAAAGAAACAGTTTTTCTGAACTCATTCAAAGTGCACATATATCTCCATGATGTCCAGTCCTATGATTAGAAGTTATGTCTCTGAACTACACTTATCCTCAAGGCCAAATTGTGTAGGAGCCATTAGAACTTCTTGAAATTCCACAGAGCACATCCCGAGATTATTTCCCTAAAATTTTGGTTTTAAAAACACCAGGTAAGAGTTTTTAAGGTCATACGGCAATTTTTTTTTGAAAACTAAAACAGAATCATTGCAGAATGACCAGCCATTTCTAGACTTTAAATAAGCTGTGTAATGTCCTGATGTTATTGAAGGGCCGTCATGATATATAATTGCTGTAGTTACAAAAGTCCTTCCTGATATTGACAACTGCGAAGCTACAAAAATTTTTATTAAAGTTGTCAATTTTGTTCCATCAGTCCTACATCGTTGGAACATTAAAATGACGTACTGGCCATATGTTCGTATAAATAATGTGGACATCATTTCAGATTTACATTGGCTACACTCCATGTTGTGATTAGCAGCTTTTACTAGCTTATTAAAGGAGACTGATTTACTGTCTGGCAAAGTTAAATATATAAATCTTTCTGAGTCTACACTAGTAGTACTTGATACCATACAGTTCTCACAGTCATGCTGCCATTGATAAGAAAGCCCAAACAGCTGATCTACATCTACACCTTCAGCATGTAATACATCAAGCATATACATTAAAAACTCCTGACAATCTTGCTGAATATTTTGAGAGAATTGTGTTTGGCCTGAACATCTATCTAACAGATTTCGAATTTCAGACACACTTTCTATGTTTCTTCTATCAGTGGTACATTTCTCTAACACAGAATTTAACAAACTGCAAAATCTTTGATCAGAATTGACCACAATCTCTTCTTTTACATTTTTTAGAGAAAACAAAACATTAATTACTACATTAGCATAGCAGTTGACACCAGAACTGTTTTCAAACTGAAAACCAACAACATCTTCAACAGAATCCTCTTTGTTTCTGCTTGTAATTTTAGGTTCATTCACTTTTTGTCTTTTTGCTACAACCTCCCCAGTATTGTTCTCATTTCTTCGTTTCCGGCCTACCAGACGTTTCTCAAACAAAGGAAACGGAGGCAAATGTGGCGCATACTCTCTTCTTAACCTATTGTATTCCTTAACACAATCTAGATCTGCACAAATGTTTGTGACATCACACTCAATCAAGTACAATCCCGATAAAGTTCTAACTCGTGACAATGCCACATATGCCATACCCTCCTTGAACACAGAACTGCCAATATTCACCAATGCACTGTCTACACTTAAACCTTGCGATTTATGGATTGTCACCGCATATGCCAAGCAAACCGGGAACTGCTTACGGCGCACATATAAGTCTTTTACAAGCAAAAATCTAGCAGAACAACGAGCAATTAGCTGTACTTCCTCAATGCCATCAAATTTAATTTTTAAAAATTCAATTCCATCTCTATTTCTGTATTTCACAAAATCAACAACATTACCCATTGATCCATTTACCAGACCTCTTTCAACATGTAAATTCCTTCTTAAAATTATACGGCAGTTCAAGCACACATTCAGAGTCTTTTCAAAACCTGCAGTTTTAGATATACTCTTCTCTAATGAATCCAATTTAGTTTTCAGATTCTCAGACAAAATAATTGTTGATCCCATATGCTCTACTCTATCAATAGCTTCCAGTTTCACAATCTCTTGCTTTTCTAAATGCAACATTTTGTTGTTAAATTTGGCACATTCTGCAAGAGTTGGCATCAAACATATTCCAGATTTCTTTTCAGTAATTTTCTGAAAAATATTCTCAGGCACAACATCTTGTTCTGGATATAAATTTGACAGTAATCGTGCATTTAAAAATTCTTTCCCATGCTCAGTCACTTTTCCAATTCTAACATCTTGTAGAATAGTCTTGTAAACTTCATCCTTCGCCTGACGCATATTTTCATGCAGTTCAGCATAATTGAAGTTTAACCATATATTGACGTTGCCAATGCTGCCTAGGCACTTCCTGGTATCTTCATGCGTGAGCATTTTGAACACAGGTTGCCCTTTCACTGGTGTCAGCTGCAGAAGATCTCCGAAAACAATGATGTGTTTGCCACCAAATAACACATCATACTCTGTTTTGAGAACTTCTTGCATCCTCAAATGCACAAAGGCAAGCATGACATTGGAAACCATGCTTACTTCGTCAATGATAAGAAGTTTCATTTTCCTCAAGATTCTTGAAACTTCAAAACAAGCATCTCCAGATAGCTTGTGATATTCTAATTTGTTGTCATGCTCCACTGGCAGCATCAGTAAACGATGTAAAGTAATCCCTTTAATATTATGTGCTGCCAGTCCAGTTGGAGCAGTGACAACACAAGACAGCGATGACTCTGTCCCTTCCTGCAAATAGCATGAAATTGCTTTAATGAGGAAACTTTTTCCAGTTCCCGCTTCTCCACTCACGTACAGTCGGACAGGCTTCAACGACGTACATGAGCACTCTTTCTTATCATGACTTAATCCATGATCAATTTGCATGGTAACTTCGTCATATATTTTCCTCTGCTCAACGTTGAGTTGCCTTTCCAACTCTTCTAAGTTAACCGCATCCTCTTGAGCATGTGCCATGGCTCTTTCCACTTCATTCATAGCAGTGGCAGCTTCATTTTCAATAAGAGGTCCTCCTAGTGGATCCTGACTCAATGAAGCAGAACTCTGACTGTCCTGAGAACTGTCTCTGGCAATCTCGGCTGCAATCGTTGCTTCCTGCTCAATTTCCGCATTCAACATTTCTACATATCTGGGAAAAGCAGGACATTCTATGGTCTCCTTGGCGGCATTGAAAGAGTCTTCGTAACAGAGGAAATCTCCAAGCAGTTCCTCTTCTGCACGCCAAGGCTTGAAAAGTTGCAAAAGTGCTAAATAGAAAAACTCCTTTTTTTCAGGAGATTCGCCACTCAATTTTCGATGGTTTATCAAGTGGCATTTTCTTTGCTTGACCAGACATCCCTCACTTCCTATTACAGCATACACTCCTTTCTCAGTATCTTCTTTGATGTTCCTCTTGAATATGTAATTTTGCAGAACCTCATACAGACAAACATTCTCTAGGTGACTGCTTCGATTTGGATAATATGTATCCAACATGTTTGTCTTCAAAATGTCGGTACTGTTTGGCTCCTTTTCCGCCAAATACTCAATTTCCCGCACAGGTTTGAGAACTCGATTACGCGTTGCAGCAAGACCAAGACTCGCCCAAACGATACTCCTGGACTTGGCATAGAGACTTGCTGAAGACAACCGGTCAGAACATTCGTACGCTCCGATTTCTCGATGCGACAACATCTTCAGACTGAAACTGTACAACTTCTTGCTGAGGCTCTTTTCATGGGAAATGTCCTCCCACATATCCTTCAATTCTGTCTTCTCTTTTTTGGTGATGTAAGACGTCACATACCGAGCCACAGCCATACAGTTATCAGCCACAAACTGTATATCCATGTTAGCATTCCACATGGACAAAATCACCGGGTTGTAGTCGTTGATGTACTTGGACTCTTCATTCCTCTTCAAATTGTATGTGTTTTTAGGTGATTTCTTCATCACATTATGTCGCAGCGAAGACATCAAACTGTTTACTCTTCCTTTAGAAATCACCGGTCGTGGAAAGCCGAAACGACATTTGGTGTAGAACTTGTCCTTGTTTCGGAATTTACGACGGCAGTACTTTCCACATCGATGGCTTTGGAAACGCAGAACTTTTTCTCTTAGGCTTTTCTTCTCCTTTGCGTTTGGAACAGCACACGTAGAATACTGTTGGATGAAACTCATCACTGAGTCTTCTGGATCCGTTCCAAATTTAGGTGCATCCTTGATCCACAACAACATATGTATATGAGGAGCACCTCTTGCTTGGTACTCCTTTCTCCAGAAGAAATCCAACACCTCTCCAAGAGGTGGATTCTTCTTATTCATGATGAAAGACATCATAGCTTCAAATCTATGATTGAAGTACCTACATACATTGACTGGATCCAAAGAGCACAGTTCTCCGGGTGTCTTGAATTCAATGTTATCTACGTTAGCATTTGCCTCTCGTAGAAATTGAAGTAAGTCTTCCCAGCCATACTCGGCACAACTCAGAGTGAGGAACCATGTGGGAGTACCTAAGTTCCTCAGCATACATTTTAAATCACCATGACGACGGTACCAGTACTCATTAGTACCACGCTGACACGCCATGAGATTAATCAGGTGAGAATCCAAAATACTATCTTGGACATTGACTTTATCCATAAAATCACTTGCCGAGATGTTTTGCATGTGTATACCACTTTTCAAGATGTGGTTCACTGCATATGACAGTCCAGACAGATCGCTTTCAAACAGGAGATGAAACAAATAAGGAATGCATTGTCGAAACCTAGCATCTCCTGCATACAATCGCAAAGTCCGGTATTCAGAAGCAGGAATTTGATGAGGTCGCTCATCATATCTTCCTCCCTGACCTGTTGGAAAAAGCTGTGGGAAACACCGAGCTTCCAAACTTTCCTCCCAAACACTAATGGGACTCCCTTTGGCTTGTTTCATTTGAAACAACTCAATAGCATTCCCCATGACTTCCTTGGAATGCAAAGGATGAACACTATAATGTTCATATATTTCCTCACTAGTAGAGGGTTCTACTTTCTCAATTTGACCAGCACACAAATCGCTATCCTCTTCCTCACTTACTTCCTCTTCTGCAACATATACATTCTTATAGTATTTATTATTTTTTTTCAAATACAATGTTGCCTTTTTAACTTTCCTAACATCTACTAAATCTTGCCATATTTTCTTATTCTTTGTCGGAACCCCATTAACTAAGATAACCAGAGGTTCCTCTTCCACTTTTTCTACTCCAATTGTGTTAATGTTTTTCTTCAAATCTAGAGGCAAATAAACAACTCTTCCCTTTAATCCTCTCTGTAAATCTGATGGAGGCAATTTCCCTGTCTTTGGCTCCATTCTTACAATAGCCTGAAAGGGATGGATACTTTGAATCAAAATAGATTCATAAGTATTTAAGTCCTTCAATTCAGAAGGAATCTCAACCAATTCCAGATTATTATGAACTGCTCTAGCAGGCATCTGGTTTTGTTTTAATTTGTTACAACAATAAGTACACACACGTTGATCCAATCCCAAATCAAAACAATTTTCTACCATCAAGTATGTTGCAAAATCCTTCCATTCACTATTATTTTCCCTTTCACTTTTTGCATATAAATCCACTAACTTAGTCTGATTCTTATAATAAGTGCGTCTACAACACACACAAGTGAAATTAGGCCTCTCACTTGATTTCATGTCAAACGTCGCAATTTCCCTCTGGAAATTATCTGTACTGGAAACATGTACACTATCTTCCAAATGACCCTCTACTTCTTGCTCAATTTCAACATTCTCCTCTTTACTTCCAAAGTAACAAAACTCAATTTCTTCACATATATTCTTCACATCTATTTCAGAACCATGCAAAAGAGCAGCGCATAATTGTTTCAGCATAATTGCTGGACTCTTAGCATAATACAACATTCTAACTAATTTCCTCACTTTGTTATGATGCACTGCTAGCATCCTGAAATGATGAAAAACACTCTGGCATACTCTCCTGGAAAGACAAGCCAGTGAATGACCATGCAAACCTGTCACTTCTCTTACTCTGCAAGGATCTAATTCTTGCAACAACCTCATTTTCTGCTTCAAACTTTTTTTGTTAAATGACCGTACAAAATCACAAAGCAAATTGATGGAATCCTGTCGCACACTGCAAATACTACTACACTTCCAGGTGTACACAGGACCCTTAGCACGTCTTCCTAAAACCTCATTACCTAACAACTCTTCTGCCTCTGTTGTCACAAGTTTTTCTTTTTCAACTGGACAACCATCTTTCACTTCATAAGCACGACCACTGATGTCAACTGCATGCACCAAATCATTATCATGGAAATAACTCTCTTCATTAAAAAATGCCTCACAGCTTGAACTATGCATCCATTCTCCAGAAAAAACTTCACAAAAATTACTACGATTAACTATTCTCTTCCATCTACTATTTCTTTTGAAATCAAAAATTGCCTTGTTTAGTTTCCTAATTCTATTGATTATCAAAATAAATAACTTACGTTTAATTTCAAATGCCTGATCAATAACTTTCTCAACTTTTTTTTTTCTCTTATAAAAAACTAGTTTCTGTTGACCTTTCTTAATATTTTTTAACAAATTGCCAATTATCCTGTTGCGGAACATTCGTTTACGAATCTCCCTAAACTGTTGTTTCCTTCTACTATCATGCACAGATTTATCTCTTGCTCTAGCAGTAACATTTTCCATTGTCCTTTTCTTTCCATTTGATTTACTGCTCGTGTTATGGACTGAAACATTTTCTGTAGTAATATTTTTTTTATTACAAATATTTCTTATGAAATATTTAGAGCTCTTACCCAGTGCTTTCTTCGTGGCTTGAGAAATCTTTTTGTTAGAGGACTGCTGCATTTTTTTTTTCTCCTGCTGTCTTTGACGTTTTGCAGCCTTTATCTGTCTTTCTGTTGTAGGCATATTAAATTCTTGAAACGATCTGCAGTTGAATCTGAGGAAAAATATAATAAAAAATGTTAATAAACATTATTATCAAACAGTAAATCAGTAATAGTGATCAAAAACATAACACACTACTTGACATTTTAATTTGAAGATTTTTTAGTCATTGCCATTTTTACAATACAGAAATACCAGAAAAGAAATGACATTTATATTTATGTTACCTATGCTATTTTATATGTGAATCTGATCTACTTTTATGAGCATATTTTAATATTTTATTGAAGACACTACACATAACCTGTTTTTGAAGGTGTCTTTATTTTTAAATTAAACGGTTTACCTTTTTACTTTTTATTGATTATAAATTTTAAAAATAAATGTTTATAATTCCAAAGGCTCAAGCAGGTCAGCTTCCCATCCTATATCATATAATTCGGACAAATCTGCATCCTCATCACGCTCTTCTTCATCCTCAGTATTTAAATCATCCAAGGGATCAACATCCACTGATGTTTCAATTACGAGTTCAATGATGAGGTCAAAATCAACTGATTGCTGATTGTCGCTCATGTTGATGTTGTCTTTATCTTTAAAGAAAGATAACAACAATGAGATGTTGCAGAGTAAGAAACAAATCTCAGAGATTATAATAGTAAAATTGTTTAACAAGATTAACATTTTGCAGCTATTATTTAGCCATGTCCAGCAATGCTGAGCAGGTGAAGCCTATGTCTAATTTTTCACTGAACAGGACTCATCTCTTCTTAACCTTGGATAAGCCTCAACGACTCTGTGTCCCCTGCACATACTCAAATGTTAAAGTGCAGATTTATATTAAATGGCACATCCCCAGGCATGCACCAGTTAATGTGCACCACTGCTTTACCACCCATGGTGTGCCGCATTTACAATCAGATAGGAGAAAGCTGCGTCAAAACCCTGCGCCTGATTGAAGCTGGCATAGGTCTTGACGCAGCATTGTGGAGATGGGGCACCCCTGAGCCTTGCTGGAGCTGCATCGCACTTGCGATACAACTCCAGCAATGCGCCACCTTTACAGCACAGATGCGTCACGCATCTGTGCCGTTTTTGCCCCATGCTGCGCCGCATTGTAAATGCAGCACAACATGGGTGGCGGAACAGTGGCGCAGGATGACTGTCACATCCCTGGTGATGCGCCAGTCATCATAAATCTATCCCTAAGCTTCTTATCTTGTTACAGATGAACTGCCATATGTATCATCAAAATATTTTACATTTTCTAAATAGCGAATTTTAAGGAATAAATAGCGATTCTTTACCATTCCTAATTTGCGATGAGCAAATTGCTAATTGCAAGTTACCCATTCATTTCCATGGCCTAGGAGGCTAATATGAATGAAGGTTTAATTTGCGATTAGCAATTTGCTCATCACAAACTAGGAATTTTTCCAAGGGTGCAGGGGTGTCTCAAGAACACCTGCTGCACCCCTGAAAAACAAATTTGGGGGCATATGGCACACATACATGCCCTAAGGGCATGTGTTGGCGTCATATGGCACCTTTTGTTTTTTTGAAAAAAAGCTTTTTGAAAAGAATTCACAAATTACCACTAATTTACCACAATAGTTTCCAAATCCTTAATGTCATTTTTTACATAGTTTTTGTTTGATACATTGCATTTAAGTAGTCACAAAATTTACAAATGCTTCAGTGCAATCGCAAAATAAGGAATAGCAAATTTTGCTACTCCTTATTTTGCATCAAAGTTGTTTGATACATACCATTTGTCTAATTAACATTCGCAAAGGCCGAAATTCATAGAATTTTGATCTTTGCAAATGCTAATTAGCTTGATACATATGGCCCCAAGTGAGGCCTGTCTTGCGACATGGTGCATCTTTTGCATTACTCCTGATTGGGTTTTATGTGGTACGTTTTTTTTTTACACCATGACATATCTGCCTAAATGCATCAATTTTTAATGTTGTCACCTCATAGCAAATATTTTGCACCACCGCTGCATCATAAAAGTGACGCACAGTGGCAGAAAAAAGGCATACACCTATCATAAATCTATCCTTAGCATTTTAAATGATTAATCCAGGATGACAATAAAGTGTGTCCTATCCAGAGGTTTGTTTAAGGTGAGGCCTACTCAGGATTGCAGATCAAAGTTACGCTTGATGAAGAATACAGAGGAGATAATACATATAAAGGACTACCAATGAAGTAAGTAATGTGCACTTTATTGCACCAGTCATCATAAATGTATCCTTAAGCTTCTTATCTTGTTACAGATGAACCACCATATGTACCATCAAACTATTTTCCATTTCCTAAATAGCAAATTTTAAGGAATAAATAGCAATTCTTTACTATTCCTAATTTGCAATGACCAAATTGCTAATTGCAAATTACCCATTCATTTCCATGGGCTAGGAGGCTCATAGGAATTAAGGTTGCAATTTGTGATTAGCAATTAGCTCATCACAAAATAGGATTTTTTTCAAGCGTGCAGGGGTATCTCAAGAACACCCTGCTGCACCCCTGAAAAAGAAATTTGAGAGCACATGGCACACCTACATGCCCTAATGGCATGTATGGGCGTCATATGGGACCTTTTTTTTTTTTGAAAAAAATGCTTTTTGAAAAGAATTCGCAAATTACCACAAACTAGAAGTTGGTGGTAGTTTCCAAATCCTTAATATCATTTTTTACATATTTTTTTTTTGATACATTGCATTTAAGGAATCGCAAATTTTGAATTATTGACATTTTAAGTAATTTCCACATGTGCAGTGTTTTCAAAATATAATTTGAAAATCGTTTTTGGGGAAAAGTAATGGTTTGCAAATTTATGACAAGGACATAATGGTGTATGCTTCTCTATAAGGCATTTCAGTGTCTCTAATGTCATTTTTCCCATATTACATTATAAGACCTTTCCCCATGAAGCACATTCCTTGTAAATATGCTCCCACCTGTGCATTGCAAATTTAGATTTTGACTGTTTCAGTCACATAGCCATGTTGAAAGTGACCCAAAAAAATTGCAAACGTTTTAAAATAACACATTCATGTGTCTTAAGGACATTTTAAGTCATTTCCCCATGGACAATGTTTTCTAAGTGGCACAAAAGAGGTATACACCTATCATAAATCTGTCCCTAGCATTTTAAATGATTAATTCAGGATGACAATAGGATGTGGCCTATCCAGAGGTTTGTTTAAGGTGAGGCCTACTCAGGATTGCAGATTAAAGTTACGCTTGATGAAGAATACAGAGGAGATAATTCATGTAAAGGCCTACCAATGAAGTAAGTGATTTCTACTTCATTGCGCCAGTCATCATAAATGTATACCTAAGCTTCTTATCTTGTTAGACATCAACCGCCATATGTATCATATAACTATTTTGCATTTCCAAAAAAGCGAATTTTAAGGAATAAATAGCGATTCTTTACCATTCCAAATTTGCGATGAGAAAATTGCTAATTGCAAATTACCCATTCATTTCCATGAGCTAGGAGGCTCATATAAATGAAGGTGCAATTTGCGATTAACAATTTGCTCATCACAAATTAGGAATTTATTCCAAAGGTGCAGGGGTGTCTCAAGAACACCCTGCTGCAACCCTAAAAAAGAAATTTGGGGGCATATGGCGCACATAAATTTTAACAACATTCCTTTCCCTCAACAACGATTTTCAAATCATAACTTCAAAACACTACACATGGGAAAATTACTTAAATTGTCCTTAAGACACATAAAAGCGTTTTTTGATTGGCTTTCCTGCATGGTAGGGTCACTTTTAACATGGCTATGTAACACAAACATTCAAAATTAAAACTTTCCATGCACAGGTGGGAGCATATTTACAAGCAATTTGCGCCACAGAGAAAGGTCTTACATTAAAATGGGAAAAATAACATTAGGGACAGTTAATTGCCTTATAAAGAACCATACACCATTATGTCCTTCTCATGAATTTAAAAACAATTCCTTTTTCCCAAAAACGATTTTCAAATCATAATTTCTAAACACTGCACATGAGAAAATGACTTGAAATGTCATTGAAACACATGAAAGCGTTTTTTGATTGGCTTTCCTCCATGGTTGGGTCACTTTTAACATGGCTATGTAACACAAACATTCAAAATTAAAACTTTCCATGCACATGTGAGAGCATATTTACAAGCAATTTGCGCCACAGAGAAAGGTCTTACACTAAAATGAGAAAAATAACATCAGGGACAGTCAATTGCCTTATAAAGAACCATACACCATTATGTCCTTGTCATGATTTTATAAACAATTCCTTTTCCCCAAAAACGATTTTCAAATCATAATTTCTAAACACTGCACATGGGAAAATGACTTAAAATGTCATTAAAACACATGAAATCATTTTTTGATTGACTTTCCAGCATGGTTGAGTCACTTTTAACATGGCTATATAACACTAACATTCAAAATCAAATTTTTCCATGCACATGTGAGAGCATATTTACAAGCAATTTGCGCCACATAAATCATAATTTTCTCCTTAAAGCACACTATTCTCTATCTAAAATAAAGAAATATTTTCTCACCTTAGCAAATACTTTGAGTTTGAAAACAGTCTAAGAAACACACCAATTTGTCTTCAGCAGAGCAAAAGGTATGCACTCCAGAGTCTGCAGCTATCAAAAGCACAGAAATGCTGTAATTCTTCACACATATTTCTCATGTCACCCAATCAAAACTCTTCCCTCACTTTTTTTCAAATGAAAACCCTTCCCCCCTCTGCCATTTCTGGCTATTTTCCATAGCAACCACCTCTTGGAGAAAATCTGGTGTTTGCAAGTTCACACAACAATGTTGCAATTGAACTCTGAACTCTCAGTGCACCTGCATATCCAGTGCTTTCTTTCATTTAAGGATTTTTTATTGACCACTCAAAATACATCTCTCAAACAACACATCTGTACACCCTAACTTTCTGTTTTCATCAATCAAAATCCACCAATCACTGTTACTGCTTCATGAACACAGAAACTCCATAGTTTTTTTCATTTCAAACTCTCATTTTTTCAACTGCCATTTCATTGCCACACTTCATCTGACTGCAGGAGAACCTTCTCTCACCATGTTTTCTGTCTGGATTGTTGGTCATAGTTATATTCACTGGGCTCAAAGGTACGTTGAAAGCAGGAATTTACCTAACCTCAATTTACAAGATGTGGAAATTAAGTGGTTTGGCCACAGAGGATTAAAATGTCACCAATTGATACCATTGGTGAAAACCTTTATGCATTTGCCCAAACCTGACCTGTTAATTGTGCACTGTGGAGGTAATGACTTGGGCACTTTGACTGGGGTAGGTCTGGAAATGCTTTTAAAGGACACCTTTGAGCAATTAATGTCATTTTTTCCTCAGACTGCCTTGGTATATTCAAATATATGCCAAAGACAGAAATGGAGGTGGTCCAACCAATTTTGTACACAAATTGAGAAATCGAGGAAGCATGTAAACAAATCTGTTTCAGCTTACATGAGAGACCATGGAATGGGCTCCCTGTACAACAATAACTTGCGTTACTACATGCAAGATATCTACAGAGGAGATGGAGTTCACTTCTCAGATGAGGGCAACAGAATTTTCACTCTGAATTTAAGAATGTGCATTGGTACCTACTTATAAGTACCTAAATGTACCATAAACCCAAAAGCTCTTCTCAGAGCTACCCTACATCTGATCACTCACAATTATTATTTTACTCTAACATTTTTCACTAATTTTCAACAAAATACGCTACCGGGGCCGCTACCCGGTACGCGAACCGGGAGCTAACCTCGCGAAATTTTTTTTGAAAATTTTTTTTTTTCGCACATATAAGCCTCCTCAGCCACCCTCAGAAAACCTAGGGGGTCAAGATAACTCTACCGTGCCCCCTTCTACCCATTCTGAACATTATTTGCCCTCCATCTTGTATCTTAATTCGACCGAAACACAAAATGGTGGACTCCTGGAACGCTTAAGGTCCGCGAACCGGGGCGCTCAACGGTTCGCGTACCGGGTCGCTCCCTGGGAAGCGCACCATCAAAAAAGGTGGGAAAGTAGTTCACACAAAAGCCACTTGAGATAATTTCACCAAATATAGATTAGCTCATACTACATACCAATCCCTACCATTTTCACAAATTTGATTGGAATTCCATTTAGCCATTTAGCCTGTAGACCTCTCTAAATACCGTGAGGTAAATTACTTCACAAAACACATCTGAAGTGTTGGAATTCACAACCAATTAAAATGTTACTTTCATTTTCTACTTTTTTTACCTGACATTTGATTGGTTATGTACCCGAATATATATAAAGGAAGAGAAGGAAACACAGCCATTTTGACTACTACTTCCTGGTGTACATTTCAATAGGATTTTCATTAATAACTTCAACTTATTTTTAAAGGTAAGTTGTTATTTTTAAAACTGAAGTATATTGTGCACTTTAAGTTATCATGGCAAACTTTTTCTGTTAGTTATATACTATCCCTCTGTAGTACTTATAAATTTAGATACAATCACTCTGATACTATACACTGCCCAAAGATAAATTCACTGTTAAAAACTGCCTATCTAAAATCAATCCCAACATTGCCCTACCTCTACTAATATATATTTTTTTTATGCAAATTTCAGGGAAAATGGAAAGCGAACAAAAAATTTCATTTGAAATTGTCCTTCCAGAGTCCAACACAGAAATCATTGATCCAAATGAGATTGAATTTATGGATGAAACTTGGGACCAAGAACTACTGCAATGTGTACAAGCAGTAGATAACCTCCTTGCAAATGAGGACATTTTACAACCTCAGAGACTACAATGTATATTCCATGATAATTTTGAAATTTCTGACAATGAAATGTTAGAAAGTTTAATAAAATATGAAACACAATAAAAAATGCTTAAAAAATAAAAAAAATAAAAAATAATCAACAAAAACAACAATCAATTAACATACAGCATTTGAAAAGTCTATCATTCATTTTTCATTGCAGTACGCTGCCCAGAACGCTTCCCGGTTCGCGTACCGGGCGCTACCCACGCAAAAAAACAAAAAAAAAATTTTTTTTTTTTTTGCCCCGCGGGGCCCTTTTAAAGCCTCCACATTAAACCTAAGGGGTCAGGGAGGATCTACTATGCCCCCTTATGGTTATTTCCCTTTTTGTTTTGGCCTCCTCTTGTCTCTCAATCCTACCGAGAGACAAGATGGCGGCCGCTCCGGACTGTTTGGAATGTTTACAGACGCCGGAGAGCCAATCAGCTTCGCTACGCGAAGTTTTGGTACGCTCCCCGGTCCGCGAACCGGGAGCTGCCCAGTCCGCTGTTACAGATATATATCTTTTTTTAAATGTTAATTTTTCAAAATCCACTGGAGCACATAAATTGAGACCTACAAAAGGCACATCGGGCTACCAGTCTCTACAATTTTGCCAAGTTTCGTGCAAATCCATTCAGCCGTTCGGGCTAAAAATGCGACAGACCACCCTATGGAAAACTCAATGTTAAAAACACGTTTTGGGACCCCCCTTTTTTCTCGGCCCCCCCTGGACGAACCCCCCCCAAATTTCCAGGGGCTGCTCAGAAACAAAATGTTCCATTTTCCAGAAAATTTCAGCCAATTCCGTCCACAAACGCCAAAGTTATTAGACATAGAATTTTCAAAAAACCCATAGGGAAAAAATCCTAACTATATATACCTACTGGCGACCGCCAGTAGGTAATATATATGGAATACCAAATAACTCGCCGCACTCGCCTTGGTTAAGTTGCAGTTTCTTTATTTCTCAAAACGTGACAAAACACCTACGCGTTTCGAACCGTAGTTCGTGTTCACGGTAGCCATAATGTGTAGTCCCTTCATTATTTCAATACAATTAGGCCTGTAGTGCACGCCCCTATTTTTTGAAGCATGCTGGGACATGTAGTTTACATTGTTTTTCGCCATCACTTATTTGTGTGCTTATGTCAAGGGTTTTTGCTGCATTGGGGCAAGTTTGGCGTTACTGCATCTAAGAGCGGGCCCCCAGTTAACTAGGGCAATGTCGCTTCTTGACGCGCGTGACACCACGTGCGTATGTAGTCAGCCCTCTGTTTACCGGAGGGTTGGCTAATGATGCGTAACTGGCATGGAGACACTCCATTTGTCAATAAAGGGCTGAGTGCCCTACGTCCCCAATGCTTGCAGCCGCCCGTGACTATAATTGTTAACTGTGTAAATAAATGGCAAAGTTGAATTGTCAAAAGAATGAGTAATAACAAATAATAACATAATGCAACTCAATTATGGTGTCAGTGATAAGCACAATAGTATTCATTCATATGTCATGGGTTTTAACTTGGTCAAGGAGGATACAGATTTACTAAATGTCAATCCAATAGTCTATATTCCTCATAAATGTACGTAAAGTTCCTCATCGCCATTGAGGCCTCCAGGTTGTTTAGTCTTGAACCTCATAATTAGTTTGGATTCAAGTCTTCTTAATCTTTGGATTCGATTGCCACCTCTTTCATGTTGTGCGATCATGGCAAGACCAAAGTATCTTGCGTCCTGCCATGTTTTGTTCTCGTGTTTGGCAAGATGTTTCGCAATGGCATATGAGTTGTCATGATTCTGTATGGCGCGGATGTGTTGAAGAATCCGTATTTTTAAGGAACATGTGGTACTGCCAATGTAAGATTTACCACAGTAACATTGAATCATGTATACTACAAAGGGAGAAAATGAATTTCTCACATTCTTTAACATCCTCAACCAGAATTCAGTGGGACTGAAGTTCACATATACCATCAACCCCAATGAAATCGTGTTTCTAGACACCAAAGTGTATATTGCAGATGGTAAAATTCAAACAACTGTCCATAGAAAAGAAACTGCAACAAACAGCATCCTGCACGGACTAAGTTTCCACCCACAGAAATTGGTGAAAAGCATTCCGTATGGAGAACTTCTACGGATGAAAAGAAACTGTTCAGAGGAAAATGAGATGGAACTCAAGTTCAAAGAAACGAAAGAACGCTTTAGACAGAGAGGATACAAACAGGCTGATCTGATTAACTGTGAAACAAGAGCAAGACGGAAAACAAGAGCAGAGACTTTGATCAGCAAGAAAAATCCCATTTCCACGCAACAAGTTGAAGATGAAAAATCCGACCGACCGAGGATGATAATGACGTTCAGCAAGGAAAGCTACAAAATCCAAAAAGCAATGAAGAAGTACTGGCATGTACTACGGAAAGACCCTGACATCGGAACTACGATAGGAGACTACCCACTTGTCTCCTACAGAAGGGCGCGCAACCTAGCAGATGAACTGACTCAAAGTCATTTTGAATATAAAAAAACAGCATCCTGGTTAGATATCAGAAAACAAGGCTTTAATAAATGCATTAGCTGCAAGGCTTGCAAAATAGGACGAAACATGAAAAGTCTCAAAGATGCAAGTGGAAAGAACTTTGTAATCAACGGCAATATCAACTGTGACTCTTCCTTTGTAGTATACATGATTCAATGTTACTGTGGTAAATCTTACATTGGCAGTACCACATGTTCCTTAAAAATACGGATTCTTCAACACATCCGCGCCATACAGAATCATGACAACTCATATGCCATTGCGAAACATCTTGCCAAACACGAGAACAAAACATGGCAGGACGCAAATACTTTGGTCTTGCCATGATCGCACAACATGAAAGAGGTGGCAATCGAATCCAAAGATTAAGAAGACTTGAATCCAAACTAATTATGAGGTTCAAGACTAAACAACCTGGAGGCCTCAATGGCGATGAGGAACTTTACGTACATTTATGAGGAATATAGACTATTGGATTGACATTTAGTAAATCTGTATCCTCCTTGACCAAGTTAAAACCCATGACATATGAATGAATACTATTGTGCTTATCACTGACACCATAATTGAGTTGCATTATGTTATTATTTGTTATTACTCATTCTTTTGACAATTCAACTTTGCCATTTATTTACACAGTTAACAATTATAGTCACGGGCGGCTGCAAGCATTGGGGACGTAGGGCACTCAGCCCTTTATTGACAAATGGAGTGTCTCCATGCCAGTTACGCATCATTAGCCAACCCTCCGGTAAACAGAGGGCTGACTACATACGCACGTGGTGTCACGCGCGTCAAGAAGCGACATTGCCCTAGTTAACTGGGGGCCCGCTCTTAGATGCAGTAACGCCAAACTTGCCCCAATGCAGCAAAAACCCTTGACACAGCACACAAATAAGTGATGGCGAAAAACAATGTAAACTACATGTCCCAGCATGCTTCAAAAAATAGGGGCGTGCACTACAGGCCTAATTGTATTGAAATAATGAAGGGACTACACATTATGGCTACCGTGAACACGAACTACGGTTCGAAACGCGTAGGTGTTTTGTCACGTTTTGAGAAATAAAGAAACTGCAACTTAACCAAGGCGAGTGCGGCGAGTTATTTGGTGTTCCATGCAAATCTGGGACACTGCCCTGGTCCCGTCGCTGGCACCGGCTGAGAAGTGCTCCCGCTGCGACAGGACAACTTGTATGCAGTATTCACATACAGCGGAGAGCTCGCCTCCCTCCTCACCGCGGATCGACCAACAGCGGAAGGCTCTGCCCTGAGACTGAATCCGGCAGAACGACAACATCGTGTATTACCAGGTTGAGCGCCGAACGCGCCGAGTCGGAGGACCCAGCGCGATCCGGGAGTCTCCCAGGTAAGAGACACGCAACTGAGATACTTTTGGTTTGGAAGGCGCAGCGACACGAGTCACATGCTAAGAGTCACGAAAAATTCAACAAGAATTAATTAATACCTGTTACTTGCATTGTGACTCCGTCCCTTGGTTGCAGTACCCAACAGTGACAAGGGGTATATTACAATTTACCCACCTTCTTTAAAAACGAACATTAAGCCGACAGTGAAAACGTTCCCACACAAGCCTGTAACTAACAACTGCAACTCGGTACAGTGTGACAGTGAAAACGAATACAAACATGGAGGAAAGGAGAGTTAAAAGAGTCACCAAGGCAGAAAGCATTTTTAAAACAGATGCAGTTCGGGAAATCAAAGACGAAACAGTGACAGCACCACAACCGATTCTAACTAATTGCAAAGTGCTATTCACCCAATTAGAAAAACTAATGAGAAAGGAAATCTCAAGAGAATGGGAAATTCTAACACTAGAGAAATATGTGGAACTTAAAATGGTACCTAGGGGTCTTCGTATCTTCACCTTGCCAAACCACCCAGACACCAAGCCCGAAATGCTTGAAGAATGGGGCAACAACAACATGGGGTGCTCTAACAACATGATGCTTATAATTATAAAATATGCAAGAATCGAAGTTGAGGAACTACACAAATGAATTGCAGATGTAGAGTCCAAAATAACAGCTCTGAATGAAGAGAGTGGCACAATTAAAAAACTCAGAAGCGAAATGGAAAAAAACTTAGATAACCATGAAGAGGATGTACAAAACCGCAAACAACGCAAATTTTGTAGAGACCAAGACGATTATAAATATGGCACAATTCTAACGTTTGCCAGAAAATATGACATTTACAAACAGCAATGGGCAACGGGAACACTAACACCCGGTGACCAAACCAGCGGCTCTGAATCCGACTTCAGCGAAGGTGAACAAAGACGCCCAGGTCTACGCAAAATGTCTTTTTTAGACGAGATTCAGCTGCTCTATCATGTGCAGCAAACTCCGCAAAGCAACACCAGAGGCAGAGGGCAATATCGCAATCGATCCAGAGGGAGAAGAACACAAGCTCCAGGAAATGTAAGCGCAAAACAAGACGCGGCAAACGTGGATGGAAGCCGATACAACCTCAGAACCCGCACGAACAAGAGGAAATAGGATCACAACGAAACCACACCCCAAACTTAGTAATAAATCTCTCCAAATATAATTTAACAATAACGGAAACGAAATTACTAAATAAGGGGCTTTCCTTTTGTCCAGAAACTCATCATGACCTAACGGAAACAAAAATAGACCTGTATAAATATACAAGAAAGCTGAAATTGAAAAAATTCTTTTCCAAGCGAAGTGAAAGCATAACCAATGTGCCGCAAAACAACAGTCGGAGTGTGACAAATGGCGAATATCTAACCTCGGAAGTTCCTCAACTAAGAGTGGCCTATGAATTGGCTAATGAAATAGAACAAACAGAAATTTCTGATACTCAAGTACTAGAAGAGATGAACATCCAAACGAATAAAAGACAACCAACGGATTTCAAACCCAAATCCAAATTTTGCCCGATCTTATATCCCGGCAATAAAATCGATATTTTTCACGAACTGGTGATAAATGAGATTGAAGAAATGCCCAAAAACTTCAACAAAAAAAGAAAAGAAAATCTAACCATTGGAGAACGTCAAGCAATCTTAAGTCTCAAAAATAATGTCCAAATAGAAATAAAACCTGCGGACAAAGGCGGGAATATAGTGGTCATGGACAAAGATAATTATGTAGGGGAAGCTATGCGACAATTAACCAACATCAAAAACTACAGAGTACTCAAGAAAAATCCAACTGAAGATATGAAACATGTGCTACAATCAAAGCTAGATGGCTGGTTTTCAAATGGTCTCATCACAGACAAAGAAAAGAAATATCTAATGGTTGAGAATCCAATCCTCCCTACAATTTACTTTTTGCCAAAAGTACACAAGACTCTAAACAAGCCCCCTGGGAGGCCTATAATATCCAGTTGTGGAAGTCTGTACGAGAACGTTTCCAGCTATGTAGATTATTTCATCGCCCCGTTGGTACCAACCCTGAGTTCATACATAAAAGATACAGGCGATTTTATTCGCATACTAATGGAAACAGAATGGCAACCTGATTACCAATTAGTAACGATCGACGTGGTCTCACTGTATACGTCAATAGACCATGACATCGGCCTAACAGCAATCAAATACTTCCTGGACCAGCAATCAATCACCCAAAGAGAACACTCAAAAATGATCATTGAAATGATAAGGCTGTGCCTACATAATAACATCTTCTTATTCAACAAAACCATCTACAAACAATGCTGTGGAACAGCCATGGGAGTTTCTTTCTCTCCAAGCTACGCGAATCTCACCATGGGTTGGTGGGAGAAGAGCGTAGCTTGGAGAGAAGAAAATGATCACCACATGGCCAAAGTAGCGCTCTGGCTACGATTTATAGACGATTTGTTCCTCCTGTGGAAAGGTACTGAAAATGAATTTCTCACATTCTTTAACATCCTCAACCAGAATTCAGTGGGACTGAAGTTCACATATACCATCAACCCCAATGAAATCGTGTTTCTAGACACCAAAGTGTATATTGCAGATGGTAAAATTCAAACAACTGTCCATAGAAAAGAAACTGCAACAAACAGCATCCTGCACGGACTAAGTTTCCACCCACAGAAATTGGTGAAAAGCATTCCGTATGGAGAACTTCTACGGATGAAAAGAAACTGTTCAGAGGAAAATGAGATGGAACTCAAGTTCAAAGAAACGAAAGAACGCTTTAGACAGAGAGGATACAAACAGGCTGATCTGATTAACTGTGAAACAAGAGCAAGACGGAAAACAAGAGCAGAGACTTTGATCAGCAAGAAAAATCCCATTTCCACGCAACAAGTTGAAGATGAAAAATCCGACCGACCGAGGATGATAATGACGTTCAGCAAGGAAAGCTACAAAATCCAAAAAGCAATGAAGAAGTACTGGCATGTACTACGGAAAGACCCTGACATCGGAACTACGATAGGAGACTACCCACTTGTCTCCTACAGAAGGGCGCGCAACCTAGCAGATGAACTGACTCAAAGTCATTTTGAATATAAAAAAACAGCATCCTGGTTAGATATCAGAAAACAAGACTTTAATAAATGCATTAGCTGCAAGGCTTGCAAAATAGGACGAAACATGAAAAGTCTCAAAGATGCAAGTGGAAAGAACTTTGTAATCAACGGCAATATCAACTGTGACTCTTCCTTTGTAGTATACATGATTCAATGTTACTGTGGTAAATCTTACATTGGCAGTACCACATGTTCCTTAAAAATACGGATTCTTCAACACATCCGCGCCATACAGAATCATGACAACTCATATGCCATTGCGAAACATCTTGCCAAACACGAGAACAAAACATGGCAGGACGCAAGATACTTTGGTCTTGCCATGATCGCACAACATGAAAGAGGTGGCAATCGAATCCAAAGATTAAGAAGACTTGAATCCAAACTAATTATGAGGTTCAAGACTAAACAACCTGGAGGCCTCAATGGCGATGAGGAACTTTACGTACATTTATGAGGAATATAGACTATTGGATTGACATTTAGTAAATCTGTATCCTCCTTGACCAAGTTAAAACCCATGACATATGAATGAATACTATTGTGCTTATCACTGACACCATAATTGAGTTGCATTATGTTATTATTTGTTATTACTCATTCTTTTGACAATTCAACTTTGCCATTTATTTACACAGTTAACAATTATAGTCACGGGCGGCTGCAAGCATTGGGGACGTAGGGCACTCAGCCCTTTATTGACAAATGGAGTGTCTCCATGCCAGTTACGCATCATTAGCCAACCCTCCGGTAAACAGAGGGCTGACTACATACGCACGTGGTGTCACGCGCGTCAAGAAGCGACATTGCCCTAGTTAACTGGGGGCCCGCTCTTAGATGCAGTAACGCCAAACTTGCCCCAATGCAGCAAAAACCCTTGACACAGCACACAAATAAGTGATGGCGAAAAACAATGTAAACTACATGTCCCAGCATGCTTCAAAAAATAGGGGCGTGCACTACAGGCCTAATTGTATTGAAATAATGAAGGGACTACACATTATGGCTACCGTGAACACGAACTACGGTTCGAAACGCGTAGGTGTTTTGTCACGTTTTGAGAAATAAAGAAACTGCAACTTAACCAAGGCGAGTGCGGCGAGTTATTTGGTATTCCATGCAAATCTGGGACACTGCCCTGGACCCGTCGCTGGCACCGGCTGAGAAGTGCTCCCGCTGCGACAGGACAACTTGTATGCAATATATATATATATATATCCAAAAAGAGAGCTTTGTTCATGAGAAACACGTACTCGGACACCTGGAGTTGTTCTTGTGCGCAAAATTTATTAGGCAGGAAACAACGCGTTTCACCTTACGGCTTGATCACGTTTCAGCCGTTCTGATGTGTGCACCCATATTTATCCCACATTCATCATAGAAATGGGACTTACACCACATAAGTGAAGTAACAGTGTAAAAAGTATGGCCGCCATTTTTTGATAGTTCTTTCAACATTAAACAATGCATGATTGATTCTTAATTCTCCACTTGGGGTACCATTCAATTGTTTCTAGGATAGTGATCATATTAAAATTTGAATATGACAAAAGTTTTCTCATTCAAATGCAAAATTATAATTCTGTAAATATTTCTGTCAATGATTCAAGAACGCTGGTTGATCAAGCAACTAAATAGTTTCAACGTCAATTGCGTGCATCGTTATAAATGATATCAAGTTAAGTCCCACGGCACGATTTGTTCGTGCAATAAAGTTCGAAACAATCGTACTCAACTTACGCATAATCAAGTCCGTTTTTGCTGTCAATAGATTGGAATCACGCCCAAGTGGGCAAACTAAATCAATTTTTTTAAATAAAATTTTGCATCGGTTTCGAACATGCTCAGCATTTGTATGATCCGATCCAAATACATAAATATAAATACATTTACATCACAACCCAAGTGGGCAAGTCTTGATAGGTAAACCCATACTGTGCATTTTGCTAGTGTTGTCTCATTGAGATATTTCATGCTTTTTTGATATTTCGGTGTAGCATATCGAAGGCCAAAAATGTCCACTGTTACTAAGAATCACCTAAAATTAAAACATAAGATAAAAAGACTGAAAAGCAGGCTGCAGATAAATATCATTGAATCTACAAAATTTCATCATCTTCATTCAGCAATGTGTACCGCTAATTCCTCATTTGAGTTAAGGCCTGTCGGATTCATACATTCAAAGTCAATTATGTACCTTGATTCTAACGTGCACAGCGCAAGTTTCCTGTTGCCACGCCTGATCTCCAAATCAACCATATCAATGACAACCATTCTCAGTAAATTTTCATTTTGAAAATGACAGTCATAAAAGTGACGGGCTACGGGATACTGTTGATTGTTGTTTTTTATCGCCCGCACATGCTCCATCACACGTTTTTTAGCTCGATGTATTGTGCTCCCAACGTACCATTTATCACATGGACAAATGAGTACGTAAACACAATACATCGTGTTACAGGTCAGTGGTTTGTGGATAGTGAACTCTCTTCCAGAATTGGGTATTTTTAAGAGATTCGCAATCCACACTTTTTCTGCAAGGCTTGCAACTTCTACAGCATTTAAAGCCTGCAGTGCCTTTGCTCACTGTCTTGCTGGTCACAGAATTTCTAGTCAGATCGTCTTTCAGAGATTTCCCTCTTCTAAACGTAATTTGAGGATTGACACTTAAATAGGGTTTGAGATGTTGGTCTGTTAGAAGAACATGCCAGTGTTTCTTAAAAATAGTTCTAATGTCTCTCGCTTGGTCTGAAAAAGTTGTTATAAACCTGACCTTCTCTTCATTCGTAGGTGTTTGGTTGGGATTAAGTAGTTCATTTCTCACAGTGGCATCTACTCTATTACATGCATTCTTAATTGTGGACCATTTGTAACCTCGCTCTTTGAAGCGGCTACACATAACTTGTTTTTCTTTTTCATAAGCGTTTGTAGTGCTGCAATTCCTCTTTGCCTGTAACAGTTCCCCGTACGGTATACTGTCAACCAGGTTCCGGGGATGGGCACTCCTAGCACTCAAGATGCTGTTGCCCGCTGTTTGTTTTCTGAATAGACTGGTGGTCACAGTTTTTGCTTCGATTTTAACATGGACATCTAGGAATTCTATGTCTGTTTTATGAATGTGTTCAGAAAATACAAGGTTATAGGAGTTTCTGTTCAGTTGGTTCACAAAGTTCTTAGCTGATTCTATGTTTCCATTCCAAATCATAAAAATGTCGTCGATGTACCTAAGCCACAGGACAAGCCTGGTGTTAAAGTCGGACATGGACGTGGACACCTGCTCCTCCCACCACCCCATGAAGAGGTTGGCATAACTGGGGGCGAAGCAGGTGCCCATCGCTGTGCCCTGTGACTGTCGGTACACGTCTCATCAAAAATAAAAAAATTGTTAGTCAGGCAGAAGTGTATTAGTTCCACCAACATTTTGGAATGGAGTGTCAGTGAGATTGAACGTGTTTTAAGAAAATGTTCAACTGCCTGTATCCCTAGATCATGACGTATGCATGTATACAAGCTACCCACATCCAATGTAACCAGTGTGTATGATGGTTCCCAGTGTATACCATCAATGATCGTTAAGAAGTGCTTGGTATCTTTTAAATATGCTGGGAGAGAGATCACAAAAGGTCTTAAATAATGATCTATCAGGCGTGAGGTGTTTTTCAACAGGGATCCCATTGATGATACAATAGGTCTCTCTGGCGGGTCAACTGTGTTTTTATGGAGCTTGGGTAATAGGTATGGAATGGGTACCCTAGGATGTTCACATTTAAGGTAGTTGTGTTCCTCCCATTCTAATAAACCTTTGTCTCGATAATCTGTCAGGAGATTATAAAAAGTAGCATTTGGTTTTTGAATTTCTCCAAAGGTCGTAACCTGGTAAAATGTGCTATCTCCCAACTGCCTCATGCCTTCTGCCAGATATTTGTCTTTGTCTAGTACCACCACATTCCCACCCTTGTCAGAGTGGCGTATCACTATTTGGGAATCATTTCTCAAATCGTCAATGGCCTGCATTTGTGACAAAGACAGATTTTTCTGAGCATTAGGAATTTTCTTCGTTCTAAGTTTTTTGATTTCACTCAGGACCCCTTTCTCAAACACTTCAACAGCTTCGCAGATAATATTAGGCATCACCCCTGATGACAGGATTTCCATTAAATCAACATAATTCAAGTTCAGATTACCGTTAACTGCACCGTCACTACTAGATACATTTCTCATGGGATGCAGTTCAAACCATTTTTTTAGTTTTTAAAGTAATATCTTCTTCCAACTTCCCCATATTAATGTCAAGGCGTTTGAGGAACTCTTCCAGTGCCTCTTTAGTCATGAGTGTTTTTATTTCATCCATCATTGTCTCGATTTGTGCCAATAACTTGCTTCTATCTTTCAGGGCATATTTAACCATGATCCGCATCATTGTAGTTGAACAAGCGGAGGAATTGTTGGTCCATTCTTCCAACATTTCAGGGTCGGGATCTTCAAAAGTCGGGACCGTAAAAATTCTTAGTCCACAAGGTACCCTGCCAACCTCAATGTATCTTTGCAGGGACTCAGCCTCCCACCACTTTGAGAGTTCTTTTCTGTGTAACTTTTCCAATTGTACAAGTAGCGTTTGTAACTTCACTTCATCATTGATGTTCGATATCGAGGTATTCGGAGTAGCAGTTATCCCACCGTGCATGAAGAATAATTTATCATCCGTTGCTTTTCGTTTCACATCTAACGCTGCCATGGTTTTTGCGCACAGCACAATTCACAACAGCTCCTCGGCCGGTATGGGGGGGCGTCCCCTCCCGTTATATTACCGGCTCCCAAACCCCAGTGGTTGTAGCGCAGTACAGCGTAGCTTGAGACACCTACTCGTACTGAAACAGGCCCCACACGGTGTTACCTGTTCGGCAATCACTCGCATCAGCTGATACACTCTTCGATGTTTGCCTTGTCGCTTTGGTTAGTTCTTCGTATACACCATTCGATATATACTGGCGTGATCGCTGTCAGCAGGTCGTGTCCGACTTGCAAAAGCGGCAGGCACTCCACTCAGGGGAACGGCTCGATTCCTTCAATTCAACACCAAACCACAGCTCCGGTTATCCTTGATCCAGCAGTCCAGAACCAACTTGACAAAGCGGGGGCCTCTTAGCGCGTAACTGGAACCCGCGCTGAAATATCGAACTCCTCACCTCAACCGAAGCAAAAGTGAAGAGACCACAGCAGGGGAACAGTTTGGAAACGGCTTTATTCACACCCATGGGTAAGTCTCAGTCCTCCATCATCCCCACTCGGCGAATGCATTTCGGCGTATTCTCTGCCTTCCTCAGCGCCTGGGGTGTAAATGATTCAGGAAGGTTCGTTGGCACAAATATATGTTCAGCCCTTCCTGATAGGTTGCACAGTGTCCCGCTTCTTAAAGGTGTATACCTAAGCGCTGACAGCCCTGGTAGTTCGTTACATGTCTTTACGCCTACCAGTCCCAGGATGCATTGTTCATGTTTGTGTCTGGAGGCTGTTGCGTGGGGCGGGTCCACAGATTTGCTGAGGGGAACCTTCCTTGTTCCCATGTTGGCGGAACACGCCGTCTCCTCATCTTCCCTATCGCTTCACCCTGCTGTCATCGGGAGCACTTTGGACGGGGCAAGGCTGAAATCAAACCTCGCCCAACGTGAGGCTGAATGACCCCAACACCGCCATAACGTGTCCCGAACTGGCAGGGGGGCTCTGGTTATTCCGGTAACCCAGATAGAATCCTTGATCCAGCTGTCCAGAACCAACTTGACAAAGCGGGGGCCTCTTAGCGCGTAACTGGAACCCGCGCTGAAATATCGAACTCCACACCTCAACCGAAGCAAAAGTGAAGAGACCACAGCAGGGGAACAGTTTGGAAACGGCTTTATTCACACCCATGGGTAAGTCTCAGTCCTCCATCATCCCCACTCGGCGAATGCATTTCGGCGTATTCTCTGCCTTCCTCAGCGCCTGGGGTGTAAATGATTCAGGAAGGTTCATTGGCACAAATATATGTTCAGCCCTTCCTGATAGGTTGCACAGTGTCCCGCTCCTTAAAGGTGTATACCTAAGCACTAACAGCCCTGGTAGTTCGTTACATGTCTTTACGCCTACCAGTCCCAGGATGCATTGTTCATGTTTGTGTCTGGAGGCAGTTGCGTGGGGCGGGTCCACAGATTTGCTGAGGGGAACCTTCCTTGTTCCCATGTTGGCGGAACACGCCGTCTCCTCATGTCCCCTACCGCTTCACCCTGCTGTCATCGGGAGCACTTTGGACGGGGGCAAAGCTGAAATCAAACCTCGCCCAACGTGAGGCTGAATGACCCCAACACCGCCATAACGTTTCCCGAACTGGCAAGGGGGCTCTGGTAATTCCGGTAACCCGGATAGAATCCTTGATCCAGCTGTCCAGAACCAACTTGACAAAGCGGGGGCCTCTTAGCGCGTAACTGGAACCCGCGCTGAAATATCGAACTCCACACCTCAACCGAAGCAAAAGTGAAGAGACCACAGCAGGGGAACAGTTTGGAAACGGCTTTATTCACACCCATGGGTAAGTCTCAGTCCTCCATCATCCCCACTCGGCGAATGCATTTCGGCGTATTCTCTGCCTTCCTCAGCGCCTGGGGTGTAAATGATTCAGGAAGGTTCGTTGGCACAAATATATGTTCAGCCCTTCCTGATAGGTTGCACAGTGTCCCGCTCCTTAAAGGTGTATACCTAAGCGCTGACAGCCCTGGTAGTTCGTTACATGTCTTTACGCCTACCAGTCCCAGGATGCATTGTTCATGTTTGTGTTGGAGGCTGTTGCGTGGGGCGGGTCCACAGATTTGCTGAGGGGTACCTTCCTTGTTCCCATGTTGGCGGAACACGCCGTCTCCTCATGTTCCCTACCGCTTCACCCTGCTGTCATCGGGAGCACTTTGGACGGGGGCAAGGCTGAAATCAAACCTTGCCCAACATGAGGCTGAATGACCCCAACACCGCCATAACGTGTCCCGAACTGGCAGGGGGGCTCTGGTAATTCCGGTAACCCGGATAGAATCCTTGATCCAGCTGTCCAGAACCAACTTGACAAAGCGGGGGCCTCTTAGCGCGTAACTGGAACCCGCGCTGAAATATCGAACTCCACACCTCAACCGAAGCAAAAGTGAAGAGACCACAGCAGGGGAACAGTTTGGAAACGGCTTTATTCACACCCATGGGTAAGTCTCAGTCCTCCATCATCCCCACTCGGCGAATGCATTTCGGCGTATTCTCTGCCTTCCTCAGCGCCTGGGGTGTAAATGATTCAGGAAGGTTCGTTGGCACAAATATATGTTCAGCCCTTCCTGACAGGTTGCACAGTGTCCCGCTCCTTAAAGGTGTATACCTAAGCGCTAACAGCCCTGGTAGTTCGTTACATGTCTTTACGCCTACCAGTCCCGGGATGCATTGTTCATGTTTGTGTCTGGAGGCTGTTGCGTGGGGCAGGTCCACAGATTTGCTGAGGGGAACCTTCCTTGTTCCCATGTTGGCGGAACACGCCGTCTCCTCATGTCCCCTACCGCTTCACCCTGCTGTCATCGGGAGCACTTTGGACGGGGGCAAGGCTGGAATCAAACCTCTCCCAACGTGAAGCTGAATGACCCCAACACCGCCATAACGTATCCCGAACTGGCAGGGGGGCTCTGGTAATTCCGGTAACCCGGATAGAATCCTTGATCCAGCTGTCCAGAACAAACTTGACAAAGCGGGGGCCTCTTAGCGCGTAACTGGAACCCGCGCTGAAATATCGAACTCCACACCTCAACCGAAGCAAAAGTGAAGAGACCACAGCAGGGGAACAGTTTGGAAACGGCTTTATTCACACCAATGGGTAAGTCTCAGTCCTCCATCATCCCCACTCGGCGAATGCATTTCGGCGTATTCTCTGCCTTCCTCAGCGCCTGGGGTGTAAATGATTCAGGAAGGTTCGTTGGCACAAATATATGTTCAGCCCTTCCTTGATAGGTTGCACAGTGTCCCGCTCCTTAAAGGTGTATACCTAAGCACTAACAGCCCTGGTAGTTCGTTACATGTCTTTACGCCTACCAGTCCCAGGATGCATTGTTCATGTTTGTGTCTGGAGGCAGTTGCGTGGGGCGGGTCCACAGATTTGCTGAGGGGAACCTTCCTTGTTCCCATGTTGGCGGAACACGCCGTCTCCTCATGTCCCCTACCGCTTCACCCTGCTGTCATCGGGAGCACTTTGGACGGGGGCAAGGCTGAAATCAAACCTCGCCCAACGTGAGGCTGAATGACCCCAACACCGCCATAACGTTTCCCGAACTGGCAAGGGGGCTCTGGTAATTCCGGTAACCCGGATAGAATCCTTGATCCAGCTGTCCAGAACCAACTTGACAAAGCGGGGACCTCTTAGCGCGTAACTGGAACCCGCGCTGAAATATCGAACTCCACACCTCAACCGAAGCAAAAGTGAAGAGACCATAGCAGGGGAACAGTTTGGAAACGGCTTTATTCACACCCATGGGTAAGTCTCAGTCCTCCATCATCCCCACTCGGCGAATCCATTTCGGAGTATTCTCTGCCTTCATCAGCGCCTGGGGTGTAAATGATTCAGGAAGGTTCGTTGGCACAAATATATGTTCAGCCCTTCCTGATAGGTTGCACACTGTCCCGCTCCTTAAAGGTGTATACCTAAGCGCTAACAGCCCTGGTAGTTCGTTACATGTCTTTACGCCTACCAGTCCCAGGATGCATTGTTCATGTTTGTGTCTGGAGGCTGTTGCGTGGGGCGGGTCCACAGATTTGCTGAGGGGAACCTTCCTTGTTCCCATGTTGGCGGA
Organism: Lissotriton helveticus; assembly: GCF_964261635.1. Taxonomy (NCBI): domain Eukaryota; kingdom Metazoa; phylum Chordata; class Amphibia; order Caudata; family Salamandridae; genus Lissotriton; species Lissotriton helveticus. The sequence goes on along the minus strand of NC_136059.1, from coordinate 448,917,796 downwards.
ACACGCCGTCTCCTCATGTCCCCTACCGCTTCACCCTGCTGTCATCGGGAGCACTTTGGACGGGGGCAAGGCTGAAATCAAACCTCGCCCAACGTGAGGCTGAATGACCCCAACACCGCCATAACGTGTCCCGAACTGGCAGGGGGGCTCTGGTAATTCCGGTAACCCGGATAGAATCCTTGATCCAGCTGTCCAGAACCAACTTGACAAAGCGGGGGCCTCTTAGCGCGTAACTGGAACCCGCGCTGAAATATCGAACTCCACACCTCAACCGAAGCAAAAGTGAAGAGACCACAGCAGGGGAACAGTTTGGAAACGGCTTTATTCACACCCATGGGTAAGTCTCAGTCCTCCATCATCCCCACTCGGCGAATGCATTTCGGCGTATTCTCTGCCTTCCTCAGCGCCTGGGGTGTAAATGATTCAGGAAGGTTCGTTGGCACAAATATATGTTCAGCCCTTCCTGACAGGTTGCACAGTGTCCCGCTCCTTAAAGGTGTATACCTAAGCGCTAACAGCCCTGGTAGTTCGTTACATGTCTTTACGCCTACCAGTCCCAGGATGTATTGTTCATGTTTGTGTCTGGAGGCTGTTGCGTGGGGCGGGTCCACAGATTTGCTGAGGGGAACCTTCCTTGTTCCCATGTTGGCGGAACACGCCGTCTCCTCATGTCCCCTACCGCTTCACCCTGCTGTCATCGGGAGCACTTTGGACGGGGGCAAGGCTGGAATCAAACCTCTCCCAACGTGAGGCTGAATGACCCCAACACCGCCATAACGTATCCCGAACTGGCAGGGGGGCTCTGGTAATTCCGGTAACCCGGATAGAATCCTTGATCCAGCTGTCCAGAACCAACTTGACAAAGCGGGGGCCTCTTAGCGCGTAACTGGAACCCGCGCTGAAATATCGAACTCCACACCTCAACCGAAGCAAAAGTGAAGAGACCACAGCAGGGGAACAGTTTGGAAACGGCTTTATTCACACCAATGGGTAAGTCTCAGTCCTCCATCATCCCCACTCGGCGAATTCATTTCGGCGTATTCTCTGCCTTCCTCAGCGCCTGGGGTGTAAATGATTCAGGAAGGTTCGTTGGCACAAATATATGTTCAGCCCTTCCTGATAGGTTGCACAGTGTCCCGCTCCTTAAAGGTGTATACCTAAGCGCTAACAGCCCTGGTAGTTCGTTACATGTCTTTACGCCTACCAGTCCCAGGATGCATTGTTCATGTTTGTGTCTGGAGGCTGTTGCGTGGGGCGGGTCCACAGATTTGCTGAGGGGAACCTTCCTTGTTCCCATGTTGGCGGAACACGCCGTCTCCTCATGTCCCCTACCGCTTCACCCTGCTGTCATCGGGAGCACTTTGGACGGGGGCAAGGCTGAAATCAAACCTCGCCCAACGTGAGGCTGAATGACCCCAACACCGCCATAACGTTTCCCGAACTGGCAAGGGGGCTCTGGTAATTCCGGTAACCCGGATAGAATCCTTGATCCAGCTGTCCAGAACCAACTTGACAAAGCGGGGGCCTCTTAGCGCGTAACTGGAACCCGCGCTGAAATATCGAACTCCACACCTCAACCGAAGCAAAAGTGAAGAGACCACAGCAGGGGAACAGTTTGGAAACGGCTTTATTCACACCCATGGGTAAGTCTCAGTCCTCCATCATCCCCACTCGGCGAATCCATTTCGGAGTATTCTCTGCCTTCATCAGCGCATGGGGTGTAAATGATTCAGGAAGGTTCGTTGGCACAAATATATGTTCAGCCCTTCCTGATAGGTTGCACAGTGTCCCGCTCCTTAAAGGTGTATACCTAAGCGCTAACAGCCCTGGTAGTTCGTTACATGTCTTTACGCCTACCAGTCCCAGGATGCATTGTTCATGTTTGTGTCTGGAGGCTGTTGCGTGGGGCGGGTCCACAGATTTGCTGAGGGGAACCTTCCTTGTTCCCATGTTGGCGGAACACGCCGTCTCCTCATGTCCCCTACCGCTTCACCCTGCTGTCATCGGGAGCACTTTGGACGGGGGCAAGGCTGAAATCAAACCTCGCCCAATGTGAGGCTGAATGACCCCAACACCGCCATAACGTGTCCCGAACTGGCAGGGGGCTCTGGTAATTCCGGTAACCCGGATAGAATCCTTGATCCAGCTGTCCGGAACCAACTTGACAAAGCGGGGGCCTCTTAGCGCGTAACTGGAACCCGCGCTGAAATATCGAACTCCACACCTCAACCGAAGCAAAAGTGAAGAGACCACAGCAGGGGAACAGTTTGGAAACGGCTTTATTCACACCCATGGGTAAGTCTCAGTCCTCCATCATCCCCACTCGGCGAATGCATTTCGGCGTATTCTCTGCCTTCCTCAGCGCCTGGGGTGTAAATGATTCAGGAAGGTTCGTTGGCACAAATATATGTTCAGCCCTTCCTGACAGGTTGCACAGTGTCCCGCTCCTTAAAGGTGTATACCTAAGCGCTAACAGCCCTGGTAGTTCGTTACATGTCTTTACGCCTACCAGTCCCAGGATGCATTGTTCATGTTTGTGTCTGGAGGCTGTTGCGTGGGGCGGGTCCACAGATTTGCTGAGGGGAACCTTCCTTGTTCCCATGTTGGCGGAACACGCCGTCTCCTCATGTCCCCTACCGCTTCACCCTGCTGTCATCAGGAGCACTTTGGACGGGGGCAAGGCTGGAATCAAACCTCTCCCAACGTGAGGCTGAATGACCTCAACACCGCCATAACGTATCCCGAACTGGCAGGGGGGCTCTGGTAATTCCGGTAACCCGGATAGAATCCTTGATCCAGCTGTCCAGAACCAACTTGACAAAGCGGGGGCCTCTTAGCGCGTAACTGGAACTTGCGCTGAAATATCGAACTCCACACCTCAACCGAAGCAAAAGTGAAGAGACCACAGCAGGGGAACAGTTTGGAAACGGCTTTATTCACACCAATGGGTAAGTCTCAGTCCTCCATCATCCCCACTCGGCGAATGCATTTCGGAGTATTCTCTGCCTTCCTCAGCGCCTGGGGTGTAAATGAATCAGGAAGGTTCGTTGGCACAAATATATGTTCAGCCCTTCCTGATAGGTTGCACAGTGTCCCGCTCCTTAAAGGTGTATACCTAAGCACTAACAGCCCTGGTAGTTCGTTACATGTCTTTACGCCTACCAGTCCCAGGATGCATTGTTCATGTTTGTGTCTGGAGGCAGTTGCGTGGGGCGGGTCCACAGATTTGCTGAGGGGAACCTTCCTTGTTCCCATGTTGGCGGAACACGCCGTCTCCTCATGTCCCCTACCGCTTCACCCTGCTGTCATCGGGAGCACTTTGGACGGGGGCAAGGCTGAAATCAAACCTCGCCCAACGTGAGGCTGAATGACCCCAACACCGCCATAACGTTTCCCGAACTGGCAAGGGGGCTCTGGTAATTCCGGTAACCCGGATAGAATCCTTGATCCAGCTGTCCAGAACCAACTTGACAAAGCGGGGGCCTCTTAGCGCGTAACTGGAACCCGCGCTGAAATATCGAACTCCACACCTCAACCGAAGCAAAAGTGAAGAGACCACAGCAGGGGAACAGTTTGGAAACGGCTTTATTCACACCCATGGGTAAGTCTCAGTCCTCCATCATCCCCACTCGGCGAATCCATTTCGGAGTATTCTCTGCCTTCATCAGCGCCTGGGGTGTAAATGATTCAGGAAGGTTCGTTGGCACAAATATATGTTCAGCCCTTCCTGATAGGTTGCACACTGTCCCGCTCCTTAAAGGTGTATACCTAAGCGCTAACAGCCCTGGTAGTTCGTTACATGTCTTTACGCCTACCAGTCCCAGGATGCATTGTTCATGTTTGTGTCTGGAGGCTGTTGCGTGGGGCGGGTCCACAGATTTGCTGAGGGGAACCTTCCTTGTTCCCATGTTGGCGGAACACGCCGTCTCCTCATGTCCCCTACCGCTTCACCCTGCTGTCATCGGGAGCACTTTGGACGGGGGCAAGGCTGAAATCAAACCTCGCCCAACGTGAGGCTGAATGACCCCAACACCGCCATAACGTGTCCCGAACTGGCAGGGGGGCTCTGGTAATTCCGGTAACCCGGATAGAATCCTTGATCCAGCTGTCCAGAACCAACTTGACAAAGCGGGGGCCTCTTAGCGCGTAACTGGAACCCGCGCTGAAATATCGAACTCCACACCTCAACCGAAGCAAAAGTGAAGAGACCACAGCAGGGGAACAGTTTGGAAACGGCTTTATTCACACCCATGGGTAAGTCTCAGTCCTCCATCATCCCCACTCGGCGAATGCATTTCGGCGTATTCTCTGCCTTCCTCAGCGCCTGGGGTGTAAATGATTCAGGAAGGTTCGTTGGCACAAATATATGTTCAGCCCTTCCTGACAGGTTGCACAGTGTCCCGCTCCTTAAAGGTGTATACCTAAGCGCTAACAGCCCTGGTAGTTCGTTACATGTCTTTACGCCTACCAGTCCCAGGATGCATTGTTCATGTTTGTGTCTGGAGGCTGTTGAGTGGGGCGGGTCCACAGATTTGCTGAGGGGAACCTTCCTTGTTCCCATGTTGGCGGAACACGCCGTCTCCTCATGTCCCCTACCGCTTCACCCTGCTGTCATCGGGAGCACTTTGGACGGGGGCAAGGCTGGAATCAAACCTCTCCCAACGTGAGGCTGAATGACCCCAACACCGCCATAACGTATCCCGAACTGGCAGGGGGGCTCTGGTAATTCCGGTAACCCGGATAGAATCCTTGATCCAGCTGTCCAGAACCAACTTGACAAAGCGGGGGCCTCTTAGCGCGTAACTGGAACCCGCACTGAAATATCGAACTCCACACCTCAACCGAAGCAAAAGTGAAGAGACCACAGCAGGGGAACAGTTTGGAAACGGCTTTATTCACACCAATGGGTAAGTCTCAGTCCTCCATCATCCCCACTCGGCGAATGCATTTCGGCGTATTCTCTGCCTTCCTCAGCGCCTGGGGTGTAAATGATTCAGGAAGGTTCGTTGGCACAAATATATGTTCAGCCCTTCCTGATAGGTTGCACAGTGTCCCGCTCCTTAAAGGTGTATACCTAAGCGCTAACAGCCCTGGTAGTTCGTTACATGTCTTTACGCCTACCAGTCCCAGGATGCATTGTTCATGTTTGTGTCTGGAGGCTGTTGCGTGGGGCGGGTCCACAGATTTGCTGAGGGGAACCTTCCTTGTTCCCATGTTGGCGGAACACGCCGTCTCCTCATGTCCCCTACCGCTTCACCCTGCTGTCATCGGGAGCACTTTGGACGGGGGCAAGGCTGAAATCAAAACCTCGCCCAACGTGAGGCTGAATGACCCCAACACCGCCATAACGTGTCCCGAACTGGCAGGGGGGCTCTGGTAATTCCGGTAACCCGGATAGGATCCTTGATCCAGCTGTCCAGAACCAACTTGACAAAGCGGGGGCCTCTTATCGCGTAACTGGAACCCGCGCTGAAATATCGAACTCCACACCTCAACCGAAGCAAAAGTGAAGAGACCACAGCAGGGGAACAGTTTGGAAACGGCTTTATTCACACCCATGGGTAAGTCTCAGTCCTCCATCATCCCCACTCGGCGAATGCATTTCGGCGTATTCTCTGCCTTCCTCAGCGCCTGGGGTGTAAATGATTCAGGAAGGTTCGTTGGCACAAATATATGTTCAGCCCTTCCTGATAGGTTGCACAGTGTCCCGCTCCTTAAAGGTGTATACCTAAGCACTAACAGCCCTGGTAGTTCGTTACATGTCTTTACGCCTACCAGTCCCAGGATGCATTGTTCATGTTTGTGTCTGGAGGCAGTTGCGTGGGGCGGGTCCACAGATTTGCTGAGGGGAACCTTCCTTGTTCCCATGTTGGCGGAACACGCCGTCTCCTCATGTCCCCTACGGCTTCACCCTGCTGTCATCGGGAGCACTTTGGACGGGGGCAAGGCTGAAATCAAACCTCGCCCAACGTGAGGCTGAATGACCCCAACACCGCCATAACGTTTCCCGAACTGGCAAGGGGGCTCTGGTAATTCCGGTAACCCAGATAGAATCCTTGATCCAGCTGTCCAGAACCAACTTGACAAAGCGGGGGCCTCTTAGCGCGTAACTGGAACCCGCGCTGAAATATCGAACTCCACACCTCAACCGAAGCAAAAGTGAAGAGACCACAGCAGGGGAACAGTTTGGAAACGGCTTTATTCACACCCATGGGTAAGTCTCAGTCCTCCATCATCCCCACTCGGCGAATGCATTTCGGCGTATTCTCTGCCTTCCTCAACGCCTGGGGTGTAAATGATTCAGGAAGGTTCGTTGGCACAAATATATGTTCAGCCCTTCCTGATAGGTTGCACACTGTCCCGCTCCTTAAAGGTGTATACCTAAGCGCTAACAGCCCTGGTAGTTCGTTACATGTCTTTACGCCTACCAGTCCCAGGATGCATTGTTCATGTTTGTGTCTGGAGGCTGTTGCGTGGGGCGGGTCCACAGATTTGCTGAGGGGAACCTTCCTTGTTCCCATGTTGGCGGAACACGCCGTCTCCTCATGTCCCCTACCGCTTCACCCTGCTGTCATCGGGATATATATATATTACCTACTGGCAGTCGCCAATAGGTAGTTATAGTTAGGATCAGTAGTTCCTGAGAAAATCAAACGTAAAATCGTATATGTTTCTATGGCCGCGGAGGATCCGCGCACCCTCCTGAGCACGAGCTTCATGCTAATTGGCTGTCAACACTCCAAATCAGGAAGTGTTGGCAGCCATCTTGTGCCTCCTTAGAACCAAGGCACAAGAAAGAAGAGAAAAAACCCGCAAAACGCAAAAAGGGGACAGGGTAGAAACATCCTGACCTCCTAGGCCTGCTTACGGGGTCCCAAAAAAATATATATGTTTTTTCAAAAATCTGCAAAATTTGCACAGGGTGCGCGGATCCGCCGATAAAAAAAAAACAAAGCGTGGGCTGCCACGCTTTGTTGGTAATTAGCCCAAATCCCGGGACAATGTTTCTATGTGGATGGGGGGCCCAGAGGGGCCCTCAGCCCGGGGACCGCAACCCCCTGGGGCTTTGAAAAATTATATGGGGGCTCACAGCTCCCCTAGCCCCAGGGACCGACACCTCTGGGGCTTCAATATAAGTGAGTGGGGGGGGCTCAAAGGCCCCCTCAAGCCCCAGAGACCCCAGGGGCTTCATTACAATATATGCGGGGGCCGCCCCGGGGACCGCCACCCCGGGGCTTTTTTTATTGAGCCCCCCCACACAGGTTTATTTTAAAAATAAAAAAAAGAGTTTAAATTTGGGGGTCCGTTATGGACCTCCACGCCCCGGGGACCACCACCCCCGGGGCTTTGAAAATGTTGGGAGGGGGACCACCACCACCACCCAGGGCCGGCTCCTGAAGTGCCCCGGGGTGCCCACCCCCGGGACACTGTAGTCTGCTATGGCAGGGCGGGAGAGCAAACTTGGTTTGAAACAGAGAGCAGGAAAACCTCCTCTCTCTTCCAAAATGCAAACCAAATTGATTTTCTACATGGGGAGCTGCATCTAATCAGCTCCCTATGTGGAAAAGCAATGCTGGCTCCCGCAGGAGGCGAGGAGCCGGCTGGGACCGTGGGGGGATTGGGGACCCCCACGGTCCCCAACGAGAGGCCAGGTCACGGGGATGGTGTCCCCAGGCCCATAAGTGACCTGGGAGGGGAGCCATGTGACCCCCTCCACAAAATGATTTTTTTTTACAATTAAGGCCGGCCCCGGGCGATGGGGTCCCCGGGGCCATAAGTGGCCTGGGAGGGGGGTCACGTGACCCCCCTCCACAAAATTACATTTTTTTTAAAAATAAGGCCGACCCCGGGGGATGGGGTCCCCGGGGCCATAAGTGGCCTGAGGAGGGGGGAAACGCAGCCACCTCCTAAAGATTTTAAAAAAAACAAAGGCCATGCCCCGGGGGATGGCGTCCCCGGGGCCGATGAAGGCCTTGGGAGGGGGGCCACGCGGCCCCCTTCCAAATAATAAAAAAAAAAAAAAAAGGGGGTCAGGCCCTGGGGGATAGGGTCCCCAGGGCCAAAAAGTAGGAAAAGAAGGGGGGCCACACAGTCCTCCTTTAAAAAAAAAAAAGGGTAAAAAAACATTATCGCGTGGAGGCACCGCCCCCTCGCTGCAGCACTATGCAAACGCGCCCCCTGGCGCGTTTGCAGATGGGGAACGAATTCCCCTTGAATACTAGGGGTCCCCGGGGGCCAACTAGCCCACCAGGAACCTCCAGTATGCGCCAGGGGGCTGCGTTGCAGGGAGGTGTTCTGAGGCCACGCCCCTTTTTACACCTCTCTGCAACACAGCTCTGTGGCGCTTATTGGAGGTAGCTGGTGGGCTAGTTGCACCCCAGGGACTCTCGGGATTCAAGGGGAGTTAATTCCCCAACTTAAAACGCGCCACAGGGCGTGTTTGCACAGTGGTGAAGGGAGGTGGCGGGGCCTGAGGTGATATGTGTGCAAACACGCCCTGTGGCGCATTTAAGATGAGGAATTCATTCCTCTTCAATCCTGAGGGTGCCTGGGGGCCAACTAGCCCTGCAGGTACATCCAGTAAGCGCCACGGAGCTGCGTTGCAGAGTGTTGTAAAAAGGGGCATGGCCTCTGAACACCTCTCTGCAACGCAGCTCTCTGGCGCATACTGGAGGTACCTGGTGGGCTAGTTGGCCCCTAGGTACCCTCAGGATTGAGGAGGAATTAATTTTCAAACTTAAAACACGCCACCCTATGCTAATTCCTAACTATAACGTACCTGAAACCTATGGTTTTTTCAGTGAATATATATATATACGTGAATGTATATATATTTACTGTCACCATATAATTTGCACTTTCCTCAAATGTTTAGAGTGCCCTTGCAATTTATTTATTTGTTTAAAAAAAGGCATATCTATGGCTCCGTTTAAATATTAAATTTTTGTTGTTTGCTATGTAGGACAATAGCTTACTACATGTGATGAAATGAGCACTTGCACTTTATTTGAGTGACCTTCCCTTTGTTTTAAGAGCTAATTATGTTGACAACCAATGTTGAATCTTAGACTGTATTTTAGATGTTCATTGTAATTGATTCTGCCTTTTATGAGACACATCAAAGGAAACTGCCACTTTGTAATAAGATTTTAGTCAAACATTGTATATATAATATTTGTTAATTCAATGTAATGTTTTTAATCAGTAGGTGTGACCTATTATAGGGTTTCAATGACATCATGTATGATATATTACTATCCTGCATAATAAATATTTATAAGATCTTAGATTTTGGTTTCTATAAGTGAAGTATGTTTTTTAGCTCTGTCTGACAAGGGGAGTGGCTTAATGCAATTTCACCCAATCACTATTTATTGTTTCAAAATGCCCCGGCGTGTCATGTGATCAAGACTGCGGAAACGCAGTCAAAACGCAAAATGCTGGGCATGCTCCATATGATTTTGATTTAATTTGACTTTTTGTCATTTGCAGATTGAATAAAACACTTATCACTTTTTCAACTACACGTTTGAGGTCAGTACCTGTATATATATAAAAGTCCCTGTAACCTTTTGTTTTTTTCAGTGAGTATAAATATATATATATATATATATATATATATATATTCCGAAACGTGACCTCCACTGCACTTGGTCACAAATCGAGGCACACACTAGAGATACTTTATCAATATTTATTCCACCACACGACTACATGGACAGACGTGTTTTGGCTGCACCCCTTCCTCAATGTCAATAGGCACCAACATTTTCTTTATTTTTAAACTTACATCAAACATAAACATAGAGAGAGGAAAAGGTGAAATCAATTCATTGCCTCAGAAAAGGGACTACAAAGGCAGCTGCAATCCATGTTGCTACAATTGTAGCGCCCATTTGTAAACGGATACAATTCATTCATTGCCCTACACATATTTTTTTAGTGAGTTTGTAATGCAAATAAATATTTAATTAAGTGGGTGTGTGAGTATGTGAGGGGGTGTGTGAGTGGTTTTGTGGGTCCATGAGTGGGTAAGTGAATAACTATATGGGTGTGTGGAGGTTATGTGGATGTGTAAATGGGTATATGAGCGGGCGTGCGAGTGGCTGTGTGAGTCTATTAGTGGGTTTGTGAGTTGTTTTGTGAGTCTGAGAGGGTGTGTGAGTGGCATGGGTGTGTAAATGGGTTTGTGAGTGGGTGTGTGAGTGGCGGTGTAAGTGGGTATATAAGTGGCTGTATGGTTGTGTAAGTGGGTGTGCAAGTGGCTGTGTGAGTCTAAGTGAGTTGGTGTGTGAGTGGCTTTGTGGGTATGTGAGTGAGAATGTGAGTGGTTTGTGTGTGTGAGTGGGTGTGAGAGTGACATTATTGGTGTGTAAATGGGGGTGTGAGTGTGGATCAATGTCTCTAGATATACAGAAATACTTTTTCCTTTAATAACTCAAAAACTACTGTCCAGATTTATACCAAATTACAAAAGCACTCTTTCTGAACCAAAATACCTATGGGGAATTGTAAAGGAAAAACAAGCTTGGAGACCCCCATTTCTCTAGGCTCCCACTTGACAAGCCCCCCAACATTTTCCAGAAAGTAGCAGAAGGGACTTCTACACTAGTTTTGAAAAGTTTGTAAAGATTTGTTCAGTGGAGCCAAAGTTATTAGCTAAACAAAATAAATATATAAATTCAGCCAAAGGTTACAGGGACATTATAGCTAGATTCAGATTTTACACCCAGAAAAGCACAGAAAAGCACAGACATTTAGAGAATATAGTTAAACTTATCTCAAAAAAGATATATCTTGTGCCCTAAGGTAACAATAACAATTACCCTTGCCATTCATTGTTTTCTCATCAGTAATTCTACTGCAAAAGTTGCAGTGATATTATTAATTATTTCATAGGAGATGTCATTAGTGATGTAATATGTGGGGTAATTAGCAGTGCAAGGCAAGGGCGCGAGTTATGGTAACCTTAGGGCATGAGCTAATGTTTTTTGAGACAAATATAACTGTAACTGATTAATGTCTATGGTTTTGTGCATGTAAAATCTGAACCTAACTATAACATCCCCTTTCAGTGAATTTCTAAGGTTTTTTTAAATTCTATTTCTTAACTTTAAAGCCCCTGTAACCTTTGGTTTTTTTCAGTGAATTGTGAAGTTTTTTAATGGTGTTTCCTACCTATAATGTCCCAGTAACCTTTGATTTTTCCAGAGTATTGCTATGGTTTGTTTTTAACGTAAAGTAACATTTAATTAGATTACTTTAATCCAACTGCCGCCATGCACTGCCTCTTGGTTGCTGGAACGTTGCACATGCAGCGCGCGAGTTAAATGTCCATATTCTCCCGGTGATGGGGGATTATAGCCAGCACTTTTGAACTTTGGCGCGCACATTTGAGTATTCACTGTATGGTTGCACCTGGGGATTTTTTATGAGTTGCACACATTTGGAGATGCTAGCTCATGTATATGTTTTCGAGCACTTTTTTATTATCTTCACGTCAGACGCTTGCATTAATGGTGCACGCATGAGGCTATGACTATGGGTACATGATGGTATCCTATGATTCTGATACTGTGTTGCTTTCCTTTATGTTTCTAGAGCAGTCCCCTGAGGAAGGGCTTTATTTCAGCCCGAAATGCATTGGGAATTATGCTGGGAGTTATGTCAAGTGTAACATACGACTTTTGAATTGATGTCGATTCTAGGCATCTGGAAAGATTTATGATTTTCTGAAATATTGGATGTATGGAATAAATCGTTGATGAACTATTCTAAGCCTTTGCTGTGATTACGCTTTGGATTAGTTGAACAATTCATACAAGACAGCATTGTCTATTTTAAGCTGTGCACCGGGAGTCTCCTTCCAGTGGGGGGAGCTGTGTATTAGTCCTTTAACTCACGCTGAATGGCCAGTCGGCGTTATCCTGGCAGCACGCTACAAACTTGATATTGGTTGACTGAAGACTTATAGAGCTGTGCAAGTCTGCTCTCATTTGTTGTCTGTTCACAATTTTCTGTGCCACAGACTTGGCACGCTATTATCCGTCACAATGAATTATGATGCTATATCTAACATCACTGAACTCAAAGCCGATACCTTCGCCTTTACGGCCGGCGATGCTGATAAAATTTATGGCATGATTCAAGAGGAGGTAGCTACGGCTGCCAGCACACGCAGTGCTGAAAGTAACATCAAGCAATTGCTCTATTTACTCAAGAAGGAATGCAATCAGAAAATGCATGCAAGCACATTGGTGCGGTACCACCGTGCCCAGCGGATCCCGAGGGGCTTGCGAGTACCTCTCAAACCTTTGTTGTGCAAGAACAATGTGAAGTTTGTTGAGAGGTGGTACGCCATCCTCAATAAATGTTCGTTAGACTTAATCCTCCTCATTGTGGAGGAACTCTCTAAAACTTTAGCAGATTTGGCTGAGGAAATCAAAACATTACGCACTGAGCTGGACGATGCCATGGACCCCACAGAATTAACCAATACTCTAGAGGATATCAAGGTACAACTTGATAAACATACACGGGAAGTACAGGAACGCAAGTTCCGGAAATTCAAACGGGATACTATTGACTACAAGCTCGGCGAGGTGTACACTTGGGCAGAAGTGTACGCCCGCCGACGCCCGAATCGTCCATATAATCCATATTCTGAGAATGAGACTTCATCATCTGAAGGTGATTCGAGAACACAGAAAGTGACCAAACCCAACGTCGAACAACAGCAACCATCGACCTCCAACACTGCGGTTCATTTTTTGGATCAAGGTCAGGCTCAACCTACCGACCCAGGCGGGGAAAAACCCGCAGAGGTAGAAAAACAAAAGGACAAATCCAAAGGCACCAGGAGCAACCGTCGGAAGTGACGGCAATGGATAACTTGGTGATTAACATCTCGTCGACCAATATCGATGAAGCACAAATCCGAGTGTTACAGAAAGGTCAATCGTTTGTGCCAACCACCAACACAAATACGTTAGAACTGGAAGTTAGCGCTTTTAAGTTGTTACGCAAGATTCGCTTGAGACATTATTTTGATAATGTAGTCACAAGTTCTACACTTGATGAAGACATGCTGAGGGGATTACGGCCACACAGTACCTTTATGGCCCCTGTGAGCCATAAGATCATTGACATGTTCGAAAACCTAGTCAAGAGGGACATCACACGACTTCCCTTTCAATCCCGATTGAAACATGAGAATCTAACGAAAACTGAAAAGAACATTTTACCAAACATAGCGAATAATAGCGCCATAGTGTGTCAAACTGCCGACAAGGGTGGCGCACTTGTGATTATGGATACCACTTACTATAATGAGCAAGTCCGGGCACACATTTCTGATTTGAATACTTATGCTCCTCTGACTGTGGACCCCACCAATGAGTTTGCCGCTATTCTTGTTGACAAGATTCAACAGGCTTTTGATAATGGAACAATCGATGACCGTGTGAGACGTTATCTCACTCCCTTGAATCCCAGACCACCTACACTGTACATGTTGCCCAAGGTGCACAAGCACCCCACGAAACCACCTATGAGACCGATAGTCTCCACCAAAGGGAGCATGCATGAAACAACAGGCAAGTTTCTGGATAAATACTTTCAGACCTTTGTATTGAAGACAGGATCGCACGTCAGGGACACTACAGATTTCCTTATCAAACTTCAACAAGCAGTGGAACCTCTTAATGACCAGGAGTTGATACTGTGTACAGTGGACGTGTGTTCTTTGTACACATGTATACCACATGAGCAGGGTATACAGGCTGTTGAACATGAACTACTTGATTCTGACCTGGATGAGGATCTAAAAGTTTTTCTTTTAGAATTGTTGGTATTTACGCTATATCACAGTTATTTCACTGTGTTTGATGAATGGTTCCATCAATTATGTGGGACAGCCATGGGAAATTGCGCAGCTCCTGCGTATGCTAACCTCTTCATGAAATCGTTCGAGGAGACCAATGTTTTGAATCAACCCTTGTGGCTCACTAAAGGTAAACTCTATCTGAGATTTATCGATGACATTTTTATGCTTTGGGCTGGAACTGAAAGTGAACTCTTAGAATTTTTGAACTCTTGGAACCTGGTGAACAACAGAGTACAGTTTACGTGGAACTTTGATAGAGAATGCATACATTTTCTGGATGTCAAAATCGAAAGAAAATCAGGTATAGTGACCACAACCATCTTTCGCAAACCAACGGATCGCAATTCCACCCTGCACTATCAGAGCTTCCATCAACCCCGATTGAAACAGAATTTACCTCGCTCGCAGTTGATGCGTGTCAAACGCATAGTATCTTCAGAGGATGAATGTCAACAAGAGATGGCAAACATGATCAGCAGGTTTCGTGATCGTGGTTATCCACAGGAGACTTTGGATAAAACTATGGTATCATGTAACAACATGAAACGTGAAGACCTTTTACAGGTCCGATCTAAAGTAGAAAATACACGGATGGTAGTAGTGTCCAAATATTCTGTTTTGAGTGGTTTATTCAGGCGAATCATTATGAATCATTGGTCATTGCTGAGTTTGGAGCCTGACTTCCAAGGATCTTTTGCTATGCCACCATTATTTGCCTTCACGAGGGGACGGAATCTCAAAGAGATTTTGTCCAAACCTAAGCAACAGGATCATCCTACAATCTACAAAGGTTTGCGACCATGCTACAATTGCAGTAACTGCAACAATTGCATACAGGGGAACGTCACCAATCACCCCATGCGGGGTCACCCGATCAAATTGCGAGTGAATGCTACGTGCAATTCGGCGAATGTAATTTATATGCTGAAATGTCCCTGTGGCAAAAGCTACGTGGGACATACCGAAAGGAAAGTCAAAACACGACTGTTGGAACATAAGAGTAATATCAGGACAGGCAACATGAAGTCATCCGTGGCAGCTCACTTTGTTGAACAGAAACACACAGTAGCTCAGTTAAAATTTCTGATATTGGAGCAAGTGAAAGCCACACATAACAATAAACATACACTGCTTAAGAGAGAGAACTTCTGGATCCGCTACATGGCGACGATGCAGCCGCACGGTCTGAATGACCGTATGGAATTTTTGTGTTACATCTGAATTTTTTGTTACATCTGAATGAACTATGAGCATAGCCTTCACGTTTCCTGATATATTGTATTTTTTCTTTAATGAGTATTTTTTTACATATATTACTGTATTTGCTTTATATATCGTGTGTCCGATATGTTTGTTACTTTTATGCATGGTTTACTTTTTCAATTTTTTCAAAAAAACGTGGTGGTGGTTGTTTTGCACCACTTCAAGATGGCGCTCCTGCTTTGTTCACTGGTGATATGTCGAGTTTGGTCCTACCTTTATTTTCACACTCCCGTGTCCATTCTTGTGGTGCACGTATTTAACTTTGCCGGCCGCCCCGTTTACCGAGGCTGCCTGCTTTGGACTGACAGAGTCGGCTTTCGTACTCTTTGGCATGTAAGTACCTCCGTGCGAGGACTTTTGATAGTGGTTTGAGGTTTGGTTCATCTGCATGTCCACGTGGTGTTTTTTTAGCTTATTTGCATGGTTGCTGGAACGTTGCACATGCAGCGCGCGAGTTAAATGTCCATATTCTCCCGGTGATGGGGGATTATAGCCAGCACTTTTGAACTTTGGCGCGCACATTTGAGTATTCACTGTATGGTTGCACCTGGGGATTTTTTATGAGTTGCACACATTTGGAGATGCTAGCTCATGTATATGTTTTCGAGCACTTTTTTATTATCTTCACATCAGACGCTTGCATTAATGGTGCACGCATGAGGCTATGACTATGGGTACATGATGGTATCCTATGATTCTGATACTGTGTTGCTTTCCTTTATGTTTCTAGAGCAGTCCCCTGAGGAAGGGCTTTATTTCAGCCCGAAATGCATTGGGAATTATGCTGGGAGTTATGTCAAGTGTAACATACGACTTTTGAATTGATGTCGATTCTAGGCATCTGGAAAGATTTATGATTTTCTGAAATATTGGATGTATGGAATAAATCGTTGATGAACTATTCTAAGCCTTTGCTGTGATTACGCTTTGGATTAGTTGAACAATTCATACAAGACAGCATTGTCTATTTTAAGCTGTGCACCGGGAGTCTCCTTCCAGTGGGGGGAGCTGTGTATTAGTCCTTTAACTCACGCTGAATGGCCAGTCGGCGTTATCCTGGCAGCACGCTACAAACTTGATATTGGTTGACTGAAGACTTATAGAGCTGTGCAAGTCTGCTCTCATTTGTTGTTTGATGGCCTCTATACCAGGATTTATGTTATCACTGATTTCTTCTTCCAGAAATCTGTGATAACAAGAATCCTGGTATAGAGAAGAAAACAAGTCTACGAAGTTATGACTTTCTACCAAACAAGGTTACTTCCTCTGAACTATAGAAAGAAAGTGCTTCTTTGTTTGGTGGTGATGTCCTCATAGTTCTCGGCATTAAGTATGTGTCACCCAAATCTGTAGGAAATGTGCTGCAGTGCTTTTGGTAAACTGTCCAGCTTCATGTCAAAAGCCGGGAAGACCACTGCATACTACTAAGGTGGACAGGGCAGGGCCAAATGGAAAAGGCTTTCACATCATTTTGCACATTTGCATACTCATAGTAATTTAAAGGAAGAACCATGGACTCTGCTCTTACCTTGAGAGGACAATAAAAAAAACACTTGTCACAGGCACTACAATCGGTGGGAAATGCGCTGCAGCATTTTTGATAGGCTGTCCATCATTCTAGCAAAAGTCGTGAAGACCACTGCATACTTCTAAGGTGGACGGGGTAAGGCCAAATGGGCAAAGCTTCTAGGGGGTTTTGCATATCTGCAACCTGGCAGTAATTTAAAGGGAGACCCATGAACGCTGTTCTCACCACAAGAGGACAAGAAAGAACCCACTAGCCGCCAGCACTACAATCATCAGGAAATGCGCTGTGGGGTTTTAGTAAGCTGTTCTTCATCGTGGGAAAAGGTGAGAAGATCACTGCATACTACTAAGATGGACAGTGTAGGGCCAAATGTGCAAGGCTTTAGGGTGATTTTGCACATGCGCATATTCGTAGCAATTTGAAGGGAGGACCATGGACTCTGCTTTCACCATGAGAGGACAAGAAAGAACTACAATCGGTGGGAATAGCACAGCAAGGTCTTTTGGCAAGCTGTCCATCATCCAGGAAAAAGGAGGGAAGACCACTGCATACTACTATGGCGGATGGCGCAGGGCCATAAGGTCAAGGGGGCATATTATCAAGGGGGTTTATCTCTGCTTTTTTGGCTTTAAAAGCCAAGAAAGCGGAGATAAAATTATCTCCCTATTACCTAGCTGTCGCTAACACCAGTTAGCGACAGCTAGTAGGAGATAGCGACCATTTTGGGCCCCACTTTGCATGTCAGTGATATTTATCACTAATGACATGCAAAGTGGGCGTGCCAAGATGTTAGCGACTGGAAACAGTCGCTAACATCGCTATCTCCTATTACCAACTTTTGGAGATATTCGCGCTAAGCGCGAATATCTCCACAAGCTAACACCTGCCCCTGAGCAGTTCTTAGCCATGTTATCCAATGGGAGGTGGATAACATGGCTAAGAGCATTAGCTCGGTAATGCAAGAATATCGCTGACTTTTCAGCGATATTCAATGCTATGCGGCCGTTTTTTATCGCATTTGCGATAAACCTTGGTAATACCAAGGTTTATCTGCGATAAAAATCGCCGCAGCTCTGCGGTAAATTTTTGTCTCTATCCAAGCAATAGCGATAGTTATCGCTATTGCTTGGTAATATGCCCCAAGGTTTCCAGGTGACTTTGCACATTTGCATACTCGTAGTAATTTAAAGGGAGAACCATAGGTTATGCCTTCACCATGAAAGGACAATGAAGAACCCACTCGTGGCAGGCACTACAATGGGCAAGAAATGCACTGAGGGGTCTTTTGGTAAGCTGTCCATCATTGTGGCAAAAGGTGGAAAGACCACTGCATACTACTTAGGTGGACGGGGTGGGCAAATGGGAAAGGCTTCCAGGTGGTTTTGCACATTGCCACACTCATAGTAACTTAAAGAAAGAACCATGGACTCTGCTCTCACTGTGAGAGGACAAGAAAGTGCCCACGTGCCACAGCCACTAAAATCGTCGGGAAATGCGCTGCAGGCTTTTTGGTATCCATCATCCTGGCAAAAGGCAGGAAGAACATCCCATACTACTAAGGTGGAGGGCGCAATGCCAAATGGGCAAGGCTGCCAGGCGATTATGCACACTAGCATACTCGTAGTAATTTAAAGTGAGAGCAATGTATTATGCTCTCACTATGAGATGGCAAGAAAGAACCCACTTATCAAAGGCACTACAATCATCAGGAAATGCGCTGTGGAGCCATTTAGTAAGCTGTTCATCATCCTGGCAAAAGGCAGGAAGACCACTGCATACTACTAAAGTGGACGAGCGGTGCCAAACGGGCAAGGCTTCCAAGTAATAGTGCACGTTTGCATACTTCTATTCATTTAAAAGGAGAATTATGAACTCTATTCTCACCATGAGAAGACTAGAAAAAACCCACTCATCACAGGCAATCGGTGGGAAACGCGCCACAAGGCCTTTTGGTAAGCTGTCTATCATTGTGTAAAAAGGCAGGAAGACCACTGCATACTCCTTAGGTGGTTGGGGTGTGGCCAAACCAGCAAGGCTTCCAGGTGATTTCATACATTTTCATACTTATAGTAATTCAAAGGAAGAACCATGGATTCTGCTCTCACCACAAGAAATAACCCACTCATCACAGGCACCTTGTTTGTTGGGAAATGTGCTGCGAGCCTTTCGTTAAGCTGTCCATCATCCTAGCAAAAGTAGAGAATACCACTGCATACTACTAAGGAGGACATTGTGGGGGTTAAACAGGCAGGGCTTCTAGGTAACTTTGCACATTTGCATACTTGTAGTAATTTAAAGGGAGAACCATGAACTCTGCTCTCACTACGAGAGGACAAGAAAGAACCCACTTCTCATAGGCAATTGCTGGAAAACTCACTGCAGGGCCTTTTGGTAAGCTGTCCATCATCGTGGCAAAAGGCTGGAAGACCACTACATACTACTAAGGTGGATGGGGTGAGGTCAACAAGCAATGCTTCTAGTTGATTTCACACAATTCCATACTCTTAGGAAATTAAGGGGATAACCATGGCCTCTGCTCTCACAACGAGAGGACAAGAAAGAATCCCCCCATCACAGGCACTACAGTCGGCATGGACATGAAACACACTGCTGGGCCTGTTGGTGAGCTGTCCAACATTGTGGCATAAGGCGAGAAGATCGCTGCATTCTACTAAGGTGGACAGGGCGGGGTCAAACGGGCAAGGCTCCCAGGGGTAATATTACGCATTGTCATTGTTTCGCCCGGCGTACCGTTTACAAAGTGTGCCTGGGTGCAAACCATGACAATGCACCCACCCTATAGGATGTATGTGCTGCCCCCTGAGCAGCCGAAAACTCACGCTGCTCCCAGGGCAGCGCATTCATGCGAAAACACAGAGCAGCTGCTCTCTTTTCACAGTGCAGGCGGCACCCGCCTGCACTTTTACAGGGGAATAGAGATCTCTTTGGAGGCGGGTGCAGTCAGTGACTGCACCTGCCTGCAAGGGGATGTGTGCGGGGTACATGGAACCATTTTTCACCCTGCCAGAAGGCTGCCATTAGGGGGCGCACAGACAGTGCAACACACTTAAATGGTACACTGTCAGTGTGCCACCTGAGGGTTTCTTTACCTCTCTGTCTGCATCTTTAATATGGGGCAGGCAGGGCAGTCAAAGGAATTCCCTCATTTGCATAGGGCACGCTCATATGTAAATGAGGAAACATCCTCTGAAGGTAGCCCTGGTCCTTTAAGTGCTCAAATACTATCAGTAGTAGTGTAGGGGTCGCATAAGCGTCTGCGCCCCTTCTATAATAACAGAGTGCCCCAGTGGCACGTAAATGCCCGTTGCGCCCCCGGGGCATTTAGTAAAATACGGCACCAGCTGGTTTAGCACTTTTACATACTCATAATATTTTGCAGGGAGAGCCATGGACTCTGCTATCACAATGAGAGAACAAGAAAGAGCCCACTCATAACAGGTACTACAGATTGGGGCATGGAAGGAGTCCCAAAGCCCCGCACTGCCCCAGCCACCTACCCACCTCCAGCGGGAGCTGGCATTGCTCCGACATGCAGGGAGCAGCAAAAAATGCTGCTTCCTGACTGTGGGAGTAATTCTTGTATCCGTTTCCCTGCCTGATTGATTGCGGGTAAGGAAACAGATGAAAAGTCTGATGACCCCAATCCCCGCTCCACGGGTTGAGGAGTCTAGCACACCTTGAGAAATCCAAAGGGTTATCCTGATAATTGTATTATCAATTAACCATCCTCCCTTCTGTATATAACAAAGAAAAGCAAGGGAAAGAGAGAAACCATCAATGACTACCCCATGCACACATACTGGCCAGGCAAGTATGCGAGAAGGCAACCCAAGTCAGGAGGAAATAAGATGACAGAGAAGAAGAGAAATACAAAGGATTACTCATTCTTCTCCATCACATGTTGAAGACTGAAAACAAACAAATTGAAAACACCACTAGGCTAAAGTGTTCAAGACGAAGCAAGAAGCATTAAAATAAATCCATGCACTATGGTGACTGAAACCATACACCCTCCAAGGGTAAAAATGTGCTTGTGCAAGGGCAACCTAGAGTGGAGGTAAATCAATGTGCACTATTACAATAAAAAAAAACATAACCCACACTAGACACCTTAAGTAAGGTAAGAACGTGCACTGTAGTGAAGGTATAAGTCATGTAATGTCATGTCCGTGTAAGGATGCACCTCGACTGGAGGTCATATGTTATGCACAGGAGTATGGGGAAAGACCCAACAAACACACCTTCAGAAAGATCAAGAGTAGTGCATTGAAGGGAGGGACTTCAGTTGAGGGACAAGGTAAAACATTGTGCACTATAACAAAGGGGCGAAGAGCCCATAACACACACCCTATGAAGGGCAAAATGTAAAAGTAACGTGTAAACCAAAGTGCACTGTAGCTATTGAGCGAAAAGCCCAGAAAACACACCCTAGGTAGGGTACACTGTGAACAGAACGAGAAAGAAGACCCTGTGTAAAAGTCTATAGTTGCGCACATGGTGATTGAGACTGTGACCCATCACCCAACCATGAATAAGGTTAACCAAGCATCATAATGTGAACACTGGAGAACAAGGAAAGAGGGACTAAAACCCAAATTCCAGCCCCTGAAACAAAGCACGGAGTGTATCGTCCCATGTAGGGAGTAAATTCATAACGGAAAATGAAGGCTCAGCAAACACAAACGTGTAGAAGACATGTTGTACAATACAAAATACACAGTTTTGAGTGATTACACAATACAATAGAGCTTAAACAGTATTATGCGCTAAGATAGCGTTAAAATTGTGTCATTCACAAAGTCCAGCACCCAAAACCAATGCAGAGGCAGCAGGGGCAGCAGGTAGAATGAAGAAAGGGAAACAGAACCTGTTGTGAAAGACGATGGTCCGCTACGGCGATCCAATGTCTTTGGTCCGCTACGTTGATCCGATGTCTTTTGAAGAAATCCACGTGTGAGAAGAGAAGTGCCATAAACTCAAGAATACGTGACAGAGAGACCGTGCAGTAGAGTTCTTGAAGGAAAACTTTATTGAAATGACAGACGTCATGGCTGGCACAAAGAGATGTTGCAAATGAGAAACATGCCAAGCTCAAGATGGCGGCACGCACTGGTGACGTCACGCCGGATGGCTCCTGGCATTACCGTGCTTCCAAACGTGGGACTTGCCAAGCAGGCATTTATTTTTTATTTATTTATTTATTTATAGAGGTTTTATATAGCGCTGGCTGGACCCTGGGGTATCAGAGCGCTTTACATTATAGAGACAAGAAAGGCCAATAAGACAGGCGACATACATAGCATCAATGTAAATACACAACATATAGGTCTCCGCCTGACAGATTTCAAAATGATAAATATGGGAAATAAGCACAACAAAATGTGAAAGATGTGATAAATCAAAAATATCAAAAAGGCACAAAATTGAAAAAAGAGCCGGAAAATTGCGGAGTCAGGATAGGGAGGTTAGTGGTCCTTTAGGTTGGTAAGGAAGAGAAGTGGGAGGGGCAGAAGTGGGGGGTGAGTTGGAGGGGATGCGGGCTGAGGTGAGGTGAGGGTGGGCAAGGGAAGGGGAGGAGCAAGGAGGAGTGAAGGTGGTAAACGGGGAGGGGGAAGTGACGAGGAGGAAGGGCGAGAAAGGCTAAAGAAAGGGAAGGCGAATGCATCTAGGGTCGGACAGATGTAGCCAGTGGAAGAGAACAGATATGGATTAGGGTCCCCAGTATTTATTGAGGAGATGTAGTTTGAGTTCTTTTTTGAAACTAGAGTAGGAAGGGTTGCAGCGAAGGTCAGTTGGAAGGGCATTCCAAATGCAAGGAGCGTTGCCGGAAAAGGATCGAGACTGGGTGGTTTTCTTTTTTAGAAGGGGGGATAAGAAGGAGGGTGTTAGTACTTCTCAAGGAACGGGAGCAACCGGCTTTAGTGAGTTTGCTAGCGAGGTAGGTCGGTGTATTCTGATGGAGAATTTTGTGTGTAATGCAGGCTGTTTTGTAAGTGGATATACCTTCAATGGGGAGCCATTTGAGGGTTTTAAGGGCAGGGGATATGTGGTCGAATCGCTTGCAGTCTGAGGTAAGCCTAGCTGCAAGGTTAAGCACAGATTTAAGAGGTGGATCTTGGGAATTCCGGTGAGAATGGCATTGCCATAGTCGATGCGAGAAAGAACAAGGGATTGGACCGCTAGTTTGAAATCATCGATCGGGATGAAGGGCTTGATTTTCTTAAGGTGGCGGAGAGTGAAGAGGGCTCCTTTGGCAGAATTATTGATGTGTACCTTGAGGGTAAGGAGGTTGTCAAGGGAGATCCCTAGTGATTTGACTGAGGAGGACAAAGATAAGGAGCAGTTGAGGGCGTTAAGGTCAGAGATCCAATTCTGAATGGGGAGCTGGTTATTTTTAGGGGAAAAAATAATAATTTCAGTGTTTTTAGGGTTGAGTTTGAGGTGGTTACTGTGGAACCAGGATTGAATCTTGATGAGAGTGTTGTTGAGGTGAAGGATGTCAGCATGAGTTTTAATCTTATAATAGAGTTGGTTGTCGTCAGCATAGAGGTGGTAGTTGATCTCGGCTTGTTTAAGAATGAGTGTGAGGGGTTCCATGAAAAGGTTAAAGAGAATGGGAGAGAGGATGGATCCTTGCGGAACTCCTAAGTAGATGGAGGTAGGGTTAGATAGGCAATTTTGGATTTTGATTTGTTGAGAACGGTGTTGTAGGTATGAGACAAACCATTTGTGTGTCGTACCATTCAGGCCGAATCAATCTCTAAGAACATTTAGTAGAGCAGAGTGGTTAACAGTATCAAACGCTGCAGAGAGATCAAGGAGGATCAGCAGGCTAGATTCACCATTGTCAAGTGAGTGGTGGATGTCGTCAACAATGTTTAGCATGGCGGTTTCAGTGCTGCATCCTTTCCTAAAGCCAGATTGGAAGGGGTCTAGTAAGTTAAAGTGTTCAATGTGGCTATCTAGTTGGAGAAGGACACATTTTTCCAGGGCTTTAGAAAGAAGGGGTAGGTTGGAGATGGGACGAAGGTTATTAAGTTTGATAATGGGAGTGATTTGGCCTCGTTGCAATGAAGTGGGGACACAGCCGGTGGCAAGGGAGCTGTTGATAATAGAGGTCCAGGAAGGGGTGATGATGTGTTTGAGGTTTTGGACAAGTTTGGAGGGGAGAGGGTCTTTGGTGTGGGAGGAAGGCTTGAGTTTGGAAATGATGTTAAAGACGTCTCTTTCAGTGACTGGCTGGAAGTTAAGCCACGTGGCATTATTTTTAGTAAGATAGTTGGGGTGATTGGAGTCAAGGAAATTGGAGGGCAAGGGGGGGTGAGGGAGATCAGAGTTTTGATGGGCAGTATTGGGTGTAGGGGGAGTTATGGTGGAGGGTGGGATATTAAGAGAGATGTTCGGATTGGTGGGAGGGATCAAAGTAAAGAGGAAGGATTGCTCAATTAGTTTAATTTTGTCTGAAAAAAAGAGAGCTATTTCTTCACATCTAGTCGTCGAGGCCAGTGGGACAGGGGGAGCGGAAGCAGTTTGATTGCGCACAATGTTGAATAGTTCTCTTGGCCTATTCTGAGCTCGATCTAGTTGTGACCTGAAGAAGGAAGTTTAAAGATGTGTTTTTGTAGGACGATCTAGCAAGTCTGGGTCGGGTCAGGTTAGAAGGAGAGGGGTGGTGTCTCCATAATCTTTCAGTCAGTCTGAGTCTACGTCTTTCATTATTTAGGTCTGTGTTAAACCATGATTTGGAGGGGATATTTCTTTTTTTTTTTAGTTTGAGAGGGGCAAGAAGGTCAAGGGTAGCAGTGACAGCTTTGTTATATTGTTCGGTTAGTTCATTCGTGTTAAGGGAGGGAGGGATAGCGAGAAGCTGGGCATGAAGTTTAGATGAAGACCATGAGGCATCACAGGAGCACCGAGCAAAGGTAAAGCTGCACGCGCTTTGTATAAATTCGAAAAACACCAGCGGTTCAACTGCGCAGCGCAACTTTTTTTCCTTTTATATTGGCCTCAATGTAAAAAACATTTCAAAACGCTTCTAAATTTCAAAATTACGGCCCAACATTGCAGGCAGGGAGACATAGCGGTTGGCTTGACAAGCTGACAAAATAAACGTGCTTTGCCAAATCCAATTTTATAACAATGAAAGTCCCGCAGCTGATGAATAACTCAAGCGTACCCTCATTAATATCCTGAACAGACACATGCGTGCTTACCCATCTGATCAAACATCGAGATAGAGGCAGCATCACAAGCAAACTCCCACTTCTTTGAAAAAGTCTTTACGCACAACGAAAGTACACACACAAAGCAGGTTAGAAAGTCAGCAGTATATCTCTTGAGCACACAGAGTAGCACACAATGAACCTGAACCAAATGTCAATCGCCAAACAAAACATTTAACCCTCACTGGGGGCAGAAACACAGGCAGCCACAGATTACCTTACTTGAAGAGGCACTGAATACGTATGATGTGGCTCCTTAGACGTTTTTTGAGGCTATGTAGACACTTGTTGCACCTCGGAGAAGTTTCTTGCTGGAGAGACTGTTGACAGTATGAGTCTTTCAGGTGACAGCAGGGTGACAGCAAATTACCAGTGAAACTTCACGCATTGGTTCTTTAAGATCGTCAGGTACAGCATGAATAGGCTGCAGTTGAGACAGGTTGTAGGAACAACATGAACAGACTTTTGAGACGCTGTGGTAACAGCATGCTGTGACTGGAACTGCAGTTGAAACAGACGCTGTAAGGACAGCAGGAACAGACTTGAGCTGCAGTTGAGACAGACTTGAGCTGCAGTTGAGACAGGAGCTGGCACTGTTGCATAGAGGGCGACCGATGAAGGGGTCACTGGTGAGGCTGCAGCTGTCAATTGAGGAGTAGGTTCTCAGATACTCCAGACTTGAAATTGAAGGTTTTGAAAGGTACACACGCGTAGTTCTTTGAGGTCCTCGTCGCCATAAAATTGTAGTAATCACTCCAGGCTGGTTGAGATGTGTTTTTAGTATTTATTGTAGATCAATAGTACAGTAGTAATACAGCCCCACCAGGAGCAGCCAGCAAGGTGCTCAGCCCCTCTCCAACTGTGGTTTCCAGAGACCAACATTCTATATTACATCATCCTTACAGGATTCCAATGACATAAACTACAATACAATAGGATATAATACAGGATGATAAAACTTTTTACCTTGCTTGTTATGGATCATGGTGACAAGATCAGGTCTAGAGGAAACTGAGTAACGGGATTAAACATTTATTAAACAAAGGGACATTAACTGTACCTGGAGAAGCATGATGTCATTGTCACGGGTGTTGCGGTTAAAACTTGGGTGTGGAATAGATTGTTTGATTGTGAATGTCTGCTGCTCTGCTTCTTTCTTACACCGAAAGTGTACTCCAAGAATAACTTTGCTTGTTTTCTTTCTTCTGAAATTAAAGGAATATGTATTAATATTGCTGATGGGTGCTAGTGCTTCCAAGAGACAATGTTTTCCAATGCTTGGGTTCTGTCTGCACGGGCATTCGGTGCGAAGCGGGATATTACAGTAACAATAACACGGATGTGTGTGCATGTCCATACACAAAAAAACCCAACCCCCATCCTTTCTCTCACTTTCTTTTTTTTGTGATAGTGCCAGTGCCCATGATTCCCAGTTGTGCAACTACAGCATGATACAAGTAATCCCTCTAGGGGCCTCCGAGGGGATAAACACGATGGGTCCAATTCACAAACGTAATCGGAGACAAAATCCTAAACTTACTACTTTTGGTATTCACGGAAGGCATTTAGTAGTAGTAAGGTTAGGATTCCTAAATTTACTACTACGAAACTGAGACAAAATCCTATCTTTATGACTTTCGTTATTCACAAAAGGGATTTAGTAGTAGTACAGTTGGGAATCCTAACTTTACTACTACTAAATGCCTTCTGTGAATACCAAAAGTAGTAAGTTTAGGATTTTGTCTCAGATTAGTTCTGTGAAGCAGCCCGTAGACATCAGTGTAATACCGCCCATTTCCAACTGCATTTCCTCCTTCCGTGCCTTTTTTCCTGTGACAAGCTCCTCCAGGTGCAACCTGATCCTGTTTCATCCATTAGAAAAAGGATGACTATATGCTATGATTCATTTTAGGGTTTGCTTTATAATGTTTGTTTCATCCAACTACTACTGGAACTTCTGTTACCAACACTGTAATCACCACTGCCTCATTTTATACCGAACCTACTTTAAATAAAAAAAATACTAGCAATAATAATAAAAAAAGAAACTATCATAATTTAGCAGACATTACATAAATAAGTGGCAATCGTCAAATAAATAAGCAAATGATTCAATATATAATATATTGTATGGGGCTTAATTATATGTCGGATACTTTAAGCTATTTTTGCTGTCATCTAATCGTTCCAACTCCCAAATAGGAGCTGCCAACAGAATAAAAATTGCTCCAGTTTTGTTAGACTGTGTGAGTCTATTCTGGTAGGGAGAAATGATCAGTTTGAACTGACTGAGGTACGTTGGCATTTGTGTGACCTTTGAATTGTTTCTTGAACCCTTAAGAGAATAATCTAATGATGCAAATCCCCTAGTGCTGCCATTATGACATCAACCAGAGGGTCCAATGGCAGTATCCGGCATGGCTGCTTTAGTCAGTGTGTATTCTAGCTCTAAAGGCTACAAAAGTAGAGCTGCCGCAAGGTGTCAATCAAGCTGTATTAAACACATAAAAGGTTATATATCAGTATGATAGCACAAGCTCCCCTCCACCACCCCTACCTGAATCAAGAACTACCCCGATAGATTACAGTCTTCCAGTCCAGAAACATAGGAGTCTGTGGCTTCTCGTATAGAGTGTATATGGTATGTGAAGCAGTTGGGCATATATAGCATCATAGCTGCTGTGATATATGTCTCATTAATGAAGGAGACGGGCAGGTATTTCAACTTCAGCTATCAATTCTATCAGGCCTTAAAACTTACAAGGCCTTTCGAACAAGTTACTTTGTTGAAGCAAACGAAAGCTTGAAAAAACATTAAATATGAAGATATTGTAATGGTCGAGGTCACCGATATTGTGAATGTGGAAAAGATTTTTTAAATGTTTCTGGGTGAACATCAAATTCATGTTATGTAATACTCAGAAATGACATTCCCAGTACCCATCCTCAGACCTAATTGCAGGGCAGTCCATTGACTGTGGTGAGTATAGCTCTCTGACCACGTACATGTCACCCTGAGGGGTGGCGGGGTGACTGATCCCAATCATGGCAGATCTGGATGGGAATTTTACCACACAGGGCTTGTTGGCATTCTACCCACTAGGGTTAGAGGTAAAACTCTGATTACTATAACTAGAATAGTTTCCACCAACCAGTAGTCAGGAGGTTGACGAGTCCCCCATATTGAAAGAGATGTGCACTCCCATCTCCTGCAGAGTTGAGCATGTTAGTGGGGAGAACAACTTTCCAGAAAGTATTTCCTAACTAGCATCACTCTTTTATGGGTGGCACTCTTCAGTATCTACTTTCAGATAAAGTTAGGTGCAAAGCTTACATTTTTTTTAATTTTATTTTATTTGTCTTTGTACATGCTCCATACTGTGGATGATATCAATTTTTACATGCAAACTTAATAAAGCTATTTCTGGAAACATGCCATGCAATGGTGGCTCCTCCGTTAAGGCAGAGGAGCGTGGGGCGTGGCATAAGTGCAGTGGATGGCAGACACATGAGCTGAGAGTTCCGCGTCAGCCAAGCAATTTATATGGATAAACAGCGAATCCGCCCGTGCCTGGGGACACGTACAGGGGGCCTGCCTACAAGAGATAGTGGGGCCTCTCTTATTCTCCCTGGAAACCCAAAAAAAACGGGAACTGCCGCGGAAGAGATGCAAGTTGGACGAAGCAGCTCCAAGATGGCGGCATAGGGAGGAGAGACGATTTGGGGAATGGGCGGAGGAGAAGACCTGACTCGGCTGGCAAGACAGGACCTGGATCGCATTCAGGGGCCGGACTGTGCATCCTGTGCCTCAGAGATGCTGCCTCGGAAAAATCAAAGCAGAGGAGCCGGATCCAGTGCTTGCCTGTCGCCCTGTCCTGCGGTGAGAGCTCCCTTTGTGGAGGACGCTGAGACACCGGAGGGCAGAGTGTGCAGCGAGCCGGGTGGTAGCCGGCCAAGAGGTTGATACTGTGCCTACTACGCAACTGAGTGGGCTGTACCTCGCCCTTTAGAGGCCTTGAGGCTCAGTACTTGCTCCGGGTGTCGGCCACGTAGGCTGTGATCCGACGGAAGAGACCAGGTATGCCATTGCCTGCAAGAGTGCTTGCCAGCAGGCGTGTGGGGGCCACTGAGACCAGTCGACCTGCCGAAGATACCTAGTGACCCACGGGCAGAGACTGGGCCCCTCGGAGATCCTGCTGCACCGCGCTGTGTGGGCGTTGGTCGCCACGGCTGCAACGAAGAGTAAGAGGCAAACTGCCTCTCACTCACCGTTGCAGTGCCAAGACGCTGTCAAGTCTTTGATTGGGCTGCCTTCTCAGAATACTGGTGTAATGGAAGCTTCACGTCCTTCGGGACTGCTATCTGGCCCGGGACGATCTTGTAGGTCAGCTACTTACTCCACAAGTGGCCAGCTGCGGACCGGCCAGCAGGAACAAATGCGCCTTCACCCGATGGGTTAGAGGAGGTTGCTCCCAGACTGAATTACTCCACCACCTTCTCTGTTTCAGCCCCAAATCTACTACAGCTGTAGAACTGTGTGCCAGATGAGAAAGGGTCACCTCTGGCTTCCCCCTGTGTCGAGGGATTCCTTCTGGCAGCTGGATTGGCGGTTTTGACACTTGGGTGCCGTTGGTCGAAAATCAATGATCTTCCCCTGCAGTAGTGGCATGCCCAGTCATGGGCACTGAGTGGAGGATCTCATAAAAGGACAGCCCGAAGTGCTATGCAGGTAGCAACTGGGCGATCTGCCCCGGAACGACACCAGCGACGGTGAGGGCGGCACCGGTACATAAGGGAGGTGACCTGCTGGGTATAGTTCGGATGCTGGAGTTGTGGAAATCAGAGACACTGGCGGACTTCACCTAGCGAGAGACGTACTCGGTCCGTGGTGAGAGATCGCACTGCCCTGGAGTTGGGGAAACCTAGAGGGAAAACAGATGGGGCCCCACCCCGGACCAAGATGACTGCACGACAGACACAACCACTAAAGAACCTGTCGGTAATCATCTGGAGATACCAGCACCGAAACAATTAGCCAAAATTTTGGAGGCCATTGCTGACACTAAGGCGACATTGCACCAAGACATCAGTACAGTTGCGGTGGGCCTGGGCCTTCTGCGAGCCGAACATGCTAAACTGTCGGACAGAGTGAAACAGTCTATATCGACCCTGGAAGTGCTCGCCCCTGCACATCAATCTTTAGCAGCTCAAGTCGGGGAACTAACCAGTAAGGTCAATATACTGGAAAGGAGAGCAGAATATGCCAAGGGCCGCAATCAGTGGAACATTGTGAGGGGTATTGGTCTTCAGGAAGGGGTGGAAGGCCAAGACATGGTCACCTACTTGGAGACATGACTTAGAGAAGTGGTAGCGCCTCAGGGTTTTTCACAGTTCTATACATTGGAGAGGGCCCATTGTGTACCTTCTCAGCTACCGGCACCGGGTTGACCACCGTGAGCCGTGGTGGCTAGACTGCTCCATTTCTGAGACATAGACCTGCTACTACAGAAGGCTAGATCAGGTGGGCCGTATACGGTGGAAAACAATAAAGTTTCCTTATTTCCGGACTACATGTTAGAAGTCCAAAGACGTCGTACCTCCTTTTTGGAGGTTAAGAGAGCTTTGCATGAGGAGGGGGTACAGTATTCCTTGATGTTCCCAGCCCCGCTTAAGATCATGTTAGAGGGGAAAACATATTTTTGTGAAGAGCCTAATCTGCCTGGGACTGGATCGAAGCTTACAAAATGGAAGGTCGCCCCAAGTCACGCGTTGGGAGGCAAGCAACCGGAGCTGGACATCTGGGGAAGCGATGGCACCAAAGATGGAAGGAGACAAAGAGACCTAGGTTCCAGAGACCCACGACGGAGAGAGCAGACGCATTGGAAGCCATGTCACTCATGATGCGAAGTAGAGGTACGTCAACTAAGAGAGATTCGGAGGCGAAATATGGGACTGAAGAATCAGACTCAGATGTGTTCCAGGCTGCCAGCGTCACTATGCCAACAGTGACTCCTCAAACTGCAGAAGGGATATTGGGCTAAGTGACTGCAATAGCTTTTTATTTCTCTCCTTTCCCTCTGCACTCTTCTTGCATGCTTTACTGGGCCAGATGGTCCTGGTTTTACTCTTTCGCACCTGATCCACCTTTTGGTGCTGGGATTGTGGTGACGAGGTAGAGTTTGCTGGGTGGGTGCACCCGGGCGCGGGTTGGAACGGCCAATCAAGGCTGTGAGGTTATGTTAGTTCAATTCCGTTTAGTTAGTCTTAACTAGCAAGCTGCCCTCCCCTGCAGGTCCTCATGCGGTCAGCCTTGGACCTTATCGACCTGGTGTAGGTTAGCACAATACAGTATCTTTGTCAATTTGGGCAGCTGACCATTGTCAATCCACTCATGGGGGGGGGATGGAGTTGGAATATTGGGTTTGTTGTTACATTGTTTTAGAAATAGGGGACCCCTATATATTTAATGAACCTGCTATTCCTTGGTGAAGTACAATCAATTTGGAAAAGGTCTATAGCTAAGTAGAAAAATAACAATAAATGAACGAAATTGCTAACCTAAAAAAAGAGATGAAAGAAGCCCACATGGAAAATACTAATCACCGAATTGATAGAAAAATAGTTAAATTTTATTATGAGTCAGTAAATTTGTTTTGTAATTTTTTGTTAAATTTCATACTGTTAGATATTTAGAGAATAATCGATTATAAATACAATAGCAACATAGAAATTCATAAAAAACATAATAGACATAGACATAGCATTAGACAAGAAAGACGATGGAGGCAAAGCGGTAGATAGGGACTACGCGCGTTTCGTCTTGTCAGCCTTGATCAGGTGACTGTCTATTGTAAGACAAAGAACGCCATGTGGGAAGGCGTCCAATGCAGATATAAGGTCTGCCTGCACCTTATACCTGCATCGGACGCCTTCCCACATGGCGTTCTTTGCTGCTCGAGGACCAAAATCTTTTTGTTTGCTGCTATGTGCAGATATCCTCGCAAGTTTGTATCTAATTTTTATGCCGGCCATTGATCGGTGCTCAGGTGCGGTGTTCAGATTATTGCCATCCATCTTCAGACGGATTTTGCGTCTTTATTTATATGCTCCATTATCACCTTTCGTTCATCTACATACCCATGAGAGGCTATCAGCGTGATTTTATTATCATCCCAGGAGCTATTGCCGTTGATGACTGGCTGTTTCCTCCTTTCTCTTTTAAATTGTGTTTTTTGTCTTGCAATAGACTGTCACCTGATGAAGGCTGACAAGCCAAAACGCACGTAGTCCCTATCTACCACTTTGCCTCCATCGTCTTTCTTGTCTAATGCTATGTCTATGTCTATTATGTTTTTTTATGAATTTCTATGTTGCTATTGTATTTATAATCGATTATTCTCTAAATATCTAACAGTATGAAATTTAACAAAAATTCACAAAACAAATATACTGACTCATAATAAAATGTAAGTATTTTTCTATCAATTTGGTGATTAGTCTTTTCCATGAGGGTTTGTTGTTACATGCAAGGATGCCTGGGTCAGTACTTCAATTAGACACTGTGGTAGGGGAGTTGGGGGGCATACTAGATGAGCTGATGGTGGAGAATGTGGGTTGGACTGAGAAGTTTAAACTCCTAACTTGGAATATCCGGGGTATGGGTTCGCCCTCAAAACGCTACAGTATATTGAACTATATTAAACGTAGGGGGGTGCATGTGGTTTTGTTGCAAGAGACCCACCTCACAGAGATGGAGGTTGCTAGACTATGCCGTGGATGAAGAGGGCAACTTTTTACAACCATTTATTCGGCCTTTTCAAGGGGAGTGCTTGTGTGGATCAGACCAGGGGTTCCTTTCAACTCACTCGGAAAATAATAGATACTGATGGGAGGTACGTTGTACTTAATGGTACTTTGAAAGGCAAGGAAATTACAGTAGGCAGTGTGTATGCCCCTAATCGTGAGCAGATTCCCTTCCTGGAATGACTCTCTGGAGCGTTAGCATGATTGTCCCACGAGAACCTGATATTGTGAGGAGACTTTAACTGTGTGTTCGACGTACAGTGGGATAGATGTACTCCTTCATTGTGGGTTACATTTGCCACCACTACAGCCAGAGAGCTCAGAAGTTGGGCCTCGGGATGGGACCTCCTAGACGTCCCATGGTCTCATGACAAAGGCAAAAGTCACAGCTGACGGTGTCCTTCTTAGTTTACCCTTGAAGTCTAAAAGTTATTCACTAATTTTATGGTTTCATGACATTCCTGAGTATTTTTCTGGGATTCATCACCACTAATAATGATTCCACTTATCCAGAGAGGGTGAAAGCACATATGCAAAATCGTTTTTCCTTTTACACCAACACCAAAATATCCATTCAATGCTGTAATATAAGGAAGTCTGTGCTAGTCTGCTCTAACAGGGACGAATATGGAGAAAATTAGGAAACACTCAGAAATATCTTTCAGGGTTTGTGCTTGAGCCTTAGCAGATACGTCTGAATTTATGGCCATTTATAGAAACATTCTAACGCACTGAAATCTATACAAATTGTAGATTTCTTTTTGCGCTCCCCCTTGTGCTCCTTTATTTATTTATGGTGTTTTATAAAGCAGGAACATGACCCAAGGGTATTCAGAGTGCTGTACATATCAATAGATAAACATAAACAAAGATCTGATACATAAAAAGAACATCTAATAAAAATATCAACTTTTAAAAACATCAGTAAGATATGGTATGTAGTAACAGAATTATCAATAGGCGATCTCTGTTCTTTATGCGCCGTTGAAATAGGTTCCCCAGGGTAGAATTCCATGATTCTGCTTTGCGTTGGTTTCGTTTCAGGAACCCAGGGGACAATGTTTGTGTGGGTTCCACTGGGCACTGATGCTCTTCAGCTCTGTATTAGTATGACAGGCATTGTTGCTGCCAATGCACCCAGGGGATGGGCTCATTGTAACTTTTGGGTCAATGGGTTAGACTGAACCTTGGGTGGTAGGAAGTTCCAAATCCTTGGTGCTGATCCAGAAAAGGAACAAGTGTAGGTTAATTGTTTTCTGAATCTGCGGTGGGGGTGGCGGTTTCTAGCCTGAGAGAGTTTGCGCTTCTGAGTGAGCAGTTCCCTCCTCAGATCTGGATATTTTCTGCCAGGTACCTCGGTTCATTACGCTGTAAGGCTTTATGCAAGAGGCAAGCAATTTTCATTTCAGTTCTGGCCTCGTGAGGGAGCCAGTTGAGAGTCCTGAGTGAAGGAGTAATGAGGTCAAAGCATCTAATGCTGGTTAACAGTCTAGCTGCTACATTGAGGGTCGCTTTTAGTGCAGCCGTTCTTGATCTGGAAAGACCCGAAAGAGTTGCAGAACCATATTCTAGTCTTGAGACCACTAATGATTGTACTGCTCCTGAGGACAATCCACATGGGTAGGGGAGAAGATTTGAGCATCACCCAAACCGTTTTTCTCCACAAGGAAAATATATTTCCATGTGGGGAACTTCTTCCCTTGCATCACCATGAAATTCAGAAGTGCTCTCTTTCCTTTGACACACTGGATGCATATACGGTACTGCCTCATGTTGGAGTAGCTTTAGGTATGTTCCACAGTGTGAGAAACCGGAAAAAAAATTCAGTACCTTGGTTTTAACTGGTCTTGGTAATCCAGAACACACTCTCTCCCACCCCAACCTAAAGTGCCTTCTGAGGAGCTTTGATGTTTGTAAGTATTAGCCCTGTAAATACAGATCTTGTGATTTATGTAAGTGGGTTAGTAATGTGCATATTAGTGGGCCGATTTGTCCGCCACCATAGAGTAGGAGGGAACCTCCGCATGCCCTGCGGAGTTCCCTCCTGTGCAATTAGGATGTTAATTAGGATAATTAACCTAGCCTTTCCCCCAGAGTATGCTATTTTTACTTTAAATCGGACGACTAGAGGTGGAGGCATTGCGATGGCCACCAAACGGTGTTATCCCTGCGAGTGGAAAGCCGCTGAACTTTTGGGGTGTGAGGGTGCCCTATTTAAAATAGCGTTTAGTCACCAGTTTACCTTCTCTGGTTTATTAATTTACCGGCCTCCGGGCTGTGACTCTGTTTTTAGGGCTGCTCTTCCTGAGTACATTAGTACAGAGGCACTAGGATGCGCAAATTTTAATGTTGTGGGAGATCTTAATCTCCATTTGGACTGCCCTTCTTTACCCTCTATTAGGAGCTTTCTGGCGGATCTTGAGGCTCTACAGCTCTCGCAGATGATTACTTTCCCCACACATAGAGGTGGTCATACTCTTGACCCATTCTTCACAAATCTAGAAGGATTCAGAGTTCTTGGTTCCTCCCAGTTGGTCTGGACAGACCACATGCTGGTGAAAATGGCATGCTCTTTGTCTGACTTTCCTTTTCTATCTCAGGACAGACTTATTCTTAAACGACACTGGAACAAATTAAGACTGGAGGATTTTTACCATCTGCTCGAGGAGGTTCCTTTAGGTCCGCTCACCGAGGTTGATTGTGGATACGACTCCTTCTGTGAGTGGATATCTGGTGCCCTCGATTCTCTGATTCCTATGTGTTGGTCCAAGTGTCATCGGAAGGAGCCGAGTCCTTGGTATGACACTTCCTTGGCATCTCTTAAGAGGGCCTGTAGACAGGCCGAAAGATTATGGAGGAAGTCGTACGACCCAGATCTGAAGATATGTTATCTGGCCAAGGTCAAGATCTACCACAGGGCAGTGTGTCAAACTCGCGCTTCCTTTTATGCTCAACAGTTTCAGAATTCTGCCAATCCCTCGAAACTTATTTTCAAAGTATTAAAGGACCTGATGGCGAAGAGAGCAACTGTAGTGGAAATATGCTCGGACTCACATTGTGAGGGTTTGGCCTCTTTCTTCCATGAAAAAGTGCAAGCCATCTATCGCACTTTTCCAACGGGTTCCCTGATGCTAGAGCAGGTTGGGCGCACCTTAGGTGAGGGGGAATGTCTTTCTATCTTACCCACAATACAGACAGGGGGAATAGGGTCCAAGGGAAATATTTACAGACCTGAACACAGTTATAATCCCTTACAAAGCACTACATACAAAAGTAATAACTGTGGGTCTCAGAAAACTCAAAAGGCTCTATATTCAAAACATGTCCGGTCCACTACATGACACGTTAGGACCCACCACTACATGGTATGGATACCCATCAGTTACGTATTTCGGATCGCCCATTGGTCATCATTTGGGCCAATCTCACCAAGTGGTCCATCCACACTGTGCCATCAGTGCACACAGAAATTAGTAACTGAATAAGCAGTGCACAAAGAATAATATGTGATAGTGAATTTAAAAATTGGATAGTGGGTGCAGAATATACTTTAATCAGGCGCAATCCACTTCCAAAATTAAAAAGAACAAAAGTGCAAAATATCAGTAGGTTGAACAAATATCTACTGCATGTATGGTAAGGTCTCTATCTTACCCCCCTTATCTCTGGAGGTGTTTGACTCTCTCAGCGCCAAAATCAAGTCTGGATCTCCGGCAGACCCACTGAAACCGGCCCAACTAAAGACCCTGGCGCTGGTTTGCCGTACCCCGGTGCTGTCCTTGATCAACCTGTCCCTCTCTTCTGGAGTGGTTCCCGTCAGATGGAAGCAGGCAGTAGTCACGCCAATTCTGAAGAAGGCGACCCTTGACCCCCTTAAACCTGAAAGCTACCGCCCTATCTCCCTTCTCCCTTGGGCCACGAAAATAGCGGAGGCCCATGTGAATGCCACTCTTACAGACCATCTTGGTAGGCTTAACATTCTCGA
The DNA here is from genome assembly GCF_964261635.1 of Lissotriton helveticus. Lineage (NCBI taxonomy): Eukaryota > Metazoa > Chordata > Amphibia > Caudata > Salamandridae > Lissotriton > Lissotriton helveticus. Next base: position 448,881,089 of record NC_136059.1, on the reverse strand, counting down.
CCCTACCCAGAACGGGTTCCGTGCGGGTCACAGCACGGAGACGGCCCTTCTCTCGATGGTCGAGCATCTGCGTTCCGTGCTGGATTCCGGTCGGACGGCGGCACTATTGTTATTAGATCTCAGTGCCGCCTTCGACACGGTCTCGCACGGGATTCTGATTTGAGGAGGTGGGCGTTTCTGGCTCCGCCTTGCACTGGTTTCGATCCTTCCTTACGGATAGGTCATTCCAGGTGGCGATCCCGCCCGGTAAGTCGTCATCCTACCCGTTAGACCAGGGAGTCCCACAGGGGTCATCACTGAGTCCCACCCTTTTCAATCTGTATGTGAGACCGTTGGCTGCGGTCGTCAAGCGGTGGGCCTGACCATGGTCTCTTACGCAGATGACACGCAGCTGGCGGTCACACTGAGTGGGGACTCAGACCTGGAGGCTCCCAGGTTCTGTGATGGTCTGCGGGAAGTGGCTAACTGGATGAATTCCAACTGTCTCCAGTTAAACACCAAGAAGACGGAGATTATGGTGGTTGGTAAACAGGTGGCTTTGTGGGGTGACAAATGGTGGCCTTGAGAGTTGGGTGTGACTCCCCTCCCAGCGGCAGAGATAAAAAACCTGGGGGTGTGGCTTGATCCTTCTCTGAGTTTCATCTGTCATACCAAGAAGGTGGCGGCTTCTTGCTATGGCATCATCAGAGGACTTCGACCCATCCTCAAATTCTTTGATGCACCCACAAGACAGCTGGTGGTCCAAGCATCAGTGCTGTCCAGGCTGGACTATGCCAGCTCCCTACTGGTGGGGGTTAACCAGTCAGAATTTCTGCGGCTCCAGCGGGTTCAAAACGCTGCGGCCCGACTGGTGACAGGTCTGCCTAGGCGGTGCTCGGTGTCCAATACCCTGCGCTCTCTCCACTGGCTCCCTGTGCAGCAGAGGATTAGATTCAAGGTTCTCTGCCTTGCATTTAAAATCCTCAAGGGTACTTCCCCACAAATCTTGGAGAAACTGCTGATCCCCTATGTCCCCTCTCGCACTCTTAGATCGCTAGGCCAGAACTTAGCAGTGGTCCCGCGTTTTAAGTTGAGCAGAATTGGTGGCCACTCCTTTCGAGTCCTGGCAGCGAGCTGGTGGAATTCTCTTCCTCCACAAATCCGGGCCATCGATGAGCTCCTTCAGTTTAGACGGGCTATCAAGACCTTTTTATTTGTTTAGCTCATCTGTTGTGTCTCTTCTCCTTTCTGCCCGCTTTTAATGCTGTGTTGTGTTTACCTTCTCAAAGCGCCAGGACGCCCCTTTGCTGGGGCAGCTGTGCGCGGTACAAATAAAAATAACATAACATAACATAACATGTGACCGCCACCCTGGCGGTCACAGCCTCTAGCTTCAAGCTGCATCCGCCGCAATGGTAAAAATGCATACATTGCATTTGTATGCAGAAAGCAGCAGGCACTCTGCGGTGCCTGCCGATTTCTGCATACAAATGCACGGGGGTACCATAGGTACCCCCCATGTGCACCCCCCACCCACCCTTCACCCAGGGGGCCCGCAATGGGCCCCCACAGTGAAGTTACACATGCTTTTCCATGGCGGAAAACCCGCCGCGGAAAAGCATTTTGCACAGCCCATCCTAATATGGTTGACGGTGTCTGAGAGACACCATCACCATATAAGAACTTTTCCGCCACGGTTGTAAGCCATCCGCGGCGGAAAAGCTGCGGACGGAAACCAGGACCCACAAGCCATCCTAATGTGGCGGTGGGTCTTTGGTGGGTCTGCAGAGGATTTTCCGCATCCTCCTGGCCGGCGGTAGCTTCCGCCGGCCCGGAGGATGCGGAAAATCCTCCATCATAATCAGCCCCTAGGTCTGCTTTTATTAACCAGGCTCAGTATGTGTGCCTATCCTTGGGTGACCTCACATGTTTAATGTTTCCCAGAACTACCAGAATGGTTCAGATCCTCGGGGACTGATCTACTGCTGAGTTTTACCTCCATCCACCTGAGCAGAGTAAGGAGGTCACCTTCTTAAGTTAGAACATACTTGCTGCCTGTATGTGTATGACCTTTGCATGTTAAAGTGATGGCTCAACTGAGGTGCTAGGTATACGCTACACAATGTAAATGATCTATAAGCCTGGGCAGAACCCCATTTACCCCCCCACCTTTTGTAGACAAACTCACAAGTACACTTTTTGCTTTCATATATCCCCACTGTGCTGAAACATATTGTTGTTTTGTAATTAAAGTACTTACATATTGCAGTGCGCAGCGGTTAAGACCCATCCATCTTTGATCAATGTCCCTCCACAAATGACGGGACGTTTATCCCTTATCAGAGCCATGTAAGGTCTGGAATGTGGGGCCACTTCAGTCCCACCAATGATTTCTGTGCATTGATCTGTGGAAAGCACAACCCAGTAAAAGATGGTTAAACTTCAGCAGTAATCTTCACAAAAGTGCGCTGCAACGAAAATGTCAACTTGTGGAAAAGTGTAGTGTCTGAGGTGAACAGTGAGAGCAAGGCTTAAACTGGGGACATCAAGGGCTTCCCAAATGAAAAGGGGGGGCCCTCGGCCCCCCCGCACGCATGGCGGCGCGGCGACCGCCTCACCCCCTCTCTCCTCGGGTCCTTCGACGGTGGGGGCGTGCCCTGGGGGCGCGGCCCACCGCCGATTGGCCGGCGCCCCTCCTGACCCGGAATCAATGGACTGGTTCCGGGTCGGGGGGGGCGGGCGTTAGGAGGGGCCATCCGGCCCCTCGGGAATAAGAGGTAGGGAGCGCCCAGGAGACCCCCTTGTCCCTGGACGCTCCCTCGCTGAACGTTGTGCCCCGCGTTCGGGGCTTCTTTGTTTTCTAATTTTCCCGCTTTTATATTTCAGGTTGAGCACTTCGAGGAGAGCGACATCGGTCTGGGATCGGCGTTGGACGCGAGGTAGCCGTGTTGGAGACTTTCCCCTGTTGTCTTCCTGCAGGGTTACAGGGTTCCCAGGACGTGGATCTCGCGCTGAGGGACGGAGGCTGAAGCCGCTTTTTGATCGTCGGTGCCGGAGGACGGAGGCTAAAGCCGCTTCCTGATCGTCGGTTTTTTCTTGTTGCAGCTTCAGGACTACTGAGCCAGCCGCGTCGCGAGAGGATTCCGCGGTAAACCTCCCACCGCCAGAGAGCAGCTAGAGGAGACCCGTTGAGCACTCGTCGCCGGTGTCCGGAGCAGCAGGGGAGCGGGCACGGGCCGCTGTGAGGTATTGTGCAGGGGGAGGAGGGCTGCAGCCAGTCGTGCGGAGTGGAGCTGGGCGGAAACTAACAGCGGGCACGATATCGCCGGTTCACCCGCATATACCGGGCAGGTAGTGCGAGCTGCGTGTTGGGGGGTTTCTTGTGCCGAACACGGGGCCGGGAATAACTGGGCAGCAATCAGTTCAGGAGCAGGGTTTCCCTCTAATTTAGAGCGGAGCGGGTAGGCGGATCGAGCTGTAACGAAAGGGTTGGATTCACACGAGGGACAGCGAAGCAGGCGCAAACAGGGCAATACTTGGAGGGGAGACCCGGATACATTTCGGACAAACTGATACAGGAAGTGTGGTTGTAATTTTACAGCAGTGCATTGTATTATGTGGGACTAATGGTGCTCTCCCAGGTATTAAGGACAATTTTATTTCAGGAGTCACCTGCCGCATGTTTCTGATGAATTGCAATATCATACAATTTGTGAAATTCAATTGTTTACTGGGGTGGAGTCCAAGAAGTGGGGTTTAATTGAAAGGCAATACACTGTATTGTGTGTAATTAACGGTGTTCTCCCAGGTATTAATAACAAGTTTATTTCAAGAATTAATGTGAAATCATTAGCTGTGGTACGGTGGAGCACAAGAAGTGGGGTTGAAATTTAAAGGCTTTGCCACAAGGTGTTAATGCTATTTTCCATTCCAGGCTTTTAGCGACATTATTGGTCCAATCCATTCTCCAGAGAGGACGTAAGGAGGGTAAACGCGCAGCCTGGTTGGGGAACGTGATCCAGACGGTTATCGCCGGCGAGTGCACGGGACTGGTCGGTAAGAGGGGTACGGGGGGCTAGCATTCATCGCTTCTGGTGGCCGCCGGGTGGGTCTACATTAGGTTTACTCACCCCCTTACATAAGCGGACAAGCCGCTAGTGTTGCGGTCGCCGTTGCATGGTGCTGAAAGCCCCCTGGTGACCCTCCATCTGAAAGGTACACACAGTTGACCTGTTGGGAACTAAGTAGGCAGCGGGTGTTTTTGGGGGTTAGCATCATGCCAGGTCCAAGGGGTGGAAGAAAGGGGTCCAACATGGAGGCTATGATGCGGGCTATGATGCGAGAGATGAGCGACATTAAACAACAGCTAGGACAAATTAAGGAGCGGGAAGCCCGGTTGGAGGATAGAGATGGCGAGGCACCGGGCCCGTCCGGGAGACCGGTCCGCAAGAGGGTGGCACCAGTGCCAAGAGGGGAATTTGTCACCCCGCAAGGGAAACCTAGGTCCAAGAGACCCAAGGAGGCGGTCCCCACCCCAGGCCCAGGGGATCCGTTACCCACCGCACCGCCCGCGGTGGTTCCACCCCCGCATGTGCCTACACCCATTATTTGAGGTCTGAGGGGGCGGGCATCATCCTATGGAGGTTCCCGCCCAGGGGGAGGGGCCTGCGGGCCACTCCCAGTACTCCAGGGGCAAGGTAATATGCAAAGGAGCGCGGGTAGGAGTAGTTCACGCTTTCCTTAGGCTGGTAGCCACCCCGCGCGCGTGGACTCATGACGCCACCGGCGCAGAGTAAGGGCCCTCCTTTAGTGGGTAAATGGAGTTTGGGGCGTAGACCGGGCAATTCCCGGGGTAACACTGCGCATGCGCACTTCTAAGGGGAAGGCGCAGCTTGTAGGACCTGACACCGGTAGTGACCCTGCCATATGGCCAGAAATGTACAAAAATCAAGATAGGATGTTTAGTTAAGCTAGGAACAAACTTGTATTAGAGTTTTGTTAAGGTCAGGCTCTCAAACTTGTTGATAACGATTGTATAACTGAATGTCCTGCTGATTTTTGTATTTCATTGTTGATTATGCAATTAAAACCTTTTAATTTCATACTTTAATAAATACGGCCGGGCGACTAGCGCCCGCCTTCCAAAAAGTAAACACGTCTCGTGTCCACGTTCCTTGGTGTTGGGTGCCGGATTGGGGGGGAGGCGGCAGCTAGTCGCTGACCATGTGCAGTCCACAGTCCTAAACTCAGTTTGGAGACTTTCTGATATTTGTACTTCCTCGCTTTTCACTCCATCCAGATACTGTTTATAGTGCTCCCTGGAACACATATGTAAGGAGACTCCCCCGATAGTCTTGCCCCTATGTGTTTTTGTACTGTTCGCTAGTTGCCAACAACCAGCATAACATTAAAAACATTGTGCAGTGAGATCACTTGATTAACATATACCATTGTATTCAGCCGATAAACAGGTCATGGTCTATATTTTGCATCTCTGAGGGGCCAAGAAGAAGCATTGGTGGGCATGAAGAGGCCTGGGGAGAGCAAAGGTTCATGACAATCTATTGTTTTAGAAAACAAGAAATTTGGGGAGTTGCGCGACCTCGCGAAACAGATGTCCACTGCTTGATAGCTCTCAGCAAACCCTGATTTATAGACGATTATAACGTCACATTTTTGACCGAGTTGTACCTGTTAAGTTGCTCCTCGAGGGCTAGGTAAGGCAGGAGTTATATGTTGATGTCATTCCTGGAACGTTTCTTATGCCTTTGTGAGGGTTTTTCATACTCCAGCATTTCACTGATCAGGCAAGTGTTCTGCTGCCGAAGCTTTTTCACGGGAGGGGCACTTCTTCACAGGAAAGGGAGCGGCTTTGGCCTAAACCAGACCCACAGTTAGTTTTAGCTGCTGCAGAGCCTCTTTTTATAGAACTTGTCACTTATTTCCTTCTTATCATCATTTTAAGCTGTGTTTGTCACTGTTTGCTGCTTATTTATTGTAATGGAAGGGAAACATGTGCAAGCTGCTTCTTACACACGCAAACAAAATATTTCTCCTCCACCAGTCAAGTCAAAAATTGTGGAGTCTGAGAAACCTTCTTTTTCTACAAGCTGTTTCTTCCAATACAGAAAATATTCCCTTGGAAATTAAAAAAAATCCCAAAGATATGGCAGGTCTCTGTCTGAAGGTTTCTGACAATGAAATTAAAATGCAGAATAATAAATCCGAAATTGATGGTTTGATGCCTCTCACAGCAAAAATATTACAGATGAGTAGTCTGTTTCTTGATTTAGAAAATCGTAATAGTACAACCTGCACATGACTAAGAACAATGGGGGCTTTGGTTTACTTGATTTACTTAGTTATCATAAGTGTTTATGTTAAAACAAAGTTCCTTTTGGTTTCAATAGCCACAGCCTTCTAATTCACCTTCATTACTTCTTGTGGAACAAAGTTTGATTTCGCCATTTCCTCTACCTGTTCTAATCACTATGACTAATTCATCTGCCTTGTTTAAAATATCTGTAATTTTAAAATTTACTAAATTCATATTTCATGATTTGGACATGATTTTTCAATCTTCAATTTCACATACCTTAAACCTATTGTTATGGTATAATCCTTTCATAAAGCTAGCTAAACATCCTACATTTTGGCAATCTTGGTTTAAGGCTGGTATTTTTTATTTAAAAGATATTTATCATAATAAAGCTTTTGTGACTTGTGATGAACTACGACAAAAATGTTCCTTGCTACCATTAGTTATTTCTAAAAATAAGCGCTTATGGAATTCAATCCTTGATTCATTTCCAAACGATTTTCCTCTAAAGGGTGCTTCAGATATAAAAATGTTCATTCACACAATTGCTTCATCATCACATTCAGGTTCTTGCGGCGCACCATGGGTGGCGGAGCAGCGGCGCAAAATAACTGGCGCATCCCTGGGGATGCGCCAGTTATCATAAATCTGCTCCTTAGATTCTCCTAACTGTTGGAATTGTAATATGAATGTAGGCTCTTTACGTCATATGCTTTATGAATGTAGTAGTGTTAAAAAAATTTGGGATGAGGTTTGGAGAATCATTACAAAAATATTTCCTATCACGGATAATATGTCATTTGACATAGTGATTTGTAAATCATCCTTACTACAACAAAGCTGTCTCTTTTATGTATGCATGCATGGTTGTCCTGGATAATATTTACCAGTAAAGGAGCTAAATTGACTTTGTCTGGTGTAATTCTTAATACTCCTAATTATCATTTATTTTTTAAGCCTAAGGATAATTATATAGATTTACATTTTTTTATATTTTCACTAATATCATATCTAACTGTTTTACCTTTGGATGGATTGATTTAATTTATTAGCTCTATTCTGTAGTAACTGAGCTGTCCTTTTAATTTGTTTCCCTTTTTTCAGTTTCCTTTCCTTTTTATTACCATTTTCCCATTTGAGACTGTATAGGTACTGTATTGAATTCATTTTTTTATATTACATTTGGTATTGTTATTAGCTTTCTTATTCTATGCTGTGCAATTCTATGTACCTCTTTAGTGCTCTTTTTTGTATGGTCTTTTGTTTCCTACTAAAAGCAATACAATATTTTAAACTAAAAGAAAACTAGAAACTTGGTCCAACTTTAACATTTCTAAAAATTTAAGTTATGTTCCTTTGATGTAGTCAGTTCTGAGGAATACATATTTTGTGTGGTCATGTTTATGTTGCTGAACGTTTTTGCATGGTAACAGCGACATAGGGTGAATCTGGGAAAAAGAATGCTTTTTTGAAATCTCTATGCCCAGAGGGTGCTTTAAGAAAGTGCTCAAAGCAAGTCCATAGATACAGATCATGCCCATGCCAACTGAACATGTCCTCAGGCCATGCTCAGCAAGTGCTGGGAGGAGGATCACAGGAACAAGACAAGGGTGCAGCTAACGCTCTTTACCTAGTGGCCAATGCCAAAGGGGCTCAGTCATGTTCAGCATTTATTGTTGGCATGGGTAACATGTACAGGCCCTTTCTGGAGTGCATGATTAGCGACTTTTGGCCATATTTACAAGCCCCTATTGACACAGGAATGTCACTTTTTCTGATGTTCCTATTGCGATAGGGGCTTCGCCTTACTACCTACTGGTGTCCCGGCGCTCCACCTACAGACAGCTTGTCCCTGGGAGAGAGTGAGCAACACGGACCTTACTGTGGCTTGATTACTTCATTCAGAAAACGGGCCAACTTTAACTGCCGGCCTGAACTGAGGCCAGTGACCGGCCGCTTCCCTCCCTGTGGTCTGCATAGCCAGACCTACACGCGCAAAAAATAATGTGAGCCGCCCTGATACCCGCAAGCTTCTGAAGCCTGACACCACGCCTTAAGTCCTGCTCTGCGCCTATTGCAGGTGTGAACACGATATACCTACGCCACGGCAATCTTTGTGCCCGCGTGCAGAATCTGTTTCCCAGTCCCTGTCCTGAAGAGAACCTTGAATACTTAGGTTCGAAACGCGTCGACAATACCACCCTGTGGCTACAACAAAGGGTGCCGCTAGGATGTAAATCATACCACCACTCTGTATCCTAGCCTCGCAACCCTATTTAACATTACACCACAGGCTTTTGTTGACAGGCAGGCTTGTTTTCGATCTCAACCCCGCCTGTCACTTAGTTTTTTCAATCTCTAGGACTGGTGCCCGTTTGTTTGCTTATGGACTAATCTCTGCACTGTATATAATTGCAATTTATTTGAATTATTATACATATGTTATTGTCTTTTGGTGTGTCTAACCAATTTTTTGTTTGATTCTTTGTTGTAAATTTGTAAATGTGTGCATTTGTAGATACTGTATATATGAACCTTTTGAATTGACAGTGGTTTTGTTTGTGCTTGTGTTTCAAAAAATTGCTGATAAAAGTAAAAAAGAAAAATAAACTTGTTTGGAAATTAAATCCAGTGGTCACATGGTACAGATTGACTGTGTGTCTGGGGAATTGTTTCACGAATAATCCTGTCCAGCCACCTTGTTCTGTTTTTCCTTCCAGCATTTATTGTTGGCATGGGTAACATGTACAGGCCCTTTCTGGAGTGCATGATTAGCGACTTTTGGCCATATTTACAAGCCCCTATTGACACAGGATTGTCACTTTTTCTGATGTTCCTATTGCGATAGGGGCTTCGCCTTACTCACTAGGCAGCGTTAAGCCACTTAATGTTGCTTAATGCTGCCTTGTGAATAAGGATCCCTTTCACGCTACACTTAGCGTGAAAGGGGTGGGCAATAGGTGTTGCGGTGGGCATTCCGCCGCAACCCCCATTGATTTTGACGCTGCCACATATATCTTTATAGAAACACTGGTTAAAAAAATGGCCAAAAGAATGGTCCAAGGGAGATGCAGGGTGTTGCGCCTGAACAGGAAATAATGTCACTAAATAAGGGAAGGCAATTAATGCTGAAGGGAGCAAGGAAGTGTGTGACCTGGGACACGTTATGATCACGATAATGGTAGTTTATTTGAGATAGTATGCAGAGAATAATACTCTTTAAGGTGCTCACATAAAAAAAAGTGACAACAAGCATGAGGTGCTCAGTGAGAGTGACTTTAAAATATGTAAATCCCATTGACAACACACTAGAAAACTCCTTATGAAAGAGATTTAAATAAAGTATTAGAAGTTCTGGTTGTAAGGGGTCGATGACGTTTTGATCTCAGTTAGTTAGAGATCATCTTCAGGACATAGCATATGAGAGCAATCCGAATCTATAAGAGATATTACATAGTATTAGGGTAACGTTCTGATCATGCAGTATTAATTCATACTACAGCTGGAGAAAAACAGCGGCGTGCAAGCACCTCACGTGTCCAATTAGCAACACCCCTGCTTCAATTAGCTGCTGCACACTTACGTACACTTAAAGATGAATCACATTGCAATACAGGGCTTAAGCCCTGTAGCGGCGTGCAAGCACCTCACGTGTCCAATTAGCAACACCCCTGCTTCAATTAGCTGCTGCACACTTACGTACACTTAAAGATGAATCACATTGCAATACAGGGCTTAAGCCCTGTAGCGGCGTGCAAGCACCTCACGTGTCCAATTAGCAACACCCCTGCTTCAATTAGCTGCTGCACACTTACGTACACTTAAAGATGAATCACATTGCTTGAAGGACATACCAGTCTAAGTGGGACATTGGAGAATTAATTAGGAATCAAAAAAATATCATATTAAAGCGATGTGATCTAGACATAGTGCCGCGATAAAGGCAAACTAAGATTCAACCTTAAATTCAAGTGAAGTGACATACTTGATGAATTTTACCAGTGAATAGATTGAACTAAACATAATGAATTAAAAAGAAAAGATAGTTAAATCAGGGCGCGTGGGACAAACGAGAGAAAAGAATCATAGAGAGGTGCCAAGTAGCAGTGTGTAAATCTAAAACTTACTCCAAAAACTTGATCAAGGGGCAGTTGCAAGAAGAGTAACTGCAATGAGGACGGTCTCTGAATCGGGAGCGCTTAGACATTAGATCAAGTAGGTTATGTACCCGGGCGGATAAGGCAAAATGAAAAACAACTATTTACAATTCCTCCTGATTCTAAGGATTTGGCCAGATGGTAGACCATCTCTGAGTGCTCGGGGTGTGAGCTATTGTACTGAAGTAAAGTATTATGTTCAGTTGGCTTTCTGAACAGGGTGGTATATAGTGCTCCATCCAGATTTTTGAGAGTGATGTCCAGATAGTCAATGTGGGTGTTATTGTAGTTTTATGTGAATCTGAGGTCTGATTGGCTGTTGTTTAGCCAAGAGCAGAAGTCTTGTAATTCTGTACGGTCACCTAGCCAAATCATGAAGACATCATCGATATACCTCCGCCATATTCGAATACTCTCCAAAAAACTGACTGATAGCGGCTACCCCAGATGTCTGGTCAAATGCTCCATGAAAAGTGCATGGTACTCACACTGAGAATTTTTGCTTCAACCTAAAGAAAAGACACCCCTCTCCAAAATCACATGTGAGACCACATATTGTCCAGTGAGTAATAAACTTACTAAGATGATAAAAAAACACTGGGCAGTCTTTGCACCCCTTGAATTGACTGCAGGTACCCCAAAGTTCTCCTTTAAAAGGGGCCGCAACATTAGGGATCACCTGGTTAGAGTTCACAAACCTGCACGCAAGGACAACTCCCCCCCAATCGTACCTTAGCTTACCCCCTGTGCAAGGGCACTACAAATGTAATAATTGTTTGCCATGTGATTCCGCTATGAACACCAAAGTATTTGAATATGGTGGTTTAATACACCCTCTAAAGTCATTTTCCAACTGTAATTCACAAAATGTGATTATTTGCATTGATTACCCATGTAAAATGCTATATATTGAACAGACTATCCAGAAAATAAAAACAAGGATTTCGCAACATAAGAGCTGGATTTGCTACAAGATTAATACAGCAAACCTTGTTGAACATTTCCTGCAACCGGATTTAAAATGGCTAGTAATTGAAAGTGTATGCCCCAACTGCAGAGGCGGTAGTCTACAACAGGTCCTCAACAGATTGGAATGTAAATGGATCTTCAACTGCTGGTCCATTGAGCATGGACTAAACTCAATGGATGAACGGAATGCTTTTATTTAATCACTGGACATATATGAGACACATAATAGGTGTCTCTCACATCAGCTCTGCCAACAAAACTATTTTCACTATACATCGCATGCAATAGCTCTACTATGACGCTGCTAACTGTATCAATGGTAATTTCACTGGTTGCTATCTGTAATCCCTTGGATTTAAGCAGCTTAGGTGTGCTGTTCTTTTACAGAATTCTATAGAATCGTCGTTAACATTGCGGTCATTATGTATCCTTTTATTAATTTGTCCAAGTAACTTCAGGCATAATTGTGTTTGGTTTTGCTCTAATTGTACATATATCATCGTATCTATCTCTCCATACTTAATACCTCCTCTTTTTCTAAACTCACTACGAGTTTCAAAACTTTCTACACTTTCTACGAGTGTCACCAATACAGGGCTTACGACCCTGTAGCGGCGTGCAAGCACCTCACGTGTCCAATTAGCAACACCCCTGCTTCAATTAGCTGCTGCACACTTACGTCCACGCAGACATTCCTATTTATAGCCCATGAAACTCTCAGTGCAGCTACTTTCACTTATTGTGCCTCCTTCGGAAGCGAGGAACATTTCCTGCTCCTCTCTTCTCAGACTGAGTTCGGCGGTCTCATAACAAAGTGCTCAGCTCTCCTGACAGATCCCTTCACCCCTAGCGTGGTGTCAATCCACTATCCTGATGGCTCCCCCTGTTTCTTTCCCTAGGTTACTCTTGAAACGGAAGGATTTAATTAACTGGCTATCCTCCATTGATCAACAAAGCCATGTTGCTTCCAGGATTACAAGGCTAATTAAGTAAGTCTTCTTTCCACGCGCCTTCTGACACTCTGCCTACACCCGCACTCCAATTATTCCCCTATTCATTTTTTTCAGAACCTATTCATAAATAATTTTCCGCCGCCCTTGTTCCAAGCACTGGCACCATGAATATCCCGCAATTCCCTTGCTGATGACACACACGCCGTAAGTGCAGGCACCTCCTCCGAATTATTCCTGCATGTATACGTGACTCTCAATAGCCCTGCTTGGTTGTTTTTCATTTTTCCTTAGCCGCCCAGGTACACAACCTACTTGGACTAACGTCATCCCCAGCACTCCCGGTATAGAGACCTTCCTCATTGCAGTTACTCTTCTTGCAACTGCCCCTTCATCAATTTTTTTGAGTAGGTTTTAGATTTACACCCCACTACTAGGTGCCTCTCTATGCTTCTTTTCTCTCGTTTGTCCTGCGTGCCCCGATTTAACTATCTTTTCTGTTTAATTCATTATGTTTAATTCAAGCGATTCACTGGTTCAATTCATCAAGTACGTCACTTCACCTGAATTGAAGGGTTGAATCTTAATTTGCCTTTATTGCGGCACTATGTCTAAATCACATCATTTTAAAATCATTTAAATCTAAATCACATCGTTTAAATATGTTGTTTTTTTTATTCCTAATTAATTCTCCAATGTCCCACTGATACTAGTATGTTCTTCAAGCAATGTGATTCATCTTTAAGTGTTTCCCTGGGAGTTTTTCTCCAAATGTAGTATGAATTAATACTGCATGACCAGAATGTCACCCTGATACTATGTAATATCTCTTATAGATTCGGATTGCTCACATATGCTAGGTCCTGAAGATGATCTCTAATTTACTGAGATCGGAAAGTCGTTGACCCCCTACTACCAGAACTCCATATTCTTTATAAAAATCTCTTTCATAAGGAGTTCTCTAGTGTGTTGTCAATGCGATGTACATATTTTAAAGTCGCTCTCACTGAGCACCTCACGCTTGTTGTCACTTTTTTTTATGTGAGCACCTTAAAGAGTATTATTCTCTGCATACTATCGCAAATAAACAACTGTTGTTATCCTGATCATAAAGTGTCCCTGGTCACACATTTCCTTGCTCCCTCTGGTATTAATTGCCGTCCCGTGTTTAGTTACATTGTCCCCCGTTCAGGTGCAACACTCTGCAATCCCCCTTGGACCATTCTTTTGGCCATTTTTTTCAACCATTGTTTCTATAAACATGAATCCACCCCGGGTTCTATTATTGGGGTATCCTTGTTTTTCACTTATGCTGACACATATATGGCGTAAATATGGGGCAGCGCAAAATTAAGACCAGGGAAAACCTGGTCTCACAATGTCTAAACAAGACATGTCTCTATTTTTTTCTCTATTTTTTGCTGGTTCTATGTGTGCTGCATTTCGGAGCACACATAGAAAGAGCAAAACACCATGAATGATTGTTTATCTGCATGAAGGCGTCCCGGACATAAACAATCAAAAAAAAATGACGAATTGCAACTTCTATGTGTGCTTCTATGTCAACGATCAAGAATCCTGCACAGTATTATGCAGTACTGCTTTCAATTCCAATTTCCCTATTTCAAAAACAGTATTAATAAAGACCTAATAACAGGCTATGGAGTGTTGGTGACATTCATAAACCACTCAGGCTCATGGTTGATCATCTTGCCACCAGAACATCCTCACTCCCTCACCCCCATTGGTATTGTTGGACCGAAATAAACAGTTCCCTGTTACACACATACCTCTTACTGACAGATAATTATTATTACAGTGCAGTAACTAAAGTTAAGTTACACTTTCCACAAGGTTTTGCAAAATCCCCTGTGGTTCTAACATTTTGAATCTCTCCCAAATTTTAAATAGCCTCGTAGGATGTTCATTTTCTTACACGTTCAGTTTTCTGCACATTGCTCAGGTATTTCATAGATATACATTTACATTTCTAAAAGTTTTTGCATCAAATTTCATAAAATTTGACTGCTCGTTGTTTGTGTTATATAAAGAAGTTGGTACACAACCTACTTAATTAACTCTATGGAACAATTGAACTTGCTCTAATGATTAACGCACAAACAATTGTAAATGGTGTCTAACCAATGTACACTTTAACCAACAAAGTTCATTATTACCTTCAAATGACAATTGCAGCAATATATATATATATATATGTGTATCAATGAATGTACATTCACAGAACTAAGGGGCTTATTTATGACCTTTTGCGTCACTTTTGCGTTGCCGGTGCATCACTTTTTGTGACGCACCTGCGGCGTTTAAAATGTGCCTTGTTGCACCATATTTACAAAATGACGCATCTAGGTAGATGCATCACTTTTTGTAAACCCCTGCACCACATTATACCTCCGCCATGTATATTGTATGCAAGGGGGGCGTTCCGACGCAAGAAAGGGTCATGGAACTGACGCAGTAAAATCTATAAGATTTCACTTCACCACTTCTAGGACGCAAATGCGTCAATATCTTACGCCTGCCCCATGGCAGGCGTAAGACTGATGCAGGCACATGTCACACTTTTGTGACACACTCCAGCAATGCATAATTTTGTACCTACAGATACCTCAGAAATACTGATGTATCTGTTACTCCTTGCTACATGATGCGTCATACTGTAAATATGATGCATCACTGGTGTCGCAAGGAGGGGGTAATGAAAAGTGAAGAATCGCTGTTTTCTCGCAGTGATGCGTCACTTTTCATAAATGAGGCCCATAGACTAAGGTGCATATTTACAAGCCCCTTGCGCTGCTTTTGCGCCTCCGTTGCATCACTTTGTGATGCAGCGGCGGCGCAATAGATGCGCCAAGGTGCGGGGTATTTACAACGTGACGCATCTGGGAGATGCATCACGTTGTAAAGCTCTGCGCCAGAAGGAGGCGTTCCTGCGCGGGGGCGGGGGGCGTTCCGGCGCAGGAACGCCTCCTGAAAGTGGCTGAGTGAAATCTACAAGATTTCACTCAGTCATTTTGGTGCCCATGCTGTGTCAAAACCCTGCGCCTGCTTGAAGCAGACGTAAGGATTGACGCAGCATTGGAATAATAGTGCCCCCCGAGCATTGCTGGAGCTGCGTCGTGCTTGCGACGCAAGTCCAGCAATGCGACACTTTTACGGCACAGATGCGTGACGCATCTGTGCCGTTTTTGCCCCATGGTGCGCCGCATTGTAAATGCAGCGCAACCATGTTGGCGTAGGCATGGCGCACAATAAGTGGCCCATCCCTGCTGATATGCAGGGATGCGCCACTAATTGTAAATATGCCCCTAACTATATGGACTGTTCACTGTGCACAACATAACTCACTGTCTATCATTTTATACAAAGTTTTCAACTGGTGTTGAGGGTAAAATGGGTGCAAATATCAGCACTTGAAATACAGCTCATAGGTATTGAAATAGAAGTAACGGTGTTTTTGGGGAAAGCTTACAACACTTTGAGGAAAGCATACAGATTCCTATATAAAATTAGTAACAAATTCAGAATGCTCATCAGTACACAACGAAACATAATTTTTGTTTAGCTTTTTGAGTGAAAAAAGTAATTGCAAGTAAGGTCACACGTCCTGTACCAACTAGTAAGTCTTCTTTAGTAAACAGAGTAAACGCTCTTTTAAGATTGACTCCGTGCAGAGTGATAGTACTGCATGTGTCAGTGTGTCACACCGTGAAAATATAAACTTCGCGAGATTTTAATCAAACAATGCAGTTGGTCAGTGCTGTTATATTCTAGCATAATGTGCAGAGAAGGTGTGTGAGTATGTATGTGTGCCTGCATTTGTGTATGTCTATCAGTGTGCACACGTGGGTGAGAGTGGGTGTGAGTGAGCATGGTTGAATGAGCATTTTTGTATGCTTGATAGTGCGTGTGCATGAGTACGCATGTGTGCACATTGTGCATAGGTACGAATACACGTGGGTGTGGCAGACGGCATTCGTGCGTGCTTTCAAGAAATGCTCACCTCCAGGAATGATCAGAAATACAAGGGCTGCAGAAGCGGCAGCGAGGCTGACTGAAAGACGCATCCTTCCGGACCTCTCTTCTGCCCTCGGGGCGGCAGGTACCCTCAGTTATAGAGCTCAGGGCATGATGTGCTGCGGGTTTTGGTTAACTGCGTTGGTGACTAAAGCATCACGAACGTTTCACGGCGCGGTTTCGTTCTCAGCCTCGCGCCCTGTGGCTTTGCCTAGCGCTGATGTGGGCCAGAAGGACGGAAGGTAGGCAGAAATATTGCTCACTGACTGGACAGTCATGCAAGCTGGAGATGCCGTGAGGGCGCATGGATGCAAATTACTGGAAATGGGGACCCTGAGAGCCTCATTTATGGGGCTTTGGCGCAGGGCAGTGGAGCAAGTCAGCTTGCTGAGCTGCTCTACGTCAAAATGAAAGAGCAGGAATGCACCGTATTTATCCAATACAGCGCATTCCTGCCCCCCCCTACCATTTTGAAACAAAGAGGAGTTGGGCCCAAAGAACCACACCCAAACCGGGCCTCTATATTCGTTTCAAATAACAGGTGTCTGGGTGTAGGGTTTAGAATATAGACACTTTAACAAAAAAAAATCAACTAGTTTGGTGTTTTTATTACACCTACAGGAATGAATCGAAGTTTGTAATAGACTTTCAACATTTAAAGCATGTCAAGAGCAAGAAGAACACATAGTTAAAAGACAATGAACAAAACATGAATAGCAAACAATTGACTCAAGACTACTAAGAAAAATTAATACACAAAATTAATACACAGCACATGAAATGAAAAGACCAGTCCTACAATTACGCAAAACAAAATGGTGGCACAGAATTTTTACAATCCTTTAGACTGCAACCTGACAACATCAGCTATTCATGTAAATTATGATTACAGCTGGCTGATTGCCCTGTTTGTACACTATGTGACTTAGTGTCTCAGAATAGGAATTGTGACTCGCCGGGTCGGGTCGACACGATTCGGAACACCTATTTTGTTTTAGGGTTCTCCTCAGGACCGGGACTGGGTCAAACACTGAAACATATATAAAGGTTGCGAAAAAGTATATCAGATATAAGTCCCAAATGTAAAATTACCCTACTTGCCATTAGAACAGTGGGGGGTATATCCTTACCAATCAAGATTCTAAGGTGAGCACAGCCGTGGTCGGCCAATGTTGGCACAAATGACCATATTTTGATTAGGAATATCTGAAAAGGTAGAGAGCAAATTTTTGCTTGTGAGATAAACAGCGGGGGCCTCTATATGAAAAGTGACGCATTGCTGCGTGAAAACAGCGATGCGTCACTTTTCATTGCGCCCTCCTTGTGACACCAATGATGTGTCATATTTACAGTATGACGCATCATTGCGCAAAGAGTTACAGATATGTCAGTATTTCTGTAAAGTGACGCAACTCCAGCAACGTGTCCTTTCACATGGGGTAAGCCCCATGTGAAAGGGCCTGCATCAATCTTACGCCTGCTGTGAGGCAGGCGTAAGAAAATGACGCATTTGCGTCCTAGAAGTGGCACTGCGTCACTTCTATGACCCTTTCTTGCGTCAGAACGCCCCCCTGCATACATTATACCTGGCGCAGGTATAATGTAGCGCAGGGGTTTACAAAGTGACGCATCTACCTAGATGCGTCACTTTGTAAATATGGTGCAACAAGGCACATTTTTTACGCTGCTGGTGCGTTACAAAAAGTGACGCATCGGCGGCGTAAAAATGACGCATGGCCTCATAAATGAGGCCCTGGGGTGTTTCAATGGCCTCTATTGAAATGGCACACACGACTTGTGGACAATTGTGGACACGACGCAGTGAGTTTGCGTGTGTTGACACTAATGTGCGTAATAAAAGCGACTTGCCTCATAGGAAGGTAATTCGAACCCCTTCGGGCGTGCACAATTTCTGTGGCTGCACGGACCTGCATTAAACATACGCGAGTGTAAGCGACCTGTGTAGTGAAACAAAGAGCATCGTGTCGGCACTAATAGAGTGGCTGCGAGCTCAACATGAAGTCTTGTGTTGATTGACAAAGTGATTACTGGCAGTCACTCACTGATTATGTTTGTGTGAAGGGAGCATCTGATGGAGGAAAGCTGTGGGTTTCTTATGTTCCGACGGGCAACCTGTAATATAAACGCACTTGTTGGAACTTTTTACTAAAGCATTGTGTCAACGCTTTTAAGAAACTATGCTGTTGGAGTATGACTCACATTTGTAGCAGGAGTGCCTTGTACAACTTTCTGCATTTTCAGCGGGTGGTCGTTAAGACGATTCCTGTTTAAGAATAGATAAGTGGAGTTTTAGCGGTTAAGTGTCGCCTACGAGCAGCAGTCTCTGTAATGTCCTGTTACTTACCCGTAATATTCATTACTCCGAGTCGTAGACCTCCCCGTCACAGTCCTTAACGCATGAGCAATAGCTCCCCCCACAGAACTCCCAAGCAAAACTCCCTTAGCCCTTCCCTATCCTCCAGGCCACTCCCACATCCTGTGGCTCATAACCCCTGACCTACTGCAGCACATCCTGTACCACCATGCAGAAGAAGCCGAACAGGGAGGGAGGGATGGGAACCAGGACTGTGACAGGGAGGTCTACGACTTGGAGTAATGAATATTACCTGTAAGTAACCGGACATTACCTCCTCGTCAGACCTCCCGTCACAGTCCTTAACGCATGAGCAGATACCAAAGCAAGGATCGGCTTCACCAAAAAGCAGGAAACAGACTTCAACAGCACAAGCTGAAAGTCACCCCACCTGAACAGACCGCAAGCCAGCGTCCCCGAAAACAGTAGACCCCGACAGGCCCACAACCAATGAAAATGGGACAAAAGGACACGCGGAGAACTGCAAGCAGCAGACCCATAGGGATCAGACAGAGATGCTCCCCGAAAACCAGCACAGGAAGGAGTCCCCGCACCGACCAGCCACACACTACACCCCCAGAGCCCACCACAGCCACCGACCGAGAGGTGCACCAGAGGGCACCAGATCCCATCCATGCTAGGCAAAGGCCACAAAAAGAGAAGTCACCCCACAAAAAGGGGAGCACGAACCAAGGACACAACAAGAGCCTGAACAATATCCAAACAGTGCAGTCGCACCACAACCTCCGAATGAGGAGTAGGACAGAACACAGGCAGAACCAGACTGTCCGCTTAGGCCAAAAAGGAGGGACCCCGGGAACAAAGGAAGGAACAGATCTGAGAACCAGCAAGAAACGCCAAAAAGGGCTCACAACAAAGCAAGGAGCCCAACACCCCAGGTCAAGGCAAAAGCAACAAGGAAAACCAGTGGGATCGGCAGAAACACAGAGACCCCGTCGCCAGAGGCTCCAAGGGAGCTGACAGGAAGCCCACAGCATCCAACGGAAGATCCCAACCAGGCGGAAAGGACAGGATCCTGGGACAGAAGAGGAAACAACACCTCAACAACTGTTACACCAAAGAACAACAGGTGCAGAGGCCAGACCCCGAAAGGCTCACATCGCCGCCCACCGAGCCCAAAGGAGGACACAACCAGACCCAGAGTGAAGCCAGCATACAGGAATCCAAGCCCTGCACAGGAGCCACAGACAAAGCAGACTATCCCCGATTCAGACACCAACCAAGAAAAAAGGAACCCAACGCCGAGCATAGGAAAGAAGAGCCGAAGGGCACCGGGACAGACAGAGAAATGAGCCAACCCACCAGAAGCAAGCAGACTAGACAAGCCCAGGACAGAGGAGGACACCACAGGGGAACAGGAACCACTGGCAACAACCAGCAAGGGCCCACAGCCAACCTCAACAAAAGAGGTAAACAAGGCCTCCTGCACCAAGCAGGGGACCCAAGCCTACCACCCCCACAGAAAGGACAGTGCAGCCACCCATCTCCAACAAAATCAGAGTGCACAACCCCACCACAAGGTGAGCACAGGGGCAGCAAAGAAGCCCAACACATGGACCCCAAACCACACCAACAGCACCCAAACACCGCCAACAGCAAGTTGACTCTCGTCAGGGAGCGAAAACCCTCACACAGGCGACCTGCCACAGAGAGAAAAACCTCCGGCAGAAGCAACGACCACAGAGAACAAGGCCAACGCAGACCACTGGCAAAACAGAAGCCCCAACAAGGAGAGTGAAGATAATGCACTCCCCAGCCGGCAGCCAGGACACACTATTTTACAACAGAACGTGTTTTCATAGAGCACCTTCCCCATAGGCATCTGGGCGCCGAAGTACAAACAGCCAGTGTCACCCAACACCATGGAACTTAATCCAACCACCTCAGACAGTGGAAAGGCAGGGTGGACCCACTAGGAGCAGAACCTACGACCACGAGGCTGTACATGAGCACCAGCAGTGGATGCACAAGGCCACAGAGCCACTAGTCCCGGCAAAGCCTACAGCACCCGGTATTCCCAGGCGGTCACCCATTCAGGGACAAACCAGGGCCGAACCAGCGTAACCACCGAGATCAGACAAGAACAGGAGCCTCCGGGGGGTGAGGCAGCAGCCCTCCCCCTTAGGCAGCACCACAGCTCTAGGGACATAAAGTGAGAGCCCAGCAAGAGGGTCCGTACCACCAGTCACCACAACAATTCCAGGGAAAGCACCACACCCCCTGGAAACAATGAGCAGCATGTCCGAGACCTCGGACCATAAAGCCCCAGAACCAGAGACACCAGAGGGCCTTAATGTAACCGGAACGAAGGAATAAACATCGCAGCAGCAGTCAACAACCCTAGAACCTGAAACCACAGGCGAGCCCTGGAAGAAGGGGAGACCAATACCCCCCATAGCCCGAGCAACAGGGTCAGGCAGCAAGGCACCGACCGGCAAGCCAATTCCAGCAAGGAGGGGAAGACCCCACCCAAGGAACCACAGCCCCCAAGAGGGGCACTGATGGCACTCTGCCAAGGCCAGGGACCACCCGAACACGTGAACGAGCTGCAAGCAAAGAAGAGGAAAATAACAACCAGACCTCCAAGTAGGGCAACATCCAGAACCTCCGAGCACGCAACAACCCCACCAAGGGAGCCCAAAACCTCAGGAAAACATTCCAGGCAAGGCTGAGAGAACAAAGAGCAACACCAGGAACTGGTAACGAGCGTTGCCCACACAAAACCAGAGAAACCACTGGGACGCCATGGGTAATGGCACAAGAAAGCAGGTGCTCACGAGAGTCAGAGAAGCCAGACAAACCACCACTGGCAGGAAGGGCACAAACAACCAACCCGAAGGAACGAAGAGGGAAGCACAATTACACATTCCCCAGAACAGAACCTAAGCCCCAAAGCGTAATGGGATCAGAGACAGGAAGGAGTAAACCCCCCTGACCCAGCAGAGCCACAGGCACACACATCACCGGCTAACCGGAAACCGGGACCTGAACCCTCCTCACTAGAGCTCAACACTGGAATGGAGAACAGGGAACTGGGGCAGCCGGTAACACGAACCTCGGAGACTCACCAAAGCCCCCCCAGGAACCCAGGCAGACAAATAGGAGTACCTGCAGAACAGGATGCACCCCGCCGACCCAGGGATAAGTGGAAAGAAGGGACCCCAAACGACTCCCACCGCGGTGGCCAGCCACGACTGAAAGTCTCCCAAAGTCCGTACAAAACCAGCAAATCTCCCCGACTGCGAGGAGCGGACAGGAGCCAACCACTGCCACCACCGTAACTGACAAAGCCTCCAAATGATCCCCCAACAGGGAGGAGCCCTAAAAGGAAAACATAGGAGAGCAACAACGGTGCAGCCGCCCAATACCAAGGCAAAAGGCACAACCGTCTCCCAGCCGCCACCGAGGCAACAGCCGCCATGGCACATAGAGAACCAAAGGAGAAGACAGCAGGGAAACGCAACTGGCACGCCACCCTGTCAAAGACTCAGAGGACCCTCCACAGGCAACAGCCGGCCAGAACCCCAGACAGTCCTACAACAGAGACTGTACCAGATAGACAGAGCAAGTGGCCTAATGAACCACAAGGCTTAAAGTCGCAAAGGACTGCATAGAAAGCCCCAACAACACGCATGTGCCCAGAACCAGAGAGATGCAAAAACAACAGTTGATGGACAGAATGCAGAACAATGTCATACATTCACCACAGTACAGAGATCTGGGCGTAAATCCATACTTTTATTGCTCACCACACCAACCCAGTTCAGACATGGACATATGCAAATCAGCCTTGACCCTGTGCTTCATGGGAACAGTTCAGCCCGAACTGCCAAGCCATGTCTTCCCTGGACCGGAATCAAGCATCCTAGGAACGGTTTCTGGCTATCAGCCGTCTTCAGCCAGGATAGCTTGACTCCAGTGGCTTAGTGAGCACGGGACCCACGTCTGGGCATACCCTTCCCACATAGGGCGAACAGCAAAACACACAAGATGATGGACGGAATGTTGCACATTGGCAAAACATTCACCCCCAGTCACAGATCTTGGTTTAATCCATCGTTATTTTGCTCACCACGCAACCCCAGTTCAGACATGGCCATATGCAAATCAGTCTTGACCCTGTGCCTCATCGGAACAGTCCAGCCCGAACTGTCAAGCCGCTATGCGTGACTAAGAACGCACAGACAGTGGAACTCAGTGGAGGAAGAGCCTGTGACACCAACCAGTAGGTCACGGTAACTCAAAACAAAGCGGCAGAACCAGGCCCAGACGCAAGGGCCTGAGGCATCAAGCAACTCGGCCTTCTCAAACCATTCCAAAGAAGAACACCAGGGCAGCGGAAAACTAAAACCCCAGTCTCCCTGCAAGGCATCACAACCGCATCCGTAGACCGTTACTCTCGCAGTCACCAAGGAGCCGGTCCGGCACTCACCACCCTGAGCGCACTCCTCCCCCGAGGAGGGGCTATCCCACCATGCCCCAGGCATGTCGGGAAAGCACAGCCATAAACACTGTTTTAACACAACCCCGTAAGGAGGTACAACTCCATAAAAACCCCCAAGAGGTCCCGCAGAAGCAGGGATCGTACCCGGAAGAGGGGGGGCACAGAAGGGGCCTTGGGCAGGCAACAATGAGGGCCACAGGCAGCCCAACAAAGAAAGCACAGTCCAGCTAAAGCAGGGACTTGAAGCCCAACACCACACAACTGCCGCTGTAGCTGATCTGATACGGGAACTAAAGGCAGCAAGCACCTCCAAGAGAGAGTCTTGCATGGAGTAGTCCGCAGAAAAAAAAAACAACAGGATGTGCTGCAGTAGGGCAGGGGTTATGAGCCACATGATGTGGGCGTGGCCTGGAGGATAGGGATGGGCTAAGGGAGTTTTGCTTGGAAGTTCTGTGGGAGGAGCTATTGATCATGCGTTAAGGACTGTGACTTGGAGGTCTGACGAGGAGGTAATGCAAACGAGCATGCGCTGTGAACGTGCATGGATGTGCAGCATGAATCCTTGGCCGTGTCCTTCACACCATTACCCCCTCATGGGTCCTCACCGTCCAAGTCCTAACAATGTAAGGCAGTCCTGCCTCCACCCAGCCAATCACAACGCCAGTATTTCCATAGTACATAAGCCCCGCCCACCTACCGCCATGCCTGTTTTTTTTCTGCTCCGACTGCTGTCGGAACGCTGGTGCTCCCGGTTCCTGGATCCAGTTTCCTTTTGTGGCGGTTCAGTGAGTTTTTCAAGTGTGTTTGGTTAATTATGTTTCTTGTGATGCACGGCTCGGCCGCTCTTGTTTTCCGGTCGGCCGAGCTCCTGTTCTGGGGTCAGGTGCGCTCCACGCTCATGCGCTGGGCTGGGGCGAAGAGTTTTGATGGTGTCCTGGCCTTGGGTCGTTCCGGCGCTGCTGCACTATCGCAGCGTCCGGCCCCCGCGGCCATTCTCTTTTGACCTGTGGCTGTGGGTGGAGACGTCAGGGCTGCCCTCTTTTTATTTCATTTTTCTACACACCTTTGCGTGATTGGTTGATTGGGGGCAGTATTTATTTGAGGTTGCTGTGCACTTCCTTTGTTGTGGTGATTTCCTGTTTGGTTACTTCTGGATTTTTTCACCATGAGTGAGGGGGCTTCTTCTCCTGTGCCGGCTAAGGCTGTTTCCAAGCAGCATAATATTCAGGATCTGCTGGAGGGTGACGTCTTGCCGATATCTAGGGCTGATTTACGGGACTTGATTGATTCTGCGGTCCAGTCTGCGCTGCTGGAGCCTGCAGCTAAGCGGGCTAAGGATGATGAGGAAGAACTGGACAATTCCCCTAAGGGAAGGTACATCCAGGGTAAGGTGTTTTCGGACATGCTGGTGCATATTCGAGAGGTGCTTAGGTTTGACCCTAAATCCCTGACTGAAGATGGGTTTTACGCACAGTATAATTCCTCTGTGGCGGATGACCTCCCCTTCCATGATGTCCTGAAGGATATCCTCACGAAAGAGTGGCTGGAGGTGGATAAGCAGGGTATTCCGCGACTCCTGGGGAAGCAATATCGCCTGGCGGACTTTGATTCCCAGTTTCCTGCGATTCTGAAGGTTAATTCTCTTTTGTCTTCTATGGCTTCCTCCTCTTCCTCTTTATCTTCGGAGGAGGCTTCCCTGTCTGATCCGGTGGAGCGTAAGGTGGAATCTGTTCTCAAGCGTTCTTACGCCGCTTCTCACTTTGGGGTGTGTGCTAGCACTTATGCGGCCTATGCGTCACAGGTCCTGCTCAAGGATTTCGAGAGGCTGTTTGACTGTCTTCAGGATCATGGGGACCCTACTCCTGTGTTGGCTCAAATGGAGGTTTTGGCGCAATTCCTGTCAGATGTCACTTTTGATTCCTTGTGGGCTTTCTCCTCGGCTGCTGGGGCGGCGGTGGCTGGGAGGAGGTCTCTGTGGACAAAACCATGGCGTCTTGATGCTGCTCAGTAGTCTTTGGTCCATAAACTGCCTTTTGAAGGTCCTCGTCTCTTTGGGGATGCCTTGAATTCGATGGTGCAGCGCTCTGCGGAGGAGAAGAAGTTGTTGAAGCCTTTTCAGCCTGCTCCTAAGAAAAGGTCTTTTTTTCCAGAAGCAGGGGTTTCAGGGGGTTTTGTCCTCTCAGCCCTTTCGTGGTCGGGTTCGTGGTCGGGGGGCCGAGTTCCATTATAAATCCCGGCCTCAGCAGCAACAGCAGCAGCAGCTGCCGCAGCCTCCCTCTGGTGCTGGACAAAAGTGACTATGCCGCTGTGGGGGCTCATCTCCATTTGTTTCTGGACCGTTGGTCAGCTCTGATCTCCGATCAATGGGTCTTGGATATCATCAGGTGGGGTTACCGGATTCCCTTCCGAGGCCCTCCCCCTCTGGATTGTCTTCTGGTTACCCCGTTGTCAAGAGCCCCTGTACGGTGGTCTGCCATGTTGTCCGGCGTCACCATGTTGTTCCAGAAAGGGGCGGAGGTACCGGTTCCAGTGGAGGAAGTGTGCCTGGGGTTCTATTCCTGTCTGTTTCTGGTTCCAGAGCCCGATGGTTCCTTCCGCCTCATATTGAATCTCCGTTCCCTGAACAAGTTGGTGCGGTTGGATCATTTTCGGATGGTCACATTGCAGTCTGTCATTCCCCTCATCCTGGAGGGAGATTTATTGGCTTCCTTGGACTTGGAGGACGCCTATTTTCACGTTCCGGTCCATCCTGCCAGTCAGCGGTTCCAGAGGTTTGTGGTCCAGGGGATGCATTTCCAGTTTCGGGTTCTGCTGTTCGGCCTCTCCACTGCTCCCAGGACTTTTACCAAGGTATTGGCTCCTGCTGTGGGGGTTTTGCAACATCAGGGTTTCTCTGTGTTTCCCTATATTGATGATTGTTTGGTCTCTGCTTCCTCTTTCCCTCAGGGTCTTCTTGCAGTGGAGGCTACGTTGTCCCTGTTCCAGGAGCTGGCGTTCAAGGTGAATTTGGCCAAGTCTCATCTGGATCCTGTTCAGAGACTTCAGTTCATCAGGGGTCTGTTCAACACCTCTCTGGGGGCGGTGTTTCTCCCTCCTGTTCGGATCCTTTCCTTACAGACTCTGCTGCGGGATCTGTTGAGTCGTCCCTCTACCCCAGCTTGTGTTTGGTTGCGGGTCCAGGGGTTGATGGCTGCGACCACTGCTGTGGTTCCTTGGGCTCGCCTCCATCTCAAGCCCTTGGTGACTCATCTGTTAGCTCGGTGGGACCCCTCCCGGGTGGTTTACGAGACTCTGATTCCTCTCTCTCCTGCTCTGGTTCAGGACTTGGACTGGTGGCTTTGCACTCCCAACCTGGAGAAGGGGGTGCGGTTTTGTCTTCCTCCTCCCCTTTTGTTGATGACGGATGCCAGTCTCTGGGGTTGGGGGGCCACTTTGGGGTCCTTGGAAGCCAAGGGTCAGTGGTCTCTGGGGGACAGCACCCGTTCCTCGAACTGGCGGGAGTTGGCGGCTGTCTGGGAGGCGGTGTAGTTCTTTCAGGTTCCTCTCCTGGGGGCGAATATGTTGGTTCGTACCGACAACCAGGTGGCTCGTTGTTACTTGAACCGTCAGGGGGGGACCCGGTGCGCGTCTCTGAACATGTTGGCCTCCATGATTTGTGCTTGGGCGGAATCTCATCTGTTGGCCTTGAGGGCGGTGTACATTCCGGGACGGTTGAATTTTCATGCGGACGCTTTGAGCCGCGACCTTCCATCTTCTGTACTGTACCATCTCTCTCTTCCTCTGTTCCTGTCCCTTTGGCTTCGGTTCCGGACTCCTTGGATTGATCTTTTTGCATCCCCTCACAACTCTCTCCTGCCTCGGTTTGTTCGAAGGTGCTGTGTCCTCAGGCTTGGGTGGTGGATGCTCTTTCGATTCCCTGGCCACGGGCCTTCTGTATACATTCCCTCCCATTCCCCTCCTCCCGAGGGTGCTGCAGAAGATTCGGAGGGAGAAGGTTTTCGGTCCTGTTGATTGCTCTATTTGGTTTCCTCTCCTGCTGAAGCTGGCGGAGGGTCGGTTTGTCCGGCTTCCTTTGTGCCCATCTCCTCTTCAGTTTCCACTCCTGTCTCTGCCTTGTCTTAATCGTTTGCAGCTGACGGGTTGACTCTTGAGCGGTTGACTTTGGAGTCTTTGGGTTGTTCGTCGGTGGTGGCTCGTGACATCCAGTTGTCTCGCCGCCCTTCGACCCTTAAGTGCTATGGCCGCCATTGGGGTTCTTTTGTTTCTTGGTGTTCTTCTCATGGGGTGGATCCTGTTCTGGGGTTCCTACTTCTGTGTTGGAGTTTCTCCGGGATAGTTTTTTGAAAGGCCTTTGCCCTTCCACGTTGTCTGCTCAGTGGGCAGCGGTTCGTGCTTGTCGGGGTCCTGGGGCCTCCTTGGAGGGTGTTGCCCCTTTGGTTAGTCGGCTTCTTAGGAGCTTTCAGCTTCGTCGGCCGGTTTCTCCTGTTCTCATTCCTTCTTGGTTTTTGCCTACTGTTTTGCGTGGTCTGCAGTTGCCCCCTTTTGAGCCTTTGTTGGAGGCGGATTTGTTGTGGCTGTCCGCTAAGGTGGCTTTCCTGTTGGCTATTACCTCTGCTCCCAGGTTGGGTGAGTTGGGTGCCTTGCTCGTTTCGTTTCCCTATTTGCAGTTCCTCCCGGATCGGGTCGTTTTGCGGCTTGATCCGGCTTTTCTGCCTAAGGTTTCTTCGAGTTTTCATTTGCAGCAGGAGGTGATTCTTCCTGATTTGCCTGCTGAGATGGATTCTCTTGTTCCCTCTTCTTTGGATGTTCGCAGGGCTCTCCAGATTTACGTCCAACGTTCCCTGGGGTTCCGGAGTTCTCCTGCCCTGTTTGTCTCCTGTGGTGGTGTGGCTCAAGGGAAGAAGGTTTCCACTTCCATGATCAGTCGGTGGGTCCGTTTGGCGGTCTGTCAATCTTACAAGTCTTTGGATTTGCCTCCTCCATCTCATGTACAGGGACAGTCGATGCGTTCTGTGTCTGCTTCCTGGGCTGAGGCGGCAGGGGTCTCTATCCAGGAGATTTTTAGGGCAGCCACCTGGCAGTCTCATCACACATTTGTGCGACATTATCGGCTTGATGTTTTACATGCCTCTGCTGACAGTTTTTCTGTTGGCGTCTTGAACGCTGTTGTTCATTGATCTTTTATTGGTTAAAGTTTTGTACTCTGCATGGATCCCTGGTGTCCTACGTGTTTTCTTTATTGGTTCTCTGCTTTTGAGTTCCTCACGTTGTTAGGACTGGGACGGGGAGGACCCATGAGGGGGTAATGTCTTATTACTTGGCGGTAATCTTCATTACCCCGATTAGGGTCCTCCCCGTCCCAGTCCTCTTCCCTCCCACCCTCCCGCTGTGTTTGTGTCGGAGTCTTGTTGATAACAGGCATGGCTGTAGGTGGGTGGGGCTTATGTACTATGGAAATACTGGGGTTGTGATTGGCTGGGTGGAGGCAGGACTGCCTCACGTTGTTAGGACTGGGACGGGGAGGACCCTAATCGGGGTAATGAAGATTACCGGTAAGTAATAAGACATTCATGACTCTGGTATCTCCAAAATGCGGAAGCTTCAAACGGTCCACATCAGGCATAACTGGTAGATTCTGCTGACGTCTAGGGTGCATTGCATGCTGGTACATGTAGTATGTCAGTGAATGAAGTAATTGTCAACGAAAGTTCTGAGCAGAAAAATTCACTTGTGGTTTTACAATCTATTTATCTCAGACATTTCGTTGAGGCCAGTTGTGGCGGTATTAAATTTCATAATAAGATAAGCTTCTCTTTGGAGCACAATTCTTTCAGGGTCTCTGCCTCTGTAATTAGGTTTAATTACACTGAGGACGGTCCAGTGAAAGTCTTTTTCTGTGTACTGTAGTTGTTGGAATTGCATGATAAGGGGTGTATTCAGTTATTTATTCTTTATCCTTGAGCGATGCTGTCCGATTTCTTGCGATGTTTTGCCGATATCAATCAGCTGGCAAAGGCAAATGATTGCATAGACTACGTTCTTGGTTTTTCGTGTAGAACATTCATTATGCTTCCATCTTTCCGATCCGTTAGTAAATTCCGTACCATCCATGGTTGAACTGCATGCTTGGCCGTTCCCACATTTATGATGTCCTGTAACTGGTTGAAGGTTCAGGAAGGGGGGTATTGATTCAGGTTTTTTCAGGGATTCATCTGTCGCCCGGATGATGCTTTGGCCAATGCTGGCATTCTTTTTCAGTACGAAGAGTGGTATTTCGAGGTCTCTGTCAACATCTCTGATTAGATGCCATTTTCGGCAAATTATTTTTTTGAAGGAATTAGTGTGGGGACCAAATGTGGAGACACACGCTAGACGTGTTGTTGGTTTTCTTTTCCAACACGACTACACGTGTCGGGAACCAAGCTCGCTTGCACAAGTGTTTCAGTAGTTTCGAGGGGTACCCTTTGGCCTTCAGCTTCTCTTTCAATGCTTGAGAATGAATCTCATAGTCTTCTTTGCGTGTGCAGTTGCACCGCACACCCAAGAAAGGGCCGTAAGTCAGATTCTGTTTCAAGCTTTTTGGGTGGAAGGTCTTAAAATGCAGTGCTGTGTTCTTGTCTGTAGGCTTGGTGTAAAATGTAGTTATCAATCCTGTCTCAGTAGGGCAAACTTCTGCATCCAAAAATGTGAGGCATGTAGTACTGTGTGCCAAGCTGAATTGGATGTTGGGAGTCCTGTAATTAATCCATAGATAAAATGTGAGGAGATCATTCTCGGTACCTGTCCATATGCACCACACATCATCTATGCATCAATGCCATTGTGCAATGTGATTTTTTGAAGGGGTTGTTGTTGAAGATATATCGCTCTTCATATCTCGCCATATAGAGTACCGCCATCTCCGGTGCAAAGGGACATCCCATGGCGGTCCTTTTCACTTGAAGAAAAAAGTCATTTTCGAACTTGAAGTAGTTTTTATTCAATGCTAATGATGCAAGGCTCAAAACGAATTGAGTGGGGACCCGGTGGGGGTGTTCTCTGCTCTCCAGATAAGATTCAAGGACTTCTAGAGCCTCTTCTTGAGGTATTTGCGTGTATAAAGACACAACATCCATGTGACCAATCTTTGGTGGGCTGGGTTGAATTGGAAACTCTCAATCGAAGTAATGAGGTCGGTTGTGTCCCTCAAGTATGATGTGACCTCTTTCAGGAATTCTTTCAAGAATACATCAACGTATTTGGCAATAGGTACAGAGTCACATCCAGGGACTATCGGGTGGCCTGGGGGAGGGGAAGTGGCATTTTTATGCACTTTCGGAAGAAAGTAAATTCCTGGGGGTAGATTTACAATTACTGGTGCTTCCCTGCAAATTAGCAGGGATGCGCCAGTATTTGTGCGCCATGCCTCCGCCACCCATGGTGCGCCGCATTTACAATGCGGTGCACCATGGGGCAAAAACGGCACAGATACGTCACGCATCTGTGCCTAAAGGCGGCGCATTGCCAGAGTTGCGTCGCAAGCGCGACGCAGCTCCAGCAATGCTCTGGGGGGCCCTATCTCCCCAATGCTGCGTCAAGCCTTACGCCTGCTTCAAGCAGGCGCAGGGTTTTGACGCATCATTTCACTCAGCCACTTTTAGGAGGCGTTACTGCGCCAAAAACGCCCCCTCTTGCACCGGAACGCCTACTGATGGCGCAGGGCTTTACAACGTGACGCATCTCCCAGATGCGTCACGTTGTTAATACCCCGCACCATGGCGCATCTTTTGCGCTGCCGCTGCGTCACAAAGCAACCTAAAAAAACAATACAAATACCAGTACTGGAGCTATTTAGAATAATATTTGAGAAACGACAGACCCTTAGGACTAAAACATGAGGATCAGATTCTTTGTTTGTCACACTAGTTTATTGATTTCTTTTGCACTAGTGGAGCATTATCAATTTTGTATGTAACTTATTTTCATGTGCATATACAAAAGATGAAAAGACATTTTCAATTCACAATATATCATATAATGAATTTTTTACAATATTTACAACATATCCACCCATTCATTTTGGCCAAACACATTCATCCATCTACATTCATACAAAGAGAAACAAAACAGTATTGATACAGGATTAGTGTCTACAAATTATTTTTGTATGGACAGATTAGGAAACAATGAGTGTAACCAATGATTCATGTATTGTACACTTCTGGGTCAACTACGTCCTATTTAATATTTTCTATTTATATAACAATCCCATATATAGACACCAGACACTGATGAAAATAGGTCGACGCGTTTCGAAATCCCCAATGCGGATTTCTCTTCAGGACCAATACTCTAAAAAATAATGAAAAATGAAAACAAAACAATCAGTCAGACCAACTATCCTTAGTGTTCTTACTACAAGTGCCGTACCAGTAAATACCTCGTATTCATACCTTATCAGTATACAGCACGTCTTGTTGGCAGATGGCTAAGATGCCAAAATAGGCTCTGTAAAGATTTACGGAAGTGACAATAATAGGCAATTAGTCTACTACATACATATATTTTATTTCACAAACACTAGGATATACACAAACGCTGACATTAGACGCTTACCTCGTGTAAGGCTGAACAGCCACTACATCTGTGGAAGAAAGTCAGAAACTGTTCGTAATCAGTATTCATATTGGGACATGTTTTTAGGCTGGGCGCCATAGGCGTGCTAGCAAACTTCTTACCAGTTTTGGTCGGTTTTTCTTGGACTGAGGTAAAAAATCTTTAAGTTTTAACTTCGGATCGTGCGTTGCACCCAATGCTGTAACAAAGGGAAAATGAGTCCAAAGTAAGTTAAACGAGCTTGCTGTCTTAAAAGAGTGGCCTCCGTACAGGTTGCCAAGCGTATTGAGCCCAGAGTTAATTTGACCGTTTACCGGTTTTTAAAACAAGAATAGAAGTACCCGAGCGGCTTACCAAGCGCGGCGTTTGTTATCCGTCCTCGGTTCCTGTTTCAGAAGTCGCGTTCGGAGTGTCATCAGCGTGGCCCATGTTTTAATTGGTGCTTTTGCTGACACGTGATCGCGATTCGATGTTATTGTCCAAGTCTGAAAGGTGCAGAACCAATCCAAGACAAATGATGTTTAAAATCACTGTGATGTTTATCCGTTTAAAGTAGCTGTAGCGACACTCACAGAAGCAATCTTGTCATTGCGATTGAGGCCACACTTAACGACTCCCCCGCAACTGTGCAACAGTGGCATGCTCCATGGCAACCAAAGTTCGGTGAGCTGGACGTCCGGCAACCTAGTCAAAATATCACGTAAGGGTTCGTGTATGTATGCTTTTTTACATTGAAAGAGGAGCTTGGGAAATGACAACATTCCGCATCCAGCCGAATGCGTGAATGATGCGATGTTGGTGCCATGTGAATGACTGTGTAGTGCCGCTTGGGCTGATGATACCGCCCAGTATAATTCTAGTAGACAATCATGTCTGTCACGGTGAATTGAATTGTAACTAGGGTTTAGTATAAACCCAGTCTTTGTGCCCAGTTGTTACCTTGTCTGTGCCTTACGACTATATGTATAGTGTATAGCGTCACAAAGCAACGGCGGCGCAAAAGAGACGCAAGGGGCTTGTAAATCTGCCCTAGGTGTCCTCGGATGTTTTTTGACGAGGTATTCATGTTCCTTTGGGTCCAAAATTCCTGCCTCCAATCCTCCATCCATGATGATATTGATTTCATTCTGGATCTGTTTGACTGTGTCAGGGCTGATTTTTCTGTACCACATTTGGCTGAGGACATCTTTGCGGCCTTCTTCAAGGTAAGCCTCTCTGGACCAAATAACCGTTATGGCCAATCTCTGTTTAGACGACATGTTACTTTTGACATAAGCTTTGCAGTGATTGAGTTGGTTGAGGGATGATAAAACCACTTCTTCAAACGTGTTTATGTTTTTGGGAAGGCTGTGGGGCAGAGGACAGAAGGTAGACTTGTTGCCTAGTCCTGAAATCTCTCCAGTGGAGGATTGCTCCTTGTCTTTAAAAAATATATGGAGTCTGATCTTTCTAAATAGTTTCATGGTTTCCTGTTTGAGATGAGCTAGATCTTGTTTTTGGCTAGGGATGAATTTGAGCCCAAGTTCTAAGACCGCTTCTTGCTCTCGTGTCAATGTCTTGTTGGATAAGTTGATGATGGCTGTTGTCTTCATGATTTGTAGTACTGGTGTCTCATGCGCATCTCCCAGGGTTGAGGTTTGTATCGTTCTCTTTTCTGTTGTTGACCTCCTAAAAAATTGTTGTTATTTTTTCTTTGTTGGTTGGCGTGGGATGGTCCTTCACCTGCGTCTGATTCCCCTGTGGAGTCTGATCACGATGTTTCAGAGAAAGTCAGAAACTTGCTTCCGGATCTGCCACGAAATACAGGTAGGAACCTACAGGATTCCTCACTTGTGTAAAAGTCGTCTCTCAGAGAGGGATAGACGATAGACTGTTTCTAGGTTGAAAGATTTTTTGTCCCGCTCAAATTTTGAGTTTTTAAAGCTTATGGTGTTGTCTTTGAAAGCAGCAATTTCTTTTTTGATTTTCTCTAATAAGGATTTGGCCTCAGACACTGTGTGGTTGTCTTTAATGGATTGAATGAACTGCTCTATCTCATCTGCTTGTGTGCTGCAAAGTCTTTCAGTGTTCCATTAAGTCTCTACTGTACTTAGTACTAATGAAACTGGAGCCCTTCTTGTATTCGGGGTCTTCAGTGAAAATCACGGGAATTTTTTTTACCTGGAGGCCCCACAGGATAGTACCCGCCGTGAGGTTTTCCAAGAGGAAATATCCATGCAATTCAGGCCTAATCTGTTTTTTTCTGGAGTCTTAAAAAGTTTTTCAGACTCGTTCTGTGTTTTTGCGGTTGTGCTTAGGTTTACAGTGGGGAAGAGGGACAGAGCTGAGCTCACTCTCTGAATATGCTATTCAGAGAAAGAAAGTGCGACCTTCTCGGACATGACCATTGTTTTGAGTGTGCCTGATGTGGCAAACTTGTGGAACTGGATTACGACCCCTTGAGTATGGTATTACTAAAATACCCACACGGACGGTTGCCTGCTCAAGACTTTGTAACAAAGAGGGGTTGGGCCCAAAGAACCACACCCAAACGGGCCTCTATATTAGTTTCAAATAACAGGGTGTCTGGGTGTAGGGTTTACAATATAGACACTTTAACAAAAAACACCTCAACTAGTAGAGTAGTTTGGTGTTTTTGTTACACCTACAGGAATTAATCGAACTTTGTAATAGACTTTCAACATTTAAGTCATGTCAAGATCAAGAAGAACACATAGTTAAAGACAATGAAGAAAACATGAATAGCAAACAATTGACTCTGGACTACTAAGAAAAGTTAATACACAACATTAATACACAGCACATGAAATGAAAAGAGCAGTCCTACAATTATACAAAACAAAATGGTGGCACAGATTATTTACAATCCTTTACACTGCATCCTGCCAACATCAGCTAGTCATGTAAATTATAATCACAACAGGCTGATTGCCCTGTTTATACACTATGTGATGTAGTGGCTCAAAATAGGAATTTCCTTCCCCTTGTTGGCTGGGTCCCCCTTATCTGGAAGATGGTGGATACTGACAGTTGTGCTTCACCTCTCTTCCCCCACCTGAGGGGTGGAGTTGGCAGAGTTGGGCACACCTCTCGTCCTCACTTGTTTTCCCCGCTCTTTCTCCCACCCAAAGTGGAGGTCGAAACCAGTGGGGGCTAGTTACCGAAAGCTCACAAAGGCAGCAAGCCTTTGAAGCTTCCCCCTCATGAACCCTGCCCATCCTGGGGAGGAGTCTTGGCACCTTGTCCCAGGATGTGCTTTGTTTCAGGCCCCCAAGAGTAGCAGGCTCTCAACCCAGGGGTCCAAAAACATGTCTGGTGGTGGCAGCTGAAAGCAGCCACTCAGCCTGGACTCTAGTGGTAGATCGTTTCTCATGGGGCATCTCTAAAATGCCCTTTGTGTGCATTTTTCATTAACTCCCACCCATGCATCTGTGTGGGTTTAATGTGCTGAGAAGTTTGATACCAAAGTTATCAGTTTTCAGTGTAGCCATTATCGTGCTGTGGAGTTTGTAATGACAAACTCCCAGCACCATATACTGTTAATGGCAGCACTGTACTTACAATGTCTAAGAATGGACTTAGACACTGTATGGGTATAGGGCTCATGCACCTGTACCCTCACCACTGGTACAGTGCACACAGCTAGAGGGGTGACTGATCTATGCCAGAGCAGTGGGTTGTAGGCATGGCATACAGGGATGTGTGCCATGATGAATCTTCACTTTGTTCTGCACCAAGACACGCAGCCTGCAAAGGCAGTGTGTGTGTATAAAGGTACAAGGCCTCTAAGGGTGGCACAATAAGAGCTGCAGCCCTTAGAGGTCTCCCCTGGTCACAGTGCCCTGGGTACCTGTGGTACCATTTACCAGTGGCTGACCTGTGGCCAGAGATGCCAATTGGGGTTGGGTTGCTTGTGGGGCAAGAACCGAACCCTAGTAACCGCATTGGCAGGGACCCAGGGCAAAACAAGTCAAAAGTGCATCAGTAGTCTGGCAAAAAGTGTGGGGGGTTACTGCAACAGAAACCCAGCTTCTCATAAACATGGGCTTTCCTGATGATGAGGTGCCCAGCACCTCTGGGAGGGGGGGTCCTTGCTTCAACCAATTCCAGAGTATGGCACTGGTTGATGTGCATGTTTATCCCTATATCCATGAGCTGT
The DNA here is from genome assembly GCF_964261635.1 of Lissotriton helveticus. Taxonomy (NCBI): domain Eukaryota; kingdom Metazoa; phylum Chordata; class Amphibia; order Caudata; family Salamandridae; genus Lissotriton; species Lissotriton helveticus. Next base: position 448,845,087 of record NC_136059.1, on the reverse strand, counting down.
TGAAATGGGAATGGAAGAATCCTGATCGCATTATGCTGCCCAGGTTTATGGCCAAATTTTATTCTCTCCAGGACATGTCCACTGTATTGACTGGTTAAACAAACAAATGGTTCTGTTGGGTAAGATAAATTGCTTTGGAAAATGCTAATTTATGCAAATGAAACATAAATGAGAACTCTCTGATACACACATGCAAATGAGAAATCAATGCTCAAGTAGAAATAAATAAATTGTATAGCCAGGTATTGAATTCATAAGTATTTATGTTTAGAATTTAATTATGTTCATGCTGAATTACTTCATTCAGTAACAAACAATTAATACAAAGTGCGACCATCAAACATAGATACAGTTCAGTGACAAATGGTGAAAAAAGTGTTCTGGACCTAATTGAGCGTCGACGTTTCGACCCTGGTGCGCCCCAGTTGGTGGTCGCTGTGGGTCTTTATCAAGACAGGAAGCAGACGTTGACAGTATGGAACAGGATTAATGATTTGCCTGGTGTACTGCCGCTCAGTTGCTGGTCATATCCGTCGTGGAGCCGATCGGAAAGCACAGTGTCCAAAGCCTGAAACTTCTCGTAATGTGAAGCCGAACCCAACTGGGGCGCACCAGGGTCGAAACATCAACGCTCAATTAGGTCCAGAACACTCCATGATCCCTCTACAATACACTAGGATTCCTTGGAGATCAATTAATTGCTGGCCTATTAATTACTTGTGTATATAATTGTATCTATTCATTTTCACTGTACATATATTTCAGCACTTTAGCACTTTTTTCACCTATTGTCACTGTTACTTAATTGTTAATTGTTTGTTACTGAATGAAGTAATTGAATTCTAAACATAAATACTTATGAATTCAATACCTGTGTGTATCCGAGAGTTCTCATTTATGTTTCATTTGCATATATTAGCATTTTCCAAAGCAATTTATCTTACCCAACAGAACCATTTGTTTGTTTAACCACTAATACCCAGGTTCTGAGGGACACAGGGTTACCCCTTTTCTTTAAGCTACACTGTATTGACTGACTCTTTTCCGATAGATTCCTTCCTGGTCAGTCTGGTGGGTCAAACCTCATTGGCTGAGGACTCGGTTGTTGAAGACCCTGTGGATAAGAAAGTGGGTTCATCCTAGAGGAAGGTGTTCTCTAGGTCTCATCTGGCTCTGCATGCTGGGATCTATGGTGCTTATGTTGCTCAGTCCCTTATTTCTGATGTTAAGGCTCTTTTTCGTTCCCTGGATGATACGTGAGACTGTTCAGGACTTTTGGAACATATCAAGAGGCAGGTTGAGTTCCTTTTGGATGTTTCTTTTGAAGTTGTGAGGGTCTCTGCTCTTTCTGGAGTCGCCTGTGTGGCAGCTTGGTGCAATTTGGTTCTGAAAGATTTAAAGACGGTTTCCGTTCAGAAGGCAAATGTCCTGCATTTGCCTTTTCAGGGTACAATGTTGTTAGGGGAGAAGTCGGAGGACAAGTTGCACTCGATTTTTAAGGAAAAGAAGCACTCCTCTTCTCTGAAGAAGTCCTCCGCTGATGAGGGTTTTTCAAAGCCTAAGTCCCCCTTTCATCCCCTTCCAAGTGGCAGTTTTCTGGGGCTCATGGGAGGTTTTCTTCTGGACGGGGGTCAGGACAAAAGCGAAAACCCACCAGCAGAACCCGAAGCCTCAGTCCTGACTATATGATGGATGTCAAAGGATTGTTGGTAAGCAGTCGGATTCAGTACTTTCTTTTGGCGTGGGTGCAATCTACTGCCGATGTATGGGTTTTGGACATTTAGCGAGTTCACGTGTCCCCGCCGGATTACGGGGTTCATCCAACTCCTTGGCCATCCTGTCAGTCCAATAGGACAGAGTTGTCCCTAGGGGTCCAGTCACTCCTGAGAGAAGGGGTGATTCAGTGGGGGCCTCTTCTGGAGAGTGGGAGGGGATTTTACTCTCTGATTTTCTGGTCCCCAAGTTGACAGGGGGGTCTTGTCTGGTTCTGGACTAAAAGGCTCTGAACAAGTTTTTGGTTTGCCTGCCCTTCAAAATGGAGACTCTTCCAAGTGTAATTCCGTTGGTTCTCCCAGGGCATTTCATGTGCACCCTGGATCTGCTGGACGCTCACTACCATGTACCAGTGCTTCCTTGCTGTTGCAAATTCCTGAGGGTTTGCATCCTGGGTAGTCATTTTTAGTTTTGTCTGCGGTCTGCCCGAGGGTGTTCACAAAGATGGTGGCTCCGATGGTGGGTTCCCTGCATCTTCAGGGGATCACGCTTTACCCATACTTAGACAATTGGCTGGTCCATGCTTCTTCTCTGGGTCAGCTACTTCTCAAATTGAGATTGGTGTGTTTGGCTTTGGAGGCTCATGAGTTTCTGCTGAACCTTCCTAAATGTCATCTGGTGTCCTCTCAGGACCTAACATTTATCCGGAGAAGCTTTCCAATGGTTCTGAACAGGGTGTTCCTGCAGGACATTCAGGCTTTGACCTTGGGTTCTCTTGCTCTGGGCTTCCTGCAAGGGGCCTCCTTTCCTGTTTGCCTTTGGTTACAGCTTCTGGGGCTCATGGCAACGACGGTGTTCACAGTCCCTTGGGCACAATTTCATCTCTGTCCTCTGTGGGTGCATCTGTTGTCCCATTGGGCTCCTCAGTCTTGGGATCTGGCGATTCTGGTTCCAGTGTCTCCTTCAATCCTCCCGGCTGTGCGCTTGTGGATGGTGTCAGCCAACCTGTCCAGGGACTTGCCATTGTAGCCCTCTCCTCCCGTAGTCACGACTATGGATGCCAGTGCTTTGGGGTGGGGGACGACGTTGGGGTCCAACACACTACAGGGTCACCAGTCCCTCCAGGAGGGGAGGCGGTCCTCCATTTGGAGGGAGCTGTTGGAAATGTCTCTGGCAGTCAGGGGGTTCCAGTGGATGTTGTTGGGGCAGAAAATGTGGTTGTGCATTCTGACAACATAGTGATGGTTGACTACTTAAATCATTGGGTGATCCGCTCCTGGTCCCTGAATGCAGTGTTGAGTCCCTTGTTTTGTTGGGCAGAGGAGTATCTGTTGTCTCTTTTGGCGGTTCACATCAGGGGGGTGGACAATGGGGTGGCGGATGCCCTCAGTCGTTTTCCCCCTCCCAGAAATGATCTCTGTCGCCGGTGATCTTTCAGGCGATCTGCAGGAGATTTGGTCTTCCCTTCCTGGACCTCTTTGCATACCGGCACAATGCTCAGCTTCCACACTTTTGTTCCAGTGTTCCTTAGGTGGGGGCCTGAGGAGTGGATGCACTGACACTTCCATGGCTGGCGCGTCTGTTGTGTGCATTCCCACTCATTGCCCTGATCCCCCAATTCCTTGCTTGCCTGGTGTGGGAGTCGCTGCAGGTTGTGGTGGTGGTACCGTTTTGGCCCCACAGGTCTTGGTTCCCCCTTCTGAAGCTATTGGTTGTTCAGGGTCTACGGTTGCTCCCTTGCTCTCCGTGGCCTCTGAGGTTGGCTCCCAGTTTCCCTCTCCTGAGGTTGCAGCTGTTGATATGGATTTTGAGAGGTAGGGATTGCGACGTCGCGGTTTCCCCGAACACTTAGCCTTGGCTATTCAGCGGTCCTGTCGGCCTTCGACTCTGAAGTACTATGATAGACATTGGGGGAATTTCTAGTGCCGGTGCCGTTCTCCGGGGTTGTGTCCGCTGGAGTGCTATCTGCCAGTGGTGCTGCAGTTTCTCTAGGAGGGGTTCGAGAAGTGTTTGGCTTTGTCCACCTTGTGGGTTCAGTGGGCGGCCATTTGGGGGTTTCATTCCCCTGGGGGGAATTTGCTGGATGGGGACGACTTGGTTTCCCAGTTGCTGCAGAGTTTTTCTTTGTCCCATCCATTGGTGAAGCTCTTGTTTCCTTGGTGGGACCTTCACCTTGTGTTGCGTGCTCTTTCTATGTGTGCTGCATTCCACAGAAACACATAGAAAGTGAAAAATGCTCCTAAGGGTTGTTTTTGTGTAGGAAGGTGTGCCTTCCTGCACACAAACAATTCTACCTGTAACAAGGCACCCTTGCACTATTTAACAAGGGTGCCTGCATTTGCGCTAGGCAGAACCTAGTGCACCAGCGCAGAGAGAGAGCAGGAAAGTGCTATATATTAGTACATATAGCACATTTCTGCTCTCTCCATTTGATGCAGCGCAGCAAGTTGTCTTGCTGCGTCGGCTTTGTGGTACTGAAAATTCTGCATCCATGTTATTTAAATCGTCGAATCATGACGATTTTGGTAACATCAGACCGAAAATAACAAAAGTAAGGTGTGCATGTATTTTCGTCACGTTTGAGTGGCGAGATCACCATTAAATCAGGGATTCCGTCCTGAACCCTCGGGTTCCATTTTGTACATGGCAGCCATTTTAGAGTTGCCCTCACATAGGCTGATGATTAAGGCCAAGCGAGTCTTAAGGACACGTACACCTTCAGCTGACTTCTCTGTGACCTGGGCAAGCTGACTCCACTGCCCGAAGCCAAACCTGTTCGACCAGTTCCTTTCCCAGTAGCTGATAAAGATTAAGCATCAAGGCACAGGAGATCATAAACCTTTATTGCACACAACTATGTCTTATCTTACTCACACCTGTTTCTGCTCCTTTCTTCATGGCCTGTTTACGATGGGGATGTGCCGGGTTTTTATTATGGGTTTGTGCAGCTTGTGTAAGAAGGAATGTTGGGTTTTGCATGCTTGCAAAAGCTAGGACTGCCCCTTACTTTTTGTACTGAGTCATGTAACGCTAAAAACATATAAAAGGTCTCTGTCCTCTGTGTTCCTCAGACTACCTCATTCAGGAGCTACGGCTTCTGGGTGACGTGGCCTCACTATGTTAAATTTAATAAAGATGTCTTTTCATATTACAGCTTCTGTGCCAAGTTCTTTGTTATATTAGTAAGTATTCCCTGAGACTTGAAATTTAGTAGTACTACAGCTTGGCCTGACAAGATAGCTGAGTAGACATGTTAGAGTGGAGCTCCATCCCCTAATCGCAACATCCTGAAGAAATCCTGGCGGAATAGACAAAAATAATATACCCAGAGCTGACGGAGGACCTCCTGCTTCACCCTGGCTGGAGTCGGGGGATTATCACAGTGCAATGGAGAGAAGCGGTGTACTGGCGGAGCAGAGGGATGGTCTGCCTGACCTTGGAGTGGTGGTGCATGGCCGAAATCATGAGGGACACTGACACAAAGGAAGGCAATCGGGAATTGTGTCACTCACTCCTCTACGGGGGCCGACGCGGCTGAGAGAAATTAGCTCAACTGGCCCTCGAAGAGGGATTGACCGGCGGAGGCAGTCGGCGTCCATGCGGAGGCCCGGCAGGATGAAGGTAGGGCACGGTCTTAGGCGCAGGGAGGCTGAAAGTGCAAGGCCCGTCATGGGAGGTGCCAGTGGCCGGGGTGCAGAGATAGGCCCTCCGACTCAGAACTGGAGGAGACTAAAAAGAGCTGGAAGGCATCAGTCGCAGATGAGCGCATCGCGAAACAGGTATCAGGCCCAGGCTAGAAGAAAGAGTGAGGCTCAGAATTAAAGGGGGCTGACAGTGCTGCCCCCTATTTCTCAGTGATTGTGAAGAATTACCGAGCTCCTAGGTGAGCGGCTCGGGCCAATAAAGCGGGGACACAGACAAACCCACTGAGGACTAAGATGTGGGGGCCCCCCAGGGAACAGAATCTCCCGGGATCCCTGAGAAGAATACGAATGTGAAGAACTGGAGTGGACTAACATTGGGAGACACAGAGAACTTCGCATCACACGTGTGTGCACACACCGTTATACCCTGACATAAGAGGGAAAATATGGTAGGTAACTGGAGCACCAACACCTCACCCAGGCACACAGCCAACACCAGATGACAACTGGTTTCCCTTAGGCCCCCAATAGGAGTGCAACACGGATAGAGACAGAGACAGATGCCCCGCAGACAGACTTAATAGAAAGGAAGCCGGGGGATGCCAGGTGGCCCTCCACAACAAAATGTAGCTTAGTCCCATGGGTACAAAGCGAGAAGCAATACGCAGAAGGAAACAAAGGCAGCAAAGAGCACACGCTGCTACCAGGAGATGGTCAAAGATAAGCTACAGAGAGGTAGGCAGGCCAACAAGATCGTCCAATATACAGGGCCTGGCCCTGGACCATCCAACAAACACGAAGAAATACGACGGACCCCAAATGCCAAAATGCACAGGAGGGAGATAAGACAGATATACTGGAGTCTATAAGAGACATGTGCAGCACTGGGAAATAAGATTGACAGTATGGCAACGGACATTAATCACTTACGCCTTGACCTCCACAAGCTGGTGGAAAGAGTTACGAACACAGAGGAAGAGGTTGTGACACTGCAGGAAAAGGTGCAGAGGCTTCGTAATACAGTGGCTACTCTCTAGGTTCAGTCAAACTGCATGGAATATAGAGTGGAGGATGCAGAAGAGCGGTCCTAAAGAAACAACCTCCTATTTCTAGGTTTTCCGTAAACGGCAGAGGGCCCATCAGCGGAACTATTCTTGGAAGATTGGATAGCAACAACCTTCGTCGATGTCTGACTTTCCACATTTTTCCCAATAGAAAGAGCACACCGGAAGTTGTGCCCTCCTCCACTCCTGAGAACACCAAACATACCCCTGCTAGCATAACTCTTTAACCACGGAGACAGCAACATACTCCTGAAGCACATTCGGACCCACGGGCCTCCTAAATATGAAGGGGCCGATTCACAGAACTAATCTGAGACAGAATCCTAAACTTACTACTTTTGGTATTCAGAGAAGGCACTTACGATTTATGGTACTCACAGAAATTACTTACGACTACTAACTTTACGTCCGCACTTGGGCCAAAAATTCCGCTCCGGGTGCCGCCTTTGGGCTGGAATCTCCGCCTACAGGCCGGAATATCCACCTCCGGGCGGAATCTCCGGAATTGAACCGGAACCCATCATTTCATAAAGGAAATAACATACAGGAAGTGGGAGACAGGAAATACATCACAAGAAGTTGTTGGCAGCCATTTTGTGTTCATTCTGAGTCATCCTCTCTCACAGATCATATCCTCTGCCATCCTGCTGCTCTTTTTGACCTTATTTCCCCCAAGATGGCTGAGGGTTATTAAGAGAAAGCACCCCCTTTCAGTGAAAGGAAATTAGACATCTGAGCTATATGGTGAGCCAGAGGACCAGCTGAGTAATGCAGCGCATGCTAGACTATGGGCCGACATTGGTGAGCGCTGCAGTGCAGTGGGCGTTTACACCAGAATGGCGAGGGCATGCCGCAAGCGCTGGGATGACCTAAAACGCTGGGCCCGGATCAAGGCAGAGCAGCTACTGGGCCAGTCTTCCCAGCACCATGTGCAAAAGGCTCACTGTATCGTATTGATAGTACAGGGCAGAGTGCATTCTGGGAGATTAAACCCAGATCAGTTGACTGGGGATGAGTGTTTGTATTGTCAACGCTCCGTCCATCATCACCTTTGGTTTTTCTTTGTTCGCCCTACGTTCACAGGGTATGCTCAGACGTGAGTCCCTTGCTCACTTTGCCACTGGAGTCAAGCAAGCCCGGCTGAAGACGGCTGTAATGCCAGAAACCAGTCCTGGGAAGCTTGATTTCGGTCCAGGGAAGACATGGTTTGACAGTTCGGGCTGGACTGTTCCCATGAGGCACAGGGTCAGACTGATTTGCATATGGCCATGTCTGAACTGGGGTGGTGGAGTGAGCTAAAGAATAGTGATGGATTAAACCCAGATCAGTTGACTGGGGGTGAATGTTTGTATTGTCAACGCTCCGTCCATCATCACCTTTGGTTTTGCTTTGTTCGCCCTAAGTTGGCAGGGTATGCCCAGACGTGAGTCCCCTGCTCACTTTGCCACTGGAGTCAAGCAAGCCCGGCTGAAGACGGCTGTAATGCCAGAAACCGGTCCTGGGAAGCTTGATTTCGGTCCAGGGAAGACATGGCTTAGCAGTTCGGGCTGGACTGTTCCCATGAGGCACAGGGTCAGACTGATTTGCATATGGCCATGTCTGAACTGGGGTGGCGGAGTGATCTAAAGAACGGTGATGGATTAAACCCAGATCAGTTGACTGGGGGTGAGTGTTTGTATTGTCAATGCTCCGTCCATCATCGCCTTTGGTTTTTCTCCAGTCTTCCCAGCACCATGTGCTTCATCCCCGTCTCTTGCCACCGTACAGGAGGGTCCTGTGTGCAGCTCATCTGATTCTCCTTGCTCAGCAGTAGGAGCATGAGCAGCAGAGACCTGGGCCCGGATCAAGGCAGAGTAGCTACTGGGCCAGTCTTCCCAGCACCATGTGCAAAAGGCTCACTGTAGCGTATTGATAGTACAGGGCAGAGTGCATTCTGGGAGATTAAACCCAGATCAGTTGACTGGGGATGAGTGTTTGTATTGTCAACGCTCCGTCCATCATCACCTTTGGTTTTTCTTTGTTCGCCCTACGTTGGCAGGGTATGCTCAGACGTGAGTCCCTTGCTCACTTTGCCACTGGAGTCAAGCAAGCCCGGCTGAAGACGGCTGTAATGCCAGAAACCGGTCCTGGGAAGCTTGATTTCGGTCCAGGGAAGACATGGTTTGGCAGTTCGGGCTGGACTGTTCCCATGAGGCACAGGGTCAGACTGATTTGCATATGGCCATGTCTGAACTGGGGTGGCGGAGTGAGCTAAAGAACGGTGATGGATTAAACCCAGATCAGTTGACTGGGGGTGAGTGTTTGTATTGTCAACGCTCCGTCCATCATCGCCTTTGGTTTTTCTCCAGTCTTCCCAGCACCATGTGCTTCATCCCCGTCTCTTGCCACCATACAGGAGGGTCCTGTGTGCAGCTCATCTGATTCTCCTTGCTCGGCAGTAGGAGCATGAGCAGCAGAGACCTGGTAAGTGCATTATATGCAATATGTGTCTGGAAGTATGATGTGAGTGAAGACAGGGCTGTTCCATTGTGTGTCCCGTGCCTCCATTCACCTATCCTGTGTCTATGCAGCAGTCATCATGGAGCAAAAGGCTCACTGTAGCGTATTGACTGTACAGGGCAGAGTGCATCCTGGGAGTTGTAGTTTCATCATAACAACTGGTTAATTGAGCCACACATGTGCATTTGTACATACATTTTAACTGCCAGCACTACTAACAGTGAACCAAGGGAATCATAACTGATGTGTGCATTGGATGTGGAATCGTGCAGACATTGTCCAGTGTGTGCATGAGAGGCCAATGGGTATTGGATGCTGTTACTTGCATTGCTTACGGTGTGTTTGGGTTCTGATTTAGACAGATCATCATGTGCCATGGTGTCCAGACAGACTTTGAGACCCTTGCCTCACTCTTAAGTGTTTCTAATTTTGCCAAGTGTGTCCACAGACACACATCTTACCCCCAGTGGCTTGTATGCCATTTTTCATGTACTGGTAGCTATAACAATGTGATACTATTGTTCACCAGTGCACAACACTACCTGATCAGTCTCCAAAACCAATCTGTTGCCCTTGATTGTCAGCTTTTGTGGGGGAATATCGAAAGGTTAGACTCACAAACTGCAAACCTAATTGCCCAGACCTCATTTGGATGTGTGACCCCCCATTCAGCATTTGTGTTGTTCCATACAATGCTACAAAGCAGATAACATTTTTCCAGATGTAAAAGCGCAGAGACTCCATATCACAGGCCCTTTTCAATACCATCTGGACTTCCTCTGATCTTCTTTTGTAGACTCGGTTTAGACCCTGTCCATGTAGCAGTGACAGGACACACAGGTCACAAGAATGCCAAAGTTGAGGGTTTTCCAGTACAGATGTGAAAGCCACCAGAAATTTTGTGAGATGTCCATGTCAGACTCAAATCAGGAGATGGCAGTGAACATACATGTAATTTAAGCTCATAAACACTGACAACTGTATAGTGTGATTAGAGGAGAACAAAGTCTGACCTTGGCTCATCTTGATATGTATCTTGTCCCGACTTGTACAGCTACTACATAATGATTTGTCTTACATTTCAGTGGGCTAAGCTGGCCAAAAGGAACAAATGCAGGTTCGGAACAGGACATCTTTGGTGCGCCGGCAGCTACGACCTCTTTCCACCAGTGAGGAAGAAGAAGATGAGGCCGGACCCTCAACATCAGGAGACAGGGGGATTGCGCCTACCAGACTGACCAGCAAGACAACTCTGGTGCTACGGACCGGGTGGAGGCTGAGGACATTGAAGTGAGGGGGAAGAACTGGACACCTCTGGTCAGGGGGGGTAGAGAGCTACTCTCCCCCAGATCATTCACCTGTTAGTTTTGCCGAGGTGTACCCGGGGCAGGTCACTACACTACTGGGCCTGCCCAGATCAGCCCCTCCCTAACTCTAGAGACCCCCACTCCATCCGGGCCTCCAGCTGCATCCCTTGCAACCAGTCCCCCTCATAGTAACTACCAAGTTGACACCAACATTGGCTCCAAACCTGAGGCACCACACCCCTCATGTTCAACCCAAACCCCTGCCAGTGCTGTTCCTTCTGTGGCTGTATCAGAGGACTTGATGTGGACATGTGAGCGTCAGCCAGACAAGTCTTCTTGCATCATGCTGCAGATGTGTCTAGAGGTGCGCATGATGTGAGAGGAAGTTCCCCAAGCCCTGGCCACACTCACTGCCAGTGTCAATTCCCTGACTGCAGTTATGTTGTCTTTCGTATCCCAACCTCTTTCCCATACCACCGTCAATGTCACCCCCTGTCCGTTGCCCCACACTGTTTCTCCCGTACTCCTCATGTGTCCCGACACTGTGTGGTGCCTGTTTCTGCACCGGCCAGCAAGTAGCCGGCATCAGAATCAGAGAATCTGGACATTGTGGTACTAGAGAATGAGCAGAAGGACACTTGACATGTTGGACAGATTTTTCTTTGTGGACAATTATTTACTTTTCCCCTTGTTATTAGAGTGGTTTCCCTGACGCTCCCTGACGTGCTATATTTATGTTGCAACACCCCAGTCCAAGTTCCCTTCTCCTTCTGCAGTAAGAACATAGGGGCATATTACCAAGCAATAGCGATAATTATCGCTATTGCTTGGTTAGAGACAAAATGTTACCGCTGAGCTGCAGCGATTTTTATCGCAGATAAACCTTGGTATTACCAAGGTTTATCACAAATGCGATTAAAAACGGCCGCAATGCATGAATATCGCTGAAAAGTCAGCGATATTCATGCATTACCGAGCTAATGCTCATAGCCATGTTATCCACCTCCCATTGGATAAAATGGCTAAGAACTGCTCAGGGCAGGTGTTAGCTTTTGGAGATATTCGCGCTTAGAGCGAATATCTCCAAAAGTTGGTAATAGGAGATAGCGATGTTAGCGACTGTTTCCAGTCGCTAACATTTTGGCACGCCCACTTTGCATGTCATTAGTGATAAATATCACTGACATGCAAAGTGGGGCCCAAGATGGTTGCTATCTCCTACTAGCTGTCGCTAACTGGTGTTAGCGACAGCTAGGTAATAGGGAGATAATTTTATCTCCGCTTTCTTGGCTTTTAAAGCCAAAAAAGCAGAGATAAACCCCCTTGATAATATGCCCCTCAATTTGTTTTCCTTTCTCCCTTCCAAGTGGACGGTTGTTGTTTTTCTAACCCCATACTTTTTTTTACATAAAATCTTATTTTGAATCATACTTTCTCTATCCAGTTTAACTTTATTTTGAATGTATTGCACAGAATATGGACATGTATTTTGGAAATCATCTGCTGTGCACATGATGGCTTGCTGCAATGATGGGATCACTTGTACATGTGTCACACAAACATCCCCACATCTCTAGGCCACCAAAATTGTTGAACATCAGTCTATTATGACATGATACGCAACAGAGGTTTGACTTGTGAAGAGAATTTCTTTTTCTTTACACAATTTCACACTGGTCAAAAAGTTCCTGGGATGTGATCAATGGGAATGGTGCTTGCAGCTTCGCAATTTCAGAGGTGAGAATCGCTGTGAGGGATCATGTCTGGGTTGTCGCCGAGGTGCAGGTTGGTGTGGGGCATCTGCCTGTACAGGGTGAAGTTCATGCGCAGGGCAGATAGTGTCTGTACAGTTGGTGTTTGTGCGTGGACAGGGGGTTGTTTTGCAGGTGGTGGTAGTGCCTGTTCAGGGGTTGGTGGTGGTTGTGCAGGTGGTGGGCATGCCTGTTCAGGGGGTAGTGGTGGATGTGCAGGTGGGTGGAGTGCTTGGATAGGGGGTGGTGGTGGGTATGTACCCTTGCTGTGGTCCTGTGCAGTTTGTGGTACAGGTGTATGGGTGTGATGTGCTTCAGGCAGATGTGATGGCCCCCCTCCCTGCTTTGACCGTGAAGGGAGACTTTGGATCACTTTCATCATGCCCTCCATCATCTTCATGGCAAAGCCATTGTGTCTTGAAATCCTTTCCCTTTGGATAAATATGATGTCTCTGACATTCTTGCACATGTCTTGCCAAGATCTATCCATCCTATCCAAAACATGGGTCTGTCTATCCACCACCTGAGGGAATTGGCGCAGAGCCTCAGACATGTCTGACAGGGTGGCCCCTATGGCACGAATGTTCTGCCTGCTGTTGGAAGAAGTCCTGCTCCCACTGGGCACCATGGCCATACGCAGGCCATCGATGAGACCGCCAGGTCCAACAGCAGGCGGCAGGGTGGCATGTGGATGCCTGTGCACAGGAGAATGATGCCCAGGGGATACTTGCACTACAACAGGGTTGGTACTTCCCTCAGATGATAGTGATGAAAAGGTCTGGGATTCACTGTTAAGGGAGGAGTGTGTAGGGGAACCACCACGTCTGTCCTAATTGTAATGGCTGTGAGGGAGTGACCTACAATGATAAGTGTGTTTGCAACTTTACATTTCTGCTGCCACATGTGATGCACTCAATTTCAGGCACAAAGGATGAGCACAAGCTGTGTGGGCCCTACCGTTGCAGAAATGTGTAGCACTATCATGATTGATCGCACATTCAACTTGAGCATGATGGGGGATGGTAGGCACTTGAAATGATCATCAGACTCAAATTCGGGTATTCCTGCCCGATATATAAGAGATTCCGGCCTGGAGGCGGAGGTTCCAGCCCGGTGGCAGAGATTCCGCTTCGGGTCTGGAAATTCCACTCCGGGTGCGGAAATTACGGCCCGAGTGCGGACGTAAAGTTAGTATTCGTGAGTGATTTCTGTGAATACCATGAATCGTAATTGCCTTCTGTGAATACCAAAAGTAGAAAGTTTAGGGTTTTCAGCAACATGCATCAAGCTAAAAACCGGTCGCAAACGGGCAGATTCTTAGAATCTGCCCCTTTGCGCCCGGTATTTTTGCATTTGGGATGCATCATCCCAAATGCGAAAATCGCAATTTAAGGAATCTCTAAATTGAGATTCCTTAAATTGCGATTTCAAAGTTTCATGTTGCGCACACACATGCCCTTAGGGCATGTGTGTGTGCAACATATGTACACAGATCAATGTCAGGGGTGCAACAGAGTGTCCTTTTGACACACTGGCACCCTTGAAATTGCATTCTCAATTTGCGATTCTCTAATTGAGAATCACAAATTGAGAATGTCTTCCCATTCATTCCTATGGGCCTTCAGGCCCATAGGAATGAGTGGGGAGGTATTCCTTAATTGCGATTCGCAATTAAGGAATGTTTAGAAATCGCAATTTTTTAAGCGATTTGTACATGCATAGGCTTTTGCGATTCCTTAATTGCGATTCCTTAAAAATCGCAATTAAGGAATCGCAAAAGTCAACATTGATGCATGTGCCTGTTTGTTTCAGATTAGTTCTGTGAATCTGCCCCAAAGACCGCTCAATACAAATTTACCCAGACTACACTAGAAAAGTACAGGACCTCCGCAATTGATTTCTTGGAGTCAAACAATGACTGCGAGAATAAAGCATCAACTACAGTCTAATGTTCCCAGCGAGGTTACGGGTACAATATGATGGCAGGGTCCATTTTTATGAAACCCATCAGGAAGCAATGGACTGGATGGTAGCACTGGGCCTGGATGATCGAGAACAGAGCAAGGAATGGTGCGAACAACAGGCAGGAATAGAAGACAACGCAGCCGATTCAGAAACACAAGAAACATAGACTACGAGACGTGTCCTGGTAGGAGCTGATGGTACATTACAGGCAGAGACAGCAACAATCCCACTGGAAAATCAGTACTCGCCGCTTTTCCTAGTACAAGAGACCCAAACTGATGGCACCCCAGAAGCCTAATAAAAAGGGATCCGATGGAGCAGCGTATGATATACCTAGATACTACAAGAGATTGCAAGAAAAACTATGAGTAGCCACACATGGCAAAGAGGGGGGAGAAGAGATAAAGGGAGCCAACATCCCGTAGTAAAAATAGGGAGGGGGAAAAAGAAAAGGAGGCGAAAAGGTATAGTTCCACCACAATAAACCATATAGGACAGCTAGTCCGCCACACTTGAGTGTATTTGCTGAGTCCACGACTCGGACGTGCAGGGGAGTCTGGCAGACTGGCCATACAACTGGAAGTACTTAGGGCCTCATTTATGAGGCAGTGCGTCACTTTTACGCCACCGGTGCGTCACTTTTTGTGGCGCACCAGCAGCGTAAAAAATGTGCCTTGTTGCACCATATTTACAAACTGACGCTTCTAGGCAGATGCGTCACTTTGTAAACCCCTGCGCTACATTATACCTATGCCAGGGGGGGCGCTCTGATGCAAGAAAGAGTCATAGAAGTGACGCAGTGAAATCTATAAGATTTCACTGCGCCACTTCTAGGACACAAATGCGTCAATTTCTGACGCCTGCCTCACAGCAGGTGTAAGACTGACGCAGACCCTTTCACATGGGGCTTGCCCCATGTGAAAGAACACATTGCTGGAGTTGCGTCACTTTTGTGACACACTCCAGCAATGCGTCACTTTTGAGCCATACAGATACGTCAGAAATATTGACGTATCTGTAATCCTAGCGCCATGATGCGTCATACTGTCAATATGACGCATCATTGGTGTGGCAAGGAGGGCGCAGTGAAAAGTGAGGCATCGCTGTTTTCACGCAGCGATGCGTCACTTTTCATAAACGAGGCCCTTAGTACTTTGTACTTAGTTGGGACATTGTTGTATTATTGAAGGAATGGGGGGTTCTCTAGGGAGCGGGGTGGACGTAGTACCATTGGGTTGGAGGTCCCCATCCTTAGGCCAATTGTTGAGCTAGTGGGATGGGGCGGGTAAATACAGGAATGCTTTATTTGCAGTAAACTATGAACAAAGAAGGGGTTACAATCTGTGATGGAGGGAGTCTGGTGATGTTGAAGCCAGTTCCACCCAAAGAAGGGAGCCTTCCCTAGACACTCGAGGGCACCCATGCGATAGCTCTGTGACATGAGGGAAACCAAACAAGAGTACGAATTTGTAACGTGGAATGTCTGCGGGTTAAATAACTTTGTTAATGTTAGAATTTCCGTGAAACACGGACAGTATCTGATACTTGGGTATATATATATATAACACAAGAGGAAAAAGGGTTTTATTACATGAATATGGGAAGGGTTGTCAGGGGACTGCATGTGTCTGTCCAGTTCTGGAACACATTGAAATTGTCCCTGATGGATAAAGTAGCTATGACCAAGATAGTAGTATTACCATGGTGTTTATATTGTGATGTATTCCTATAGGTTCTGTATCGATCCCCCTATTCCTGACCCTGTTCTGGTTAACAATTAACTAGCAGCCATCCCACAATGCAAAAACCGTTATATGATTAAGCCACACCACGGCACAGGAACGCGTTATCTGATTAGGTCATAACGCTTGCCATCTAATTAGGCAAGCACTATTCCTTCAGCCCCTGATAAGGCATACGGAGTTCTCAAAACAAATCAAACCTATGACAACCTGGGAAAATCCCTGCGGCCATTGTTTTGATTTCAACAAGAACTTCAGTAAAGAATGTGCTAACGACCAGTTCGTATGACATCCTTATTGACGTATCTATGTCCATCCTTACGTCAATCTCGGCACCTTACAGGTATAAATATTACCAACATTGCCTTAAGCAAACACACGCGGTGGTGACGAGATCGGAGCAGCGAGACTTGCCAAAGAGGCCAGCATAGAGCGGACCCCGCTGGCGCTGCCCCGCCTTCCTGACGCGCTGAGAACGAGACGCTGCTTTCTCCTGCTGAGAAATCCAGCTCCAGCGCTTCCAAGCAGCCCTTGCAGGCAGCTTGGAATATCAAGACCAAAGAAGAGAGATACCAGCCCTCAACCATTCTAGATCTCAGGTACAGAACTGAATAACCCCTTGCAGAGAATTCTTGAGTCAGTCACTTGGCAAAACAAACTTAACTTAAACTGCTACTTATCTACTCCCGCCCACGTATTAGGCTTAGGTCAGGTACACCGGGGTAGGCGTAGTTAGAAGCACCAGTTGAGTACGATTAGTCAAATGTATATATGTATGTATCTATTTTATCCATTTTAAATATCATATGGCTTAGAAACCATATCAATGCTTTTACAGTATTATTTTATAATTCTGCTTTTATTGTATGCACTTTACTTAACCATAAGTATTGCAATAATATCGATTCATTTCTCTTGTACGAGAAAAGAGACTGATCAATGAATAACATCTTTTATTGAACACGCCCGTCTCTTCCTTTTCTCTACACTCTGGTGAAACTAAGAATGCACTGAACTGACTGAGTAAAATAAGTTGTCTTTTGTTTTCACACGACTCTAGAGATACACTCTTGATTAGGGGAGAGCAAAGTTGTCATGTTCTATGGTTGTCAGAAACTAAGGGGCATATTACCAACCAATAGAGATAATTTTTGTCTCTAACTTGTTTAGAGACAAAACTTATCGACGCAAATCGGCGATTTTTATCGCAGATAAACCTTGCTATTATCAAGGTTTATCGCAAATGCGATAAAAAACGGCCGCAATGCATGAATATCGCTGAAAAGTCAGCGATATTCATGCATTATCGAGCAAATGCTCTTAGCCATGTTATCCACCTCCCATTGGATAACATGGCTAAGAACTGCTCAGGGCAGGTGTTAGCTTTTGGAGATATTCGCGCTTAGCGCGAATATCTCCAAAAGTTGGTAATAGGAGATAGCGATGTTAGCGACTGTTTCCAGTCGCTAACATCTTGGCACGCCCACTTTGCATGTCATTAGTGATAAATATCACTGACATGCAAAGCGGGGCCCAAGATGGTCGCTATCTCCTATTAGCTGTCGCTAACTGGTGTTAGCGACAGCTTGGTAATAGGGAGATCATTTTATCTCCGCTTTCTTGGCTTTTCAAGCCAAAAAAGCGTAGATAAACCCCCTTGATAATATGCCCCTAAATCCCTTCTTGTCTATCCAGGGAGGTTAAACTCCTCCTTGCCTATTCGAGAAAGTTTCTAGTGAACTCTGAGCTAGCTGGCAAACCCAAAACTTTAAGTCTAATATCGTCAATAGAAGACCTAGTTAACCTCCGTCCTAGGTCTATACTATTGAAGGTATTATTCCAATGCGCAGAGCCTATTGGGATAATAGGAACTACACTACATGGCGCCCAACGTTTGGAAAGGTGATAAATCTAACGCAAGTCATTAGAGTAACTCAGTCGTGCTTTTTCACACAGGACCCCTTTTTTTCCCATAATACTCCAAAGACGTCTGGAGTGGGTGAAAGGTCATATCCGCCAAACCTCGCAGGAGGAGACTCCTATGTATGGTTCTTGGTTTAGTCAACGTTGAAGGATACACTGTTCCAAAATATTGTGCATCTAATCTTTGTTTCCATAAGAAACCTGATCTGCAAATAAACGGAATAACCTTCCTGTCGGTAAAATGGTAGACAGTGAAGAAGAAAGAGAGACAGCTAGAATAACAGCTGAACTAATAGCAGCTGATACTACTCTGCAGGAAAATGACCCGGATATAATACTCATCCCGGTCAACATAAGAAAATCTATAACTTTAAAACTTATAGAAAATGGACTGACATCGAGAGGTGGTACAGTCATATTCGTAATTGAGGCACACGAATATCGGCAGACAGAGGTATTCTATTCATGGATACACTTTCCAGCAGCAAACGCTGTAACAAAGGACTTCCACTATTACAAAACAGAGGAACCTTCTAATGAGTACACTCCTTTCGAGGATGTGGAAGTACCACTTAAATTCCAAGAGCACCTGCTCTTGTTTAATGGCGCCCTAAAACATAATAATCACATCACCAGGCTCGGTCCACTAGGTAGACCAGGAGCAACGTGGCCGGTCCTAGCTGGATACACACCACATCCAGACATCGAAGGGATGTCTGCAGCAGCTCTTTTAGTACAACTAAAACAATTAATAAAAGTACATAGACAATTAGTCCAATATGTAATGCGGACTTCAACAATCCAACCGGCAATCAAAATTCCACAGCTGACCCCTCATCAGGGGAACACAAATAAAATTACACCACAGAACATACAGTCCTGTCTAGGTAAAGTACCCGCAAAACGGGAACAAATACCTTTCTGGCTAGCACAAAAAATCACTCAAATAGAGGCGGTGTTTCCAGACATCACTCCTCTTGAGAAACACAGGATTCTGACTATCTGTCTTCCAATGGGAATCGCACCACACGTGGAGGATTGTGACACTTGGGGTACAGTCTTTGCTTCCATCTACACAAAAACACATGGTGTACCATCCATGTCAGTAATACCAGATGTGCTAAAACAAATTCAAGATGAATATGGTCCAGAACCTGCTTTAACTCTTGGTATGAAATTACTAAAAGACTTCAAGCAGGTCTCGGCCATATTATTAGCCAACATAAAGGGAGAAGCAGCAAACGTGGCGATCCGCCAAAGGTTAAAAGAAACAGATATAGCAGACCAACCAACTGAAATTGCCAGAATCATAGAAAAATCCTATGAAGAACTAGGAAGAGATAGTCTGGGTGGAATACCGGTGAAACCACAACTGATTGAAAGTCCTGAAAAGGTATTCATTAAAAATAATTTAACAACACAAAAAAAGAGCTGGGAAGGAAATAAACAATCCTATCCTAAAGAAAAAAGATTCCAGACCAGAGGAAGGTCTCCTCGGCGGAGAGAAAGATCTCCTGACCAAGGACGTAAGTCTCCCCAAAGGGAGCCCTCTGTGAAAAAATACAACCTTAGAAATAGGGATAATATAAAGAAACCTGATAGATATCAAGATAATGATACACGTCCCTCTCAATCTTTTCAGACTTCCTCGCAGAAATCGGAAAGAAGAGGACGATCAGAACACAGGGAAGAGCACGTCAAGTCCAAAGACAAGGAACCTGCTCATCCAAATAAAAAATTACAATTTCCAAAAAAGAAGGTAGCCAGCATTAAAGTAATCAACAATGCCGAGAATACTGAGGACACAACTGAAAAACGTTGAATGGGCTCAGACAATGCTAGACAGCGCAGCAGAAGTGAGCATAGCTCGCAAAGTCCTTATGAATCATCTGGAGACAGTGGACACGAATGAATACATTCAGGTGGAAACTGCCGATACCAGAGTTAGCAAACCTCACAAAATATATGAAATAACATTACGTATAGAGGGGGATAAGACTAGAAAAATAAGGGGTCTATTTTGGGATAATCTTTCCAAGGGCTATGACATCCTTCTAGCTGAACGAGACTGGCCACCCGAGTTTGTCAGGGAGTGCCCTCATGGCGAAGAAATAATTATGCCTGCCTTCTCAAATCATATTCCAATTCATAAAAAATATACACTTGCAAGAAAGTGGGCAGTAGCTCTAGCTCCTGCTTTATATAAAAATCATGTAGGATGGGATAAGGACTCTCCTCCTCATAAAATCCAGTTAAAATCACAACCTACTGCACAAAGGCAGTACCCAATTAAGCAAGAAGCTAAAAAACAGGTAAAAGAGATCCTAGATCAACTTGAATACCAGGGGGTGATTGAAACTTGAACCTCACAAATGAACAACCCTTTGTTTCCTGTGGCCAAACCAGACAATTCATATTGTCTTGTTTTGGACTACAGACACCTTAACTCATGTTGCAAAACTTTTGCAGTACAAAATTCGCATAGTGCTGCGCTAATGAATAACATAGTGCGCAAAAAATACAAAACAACATTAGACATCTCTAATGGATTCTTTTGTCAAAATATAGCACCAGAGAGCAGATATTTGACTGCGTTCTCGGTAAATGGCTCGCAAAAAAGTTTCTGCCGTTTACCCCAGGGGCACAAGAACAGCCCAGGATTATTCTCAGCGAGAGTAACAGAATTACTACAAACATATGATGACGAGGCATTATCCTATGTCGACGACATTTACCTAACAGATGATGACTTGGATACTCACTTGAAGAGAGTGAACACCATAATACTTGGGTTCGCATCAGAGGGTTACAAATTCAACTTTAAAAAGTCAAGAATTGCCCATCTGACAGTCCTGTTTCTAGGATATGAATTATCAAGTGAAGGCAAAAGCCTGGCTGACAATTTCCTAGAGAAATGTGCTGTACTCCAAGCACCTAGAACACTAAAAAACTTACAATCAATTCTAGGCTTCCTAAATTTCGGAAGAACATACATTGCAAATTACGCAGAAAGGGTCAAACCCCTTTATGATCTAATAAAACCAGATTTTAAAAGAATCAATTGGACTCAAAAACACACAGAAATTTTGAGATCTTTACAAACAGACATGTTAATTAAAACAAAATTAGAAACACGTGACAACACACGCAATCTTGTGATTCGAGTCATCCCAGGAAGATGCGGATTCACATACCTGACCTCTAATGAGGGAGAAAAGGTACCTATTGCATATAAATCACACTTGTACACAGAAGCTGAAAAGAAGTCCAGTATTAAAGAAAATATTGTTCATGCAGTTCAAACGGCTATAACAAGAGAAAAAGACAAAGCTGACGGTAGACGTATCACAGTCAGAACAGCAGAGTCAGCCTTTGAGGCATTAACAACCCCATGTAATTTACCAACAACAGCGTTGAATCCAGAATGGATACAATGGGTGAATTCAATTACAACTGACAGAGTAAAATACTACTTTGATCCAGAATTAAAAGAATTAAAATATCTAGAATATGAAATGACATACCCTCTGCCAATCGACATTCGGCCCTTACGACAGTACGCCTGTGTAATCTATACAGACGGCCATGCTCAACCACCAGGGTGGGGAGAACAAGCATATAACCCCACATGTGAAATCACAAAAGAAGTGTGGCACGGAGGGAAACTGAGACCTCTGCTAATAAAAACACACTCAGTAGAAACTAATTCAGAAGAACAAACTGAAATAATAGCATTGAAAATGGCGCTAGATAATGCAGATCGCGAATTCCCGACACTTATAGTGTCCGATTCATATTACTGCGTCAAATCATATAACAACGATTTGCAGAAATGGATTCAAAACGGTTACAAAGATGACACAGGTGCAACAATAAAGCAAAAAGTGCTTTGGAAACAAATAGTTCTTTTACAGAAAGAACTACCAAAGACTCACGTGATACACTCACTGAGTCATCAGCGTGATGGCGTTCACGTTGCAGGGAATTCATTGGCTGAGACAGCCACAACGGTAGCAACTGAATCGGCTTCCGTAGTTAGAAAAAAGCGTGCAGTAAAATACATTGATGGTGAAACAGTGCGGGCGGTGAAAACGTCATCAAAAGGCGACTGCTCAGCGCTACCGATCAACTATCCACTCAATTATACATACATAATTGATGCAAACTCCGTTCCTTTTGCTCGAATCCCTGGAGTGGGGGATAGAGTAATTCCAAACACGGACAGGAGAGGCTTGTTAATAGCAGACGCACATATGGGTGAGGGTCTCAGACACCTCAAACTAAAAGATTCTCTGGAAGAATTACAATCAAAGTACTGGTGGCCAGGCATGAGCCTGCAGCATCACATTTTTGTAAAGAAATGCCCTGACTGCAACAGAGAACGCAGTGCCGAGAGAAACGGTATATTACCATGGCGTTTCACTCCAGAATGGGTCAACAATAAAAATTAATGCGTCCAATTAACACATAAAGACTAGTTTCCACTTGTAATGTAGACCCCAGCACTCGGCTGACGTCTGGACTGTTATAAAAAGATTTGCGAGTCTATAATGGCATATACGCTAGAAGCATGCTACGTTTGACAAATGTTTTTTCCTCTTGCCCTAAAGCGTATGGAAAAACATGGCCAAATGAGCATAGCATAGCGGGACTCTTCTCACTTCCTACCTGAGGGAACGGGATGGTGTAAAGAAAAAACCAAAGGCATAGAGCAATCTATAACAGCGAAGGTATTAAGTTCGGGAGCTGGGTGGGTCAAACATCTAATAAGTGTCCAACGTAGTCTAAACAACCTGCCAAGAAATTCTCTGAGGGGATTCAGTCCGTACGAATTATTGTTTGGGACTAGAATGATGGTCTTAGATCTTGACAGTCAGACTTCAGTGGTTAAAGAAAAAAGCTTTGATATCAAAGATCGTTTGGCTATTTTACAGGACTTAAACGAAACAAGGAAAGACCCGAGCAACATAAAGTTGAAACAACAGCCAACAACCACTGAAGAAAAAACACCTGTCCCAGCAAGACCTGTCTGGATTCCAAAAGTCGGGGATCTAGTCAGAGAAAAGATCGCGGTAAAGAGGGAATTTGGGCCTTCTTACAGAAAAGCAGTTCCTGTCTTGTCTATCAACGGGACAAGATCAGTAGTACTACCGCCCCTTGCTGGTAAAAAGGAGAACAGAGTTGTATCAATCGACCTGGTAAAACCACAATCATGTGGCCGATAACAAACAGTAGGCCAAGTGGACTCCCGATAAGTAGTAGAACACCAAAGTTTGCTACAAACACAGAGGTTCAATCTAAGAGGCTACTCACATTTGAAATGCCTACAGAACAACGACAAGGACTATGCAACAATGCTATGGAACTTAAACCTCTAAAAACCCAAATAAAAACATTTAACAGAGACACACCAATCTATAATGAAGTAACAAATGACTATGCTGCTGCAACAAAACACACTAATAAAGCAAACAGTAATCCTGAAGCAATTGAAACAATAGACAGAACGGCATCCGGCTACTTCATCAACTTCAATGATTCATCTGAAAATCTGAGTGAATCAAAGGAACAGACATCAACAAAAACCTTTAAAGATAAAGCTAAGGAACTTTTTAAAGAACTGAAAGAAACCTATCTGATTTCTCCATGGATTGAATTCTGGGTGGCCTTAGGTGCACTTATCCTCATACTTTGGCTCATCATGGTACTATGTTTGGGACATTTCATTGAGGGAAAATATGCTAAAATGGACACAGCAAGCCAGAAAATCAACTTGGTCCTCAAACCACACACGTCTTCACACGTCGAGAAAAGAGAACTTTCTTCAGTCAACTTTACAGCCAATCCTATATCCGGTGGAGTAGCATGGGACAATACTGATTATGAAATCTATGGTCCGGTTGAAATCCTGAAGTATCCACATCAAATCAAGATCTCATTGAGTGACTTTGTAAAACCAAGCTCAGTTGCTGATGATTGGGACTTTGAAAGTATAAATGATATGATGTCTGACCTAGTGATGTCTGCTAAAGTTACAAAACATGATTATTTGCAGGGTTCGTCTAATTATGGTAAGATGTTCTGCTATAATCACTTTAGTAACCATTATCTGCATAAATCTGCACAACCTAGAAATGTTTTAAATTATAATCAATGGGAACACTGTGCAACCCCTCCAAAAGGTAGCTCAAGAACTTTTTATGACAAATATTCATATTTTTCAGGGTTCAACACAAGTAATGCAGAAACATTTTATTTCAAATTGTCAAATAAGACAGGTACAAAGACCATGCTTACAAACACTAAATTGATATATTCAGACTCATTTTTTGAGCAAATGAGTACATTTGGTTTTGATTATTGGGACAAAAATGTTGAAGTAAAAAGTGTTTGGGGTACAAAAGAATGGCAAGTACAAGGTATAGAATCATTGTTTAGAGCCTGTATGATCCCAGAACAAATTATATTCTTGAATGACACTATTCAACAAACTACCTGTCTTGGCCTAGCCAAAATCAAAGACTTAAACAAACCGTCTATTCCAAAGCCAACAATAAACAGTAATAGCTCTATAGATGAGGAGATAGACGTAAACCATATATTAAGCCAAAACAGAACACATCCTGATTGGAAACAGTGGTTGATCTGGCCCACAGATACTAATAACTGTCAAGACAGATTCCTGAACAAAATACAGGGGTTCACATTGACCAGGCCAGACCCTAGATATTCCCAAAGACAACACCCAGGGATAATTCCCACGTACAGTGTGGGCAAGCTCTGCCTTCAATGGCTACAAACATCCACACTGGCAGAAATTAAGCAACACCTAACTTTACTTACTGATGGTGCTGACTTGCGTGATTTCATTATGGGACCGAGCAAACAGCGTCAGAAACGCTTCATAGCAGCCTCTGTATATGCAGCTTATAACGAAGCCTGGAAAATAACTCAAATTGAAACATCAGAGAGAATACGGGAAATTGACCGTATTAATTTGGAAAAATCACTTTCTGTAGTGGACAATGGGTTAATGACTGTCCTCCAGAATATACTCTTTGGACAGCATTGTGTCTTCAGCAATCGACATAATATCGCAAGACTTACTGTTGTTACAACACGGTCAGTCCCAATTGCGTTCTATTGTACAGCTTGGCTGGACGTTACAAAATCTGCGTTCAGGCTATGTGCCTTGGCGTTTAATCAACACAACGTCACTATTCGATATCTTTAACCTTACTGATAAACAAATCAGTATGGCACAGAAGGGTGCTGATTATACAATCCTGAGCATTGAGAAACTCGAGAGATTACCATTGACAATGTCAGAACGACCTGTCAGTGAATGGATAATACATGGGATAATTAATATTCCAATATCTACTTTCAGGTTTCAATATTGCAAAAAATATATACAGGCTGGCATGTACAAAAGATTGGGTAAAGGGTACATTAAGTCAACATGGAACTTGCCCTATTCACATGCATGTGTCAGTAATAAAGGCCAGAAAGTGTTTCTTAGTGGCAATAATTGTGCGATGTCACTAAGCGGTACACTTCTGTGTAATGGTATTAGTTTACACGGAGCCTGTGAAGGGTCCTCAAACAACCTTTCATGCCACCAGCTAGGCATACCTGCAACACAAATAGAACCATTCTTTAGGAGACTATCGAACGGGAGTTACATTGTAATTGTAGACCGCAGATGTTGTAGTCTGGTGCCCGGAATACCTAATCTCATAACTACGACTGCGAAGGTCATGTGCTGTGAACGAGTATTGTTCCCCAGCGCAATGCCAGACAGGGAGGCAAGGTTATGGCCGAATTTGAAAATTGCTTCTATTCGAATTGATACTTTAAGCAGAATGAAAACAGTGCTCCTTCAGACGCCGACCAGGCTCACGTCATCAAAAGAAACGTATGATCTCCAAGTTGCAAGGACAACGGCAGAGATTCATTCATTGTTATCAACTAATTCCCCCATACATTTCGCAGAAATCCTGAACGAAATCTTAAATATTTCTGATACCAGTGGAGTCTCAAATGTATTTAAGACAGTGTTTTCGGGGGCTTTAACACCATTTAAAGCCATTCTGGGTATTTTTCCGGACTTCGTCCATTCCATCTTTGGTGGACTTCCTCTCCTTTTGGGAATAGTGGCAGGAATCCTATTTTTGATCCTGTTATTTCGCTATGGCAGACCGTGTCACAGACAAAACACCTGCGACAAGGGAAGAAACAATCCTAGCCATTGGATACCGGGACCGGATATCTAAGATCCTTGGACTATCCCGGCTTAGAGACCTGAACATGACTTGGTTTCTTTCATTTAGACCAATGTGGCAAAGATGTGTTTTACCTGTATTAAGGTGCTTGCTATGCGGAGAAGAATGCGTGTTGGACACCTGTCTGACGCTACAATCGGATGCGCCAATGGATGCAGAAACTTTGTTGGGTCCGGTCACGGCTCATGCATTGTGCTCTCCCCAGCGGCTACCAATCCTGATGACGGCATTCGTGGAAACTTCACCACTACGATTGAGGGGTAGTAAGGTTCAAGATGAAAGCAGCATCGATCAGGTACGACCTTCTGTCAGCTATGCTGATCAAAACATCAATGGAGGCAATCATGCTCATGAATGCATGGTGACCACTTTTTCAGAGCTAGTGGAACTTTCACAGGAAGCTGTTGACAGCTTTTTCGACAGTCTAAACGATATGATGTTCTCACCAGAGCAGAAATAATGACTTTTGAGCAAGCTAGCACGCGGCGTTCCAACCACCATGAATTTGGCCTTCAACTTTAATGATAAAGTAACGTGAACAATTTTTCTCCAGTCTACGCACAGCAGATTTTTTTCACAAACTCCCAAAATATTTTTATGGTTTTTCGGGGCACTTATCTTCTGCTTAAAGTAGAAACTATTCTTAGAGAACTAAATTTCTATTTTTAGGAACTTTAGAGACATTAGCTGTCTTCTGGCATGTTCATGGATATTTTATTTTGTGATGAAATGGTCTCGCATTTTTTTCTTCTGTATTAAGAGCCATTTATGTGTTATTTTCATATCTTATTAATAATGATGTATAAATATGTGTGATTAATTTAGCATTCCTCTACTGCTTATGTGCATATAGTGCATATGAATATATTTTTCTCGTGTATTACATAATTTCGAAATGCATATGGATGTATTTTGGGGTGGTACGGTATACACATACGTCACTGTATATTTACTACGCCTAGATTTGTAAACATGGACATAGTCTGCGTGGAGTGGGTGTGATGTATTCCTATAGGTTCTGTATCGATCCCCCTATTCCTGACCCTGTTCTGGTTAACAATTAACTAGCAGCCATCCCACGATGCAAAAACCGTTATCTGATTAAGCCACACCACGGCACAGGAACGCGTTATCTGATTAGGTCATAACGGTTGCCATCTAATTAGGCAAGCACTATTCCTTCAGCCCCTGATAAGGCATACGGAGTTCTCAAAACAAATCAAACCTATGACAACCTGGGAAAATCCCTGCGGCCATTGTTTTGATTTCAACAAGAACTTCAGTAAAGAATGTGCTAACGACCAGTTCGTATGACATCCTTATTGACGTATCTATGTCCATCCTTACGTCAATCTCGGCACCTTACAGGTATAAATATTACCGACATTGCCTTAAGCAAACACACGCGGTGGTGACGAGATCGGAGCAGCGAGACTTGCCGAAGAGGCCAGCACAGAGCGGACCCCACTGGCGCTGCCCCGCCTTCCTGACGCGCTGAGAACGAGACGCTGCTTTCTCCTGCCGAGAAATCCAGCTCCAGCGCTTCCAAGCAGCCCTTGCAGGCAGCTTGGAATATCAAGACCAAAGAAGAGAGATACCAGCCCTCAACCATTCTAGATCTCAGGTACAGAACTGAATAACCCCTTGCAGAGAATTCTTGAGTCAGTTACTTGGCAAAACAAACTTAACTTAAACTGCTACTTATCTACTCCCGCCCACGTATTAGGCTTAGGTCAGGTACACCGGGGTAGGCGTAGTTAGAAGCACCAGTTGAGTACGATTAGTCAAATGTATATATGTATGTATCTATTTTATCCATTTTAAATATCATATGGCTTAGAAACCATATCAATGCTTTTACAGTATTATTTTATAATTCTGCTTTTATTGTATGCACTTTACTTAACCATAAGTATTGCAATAATATCGATTCATTTCTCTTGTACGAGAAAAGAGACTGATCAATAAATAACATCTTTTATTGAACACGCCCGTCTCTTCCTTTTCTCTACACTCTGGTGAAACTAAGAATGCACTGAACTGACTGAGTAAAATAAGTTGTCTTTTGTTTTCACACGACTCTAGAGATACACTCTTGATTAGGGGAGAGCAAAGTTGTCATGTTCTATGGTTGTCAGAAACTAAATCCCTTCTTGTCTATCCAGGGAGGTTAAACTCCTCCTTGCCTATTCGAGAAAGTTTCTAGTGAACTCTGAGCTAGCTGGCAAACCCAAAACTTTAAGTCTAATATCGTCAGTAGAAGACCTAGTTAACCTCCGTCCTAGGTCTATACTATTGAAGGTATTATTCCAATGAGCAGAGCCTATTGGGATAATAGGAACTACACTACAATATGTTATGCAGGGGTTGCTCTATGACCTACTGCGTGGGATATTTAAAGAACTAGAAGCCCCTTTGGTAAAGCTACTCTGGAATGGGAAATGCTGTAGGGTGGGACTGGACACAATGAAGCAGATGTGGGATAAGGAGGGACTGGAGGTACCTGATTTGGAGTTTTACTACTTGTCATCGTAGCTCCAACATGCAATACATTGGTTAGACACAGACCCTAATTGGGAGAGCACTCTATTGGCTGGATCCTACAGAGAGCATCAATGGGATACCCTGCTCATAAAAGGCAGGGGACTGCGAGAGTTGATCACTTCACTAATACAACTACTGGCCAGGATCTGGGACAGCATAGTACAGACTGTAAATAAAAAGGTACCCTATGCGCCAGATTTAGATATTTGGATAGTACCCCAGTTTGCCCAGGCAGCACAAATAATGTCAGTGGGGAAATGGAAAGATGGGGGCTGGTTAATGATGTCGGACTTGAACCCTGACGGTAGGTTTATCACGCTTCAAGACGCGATAGAAACATGTGCGCTGGGTGAAGGGCAATTCCTGAAGCATGCAAAACTGGTAGCCACGGCGAGACAACTATGGCCAACATTCCCGGAGGCCCCAGACCTTACTCACACACTAGATACAATGATCACAATGCAACTAGAAGCTAGTTAAGGAGGGCGAGTGGGAGTAGTTATGAGTTACAGTTCACTTTATTTGTTGTATAAAAAACAAAATATGCTACAGAGGAACGACGAAGGAAAAGTACATCATGATAGATGAGAATTTGTTAGACTGCTATCAGTAACGTCACTGTATACCCCAGAATGTAAATGGATGCTGATTGTAAAAGAAAAACCAATAAAGAAATGTTTTTAAAAAACTAAAATCTGTCTTGTTGCGTTGTGCCAAATCTTAGTAAATCTGGACCCGAGTTATTATGTTAAACCAAAAACTCAACATCCAGTTGCCCAGCTCTTACATTAACAGCAACTTTCAGCTGGGAATTTGTTTGTGTGACCAGGGTACTTTAATATTAGATTCCAAGCGAAAAGTCACAACCTCACACTCTCTTTAAAAAAAATAGAAGTGAAGTTGATCACAGATAATAGGCCTGTTTCAGGGTACTGTGCATGCCCATGGATTTCTACTCCTAGGGGAAGCATCCTCCACTCCATATAACCCACAAACAATATAAATAAGGTCAAACGTGAGGGATCCTCATTACTAATAAGCTGACCAAAAGAATAACTTCACTTGTGATGTTATGATATCCCAAAAATGTTTTGAAATCTTTTGTGGGAGAGGTGAGTTTTGCACTTGTGCTACCTTGGTAATTAATATCAGAAGAAAATCAAAATAACTTTACAGAAGCATGTCTACATTATGGATCCAAAGTGTGAACACGCCTCTCCAAATAACAATTTTGAAAGTATGCACAAACCCAAATTGCAATTTGGTTACATTACCGAATTGCAATGTGGGCTCTGTGCTCTGGGATCTGACCCTGTGCCCCATGGGAACAGTCCAGCCCGAACTGCCAAGCCAAGTCCTCCCTGGACTGGAAACAAGCTTCATAGGACCAGGATAGCTTGATTCCAGTGGCATGGAGAGCAAGGGACTCACGTCTGAGCATTCCCGTCTGACTCGGGGTGACAAATGCAAAAACAACAGTTGATGGACAGAATGCAGAACAATGTCATACATTCACCCTAGTGAAGAGATCTGGACCTAAATCCATCGTTTTTTTGCTCACCATGCCATTCCAGTTTCAAACCCAGCCATATGTAAATCAGTCTTGCCCCTGTGCCGCATGGGAACAGTCCAGCCCGAACTACCAAGCCAGGTACTCTCTATGGACTGGAAACAAACATTGAAGTACCGGTTTCGGGTTTTCAGCCCTCATCAGCCAGGATAGTTTGATTCCAGTGGCATGGAGAGCAAGGGACTCACGTCTGAGCATTCCCGTCTGACTCGGGGTGACAAGTGCAAAAACAACAGTTGATGGACAGAATGCAGAACAATGTCATACATTCTCCCCAGTACAGAGATCTGGGCAGAAATCCATAGTTTTTTTGTTTGCCATTCCAGTTTGAACCCAGCCATATGCAAATCAGCCTTGACCCTGTGCCCCATGGGAACGGTCCAGTCCGAACTGCCAAGCCCGGTCCTCCCTGGACTGGAAACAAGCATCCTATGACCGGTTTCGGACTTTCAGCCCTCATCTGCCAGGATGTAGGATGCTTGATTCCAGTCCAGGGAAGACATGGCGTGGCAGTTCGGGCTGGACTGTTCCCATGAGGCACAGGGTCAAGACTGATTTGCATATGGCCATGTCTGAACTGGGGTGGCGTGGTGAGCAAAATAACGATGGATTAAACCCAGATCTGTGACTGGGGGTGAATGCTTTGCCAATGTGCAACATTCCGTCCATCATCTTGTGTGTTTTGCTGTTCGCCCTATGTGGGAAGGGTTTGCCCATACGTGGGTCCCGTGCTCACTAAGCCACTGGAGTCAAGCTATCCTGGCTGATGGCGGCTGATAGCCAGAAACCGGTCCTAGGATGCTTGATTTCGGTCCAGGAAAGACATGGCTTGGAAGTTCGGGCTGGACTGTTCCCATGAGGCACAGGGTCAAGACTGATTTGCATATGGCCATGTCTGAACTGGGGTTGCGTGGTGAGCAAAATAACGATGGATTAAACCCAGATCTGTGACTGGGGGTGAATGTTTTGCCAATGTGCAACATTCCGTCCATCATCTTGTGTGTTTTGCTGCTAGCCCTATGTGGGAAGGGTATTCCCAGACGTGGGTCCCGTGCACACTAAGCCACTGGAGTCAAGCTATCCTGGCTGAAGACGGCTGATAGCCAGAAACCGGTCCTAGGATGCTTGATTCCGGTCCAGGGAATCATGGTTTGGCAGTTCAGGCTGGACTGTTCCTATGAGGCACAGGGTCAAGGCTGATTTGCATATGGCCATGTCTGAACTGGGGTGGTGAGCAAAAAAATGATGGATTTAGGCCCAGATCTCTGTACTGGGGTGAATGTATGACATTGTTCTGCATTCTGTCCATCAACTGTTGTTTTTGCATTTGTCACCCTGAGTGGGACGGGTATGCTCAGACGTGAGTCCTGTGCTCTCCACGCCACTGGAGTCAAGCTATCCTGGCTGAAGACAGCTGATAGCCAGAAACCGGTCCTAGGATGCTTGATTCCGGTCCAGGGAAGACATGGCTTGGCAGTTTGGGCTGGACTGTTCCCATGAGGCACAAGGTCAAGGCTGATTTGCATATGGCCATGTCTGAACTGGGGTGGTGTGGTGAGCAAAGAAACAATGGATTTAGGCCCAGATCTCTGTACTGGGGTGAATGTCTGACAATGTTCTGCATTTTGTCCATCAACTGTTGTTTTTGCATTTGTCACCCCGAGTGGGACAGGTATGCTCAGACGTGAGTCCCCTGCTCTCCACGCCACTGGAGTCCAGCTATCCTGGCTGAAGACGGCTGATAGCCAGAAACCGGTCCTAGGATGCTTGATTTCGGTCCAGGGAAGACATGGCTTGGCAGTTCGGGCTGGACTGTTCCCATGAGGCACAGGGTCAAGGCTGATTTGCATATGGCCATGTCTGAACTGGGGTGGTGTGGTGAGCAAAAAAACTATGGATTTAGGCCCAGATCTCTGTACTGGGGTGAATGTATGACATTGTTCTGCATTCTGTCCATCAACTGTTGTTTTTGCATTTGTCACCCCGAGTGGGACGGGTATGCTCAGACGTGAGTCCTGTGCTCTCCACGCCACTGGAGTCAAGCTATCCTGGCAGAAGACAGCTGATAGCCAGAAACCGGTCCTAGGATGCTTGATTCCGGTCCAGGGAAGACATGGCTTGGCAGTTTGGGCTGGACTGTTCCCATGAGGTACAGGGTCAAGGCTGATTTGCATATGGCCATGTCTGTACTGGGGTGGTGTGGTGAGCAAAAAAACGATGGGTTTAGGCCCAGATCTCTGTACTGGGGTGAATGTCTGACAATGGTCTGCATTTTGTCCATCAACTGTTGTTTTTACATTTGTCACCCCGAGTGGGACAGGTATGCTCAGACGTGAGTCCCGTGCTGTCCACGCCACTGGAGTGAAGCTATCCTGGCTGAAGATGGCTGATAGCCAGAAACCAGTCCTAGGATGCTTGATTCCGGTCCAGGGAAGACACGGCTTGGCAGTTCGGGCTGGACTGTTCCCATGAGGCCCAGGGTCAAGGCTGATTTGCATATGGCCATGTCTGAACTGGTGTGGTGTGGTGAGCAAAAAAACGATAGATTTAGGCCCAGATCTCTGTACCGGGGTGAATGTATGACATTGTTCTGCATTCTGTCCGTCAACTGTTGTTTTTGCATATGCACAGACTTGGTGGCACCACATCATAGGGAGTATACTGACTTCAGCTCAGCCATACACATCATCCTCAACCAGTACGTCAATAGGAAAGTACGTCAACGAGAAAGTATGTCAACAAGAAAGGAGTACTACGGGCCTTGCTCGTGGAGGACGTGATGGTCGTAGCAGGTTGCCCTGGTCGGGGGCATCGGGCCTGGAGCTTGCACCGGCATGTGGTGGGCCCTCTTCGACACACGCCGGTGTCGGCAGGTGGGCATTGAGGACTGGGTGAACAGGTGGGGGTACGACTGGTTCCGGGACCAGCATCCCGGGGTACAGCAGTCACACAGGATTGGTGGCAACCCCGCTCACGGCGTCGACTTCATGGCGGGCTGAGAGCTGTTGCCCTGGCAGAGATGTTGGGCATTCCAGAAGTGACCCACGCCCAGAGCTACATGCCTTTTATTCACACCCACTCTGCCCACGCTTATGGGGGGACGTAACAAGCTACATTTCCGCATTCCTTCCCACTGGCTGGGGTGACATGGTTGCGTCCGCTGTCCACTACACTCCATACACCACCGGCGTGTGTCAACATGGATATGTGTGTGGTCTGCATATTGCAGTCTGTCCAGCACATCCACGCCACTCTTGGCATTGTGTACATTCTCATTCATGGGTCACTTGCCTCCTTCGCACATGCCTGGTCCCCACCTCTTCCCACATCCTGCTATTGTGTAGCTGTGGCGCCCTGCCGTTGATGGCTAATGTACATGGCTGGCCCAGGTTGCCACAGTAAGTTGTTCTGTCGTGTCTGGTGGGTGTGAATGTTGTATGTGAGCTTGTGAGATGTGCATTTCCAGTGTTCTGAGTTGCATGATTGTGGAGTTGAGGTGTGTCCTGATTTCATTTGGTATTGGCCAACGAGCAGTGCATTTCCGTTGGTGCCATCCTTGTAGCGCAGGTTGATGATGGACTGTCGGAAGGTGTAGAGCTCATGTACACTGCCTGGGGGGTTGGTGGTGACGTTGGCAGGGATTCCTCGGTGGTCCAATATTGCCTGGACATTGGTGGGATATGTGCGCTTTCTGTGGCGCTTATTGTGTGTAGTGTTGCCAAGGGGCACAAGTAGGACATGTGTGCAGTCAATTGCCCCCTTACAGGTGCGAGAAGACAGCTGTAGTGTAGATGCCTTGCTTGGTCTCCGGCTGTTTCTGCGCAGTGTGTGAAAAGTATAGATAGTGGGGTACCAAGCTGATGGTGTCATCCATGGTACCGACAGCCTGTGTGCAATGGTGGTCAGAATGCGGAGGATGGTTGATATTTTGTGCTTGTGGTAGGCTATGACATTCTCTGGTGTTGGGTCTGTGAGGTTAGGGCATTTTTTAATGATCGCTGACTTTGTCTGCGCTGATTCAATGTTGGTCGGGGGCGGTGGGGGTCCAGAGGGGTGGGGGATGGTCCTGGGGTGGTGGATGTTGTGGCCCTCTTGGGTGTCGGGCCGCATGTTCAGTGGCTCCATGGCATCTTTTGTCTCCAGATGTTGCTCTGGGCCGGCCTCCCTTTTGTGGTGCAGGCTGTGGTCCAACTTTACACTAGGTCAGAGCAGGTGTTAGTTTCCTGCTGCTAACGCGTCTTGTATGCTTTGTGATCTTATCGCAGATCTTGCTGGTCGTTGAGAATGTTGCGGAGTGGTGTTGTCACTGCTTTTTGCTCGGGAATGCCTACTCCGCATCTCATTAGTGATAGTTGCGGGGGTCATCTGTGGCGATGTTTATTGCGGCTACTAATGCAGGTAAACTGGTGCTATCGGCTGTTAGCACCAGCTTGTGAATGGGGTGATACATTTATCGCGACTTTAGCTCCGATAAAGTGCTGTTAACTCGGCTTTGGCTCCTTGAGAATATGCCCCTCAATCTCTTATGAAATACATTTATTAGCATTTCAAATGCTTATTTTGCACATAAATAGGTACCAGTGCAAGGTACTACTAAGGAGATTATTGCACCATTACAACTGCTCCCTACCAAACATCAGACTCCGTTAAACATGCCAAAGCTGTAAGGATGGCATGGACATGCTAGAATTACTTTGTAAATATAAAATCAATTGGTAAGGTAATACTCAGCTGACAAATAGGCAGACAGCGCCACTTTGTGTTGGACTGGGTGACAAGCACTGTCAAACTCTGCAGATGATGCACACGGATCCAGAAGCATGTGTCCCAAGATACAATGCACTGACTGCGCCAATACACAGCAAACACTCTACTACTTGTGACTAATTTAACGTGGCTGTAGATTCATCTACCATATTTCACTTATAACTTGTGCTGGTATGCTAAGCAGTGTGCTCCCCTCCCCCATTCAGCGTGTATATATAGGAAATAAATGCACGTACAATGAAGCATTTTGCTTCGAAGAACATTTTTATGAGAGTTGTCTGTGATGTGGGATTCATTGTTCCGCTGAGATACGTGCACTCTAAATTTACTATGAATAGTAAACACAAATTCCTGAGTGTGATTATTGCATTGGCATCATTGTTCCTGTATCTTTTACAGTGTGATAACTATGGAGCCTGTTGAGTTATGATACACGTCTCCATATTGATTTAATATTATTGTGTTGTGAATTGCGAACTCCACCATACCTAGTTCCGAGCGTTGTACCATGGGTGTTTGAAAAAATTAATTTAGCCATATGTTTTCTGTGGCAGCATACATATAAACAATTTGAGCATATTTAACATATATGCAGATTTTCCACAATATTTCCAGAGGCAATTGTTGATAGCGACACAACTAGTACCTACATATAGAAGAGGTGAGTGTTGCACGTCAACAACTTAAAACCTCAAGTGAAACTATGCTACATAAAGAGCAGCAAAGAGTGCTCCATGACCCAAATAACACAGGAAGAAAGTAAAGAAAGGGGAGACAGAATGCACAAAAGTAAAAACTGCGTGGGTACAAATCTGTATAATGAAACTCTTCCTGTTTGGGAGGGTCAAGGAGCAGCAACCAAGGCCGGGCTGTAAACCAAAACAAGCCAGGGCAGAAAAATCCAAACTGGCCTCGGGTGGCCCTGACCCGAATCCAGGCTTTTCTGGCTCTGGTATTATGCAGGGGCTTTCATGCATGGGTCATAGCTCTAAGAGCAGACCCCTAGCGGCAGATTTACAAGAATGTGCCGAGGCACAGCACTACATGGTCTTTGGCTGTGCCATGCTGCAGAACTTTCAGAGCACTGGAATGTGACATATTTACAATGATATGTCGCATTCCTGTGCTCTCCCCTGCGCTGACGCACACACAGCTGCCATGCACCGGCGCAGCCACCTTTGCACCATGGTGCAAGGATGCCTGTGTCATGGGGAGATTATTTTTGGGCAGGAATGGGCCTCTTCGGGCAAGAAAACAATCACTAGAAGCATTTTCCTCTTTCAATGCAGCACGCATTGAAAGAGGAAAAAAGCGAGGAGAAATTACATTTTTCTCCTTGTTGCACCTCCCTACGCCTCCCCTGGGGAAGTGTAGCATACTGACACATTGCCAGATTTACGATTCCTCGTTAATTGTGAAATGTATCTGGTTCCATGGGTGTTGCGTGGGAACACCCACAGCAACACCCGTCGAACGCCCCTTTCACCAAAGTGCTGCGTAAAAGGGGCCATACACAAAGAGTGGCTTTTCCTGTCCTTGTAAATATGGAGCAGTGAAATAAGCCACCAGTATGTCACAAAAAGTGACGGACTAGTGGCGCAGGGGTCTTGTGAATCTCCCCCACAGTCTTTAGTTCACCGGGAAAATGCCAGAGTGGTAGAATGGCCAGTACATCCACACCAGCAATGGAGCTCATTTATTTGTTTACAGACAAACAAGAGCAGGGAAAATTACAGGTGATTTGAAATGAGATGGCAAGAAGTGACCATCAACAAAAACAGGCTTTCTTGCAGTGCAAGAAGCATAAAATAAAATTGTATTTTAAACACCATTTTGTTTTCTGCTTCTTGCGCTGCAAGAAAGCAGAAGGCAGGGGTATGCCTGGTTGAGGGCGGGTGAGAGGATATGCCTGGTTGGAGGCAGGTGGGTGGGCGGGTCGGGAAGGAGTGGCTTGCACCACTATGAGTACCCTGACTGATTTGGTCGGCCCTGGAGCTGAACAAAGCAGTCATGAACCCTCTACATTTTCGCTATGTAGGCTGCCTGCAGGTTACGTAGAGAAAATGGTCTCCCTACAGGTGCCCGGCTGGCTGCTGTCTGGGACTCCGCACCAATCACAACGCTGCCATTGCAGCATTGTGATTAGCTAAAGGAGGGGTGGGAGCATGCCTGTCCCTGATCCTCTTCAGGACAGGCCCAGGAGCAGGTGGGGCGCGGGACCGGGATCAGGAAAGTTTTATTTTTATTTTCCCCCAACCTCCAGTTACAGCCGCATGAAAACCCCCAGGCGACCCCGCCACACCCCCACCCGCGAGAATTACGAGCCGTGACTGGAATTACTCCAAGTCCTGCTTTTGCTTTGGTTAATTACTAGATGACAGTAAATTGTGCCTAGCATACACACCCCTCAAAAAAAGTTATTTCCACATAAAAACCCCTTCTACCCGCAAAAGCGTCTTATTTTGGTTGACTCAAACCTTCCAAAATACAGTTGGCCTAGTGTGAATAGGGCGGAAGGGAGAAGGCAATTAATCAAAGTTTGTGTA
This sequence comes from Lissotriton helveticus, assembly GCF_964261635.1. Taxonomy (NCBI): domain Eukaryota; kingdom Metazoa; phylum Chordata; class Amphibia; order Caudata; family Salamandridae; genus Lissotriton; species Lissotriton helveticus. The sequence goes on along the minus strand of NC_136059.1, from coordinate 448,807,767 downwards.
AGGCTCCCCATACACAAACAAGCACAATTTGAGTCAATGAAAATCAAGAGGGTGCGACTTTAGGCCACTGCTTGCAGTTTTTCATTCCCACTGTGAGAGGGAACTGGAATGGAGCTTTCAAAATCACCTCCACTTTCTCCCTTGCAATCTGACCATAAATCTAAGAATTAAGGGATAAGGTGGAAACACCTACAGAAGTCCCCTGGGCCAAGGGCAGAAAGAGCATCCAGATCCCAAGAATTGTTCTTACCTGTCCTTTAACAAAAATTGTAATTAGATTATTCTAACTGGAAGCAAACAATTCCAGAACTGGATGGCCCTACCTTCTAAAGATCTGTCCAAAGATCTGTGACTCAGGTAAAATTATTTTGAGGACAGAATCTCTGTACATAGCTTATCTGCACTAAATTCACCCTTCCCTGGATCTCTACTGCTACAAAGGAGGTGATGCTGGTCTGGGCCTAACCGAAAATGTGTTCTGAAATCTTTGATAGAGTTGGTGACCTGAGATTTTGACATACTGTTTTCCATTCTGACAACCACCATTTTGCCAATCAGGAATTGCTCAATCTCCCTTCAATTGGAAGACCTGGTCTGTTCATCTCTGGACCAGCGTCCCTGAATGTGATAGGATTCCATCAATGCACTCTAATCTGTTGTGCTGGTATCTGTTGTCAGGACTACTTGGTATTGGGAAGATAATGGCACTTGTCTTATGATGTTCAAGGATAGCATTCACCAAACGTATTCTGTTTTATCTGCATCCGAATTGTTAGAGACATGTCCTGGCACGCTGGGGACTAATGGTTCAGAATAGGTCACATTAGTCTTTTCAATTGACCAACCCTCTGTCTGTTCTGAATTTAGCCCCAATGAAGATGTGATCCTGAGATGGGACCGATTGAGATTTGTTTAGATTTACAAGAAATTCATGTTCTCTTAAAATAGTAAGCACTCTTCTCACATGCTTCTCTTTTGTCTCCCATGATGGCAAAGCTACCAGAAAGCCATCTTGATAGTGAAAAATTAAATCTTCCTTCTGGCGCACGGGAGATGCTTAGAGCCCGAAAATCTGAAACCTGAACTAGAAATGATGTGGGCCAACTGCAAAGGGAAGAAACCTCTGATGAGCTAAATAAATTAGAATATGTACATAGAAGTCGTGCATGTCGATAGTTGATGAAAGTCCCTTTCTTAAACAATGGTATAAACTATTGTAAACTCCTCATCCTGAAGTGTATTGGTCGAGTGCTGGCCTGTACTCTTGTGATGCCATTTTCACTAGGAACGTGGAACAAAATGAGAGTATGCACTTTCTCCCTATTCTGGTGCCAGAACTGTAATGATTGTTCTCTTTTCCAATAAGATCTGAATTGCCAACAACAAAACATTTTTCTTTACAAGGTTGGTAGAGATATATTCAGGGATGACACCCGATCATGGCGGCAATTCGTTGAATTCAATAAGATAGACCCTCTTGATCAAACCTCGTCCCCACATAACATTTATGGATGCCTTCCAAATTCTGTAAAAATCCAATAGTCTTCTTCCCACTGGTTCGGGTTGAAGGAAGGATGATAGTCAGGATCGGTGCTTGGCAGATCCAGACTCCCTTGAAATATCCTGACCCATGGAAGATTTCTTGGTCTGAAATCTTTTAATGCGAGATGAGTATGATTTGCTCCAGCACAACGCATCTTCTGCTTTGAGTGCCAGGTTAGTCTGCCAGGTGAGTTGTGAGCTCTACCAAAACACATAACATACCATCTGTCCCTATGCATCATCCACAGGCAATCAATAACTGAGGTCCCCCACTACTACGCTGACTGGTCTCCCTCCATGTACCCAGCAGGCATCTCAGATCATCCTTTGCCCATTTACTAAAGGTCCCCAGGATTCTGAGATTATGCTGGGGTGGACGCTCTCCATCCTATCTGACACCCAAGCTCTGGAACTCTCTTCCTCAGCAGCTACGTCAGTTGGATCAGGAGCTCCCATTCCACAAAGCCTTGAAGACCTGGCTGCTCAAGGAATAGTGTCACATCAGGCTCATCATACGGTAGCTGTGAATAGCGCTGGGAAGCCTTCGCGTAGCCATGCACTATATAAAAAACACAGAATGGAATCTGAAACTTTGTGTTTGCAGAGGTCTGTGAGTGTTTGCTCCTGCATCTGATGGAATTCATGTTAACTAGCTTTGTAAGGCACAGTATGTTTTATTTCTTTCTAAAAATGTCTTCTTGTAGGTTGATCTAACTAGTCACCAAAAAATGTCTTTCCTTCGAATTGGTACTTCTTCAAAAAAGGAAGCCTTCTCAGAAAAGTCAGTTTTTCAGTTCTCATCCAAAGGTTACAATGGGCTAGGAGACAAGCTCTGGATGCTACAGCAGTAGATGCTATCACAGCAGAAGCCACATCAACTAAAAACATGGCTTCCTATTCCATTTGTTGCAGGTCAGAGCAGCCATATTTCTCCATGAATGGCATTAGATAATGCCTTACGATCTTTAATGAAAAACTGAGAGTCATATGCTGCCTACGTTGCTGCTCTCGAGGTGAAGATTGCTAAGATGAATTTAATGAGTGCACTATCCAGCTTGGTTCTACAGCATCCACTGGTCAGCTGTTATCTGGATTTAGGGCTGTTCTTCCTGTTAAAGGAGCCAAAACGGATCCTACTTTAGTATGAGGGAGAATAATGGCATGCCTCTGCAAAAGAGCATATGATTTCTGCAAAAATCCTGGAATTGATGATTGTTCAACCTTTTTCCAATGTCTGAATATCTATTACTCAATTCTCTTATGGAGAGGTAAGGCCAGGATGTCCGGTTTTGTATATTGGGTAAGAAGTGCTTCCTCATCTCCCTCGTGTGGGACAGATTCGAACACCAAACAGTCTCTTATAGTCTCAAAGAGATGGTCCAAATCTGCCTTTGTTACATATTTGGCAGAAGGAGTGATATTTGGACAGAGAAAACAAAAAAGGGTATGTGGAGGGTCGAGGGGAAATATTTAATGACCTTTCTGCTCGCTCCCCTTCATCAAGATACTAAACACACAGAAGAGCAGACCAGGTCTGAAAGCGGTGTGTAACTACAACAGTGACCGTGAGGCACTGGTGGTGAGTGCGTGAGACAGAGGTATGAAGACTATCAGTCACAGAAAGCTACAGTAATGCCCATCAGACCACCCATGTGGTGGAGTTTTCGTCATGTGGGAATTGCTTATCTTTAACATCCCAAATTCGACCATATAGTGTCGATGCGGGAATAGTTTATCAAGAGAATAGTCTTGATGTACATCCAAGAGTGATGTGAATGAAAACAGTGCAGTGCTCAAAACATAACAAAGGGTAAAATCAACTACCAGGACTCAAAAGAACATTTAGATAAAAGTCCAAGTGTCAAAAATTAAAAACACGCCAAGTAGTAAGACTACTCTATGGCGCTGTGCAGTATGGTCAACATGTTTCAGCCTAAAGGGCATTTAGCCCGGCTTTCTTCAGGACCTTTGACAAAAAATTCTTTAATAAAGGCTACTGCAACTACATGTGATATGTTTAAATAAGAAATAACAAGAATGTGCTGATACAAAGTCACATATGTACCAGGAACTTGAATACTTAAGCGTCCACTGGAGAAAAAGAAAAATGTCTTCTTCCCATCTTTGTGTGGGTGATGGCCTCACCTCACCCGGCAACCGCTCGGGAGTATGAGGCCCCGCTCTGTCCGTCGGTGCCCCCGATATTAAGACGAGCGGCAGTGGACGCTTAAGTATTCAACTTCCTGGTATATATGTGATAAATGCCCTTTAGGCTGAAACATGTCGACCATACTGCACAGCGCCATAGAGTAGTCTTACTACTTGGCGTGTTTTTAATTTTTGACACTTGGACTTTTATCTAAATGTTCTTTTGAGTCCTGGTAGTTGATTTTACCCTTTGTTATGTTTTGAGCACTGCACTGTTTTCATTCACATCACTCTTGGATGTACATCAAGACTATTCTCTTGATAAACTATTCCCGCATCGACACTATATGGTCGAATTTGGGATGTTAAAGATAAGCAATTCTCACATGACGAAAACTCCACCACATGGGTGGTCTGATGGGCATTACTGTAGCTTTCTGTGACTGATAGTCTTCATACCTCTGTCTCACGCACTCACCACCAGTGCCTCACGGTCACTGTTGTAGTTACACACCGCTTTCAGACCTGGTCTGCTCTTCTGTGTGTTTAGTGATATTTGGACCCTCAGAGGCTGAATCTGAAGAGGAATCTGATGAGACAGATTTATCAGTACTGGATTTAGAGCCCTGCTTCTTTTCTCTGTTTGGCAGCCACTGTTTTAGTGGGCCTAGGCGTTGAACTCAGCTACATTTGCAGAGTTTGCTGAATTTTCTGCACTCTGCACTCCGCAAAACTCACAGAGTGCAGAAAACTCTGCTCTGCATTGCTCAGCTGAATTCTTTCCTCGCTTGCGTTTGCCAACGGTAAGTTGGTGGGTGCGAGATGCCCTTGTGTAGAATTTATATTCGAGCGGCAGGAAAATCAGCACAAACTGCACTTCGTGCCGCACTCCACTGCTCGAGTTTTTTTGTCACTTCACGGTATTCCGCTATGTCGAGTTCCAGCAAAACTCCATGAACTACACCCAGGGCTATATATAACTAACTGCTTCTTCAATCATGGCCTGTACCTGTGAGGCCAATGACAGTGCTGCCCTGCCCAGGGAACAAGACCACGAAACTCTAGGTTTGCATGCACTAGGTTTTCTCTCATCCGAGACAGAAGAGGAAGATATTGTATCCCTTCTCATTTCCTTCCTTTTGCACTTTGTGTTCTCCGCTCAAAAAGCTGAATAAAGTGAGGCAAAAAATATTGGTCTTTAGAGAGTAAGTAGCAGGAGGAGGCCTAGAAACTGGTCAATACGCAATAGCAGCCAGAAATCATTGAGCCAAATAGTAATATTACTAATTAACAAATGTAACCCCTACTGGGGGACTCTTCGCTTCTCGCAATGGGACAAGTAAAGTAGAGGAGTTCTGCTTCCTCGAAACATCACCACTGGTGACTACGTTGGACATGCACCCCGGTGGCCCAATGACCCAAGGCGCAGAACTTGAGCAACGACTCCAGACCCTGGAATATCCTGAAGAAATCACGCCAGAGCTGCTTCTCAGCAATGACCTGTAGGTATGTTTAGACACAACTAAAACAGGACACTGTGCGGTTTGGAGGGGCTTTTATGCAGAGTGTTAGACCTGACAGGCTCGGCGTGGTATTTCCCCAAACATTTTGACTTCACTTCTCCTATTTTCCTGACTGTCGCTGCCTTAGGACTCTGTGCGCTTTACCACTGTTAACTAGTGCTAAAGTGCTAGTGTCTTCCCTTAAAATTGAGCTATACCTAATTAGCACATATAGTTTACTTGTAACTCCCCAGTAAATGGCATTACCTGTACCCAAGGCTGTACATTTAATGCAGCACTCATTGTGCCATCCACTAAAGTAGCCATTCAAAAAATATTTGCCAGGCCTGTCAATGCAGCCTGTAGTGTAGTATTAAACTGTCATTTCAACCTGGAAAAATAAATCTTTTGCCTGCTCAAACCTTTAATATTTCAAGGTCGCCCTCAAAGTAGGTCCTAAAGGTACACAGATATAATTTCGACCTAAAAAATATCGACATACACAAATATCGAGTCAAAAATATAGACTAGACAAAATATCGACCAGACATAATATCGACTACAAAAATATCGATTACTATCGATATTAATAGCAAAAATATCGAATCAAAAATATAGACTAGACATAATATCGAGTAGATAGAATATAGACAACAAAAATATGTAAAATTAGGTGTTTTATAATTTGTAATAATTGTGTAATATAAATCTGTAGCGGGTTGTGGGTTTATAGGGGAATAGGGTGGGAAGTAATTTAAATATAATTATATAAATATGTAATATAATAGTAATTGTTAATTAATTAATAATAGTTAATTAATTAAAATATAATTGGTAATAATAATAATTGAATAATTGATAAATCATTATTTTTTACTATATTATTTTTTGTAGCGGGTTGTGGGTTTATAGGGGAATAGGGTGGGAAGTAATTTAAATTTAATTAATTAAATATGTAAATTAATAATAATTGTTAATTAATTATTATTTAGTAAATAATTAAAATATAATTGTTAATTAATTATAAATATTTAAAGAATAAATAAATAATAATTAGTAAATTAATTTCTGTAGTGGGTTGTGAGTTTATAGGGGGATAGGGTGGGAAGTAATTTAATAATAACTAATTAAATATGTTAATTAATTAAATGTGTTAATTAATTAATAATTGACCATTAAATAACATTTACTTCGTAAATAAAAGTAATTGGTATTGGAAATTAAATTTAATTGGTAATAATATTTCTAATATTTATATTTATTTATGTTTTTTTCCTTTTGCTACTGTTGCACTTACTGGAGTTGGAATAGTAATTTTAACCCCTACGCTATCCAATGCTTTCCCTACTGTTGCACCCACTGGAGTGGGAATAGTAATTTTAACCCCTACGCTATCCAGCGCTTTCCCTACTGTTGCACCCACTGGAGTGGGAATAGTAATTTTTACCCCTACGCTATCCAACGCTTTCCCTACTGTTGCACCCACTGGAGTGGGAATAGTAATTTTAACCCCTACGCTATCCAGCGCTTTCCCTACTGTTGCACCCACTGGAGTGGGAATAGTAATTTTAACCCCTACGCTATCCAGCGCTTTCCCTACTGTTGCACCCACTGGAGTGGGAATAGTAATTTTAACCCCTACGCTATCCAGCGCTTTCCCTACTGTTGCACCCACTGGAGTGGGAATAGTAATTTTAACCCCTACGCTATCCAGCGCTTTCCCTACTGTTGCACCCACTGGAGTTGGAATAGTAATTTTAACCCCTACGCTATCCAGCGCTTTCCCTACTGTTGCACCCACTGGAGTGGGAATAGTAATTTTAACCCCTACGCTATCCAGCGCTTTCCCTACTGTTGCGCCCACTGGAGTGGGAATAGTAATTTTTACCCCTACGCTATCCAACGCTTTCCCTACTGTTGCACCCGCTGGAGTGGGAATAGTAATTTTAACCCCTACGCTATCCAGCGCTTTCCCTACTGTTGCACCCAATGGAGTGGGAATAGTAATTTTAACCCCTACGCTATCCAACCCTTTCCCTACTGTTGCACTCGTTGGTGTGGGAATAGTAATTTTTACCCCTACGCTATCCAACGCTTTCCCTACTGTTGCACCCACTGGAGTGGGAATAGTAATTTTAACCCCTACGCTATCCAGCGCTTTCCCTACTGTTGCACCCACTGGAGTGGGAATAGTAATTTTAACCCCTACGCTATCCAGCGCTTTCCCTACTGTTGCACCCACTGGAGTGGGAATAGTAATTTTAACCCCTACGCTATCCAATGCTTTCCCTACTGTTGCACCCACTGGAGTGGGAATAGTAATTTTAACCCCTACGCTATCCAGCGCTTTCCCTACTGTTGCACCCACTGGAGTGGGAATAGTAATTTTTACCCCTACGCTATCCAACGCTTTCCCTACTGTTGCACCAACTGGAGTGGGAATAGTAATTTTAACCCCTACGCTATCCAGCGCTTTCCCTACTGTTGCACCCACTGGAGTGGGAATAGTAATTTTAACCCCTACGCTATCCAGCGCTTTCCCTACTGTTGCACCCACTGGAGTGGGAATAGTAATTTTAACCCGTCCGCTATCCAACGCTTTCCCTACTGTTGCAGCCACTGGAGTGGGAATAGTAATTTTAACCCCTACGCTATCCAGCGCTTTCCCTACTGTTGCACCCACTGGAGTGGGAATAGTAATTTTAACCCCTACGCTATCCATCGCTTTCCCTACTGTTGCACTCTCTGGAGTGGGAATAGTCATTTTAACCCCTACGCTATCCAGCGCTTTCCCTACTGTTGCACCCACTGGAGTTGGAATAGTAATTTTAACCCCTACGCTATCCAGCGCTTTCCCTACTGTTGCACCCACTGGAGTGGGAATAGTAATTTTAACCTCTACGCTATCCAGCGCTTTCCCTACTGTTGCGCCCACTGGAGTGGGAATAGTAATTTTTACCCCTACGGTATCCAACGCTTTCCCTACTGTTGCACCCGCTGGAGTGGGAATAGTAATTTTAACCCCTACGCTATCCAGCGCTTTCCCTACTGTTGCACCCAATGGAGTGGGAATAGTAATTTTAACCCCTACGCTATCCAACCCTTTCCCTACTGTTGCACTCGTTGGTGTGGGAATAGTAATTTTTACACCTACGCTATCCAACACTTTTGCTACTGTTGAACTCACTATAGTTGTAAGAATACATTTTAACCATTTTCTATGCTACGCTAAAAATGTTATATATGTTTATTTAATAATATGTTTTTATATATATATATATATATATAACCTACTGGCGGTTGCCAGTAGGTATATATAGTTAGGATTTTATCTCTATGGGATTTTTGAAAATTCTATGTCTAATAACTTTGGCGTTTGTGGACGGAATTGGCTGAAATTTTCAGGAAAATGGAACATTTTGTTTCTGAGCAGCCCCTGAAGATTTGGGGGGGTTTCGTCAAGGGGGGGCCGAGAAAAAAGGGGGGTCCCAAAACGTGTTTTTAACATTGAGTTTTCCATAGGGCGCTTGGCCTCACTTTTAGCCCGAACGGCTGAATGGATTTGCACGAAACTTGGCAAAATTGTAGGGACTGGTAGCCCGATGTGCCTTTGCTAGGTCTCAATATATGTGCTCCAGTGGATTTTGAGAAATTAACGTTCTAAAAAAGATATATATCTGTAACAGCGGACCAGGCAGCGCTCCAGTTCGCGTACTTTTCGCGTTACGGAGCTTTGTGAAGCGAAGCTGATTGGTTCTCCGGCATCTGTAAACATTCCAAACAGTCCGTAGCGGCCGCCATCTTGTCTCTCGGTAGGATCGAGAGACAAGAGGAGGCCAAAGCGAAGGGGCAAATGACCATAAGGGGGCATAGTAGATCCTCCCTGACCCCCTAGGTTTGATGTGGAGGTTTTAAAAGGGCCCCGCGGGGCAAAAAAAATAAAAATAATAATCGAACGGCTGAATGGATTTGCACGAAACTTGGCAAAATTGTAGGGACTGGTAGCCCGATGTGCCTTTGCTAGGTCTCAATATATGTGCTCCAGTGGATTTTGAGAAATTAACGTTCAAAAAAAGATATATATCTGTAACAGCGCTCCGCTTCGCGTACTTTTCGCGTTACGTAGCTTTGCGAAGCTGATTGGTTCTCCGGCGTCTGTAAACATTCCAAACAGTCCGTAGCGGCCGTCATCTTGTCTCTCGGTAGGATCGAGAGACAAGAGGAGGCCAAAGCGAAGGGGCAAATGACCATAAGGGGGCATAGTAGATCCTCACTGACCTCTTAGGTTTGATGTACCATTTTGCCAAGTTTGGTGTAATTCCGTTCAGCCATTCAGGCTGTAGACGTATCTAAATGTCCTATGGAAAATTGCATGGGGAAAACACATTTGAAAGTGTTGAAATTTAGAACCAATTAAAATGTTACTTTGGTTTTGTATTTGCGTGTGATGAAAGTTAATTGGTTATGTATATATCTAAAATGAGAGGAAACCACAGCCATTTTGTGATACTACTGTCTGAGGTACATTTGTGAGGAATTTTTGGTGCTCAATTTCTGGTGTTTGATTTACACAGTACTAACACTTCTCCTACTTTCAAAAAGGTGAGTTGTTAATTTGTAAGGGGAACTATGTTGTACACTTTAAGATAATTTGAAAAATGTTTTCTGTTATTCATTTTCAGTCCTTCTGTTATACTAAATACTTGATGAAGTTAGTTTTATATTATGTATTACTAAAAACGATAAATGAAAGTGATTATTTTTTTCTGCAATTTACAGCAAGAAATTTCAAAATAAAATGGATCACAATGAAGAGACCGTGGCAATTTCGTTTGAATTATCCACTACATTTATTGAAATTGACAGCACCAATAATGAAATATTCTCACAAGGAGGAGATGACTTGAATGATTTTTTTGATCAATCTCTTGACGGCGAATTTATCGAATGTTTGGAGACCATAGAGTTACAAGAATCATCATTGCAGACTTTTCATGAGGAGATTTCTGATGAGATGATTGAAGAGGAAATTCCTGATGAGGACATGTTACTAGTTCTTTCAAATTATGAAAATTCAGAAGAATAAATTTATATTTAGAAATCAAAAATTGTTTGAGACATTATTCATTTTTATTTTTAATTTATGAGGTTGTAGCGAAGTGATTGTAGTATAAAAAAAGACTTATAGTATAGAGTGCAAAAATTGGTTCTTTTTGGAGGGGCAAAAAAAAAAACAACGTTTTTTTGGTGGGGTGCGCCCGGTTAGCGTAACGGGAAGTGGACTGGGGAGCGTACTACAAGGAAAGAAGAATGATTGACTTTTAACTTATTGTATGTTTATAGACTTGTTTTTCTGCTGAGTGACGTCTCGGCCTATCTCCACGGGATGCAGTCCCTACCATCTCGGCATTTAAGCCCAGGGGGACCGGTAGTGTGGGAGAGATAACGGGGCATATTATCAAGGGGGTTTATCTCCGCTTTTTTGGCTTTAAAAGCCAAGAAAGCGGAGATAAAATTATCTCCGTATTACGTAGCTGTCGCTAACACCAGTTAGCGACCGCTAGTAGGAGATAGCGACCATCTTGGGCTCCACTTTGCATGTCAGTGATATTTATCACTAATGACATGCAAAGTGGGCATGCCAAGATGTTAGCGACTGGAAACAGTCGCTAACATCGCTATCTCCTATTACCAACTTTTGGAGATATTCGCGCTAAGCGCGAATATCTCCAAAAAGTAACACCTGTCCTGAGCAGTTCTTAGCCATGTCATCCAATGGGAGGTGGATAACATGGCTAAGAGCATTAGCTCGGTAATGCATGAATATCGCTGACTTTTCAGCGATATTAATGCATTGCGGCCGTTTTTTATCGCATTTGCGATAAACCTTGATAATAGCAAGGTTTATCTGCGATAATTTCTGACGATGCTTAGCGGTAAAAAATTTGTTGCTAAGCATCGTTAGGGATAAATATCGCTTAACTTTGGTAATATGCCCCAACGTCTGTTAACGTTCGATTCGAAGGAAATGAGGAAGTGTTGAAAAACATTGTCTGCGCCATCTTGCCTTTTTTCAAATGCCACACTTTTGTCGTGCACGGCAGCCATTTTAGATGCCTTGACCAGACCCACTCTCTGCACGCTGTCGATCCGTAGCATGGCTCCCCACCCTCGCAAGCATCTTCCCCAGGCACTGGTCACCCCCGCTCTCTGTCTTATGCATGGGCAATAAACCTCCCCCCATCTGCGCTGCTCTTCCCTGAGAATCACACCCTGTGCCCGCCCGACACCTCCCTTTCGCCCTATTCACTACCGCACCCTCTGACACTCCTCTTCCTCTGTGTCCGATTGTCCAGGCCGGTCCCAGGCTATCAGCTAGCCCTGCAGATGTAGTTTATGGCCCCAGCTGTAAAGAATCACCCCTCTTCAAAGGAGTTATAGTAGATCAAGGCCCACACCCGATGAGATCCGTCACACCACACGCGTTCCTACTATCTGAAAACCATCCTGTATTGTGATTGGGGAGGGGACCGAGCCTGAAGCGGAAGATTCCAGGGATGACTCTTTGTACATCAAAGTTTTTACAATTATGTGTCACATTAAAAATATATAGCACTCCAACAAAGTAGTAGGAATATAAAACTTTAATAACTTATAAATATATACAACAAAACAAAAACAGTAAAAACATTTAAACAATGAAGAGACCGTGGTAATTTCTTTTGAATTATCCACTACATTTATTGAAATTGACAGCACCAATAATGAAATATTCTCACAAGGAGGAGATGACTTGAATGATTTTTTTGATCAATCTCTTGATGGCGAATTTATCGAATGTTTGGAGACCATAGAGTTACAAGAATCATCATTGCAGACTTTTCATGAGGAGATTCCTGATGAGATGATTGAAGAGGAAATTCCTGATGAGTACATGTTACTAGTTCTTTCAAATTATGAAAATTCAGAAGATGTTGCCTGGGTGCCGCACTGATTTGGGTATCCGGCGTGGGGCGTCCCGGGGGGTGGGTCGTCAGTAGCGGTCTGTTGTGCGAATAGTTCCAAGGCAGCAGAACGCGCTGAAATCTGGATGGCACCAAGGTGATGTCCAGTAAGTTGCCGCCCACCAAATAACGGCGTGGGGCGCCGCGGGGGGGGGGGGGAGGCAGTCCAAAGTTCCGTTAAAAGGGCAAAGGAAAGGATCGGTGGTTTGAACCATCAGTCAAAAAGGGGAGGGGGTGCAACAATTTTTCCTACCGGGTCACACTGTGCTTTCACCGGAACTGAGGTCTGCAGGATTCTAGTCATTCAAACTGAGGCTGGCGCCAGCATGGGAGCGCCGACGTCCCGCGGCTACAGTTTCGTCACTCCACGGGCGATCATGGCAGTCATTCCCCATCGGGGGTGTCTGCGGGGGTCGGGGACTCCCGCGGCTCCTCTAGAATCTTCAAGGTCGTGGAGGACTACGGTGGTGGAGTCAACCAGTGACCGGGCCATTTCTTTATGCTGGGCCCGCTCTTGCCAGGTCGACCGCCATTTTGAGAGTTCGGTAGCTACCGGCGATCGCGGGGTCAAATGAGCGGACGGGCTCCACCCTGCCGGGCGAGACGTTGCAGCATTGCCACAGTGGAAGAACCCTTTCCCGGGCGCCTGGAGCGCTGAGGGTGCAGCTGGGAAGCCTCCACCTGGGGAGGCGGGAGAGGCCTGTTCGCACCGTCTCTCCCTCCCAGTGCACCCCACGGCGTCTCGCTTGACATTTGTTATGGCCGGACCAGGCGATGAGGACGAGGGGGGGGGGTCGGAGGCATGTGCAAGACATCCCCCCCCAGTGTTGTCGCAGCCATTATAAAAGAAAGAAGAAATGTCCCGTCCGTCTTTGGGCCGGACCTCCGGTGGATGGCGGCCGGACGCCCTTTGCTCTGGCCCCATGAACGGGTTCCTTGGCTCATCCGGTGGGGCAGGCCTTGGCGTGTGGTGCCTCTCCTGGGCCTTTCGTGCAGTGGCCTCTCCACTCCCAGGCCCTCCATGGATGCTGGCCCAGACTGGGAGAGAGAGGGTCTAACCTGCAATTCTCCAGGGTTACCGCCACCGCGGCCGGATCCCGTCGGCCTCGGCCTCTGGTTGATGGTGGCCGGACTGGGAGAGAGAGGGGAGGGTCGAGGACACAGACATTCCCCCCCTTGCAACTCTCCAGGGTGGTCGTAGCAATCCCCCTGGACGGGTGCCATTGGCCTCGGCCTTTCCTCCGGCTACACCCTACGTGATGATCTTCTGCCGACGGTTGGCAGCAGGACCTGCCTTATATGTGTTGCTTCCGGCTGGGCGTAGCCGGAAACCTGTTGCACTTTGGAAGTTTCCAGAATGGGGCGGATGTCTGCTGACTTGTATCTTTCCCAGTTTGCCGTTATTTGGCCGTGGCAGGCGGTGGGACAGACACGTTTTGGGGCAGTGAGGGGCGATGAAGCCTCGTTGCCTTGTGGCCGTTGCAATGTCACACTTGGTTTCTCTTACTGTTTTCAGGTTTCTTATTACGGGCTTACTTCTAACGTTTCTTGTTTCTAGGACAATAATAGGTTTTATCATTACGTATTGTTATCGTTTCTTTGTTTGTTATTTAATAAAAAGTTCATCAGTGGCCTACTGATTTTCGTTTTCCTATTCCTTTCTTTCCAGGTTGTTTCATGCTAAAGTTTCTGTTAACAGGATACAGTGATCACTTCGTTATTATTGCATATGTCCTTTTCACTAGGGGTGCTCTCTGGTCGGGCCAGATGACCTATCTCTAGTAAATGGTCCGGGTGAAACAGGTGCATCAATCAGTGGGGAGTAGATAGGCATGACAGATTACAACGGGGGACAAAGGTCCGCATTACCTACCCTTTCACTACTTGCAAAGATTTTCCTACGTTTATTTGCAAACAGGGAATACCTCCAAAAAGAACCAATTCCCAAACAGTCAATGTTCGGGCAAACAATCAATCAATGAGGAACGAAATAGGCACGATGTGTTAAAGGTTTGCGTTACCTACCCTTCACTATCTGCAAAGGGAGAGAGAATATTCCTATTCTTCCCCGTTTGCAGGCAGAGAAGATCCTTAAGAGAACCAACTTCGAACAATTCAATGCTCGATTCAATCAATCAATCAATGGGGAGAAAAATAGGTATGACGGATTACAATGGGGACAAAAGTCTGCATTTACCTATCCTTCACTATCTGCAAAGACTAAACAGAGTATGGCGATTCTGTGCTTGTTTGCAAATGCTTGGATAACAATCAATCAAATGGAGAGAGAAGCAGGCACGACGGATTACAACGGGGGCAAAGGCCTGCGTTAACTAACCTTCACTATCTGGAAATAGAGAGTACTCCTAATAGAAATGAGGGGGGGCAGCATTGAAAGCAGATCAGTGTGCATAAACACGAAAATGTTTTTTCTTACCACGTACTTGACAATCGACAGCTTATGATATTTGCTAATAAAAACCCATTGAAATTCACTGAAAAAACCATAGGTTATAGACCATATATAGTTAGGAATTAGCATTTACAAAACCTTGAAAATTCACTGAAAAAACCATAGGTTATAGACCATATATAGTTAGGAATTAGCATTTAAAAAACCTTATTTTACTCACACAAAACCATTGAAATTCCATATATAGTTAGTAGTACTAACTATATATCGCGCACCCGCAATCCACTGCTGATCATGTCACATATTACATCATTCATGACATGGTCAGTGACATCACTGATGACATCACTGATGACATCTCAAATGACATCACTGATGACATCACTGATGACATCTCAAATGACATCACTGATGACATCACTGATGACATCTCAAATGACATCACTGATGACATCTCATTTGACATTACTGATCACATCACTGATGACATCATTCATGTGATAATACGATGAACCTCTTCAGACTCTAATATAACCTTAGATACACTCAGTGTAAACAGACACTCACAGACTGTCACTCATCCATGGAGTTACTTACACACCTAGTCAGTCATGCAAAGAATCAATCACACCTCAATTTCCTCAACTATACAGTGATACACACCTTACTTATTCAAACAAATACTAACACATATTTACTCTCTTTTACAATCCCTGATACAAGTTCACAATGATCCATACAGCCACTCACACATTCACTGACTCTTATGCACAGTTATTTATATATGCCAATTCTCACATGTACTGTGTTTTACATATGTACTTACTTTGACATGTAGCACTGAGATATCCATTCACTCACCAATGCACTCATGCACACAGTCAACCACCCATACAGCTGTTTCCACATGCACTTTTGAACCCATACATCTAGTGAATCAACTGCTCACACATCTATGCACAGAGTCATACACCTCCCAGCCACCCACACACACACTCAGTCTCCCATACAAATACTTGAGCAACCAATCAATAACCCATATACTTACTCATATAGCTACTGATCAACACATGCAGCAGTTTACAGAACAACAAACATAATGATGCACAAATTAAGACAGTTCGTCACTAACCCATGCACTCAGTGAGACACATTTAACCACTCACTCATACAGTCAGGCATGCACCTACTAAATCCTTCATCCAGACACTTCTACATCCACTCATTCTTCAATATGTAAGACATATTTTAACTTTACAGAAATACACAGTCACTGGATGTTGTCATCAGTGATGTCATTTGAGATGTCATCAGTGATGTCATCAGTGATGTCATTTGAGATGTCATCAGTGATGTCATCAGTGATGTCATTTGAGATGTCATCAGTGATGTCATCAGTGATGTCATTTGAGATGTCATCAGTGATGTCATCAGTGATGTCACTGACCATGTCATGAATGATGTAATATGTGACATGATCAGCAGTGGATTGCGGGTGCGCGATATATAGTTAGTACTACTAACTATATATGGAATTTCAATGGTTTTGTGTGAGTAAAATAAGGTTTTTTAAATGCTAATTCCTAACTATATATGGTCTCTAACCTATGGTTTTTTCAGTGAATATATATATACATACATGTATTATTTTTGGTGATATAATTTTTTTATTTATATTAATTACTTATTAATATTACATTTATTTAATAATTATTTCTAAGTTTATATTAAATATATTTATATATATATTATTTTTAACTTAATGTTAAGACATTTAAAAAAATCGATATTTTGACAGTCTATATTTTTGTAAGGCGATATTTTGGAGGCGATATTTTGGTACTTACCTGTTTGAAGATAGGCTGTCGATATTTTGTCCTTCGATATTTTTGACTCGATATTTTTGTATGTCGATTTTTTTGAGGTCGATATTCTGTCAGTGATCCGGTCCTAAAAACCCAGTGGGGAGTGTGCAGGGTATTTAAAAAGAGGACATGTGGGTTTATGTTTTACATGTCCCAGAGAAGAAAAGGCCCTGCAAAGCCTTGGCACACAACTGAAAGCTTCATCTGTACCAATGCTGACCAACGCAAAGTCCAGCAGAGCCTTGTTGCACAGCTCAGAGCTTCATCGGAACCGACTCCAACCTACGCAAAGCCTCTCCACACAGCTTCAAACTTAATCGGAACTGACTCAGAGCGACGTAAACCCAGCAAAACCCCAACGCACAGCTGAAAGCTTCATCGGACCCGACGCAGAGCTACCTCGCATCAAGGTCATAAGTTACAACTCACAAAAGGCCAACCTTGGCTCTTTTCTTGGCTTGCGGTCCATTGCATCCGACACATACTTGTGACTTTGTCCCGTTCTACTGCTACCAAACACCCTCACTTTGTGCTTTCCGCTTCTGTTTGCTATTTTTATTTGAACATTTAAAATTCAATATCTCTGCTTCTACTCATTGAGTTGCAACTTTGGGCTGGTTTTGGGCTCATCCTAGTCTTCATTAGGCTGAATTAGGACAACTTTGGGGTTGGGATGGGTCTTAAAATCTTGTCGCTGGAGGTGAAGCAAAGAGGGTGGTGGTTGGCATATAGAATGATGCGTGTGTGTTTTGGAAGGGGCAAATTCACCAGCGAACGTTCCTGTTTTACAAGTTGTTTCTTGGTTGCTAATGGTTTTCACCTTCGGACACTTATTTAAAGTACTAAGGGGCATAATTACAAGCCCCTATTGCCACCCCATTGTTGTTTTTCTCGATTTATCCATATAAAGTCACCAAGGTCACCAGTGGCTAAAAGCTGCTACTTCCTGGGATCTAATCAGCTCTGTTTATTTCCAGTTGATACACCAGAAACGAATGGGCATATGTACAAGCCCCTATCACGACCAAAATGTCACTTTTAGCGATATTGTGGTGGTAATGGGGGCTTAGCCTTATTTACTTAACGTGGCTTAACGCTGCTTTGTATATAAGGCCCCCTTTCACGCTAGGGTTAGCGTGAAAGGGGCGGGCATTGGGTGTTGTGGTGGGCTTTCTACCTCAACACCCATTGATTTTGACGCTGCCCCAAACATACCCTAGCGCAACAAGGAGAAATGTAAAATGTCTCCTTGTTTTTGCTGTTTCCATGTGTGCTGCATTGTGCAGCACACATAGAGACAGTAAAACACATTGATTGTTTATGTGCAGGAAGGTGTCACTTTCTGCACTTAAACAATCATTAAGAAAATAACGTTTTGCAACTTCTATGTGTGCTGCTTTAAGTTGCCATTACAGATTGTTTATCACAATATAAACAATCATTCCCCTCAACGCATGCACCCATGCACTGTTGTGCAAGGGTGCATGCGTTGGTGCTAGGCAGGTAAATGAGCGCCAGCGCACTGATTGTGCCACCCACTTAACCCTCTTAATTAGCCCTTTAAACATGTCTAGGCCTGCTATTGCAGCCTGTGTGTGTGCAGGTTTAAACTACCATACCGACCAGGCAAAATAAACCATTTGCCAGGCAAAAACCTTGCTTTGTAATACATATAAATCATCCATAAGGTAGGCCCTGGACAGCCCAAAGGGCAAGGTGCAGTGTATTTAAAAAATGTGACATGTAGTCTTGCGGTTTACATGCTGTGGTAGTGAAAAACATTTGAATTTGTTTTTCACTACTTCAAAGCGTACCTCTCCCATGGGATAACATTGAACTTACCTAACATTTTCTAAGTGTAATTTCCAAATAGGAACAGGTACGCCCTTTATGTTTGGTGCATCTGGAATTGTAATTTCAAATCCTAACTTATGGTAAAGCTTAAGTTACAATTTTGAAAATGTCACTTTTAAAAAGTTTGCATTTTTTTCCTTAGCCATTTGGTGCCTGCAGCCTGTCTTTGGGTCACATGACTGGGTGTAACTGACAGTTGGGCATTGTGTATTCCTAGATAGTTACATACAAAGTGTAGCTTAGATGTGACTGGATGGGCAGTCATTGGCAGGATGATAGGGAAGAACTGGGCACAGCCCCACTTACACTTGAAAGGGCTGTGCCCTGTCTCGGCACAAAGGGCTGCATTCTCCCTGTAGTTAGTCTGGAATCAGGGCCAGAAAGGCAGGGCACCTGTGCACTTCAAAGACATGCCTCTATAAGCTTCTCCCAACTTCAAAGGTTCACCAGGGTATAAATACAGAACTTCAGACACCAACTATTTAGTACTTTTCTGTACCTGTTGATATTCTGCCAGGAATAAGGACTGCTGTTCTACTGAAAGGACTGCCACTCCACTGGAATGCTTCCTTGCTGTGCTGACTCACTGCCTACTGCCCTCTTGCCTGAAAAGAGACCTGGACCTGCAACTTTACCCTTGAACCCAGGATACCAGACTGACTCCAAGGGCTGTTATGCTGGCCTCCTGATCTCAGCCTCAGGGACATAAAATGCTCCCCAACAACCTATACCAGCTCCTGGACCCAGATGCAGAGAGTCCCGAACCGGGGGGTACCCCTCATGTCCTGGGCCCTTGGTGTGGCCCAAGGGAGCTGAATTCAAGCGTTTGAAGTCCTCACAACCTCCAACAGGCCTCCTTGCACCGAGACCTCACCGCTTGCACTGCGATTCAAAGAGATGCTCCAGCAGCCACATCTTCACTCTACAGCATCAACTACTATTGGGAGCCGCCAACATATAGCCCAATCAAGGCCCACCTGCAACGCCAGCCAGCTCTTAGCATTACACTGACAGGCTCCCACATCACTCTCCCTGCTCCTTGCAGGCTTCTCCAACAAGAACGGGACGCTTGCTGTGAATTTGAGAAGGTAAACTTCAGCGGGCCTAAGCTGGTGACTGCAAACGACCTGCGATCCATTGCTGTCAGCCTGAAAGTGTGACTTTGACCCGTCCATCGCGATCAGATATCCCGAGTTGGCACGTTGTCCTTCTTATTGCTTTTTTCACCAAAATCATTACAAATTAATAACTTTCGTTCTACTGATTGGATTTTTGTTGTTTTGGTCTTGTTTCATTTATTATATCTTACTCTGTTTTTCTAACTTGGTATGGGATCCTTTTTGTGTGGTGTTTTCTACTTCCACTGGAACAAAACTGACGACCCCGCAGTTAACTTCATCAAGGACTTTCTTGACATCAGTGACTTGACGCAACTCTGCCAATCTCCAACACACTCCAAAGGTGCCACCCTTGATGCTATTATCACTAGCAAGGAACTGGCTTCTCTTTCCCACATCATCAGCATTGACTGGTCAGATCACCACCTCACCCTCTTCACCATTAACCACTATACCTCCTCCTACCTCTTGCACCAGCAAACAAAAGAAGCTAACCCAAAATCTTCACCTTATTCCCCCAGGGGAGTTGGAATCTACAATAAAAGCTCGACTACAGCTCTCCCCCTAAGTACCACAGGCCTTACTGATCATTACAATAAATCTATCCTCGAAGTCCTTGACCAAATTGACCCAGCCAAATTAAAACTCCAAAAAATGGTTCCGTCCAAAACTTGGTTCAATTCTCACCTAAACAAAGAGAGAAGAGCTCTCAGGCAAGCTGAACGCATTTGGAGAAATCAACCTTCCACCTCGAATCTTGTCCTCCTCAGAGATGCTAGGGCCAGCTACAAAAAACACATCTTTGACGAAAAAGCTTCCTTCCTCCGTTCTCAACTTGATCAGGCTAAAAATTGTCCTAGGGAACTTTTTAAGATTGTCAAAAAACAAACTACCTTAGCCCCCCCAAAATTACTAGCTACTGTTGAGAGGTGTGAAGAAATTGCTAGCTTCTTTTCTGATAAAGTCACCAAGATTGATCAATCCTTCACCCCAATGCCCCCTCTACTCAACCAACACCCCCTGCTTAGCAGTCCCCCTGTGCCTTTTTCCACTTCCCTCCCCCCTCATGATCCCTCGCAACCCCTCCTCTCTTTCACCGATTATGAACCTAGCCCTGTCGACCCCCAGCTTAAAAGCAACGCTTCATGGAGGGATTTTTCTCCAGTATCTGAAAGCGATGGTCTCAACATCATCACCAAACTTAAACCATGTTTCATTCATTCATTCAAATTTCTTTATTTCGCCTTAAAAGATACCATAAAAGAGTCGCAGCACAGTTCAATATAATATACATTAGATCACAGTTTTGGTTACATTTAATTATTACTAAGACATATGTGAGTTAAAAAGGAAACATTTAAAACATGGAAATAAGTTTCCCCAGTAAAAATGTTTACACAATACAATACCAGTATATTGACAGCCCATATGACATTTCTAAGGCACATTCGGTCCTATGGACTCAGGGGTATATTATCAAGGGGCTTTATCTCCGCTTTTTTGGCTTTAAAAGCCAAGAAAGCGGAGATAAAATTATCTCCCTATTACCAAGCTGTCGCTAACACCAGTTAGCGACAGCTAATAGGAGATAGTGACCATCTTGGGCCCCGCTTTGCATGTCAGTGATATTTATCACTAATGACATGCAAAGTGGGCGTGCCAAGATGTTAGCGACTGAAAACAGTCGCTAACATCGCTATCTCCTATTACCAACTTTTGGAGATATTCGCGCTAAGCGCGAATATCTCCAAAAGCTAACACTTGCCCAGGAGCAGTTCTTAGCCATGTTATCCAATGGGAGGTGGATAACATGGCTAAGAGCATTTGCTCGATAATGCATGAATATCGCTGACTTTTCAGCGATATTCATGCATTGTGGCCATTTTTTATCGCATTTGCGATAAACCTTGCTAATAGCAAGGTTTATCTGCGATAAAAATCGCCGATGTGCGGCGATAATTTTTGTCTCTAAACAAGTTAGAGACAAAAATTATCTCTATTGGTTGGTAATATGCCCCTCAGTTCTTTAGCATTACAGCTTTTGGCCTTTTTTCCTCCTCTGAAAATAAATTGAGTGGAGGAATCGGCTTACACTAAATACTATTGTTTGTGTTGTGTCTGTTTTGATTATTCTTAGGGCCTGGTTGCAGGATCTTACTCCTATTAATAAACATAGGGGCTTGATCCATTTCCTTCTAGCCAAAGCATAGGCTGGGCAGAAGAAAAGGATATGGAGGTCATCTTCTTTCTGGTTGCCTTCACACATAGTAGAGATTTCATCTGCCACTGAAGCTGCAGCATTAGGCCCTCTAGTCCAACGTGCCAAGGTTGTTTTAGTCAGAAGATTCCCATATCTAAATTTTAAAAACAGGGTTTTGGCCAGTGGGGGCTCGATTTCATCAAGGAAAGCCTCAAACAGAGGCTCATCCTTGAAACTTAGAAAATTGGTCACTAAGGTTCGAGCATTAGTCATATTTGTTGCTATGTTACACATGAAACTCCAAAAAGCCCTTTTTACAGCCAATTTTGAGTTCGGCGGTAAGCATTCTGGATCCTCCCAAAAGTGGTTTAGGCCTATTTTAATGAACCAGTTTTTAACATTTTTAGCCAAAATATGGTATTCAAATTGTCCAGTTTCATTATCTCTTTTAGACCTTCTTTGTAATCGCCAAAGTCTAACCCATAGCATCAGTGGTCTATTTATTGTAAAGTGGTCTGTTCTTTTAACATTGAGATCCAGCTGAAGTGGCACTAAAGGAGTGCCTCTTGGAACCCTTACCAGGCTCCTCATAAAGTTATTATCCAAGACGAGAAAGGAGTCCTTTCACATGGGCCCCCAGATTTCTGCACCATAGAGTGCTGCTGGTTGGACCTTGAATTTAAATAACTCAACCACTGGGGACACAGCCTTGCTAGTACTCAGGCCTTGTTTCCTAAGAATAGGCTTTATGGGGCATATTACCAATGTTAAGCGATATTTATCGCTAACGATGTTTAGCAACTAATTTTTTAACGCTAAGCATCGCCAAAAATTATCGCAGATAAACCTTGCTATTATCAAGGTTTATCGCAAATGCGATAAAAAACGGCCGCAATGCATGAATATCGCTGAAAAGTCAGCGATATTCATGCATTACCGAGCTAATGCTCTTAGCCATGTTATCCACCTCCCATTGGATAACATGGCTAAGAACTGCTCAGGGCAGGTGTTAGTTTTTGGAGATATTCGCTCTTAGCGCGAATATCTCCAAAAGTTGGTAATAGGAGATAGCGATGTTAGCGACTGTTTCCAGTCGCTAACATCTTGGCACGCCCACTTAGCATGTCATTAGTGATAAATATCACTGACATGCAAAATGGGGCCCAAGATGGTCGCTATCTCCTACTAGCTGTCGCTAACTGGTGTTAGCGACAGCTAGGTAATAGGGAGATAATTTTATCTCCGCTTTCTTCGCTTTTAAAGCCAAAAAAGCGGAGATAAACCCCCTTGATAATATGCCCCTATGTTCTGTGTGAATGCCAACTTGCATTTTTCAATCTGGGGCCTCCAGGAGAAATTAGAATCTAGCGTGACCCCCAAATATGAAAAATTTGGGACCGATTGCAGTTTCTCGCCATTCAAAATTAAGCAGCCTTTATCTGGTTTAGGTGGGTTAAGGACCATACATTTTGTTTTTTTCCCATTAATTTCCAAGCCTTTTTTACTACAATAGTTACTAAAGGAATTAAGTAGTGCCTGTCCTTTCTTAGTTTGTGAAATCAAGATGGTGTCATCTGCAAATAATAATGATGTTACCCTTTCACCGTTCAATTTTGGAGAATCATTTGCACAACCCTCTAAATGTGCAGGAATGTCATTCACAAAAAGGGAAAAAAGTGTAGGGACCAATACGCAGCCTTGGCGGACGCCACGCTCGATAGGTATTTTTTGGGTCAATTCCCCATTTGGGCCCCATCGCACTCTAGCAAAGTTCCCTGCATGCAGTGCTTTTATCTGTGCTAGCAGCTCGCTTGGGAACCCTGCTTCACTCAATGTCCTCCATAAGAGGTCACGTGGCACTAGATCGAACGCTGCTCTCAGATCAACGAAAGCAACGTATAAATGGCCCTTCTTAATATGCACGTATTTCCAGTATATGCAGCAAAATCTGAATACTTGGTCGATTGTGCTCACTTTACATCGGAAGCCGGCCTGATATCTTGTTATAATTGCATTATCCTCCAACCAATCATTGACACGAGTTAGGATGTGTCTCGAGTAGATTTTCTGGAGAATGTCCATCAGGCTGATTGGCCGATAGTTAAAAGGATCTAGCCGGTCCCCTTTTTTGAAAATTAAAACAATTTCTGCCCCCCTCCAGCTTTCAGGGAAATCTAGACTATGGGATAACTTATTGCACAGGTAATTTATATATGGTACCCATAACCATGTTTCATACCAGAGATCCTCTTCCTGCTCATTTAGTAGAAGAACTAAACACATCATTGCCCCACTAGGGACCAATATTATCAACTCCTCCTTTGCCACTGGTATTGTTCCTGCTTCCCTCCAACTAGGCCAAATTACCCCCATCATCATAAATATAGCAACTAATCCCAACGACTTAAACAATCTGCACCCTATCTCTAACCTTCCCTTCCTATCCAAAGCCCTCAAAAAATGCGTCCAGAAAAAGCTGGATAAACACATTGATACATTCAACCTCTTAGACGTTTTCCAATCAGGTTTTAGAAAGGGATGCAGCACTGAAACAGCAATGCTCAACATTACTGGTGACATACATCGCTCCCTAGACAAAAGCGAACCCTCCCTCCTCATTCTTCTTGACCTCTCGGCTGCCTTTGATACTGTTAACCATGTCACCTTACTCAAGATTCTCAAAGACCGTTTCAGCTTTGACGGTCATGTCCTTACGTGGTTCACCTCTTATTTCCAAAATAGAACTCAACAAATTAAAGTCAGCGGTTGCCTCTCTAAACCTCAACCTGTCTCCCTGGGCGTTACACAGGGCTCTATCCTTTCTCCAACTCTTTTCAACCTCTTCATGGAACCCCTCACACTTATTCTTAAACAAGCAAAAATCAGTTACCACCTCTATGCCGATGACATTCAACTATACTGCAAGATCAAATCCCACAACGACATTGTACATCTTAACCATGCCCTGACTAACATCCAAGTGTGGTTCCATCAAAACCACTTCAAATTAAACCCCCAAAAAACAGAAATCATCCTATTCTCTCCCAAGAACAACTCGATCCCTATTCAACACTGGATCATGGACATTAAAGCTCTCAACTGCTCTCTCACCATCTCCAATTTGTTCAAATCCCTCGGTATTAGCGCTGATCAGAACCTCAATCTTACTCCCCATATGAAAAACCTGGCAAAAGGTGCCCTCTTCACTCTACATCAGCTTAAAAAAATTAAACACTTCATTCCAGCTGATGACTTTAAATCAGTTGTACAATCACTGGTCCTGTCTAGAATTGATTATGGCAATGCCACTCTTGCTGGTACCCCAAAGTCCACTTGGCCCCCATCAAATCTGTTCTTCACCTTGCTGCCAGGCTTATTTCTGACTGTAAGCGATATGACCACATCTGCCCAGTTCTCAAAAATCTCAAATGCCTTTCAATCCACCAAAATAACCCTTCTTACCTTTCGGACAAACTCCAAAAAGCCGGGTGTACTAGAACCTTGAGGAGCACTAACGCTCTTGTCCTAGTCCCCCCTCAGCTAAAAAAGAAAGTAACCCAATCTCTCTCATTCTCTGCCAATGCCCCATCTATCTGGAATTTACGTCCCAAAGATTTTCGTTGTAACCCTTCCTACCCCTTCTTAAAATAAAACCTCAAGCTGCTTCTTCTCAACAAATATTGGGGTTCTTAATTATACTTACTGTCTCCGGCCATGTACTCCTCCTCTATTCACTACTTATACTGGCTCCCCTCTACTTATAAGACACCTCATCCCTCCTTCCCACAATTTTACCTAAATCTCTCGCCTTTTTCCAACTAATAACTTACTATATAATTATTCTCTGTTCTTCCTCATCTACTATCTACATATGCTACATGCTTTTGAACTTCTTATCTTTAGTCACTCTGAAAGCTCAACTGCCCTACCATATTTTAGTAAATTGTACTTGTTTGGTCTGTTCTCTATGTTTAGGCAAATCCTGTAAAGTGCGCTGATACTCTTGGTTCCAGCTAACGCTATACAAAACCTTTAAATAAATAAATAAATTGGTTATTGTTTGAAATGTTGCACAAATACTTTGCACATTTCCTCTAAGCTAAGCCTGACTGTTCAGTGCCAAGCTACCAGGGAGTTAAGCTTGGTTAATTTTTGATTTGCTTGTGCCTTAACCTGACAAGAATTGTGGTTGCTACTTGACCAGGACTCACAACCCAGCCAACCAGTAACTTAATTTCTCACAAATATGAAGGTTCAGATGGAAATTGCACCTAAATAATTTGCTTCTGGAACTGGTAGCAATGTTTCTCTCTTCCCTATCACTTCACTGCTAGCAAAAAGCACACTGTGCACCCATTGCAAAGTTCGCTCAACACTCCTACCCAGAACTGGGCGTTGTTGGCTTAGTTGAATAATACTTTATTTGCTGTGATTTGTATTTCACTCCCTGGTTGTGGGCTAGAGTCCATCTGGTACTGTTCAGGATTTCATCCACCATTGTTACTAAAAAGAGTGGATTAAACATCTGTTTTCCACCTGCTTGATTCAGGTGAACATGCACAACTCAATGTTACTAGCTAGAGATAGGGAGGGAAGTGTTCCCAATGCTTAATTTTTAAAGGAATAAAGGAACTAAGCATGAACATCTGGAGGTGCTAAGATCTCAAGCAAAGGGGTGTGGCTAAAATGACAGGCAATGAGGATAGGGTCATGCTCGGGACAAGCTGATAAAAACAAGTGACAAATTCTGCATTTTAAACTGGACAAAATGTAAAACAAATAGAGGAAAATCTTTTGGTGATTTGACACATTTATGCACTGCTGTTCGATGAAAAATTAACAGTGAAAATATATATTCCATAGTTTTTCCTAAGAAACACTTTAGATGCACAATAGAACTAATTTTCACGGCTGTGACCCTTTTTCGAAATTTCTTCAAAGATTTTTTCTAAACGAGGACAATGTGCTTGTGGAATATTGCAAGCCCAGAGAGTCATTCTTGCCCCATTGTTGACCGAAGATAGGTTTTAAGTCTGCAAAGACAACTGAAGCACTGTTCTGGGGATGTTTCCCAAACATTTCATGAAATGCTTCTTCAGCTTTGCCTCTACTTTCTTGAATCCCCTATTTGACTTTTTCAATCTGTCCTATGCACTCTAACACATCTATATTAGGATTTTGGAGTGCAGCTGAAACATGAAGCATTAGCCGAGAAAGTTGCGCCAGGTTGTTGGACCCGCAATGAAGTTATGGGACCAAACAGCTGCAAGAAAGGGCTCAGCTTTGGAAGAAGCACTGTAGCCTTGTCAGTCTGAGATCTCAAGCAAGGAGTCAACCACAGCTGGCTACATATCACGAACCGAAAAACAGATGCATACATTTCAGCCCTCTGTGTCTCACATAAACCACTTAACAGTTTATTTTTTCGTCTTAGGAAAAATATCACATTTCACCTTCTGGATAATTATCCAGTTTGTAGAGCTTCTTTCAAAATTTGACGCTGCTTTAAGTGTTGCAAGAGAATAACAGATTTCACGTATATCACGTGAATGTCCTATCACAAGGTGCAAAGAATTGCTTACATACTGTACTTAAAATGCTCTTATTACATGATCTACAACTATTTCCTGTGCACCATTAACAGCCCGTTTCATTGCAGCACAATCATTATATGTTTGCTTATGTTATCAATCAACAATGAGGCCATATATTTCTCAAGAATTTTATCCAATTCTAACCGCTGTTTCATCCTGAAGTCTTTGAAGCCAAGGAATTCTTCAATAAACAGATGTACATTCTGTAAAGCAAATTACTCAAACAATTTGCTCAGTAATGGCACTGTCAGTTGAACCATTTCCTAAAACGGCAAAACAAATTGCTTTTTGCACATTCCACCACTCTTTCGCATAAGAATGTTGCAAGCAGAGATACTCTCATTCTGAATCTTCCAACTTGTGTAGATTGCATGGAAGGACATGTTGTCTGATGTCATGACAGAATATCCCAACCAGCTTGAAGTCATAGGTGTAGAGCAGTATGGAAATTGGCATAATTCGCTTCAAGTATAATGCAAACACTTATTCACTCTCTCTGTGTCCTCGAAGACCTATGCCTTGTTTGGCACAATACAGTATTGATTCCACTATTGGCACAAGTCATTTTCTGTTTTCCAAAATATTTGTCTTCCAATTACTCTCAATCATACTTTGAACAGCAACATATTTACCCTCGAAAACAGATGAGAAGTTAGTTGCTGTTGTCATCATCTCTTTGTGATATGTGGAGACATAACGGGAAAAAAAATCACTTTGCACATCTTTTAATTTTGTCAAGGCCTTAAACACACATTTCATCACAGCTTAACAAGAACCTTTTCCAACGTTTTGGGACAAAGAGTACACACATCTTGTATAAGGCACCTTCAAGCTTAGTAATGTAGGCAAGCTATTGACGATAAGTTATCAAACATTCATGTTGAAAGCAACGCATTTGATTTCCCTATTGAATTGTCGGAAGCTTTCATGATGTCTCTGGTGTTTAGGAATAGTGCAAAAGTTGTTAGGATAGCTCATCAGGGGCCATATGTAGGTAATCTACATTTACCGATTCTAAAATACCGAATTTTACCGATTCGGTATTTCAGAATCGGTAAATGGTATGTAGGAAACAATTTGGTAAATATTACCGAATCGTTACGATTCAGTGTTTAAGAATCGGTATTTACCGATTCGGTAATTCCCATTCATTCCTATGGGCCTAGAGGCCCATAGGAATGAATGGGAAGCCATTCACTATTATTTACCGAATCGGTAATAGGGAGCACATATTCAAGGGTGGCAGGGTGTCACATTGACACCCTGTTGCACCCCTGAATCGTGCATGTCTGCACATGTGGCACACACTGTCTGTCACATGGCACTTTAAAAAAAGCGCAATTGCTTTTTTAAAGGTTTTCGATATTTACCACCAACTTGTAGTTGGTGGTAAATAACGAATCCTGAATGCAAGAAGGCACTCACTTGAGTGCCTCCTACATAGCTTTTTGGATTCGGTAATTACCGATTCCTTAAAATAAGGAATCACTATTTTACTGATTCCTTAAGGAATCGGTTATTACCGAATCCTTAAACCTGCCTCCTACATCTCAAACCCTAAATACCGTTCGGTAACGGCTGAAATTCAGAATTTCAGCCGTTACCGACCGGTATTGGGCTACCTACATATGGCCCCTGGTGATGATGAAACTGTGCTGAGTCTTGAGACAGTTATGTGTTCTCCTATCACTAAAACGCATGAACTCTTTGACAGTTTTAGACATGGACAAGGTGCCTTTGCTGTGCCAATGGTTGTATAAGCAATAGAATCATTCACTGATATTTGTTCTTCTATGGTATATCTGGTAGATGTCAGGAAAGATTCTTTAATTAACACAAAGTGTGCTGTCAAATGGTCTTGTCTGGCTAACCAATGAGTGAAAAAATCCTCTATCTTTCATCGTTTCACATTTTGTAGTGCAATGCCTGTTGTGCGCAAATAGCAATGTCAAGTGAAATGTACAAAAAATACAAAGGTCGTCATGTCAATGACTTGATCATTACAAAAAAGAGTGGGAAAATAGAAGACTGTAATTTATTCCAATGAAGCAACCACAAAAGACAATGCAAGGTAAATATCCAGTATCTGTAAATTCTTTAGTAAAATTAGCTAGAAGTACCCTCCTTTTCTGTACTATTAACAATGCCATACACTTCCAGAATGTCTAAACATCAAACAAATAGCATGCAATAAATGTGAAGCTATCCTATGCAAACTAGCTCCAAATAATTGTGCAAAACCACATGGATATCAAATTAGAATATTTATTTTTCCAATGTTCAGTTGAAAGACTTCTGTCCTCTTGACATTACAATAAATGCATATTTGAGACTGAATGAAGGAACATCCCTCAACAACTCTTAGGGGAATATTTACAAACTCCTATCGTCACCACAACGTCACTTTCAAAGACGTAATGGTGATAGGGGCTTTGCCTTATTTAAGACCAGGAAAAACCTCGTCTTAAACAGGCAAAATGAGGAGAAATGCTTTAATTCTCCTCGTTTTTGCTGTTTCCATGTGTGCTACATTGAGCAGTTTGGCAAGTTGGACTGGGGGCAGGGGGAGGTTTTAGGAGTGGGGGCTGGTTTTAGGGCTCAGGGTAGGGGGACTGGGGTCGGGGTAGATTTTAGGGTAGGGTTCTGAATTTTAGTGCTCAGGGCAGGGGCAGATTTCAGGAATGGGGGCCAATATTTAGGGCTCAGGGTAGATGGGCCGGGATCGGGGTAGTTATTTTGCACTAGGAGGCTGGGTTTTAGGGCTCAGGGTAGGGAGTCTGGGTAGTTAATAGGTCTGGGTAGGTAGATTACAATGCAGGAGGTCGGATTTTAGGGCTCAGGGCTGGGGGGGCTGGGGTGGGATCTTTACCACACACATACCTTTACCAATCATGCTTTTGTAACAAAATTCGTTGTAAAGGCATGTATGGTAAAGACGCAGTCATTGTAAAGACTGTGTGGTTAAGGAATGCATGATTTGGGCATGCATGGCCGTGTCATACAACTGATAACGCCACTCTACTGTGCCTTGCCGCCCACACCAGCTTAATGAGCAGGCTATCCAATTTACACAAGAATTGCAGAATAAGTGGAAACGAGTTTTGGACTAAATATGCTGAGGAAGGAAGTCCATCTTTGCCACTGCTGCCCTTCCCATCACAGATAAAGGGAGTCTGGTCCAGAAAGCTATAGCGGCTTCCAGCCTCTCCTGGGGATTGTCTACATCCAGGCGATCAAATGCAACCTCATTGTGAATGATCTTAACACGGAGGTACCAAAACCCCTCAGTCTCCCACCTATGCTCCTTCGATGCTGTACTTATATGCAAAACAAGACAGCTCAACAGCGCTGTTCTCCAGTGGCGTAACAAAATGGACACCTTCCTACACATAAACAATCATTAATGGCATCTTGCTCATTTTATGTGTCCTGTATAATGCAGCACACATAAAAAAGGCAAAAAGGAGGAGAAGTAAAAGTATTTCTCCTCGTGTCACCATTCTAATGCTTGTGTCAAAAAGCAATGGGTCTTGCAGTAGAACGCCCACAGTAGCACCAATTGCACACCCCTTTCACGCAGATACCTGTGTGAAAGGGTAGCGTAATGGCACTTTGAAAATATGGTGCAGGTAATACCCTACCGGAGCGTAAAGAAAAAGTGAAGCTCGGTGGCACTAAGGTCTGGTACAAATGCTGCTATGTGCCCCCCACTAAACTCACCTTTTAAAACACGTCTCAGGCTTCCTACGTCAGCCTATAGCGCAGTTTTAAAATGTCTTGTCAACTTGCCAAACTAAACATTTTGATAGGCCTAAATATTTCTTCTTAATACTTATAAGTCACTCCCAAGGTAGGCCCTAAAGACACAGGGCATGGTGCATTATGTTTAAAGAGAAGGATGCGTTCCTATGTTTTATATGTCTTGATGGTGAAAAACCTCTGAAGTTGTTTTTCACTGCTGTAAGGACTATCTCTACCATTGACTACACTAAGTTACCTCATAACATTTCATTTAATAAGTGTTAACTTTGGATGGGGAGCAGACAGACATATGCTGTTCATGCTTAAATGAATTGTAATTTTAAATAATTTTAGTGGTAAAGTCAGATTTTGAAATAGAATTCAGAAAATTGACTCTGTTAGAAGAAGTTGGTATTTTCTTGTCCTGAACATTTGTGTCTTCTGCCAAGTATTCTGGGTCACATGACTGTGACGGATCAGCCTTTGAGGTTTGTGTATTGCTTACAAGCAGTAATACAAAATGTTAGGATGGGCTGTCCTGGCAGGATTTACATTTCAAAGTGCCTTGCCTCCTGCACACAAAAAATAATCTGACACCAGGTCTGCTCTGTCTTTTGTCACTTCAGTCTGGAGCCTTGGAAGGGGAAGGTGAAAGAACTGTGTAGAACTAGATGTGCCGGTAGGACAGGAAATTCAACCTCACCATGTATATTGGACATCCAGAACTACTCATAAGAACACTCTTGGACCAGTAGACATTATAGAAGGAGGGCTATCTTGCTGCCAGAGGAAGATTCTAGTGTTCAAGGACTGCCTTACTGTCTGAGAAGAAAAACTGGATCTGCTTACCTTCGTCCCAGGCTAACCTCCTGTGTGAGCCTGTCGGTATAACAAGCTCCAGAGGCCACCCTGCAACTACCCAGCTGACCTGGTACACTGGACCTGCAATTGGGCCTGCCTGAGTCCTACTGGCCTCTTTTGGAGTGAGTCTCTGATCCCCAAAAGGTGCCTTCCCAGATCCTTGAGTCAGGGCTGTTTCTAGGTTTTGTCACACTAGGCAAGAATTGAAAAATGCAGCCCCTCCCTTTTACTGCCATCACTCTCTCTCCCTGTCATCCAGGCTAGAAGAATGAATGCATTAGATATAAAAGAACTTGTATTCAACATTAAACAATAAAACATATCAAACATTAAATAACGAAATAAGCACTGTTCATGATATTTTATTTCGTTTTTATATTTCTCTCTTCTAACTTCAATGGTGTTTTGGGTTTTTTCTCTTAATCCAATGGTACCTTCCTTGCCTTTATTTTAGCAAAGTCTTTAAGAAGATCTCTAATGTCAAGCTGGTAAGCCATGTCTTTTTCTACTGAAATTGTGGCTAGTCTCATGAGTCTCTCTTTGCTCATGGAACTGCACAGATAGTTTTTTATTCATTTGAGTTTTGAGAAACTCCTCTCCACACTTGTCACTGATATCGGTAAAGTCAAAAGGATACAAAGACCTACTAACAAATTAGGAAAACCATTTTAAATTAAATAGCCAATAAATATAATTTCTATTAAAACTTTTTAATCGCAGCCCGGAGTGGAGCAAGGAACGGAGCTGGAGAAAATATTTTGTTGTGGAGCGGAGCAAGTCAAAATAATGTTGCTCCGAACCTCTGCTTAATATGCTTACAGTTTACACTTTGCAGACACAGTCATACATATGAATGAACACAATGTGCTTTTGAAAGTCGGCGTTTCCCTGTTTTACATCTTGCTACAAAGAATTTTTCAAATCGGCTTACAGTTCACAAATTAATTATTTTTCACCGTTTATTTTCTTCCGGCCATCACAATCCTAAATTATTAAGCCAGTGCCATTTTGTTTCTTGCAGCCCTCACACCTATTCACAATTATTTAGGTAGGTTAGTAGTAAATATTATAACTTAATAGTACTTATCTCTTTTATATGAAACATAACATAACGTGTTATTTGTAAAGCGCATGTTCAACCCAGCAACGGGGCATCTTGGCGCTGAAATAACAGATGTATATTGTTACCCAACTCAATGGTACTCATTTTATCGACCTAAAGTGGATGAAAGGCTGAGTGGACCTGCCGGGATTTGAACCTGTGACCAAGAGGTCGAACACAGGCCCCTGCAGTGGATGCATTAGTCCACTGAGCCACCAGATCCGAATTGCACTTACCTTTTTGATATGTTGAAAGACAAGTACAAAACCTAGCTCTAGCACAACGACAGTCCCCAGGCATGGTCGTTGTGCGGCTCGATCCCATGACTTCTGGCGCTGTCTCTTGAGGCGGCTCTCAACCCGTCGATGCTTCATCCTAGAGGCTCTTCCCATGTGATGATCCGTTGGAAGGCGGCGATTCAGCGAGCATTGTATGATGTCGTCGCAGAGGTCCGATCGGGTCGAGAGTGAAATCGGAAGTCGATATCCGAAGTCGAAAGTCCATTTCAGAAGTCCTTTTCAACCAAAGTCCTCCCCGTCGGCGAGACTCACATATTTATAGTGACATGCACGGCCCCTACTTGGCGCCGAACATGACATCGAATTGTAGAAGATGCTACCCAATGTGCTTTCGAGGTCGTAGGCCGTTCAAGGAGGGGATTCCCAAACTCATATTTGTTTACGTTTGGTACTCAGTAGTGGCTCCTTACTTTCTTACTTTTGACATTAGTCAAAGTAAACATTTATTGAGTAATTGTTCTGTATGCTTCTGAATACAAATTTTTAAAATTGTCATCCTAGGCGGCTGCCTAGTCTTGCCTAATAGTAGAAACAGCCCTGCCTGGCTGGACTGTTGGTTGGCATCAGAGTGTACTCCTTCTGAAGAAAAGGTCAATAAAATACTGAAGGTTAGGCCCATTGTTACTGTGAAAGGGCCAATTCATATTGATAATCTGCTACCCATGACAACCACCAGTGATAAAATCTGGTGAGGTATGCTCTTTGTGCTACAGCTGCAAATGTGCAAGAATGAAATTAATTTGCTTTTCATTTTTTTAAACATAAACCAGTGTAGGTGGCACATTGAGCTGGACCTTGGCCGCCTAGGCTGGGCTTGGCTGAAGAAGATGACGGGTGTGAGGGGGGGGGGGGGGGGTAAGAGGGCTGAAACCCTTTAAGCCCAATGTTGGTTCCCAAGTGTTTTCCTCAGAAGCCTATGTCTGATGTGCCTGAATGTCAGGGTTACCCAATACCAAGGCTGTGCAGTCTTGATTTGGCTTCATATGTCTTTAATGCACTCTTGTAGGTTCTTTTTCATCCCTGCTTCCTCCCTTGTCATGTTTGTTCAATCTTTCACTTAGTCTTTCATCTTTTCTTGTCCCCTTGCATGTTTTTCTTCCTCTTGGCAAAGTTTTGATGAGGAATAATAGGCGCGTGTCCCCAAAGATGCGTGCTGGTCAGCCCCACCTGCAACCATCGCTCAAATTAGGTTCAGAGGGCCAGATGTATGACCATTTCCTTTTGCTACTCTCAATTTGTGAAATTTAGCGACCTGCAATTTGTGAGTCACAAAACAAAATGTACCAATTTGTTTCAGACACATTTTGAGATTCCTAATGGGGTAGCAAATGACCTGCCTCATCAATATTCATGAAGTAGGTCACAATTTCTGACCCATTGGGAATGGGCAATAACACAGAGATGGTGGCCTGATGGGGAGAGCAGACCACCATATCTGTGTTTGCTTTTAAATAAAGCAACTTTTTTTATTGCAGCCCATTTTCCCTATAGGAAAACATGATGCATTTAAAAAAGAAAAATGAAATGTTTGTGTTTTATGTTTTAAGAGTAGGAAGAGGTCCGTGCCTGCTAAAAAATGTTTTTGCTGCCAGTCAAAAAGAGGAAGGGGTACCCTAGGGATTCCTTCACATTTACGAGTGACTTACCACCTACTTGAAGTAGGCGGTAAACTGCAATTGTTTTGCAACCCCATTCCAGTTGCCAAACAATCATACATGCCCTTGCAATTTGCTATTAGGAAAGGATGCCCTTGGCACCCCCCTTCCTAATAGAGACTCTCAAACCCTATTTTGTGAGTCAGTAACAGTTTACCGAAACGCAAAATAGGGTTAGTATATGCCAGAACCTGTTTTAGTGGTCACAAACAGATTGTGGTATTGTGCGTTGTTAAGACAGGTTAGAATGTTTGTGGTAACGATTTGGGGGACACAGTAAATGTTTTGATATATGCATCATTCTCTGTAGCGAAGAAATATATTAATGCAATGGGTATTGGCATTAGTAGATGAAGTTATTGTGTATTTGCATTAATGAACATTTTAAACATGTTTATTAAGGGGCAGATTTATGATGACTGGCGCATCCCCAGGGATGCGCCAGTCATCCTGCGCCGCTGCTCCGCCACCCATGGTGCGCCGCATTTACAATGCGGCGCACCATGGGGCAAAAACGGCACAGATGCGTGACGCATCTGTGCCGAAAAAGTGGCGCATTGCTGGAGCTGCGTCGCAAGCGCGACGCAGCTCCAGCAAGGCTCGGGGGTGCCCCATCTCCACAATGCTGCGTCAAGACCTACGCCTGCTTCAAGCAGGCGCAGGCTTTTGACGCAGCATTGTCCTGAAAGTGACTGAGTGAAATCTTATAGATTTCACTCAGCCACTTTTGCGAGGCGCACCTGCCCCGGAACGCCCACCCTGCGCCGGAACGCCTCCTGATGGCGCAGGGCTTTACAACGTGACGCATCTCCTAGATGCGTCACGTTGTAAATAGGGCGCATTGTTTGCGCCGCCGTTGCGTCAAATAAAGTGACGCACCGGCGGCGCATGGCCTTCATAAATCTGCCCCTAAATGTTTTGTGCACTTGGAAAATTGGAAAAAAGACAAATATAAATAATCAGAGAAATACAATAAAAAGACAAAAAATATTAGTTTGGAATACAGTGGACAGCCCTAGAGAGCTTTAGTGAGTCTTTATAAAGAAATATTGGTCACGTGGAGTTTTTGTCACGTTTAACTATTAGGTAAGCCAACAGAAGAGCTGCTATCTGCTATGCTAGAGAGCACCTGAGCTCCCAGTGAGATAGTTATAACAGCATTTTCTGCTAAAGATAGCAGGATGGGTATGCCAAGAGTTGTTTTCATGGTATGAAACGTCCTGTCCTTCCAGTATATGAATAAGCTGGTTCGGAATAGTATTAACATTTTTGGCTTGTCGTTTAAAAAAAATGCATATCAGTGTCTTGTTGCTCTTCACTGATGACCATTCGACGAGGCGCAAGTGGGGAACATTAGTGTTACTCGATGATTTATAACTACACCAAGTTGTTCATTAGGGCAAACCATCTTTCAAATCTCTGTCGGTAGCATTGTAAAGGGTACCCTAAAAAGGCTGCCTTCACAGGCATTACTAAATGTTTATATTGGACTCCTCCATGACAACCTGCCCAATCTGGTTGTTAAGCACTTTTGGCAAAAATTATCTCTTCCAAGCCAGAGGAGATTTTAAAATGTCTCTCACTATGACCCATTTAGGGCTTGATTTTAAATGTAAAGTTAAACGCCATGCTTATATTTATGATTTTTTTTGCTGAAACTGCCCCTGTTAACATAACGAGGGCCAGTTCTGCAAAAGCCAACAATGCTTGCCCAGTTCAGTAGTAAGTCTTCGGGAAAAAGCAATGTGCCAGCACGCGGGGGGCATGTTTTGATGTTTCTGCTTGATACTGCATTGTTGTACATGACAGAGCCAGAGCCAGAGAGCAGTGGAGGCCTGTCCTATTAGCAGGGAGGGGCACAAATGCATACATAAACACTCACTGACCGTCATGCATTGCCACATGCATGCATACACACACATCCATTCACAATACTCACTCCCATATATTCATGCACGCATGCACACACCAAACATTAAAAATAAAATCATACCTACCTGAGCAGCTCTGCCTTGGAGATCCCACGAGGTTTGGGACTGCTGCCTTCCTTCATTGGCTGACCTTCGATCTACCATGAGGGAAGGCAGCAGCCCCTCACAAGTCACAGAGTGGGATGGGGTCAGTGAGAATGCTAAGCCCACCCCACTCTGTGATGAGGTGTCAGTGATTGACACTCAGCCCTGGGCACTTCAGGGCTTAGAACTGGAGCAGGTCCAAGGCAATCAATGGCATTCCCCCTGGTCAAAAGGGGGAGGGTCTCGAATTGCTTTGCCGGTCTGAAGATGTCACACTTATAGGAGCTGTGACTTCTTCAGCCCAGCAAAGTTCTGCTCAGACAGCCAGGACCCAGCGCATTTAGTGGATGTCTAGCTCCTTGTTGCCTAAAATGAAAATAAAGAGTGCTTTTCAGGATGACCTTTGTTCAGCATGACTGACATTCTTTGTAGTGGTCGAAGGGTGAGGGGGCTCCTCAGTTCATTAGAATTAGGTATCGGTAGACCTAGAAAAACAGAATTAAAGAATAGCACAGGTCAGTAATATACAGAGGGCCTCATTTATGAAAAGTAGGGGTGGTCGGGCATTTTTGTTCCGCCCACGGAATGGGCGGAGATTTGCCCCATCCGCAAATTTCCGCACACTCGGGGGCTGAACTCTGATTTTCTACAGGAGCAGAAGAACTATTTCTAAATCCCCTACTCCACTGACAGCGAACCACAATAATTGCTCACTCCCAGTAAAGAGGGGGAAAGGGAATTGGGATGACAAGAGAGACTGCCACTGATCTTCACTGGCACGTGCAACATAAAACACTACATAACCACTTCTAATACAACTTAAGCTACCTTTCTCTAAGCATTCTACCCTGCACCCTGTTACCTCTATTTCCTCATTGGTCTTGCTGCTCTCTAGTTTAATGTGATGAATAAAATATTGTGGGTAAGTACAAGTATGTAGGCTAGCTGTAGCCGAAACACGTAGGCCGTCCTGTATTTTGCACTTTCTTGCACATGGTGTTGAAAAAATAAAATCTTAAATTAAAACTTGCCAGCTGCAGTGCCGTGACCTTTTTTTCTGGGAGGAAGAAGGCGGAAGGAGTCAAAGGAATATATATATATATATATATATATATATATATATATATATATATATATATTACCTACTGGCGGTCGCCAGTAGGTATATATAGTTAGGATTTTTTCTCTATGGGATTTTTGAAAATTCTATGTCTAATAACTTTGGCGTTTGTGGACGGAATTGGCTGAAATTTTCTGGAAAATGGAACATTTTGTTTCTGAGCAGCCCTTGGAAATTTGGGGGGGTTTCGTCAAGGGGGGGCCGAGAAAAAAGGGGGGTCCCAAAACGTGTTTTTAACATTGAGTTTTCCATAGGGCGGTTGGCCTCACTTTTAGCCCGAACGGCTGAATGGATTTCCATGAAACTTGGCAAAATTGTAGGGACTGGTAGCCCGATGTGCCTTTTCTAGGTCTCAATATATGTGCTCCAGTGGATTTTGAGAAATTAACGTTTAAAAAAAGATATATATCTGTAAGCGCGCTCCGGGCAGCGCTCCGGTCCGCGGACCTTAAGCGTACCGGAACTTCGCGTAGCTAAGCTGATTGGCTCTCCGGTGTCTGTCAACATTCTAAACAGTCCGGAGCGGCCGCCATCTTGTCTCTCGGTAGGATTGAGAGACAAGAGGAGGCCAAAACAAAGGCGAAAATGACCATAAGGGGGCATACTAGATCCTCCCTGACCCCCTAGGTTTAATGTGGAGGTTTTAAAAGGGCCCCGCGGGGCAAAAAAAACAAAAAAAAAATGTTGTTTTTTTTGCGTGGGGAGCGCCCGGTCCGCGAACCGGGAAGCGTTCTGGGCAGCGTACTGCAATGAAAAATGAATGATAGACTTTTCAAATGCTGTATGTTAATTGATTGTTGTTTTTGTTGATTATTTTTTATTTTCTTTATTTTTTAAGCATTTTTTTTTAATGTGATTGTGTTTCATAATTTATTAAACTTTCTAACATTTCATTGTCAGAAATTTCATAATTATCATGGAATATACATTGTAGTCTCTGAGGGTGTAAAATGTCCTCATTTGCAAGGAGGTTATCTACTGCTTGTACACATTGCAGTAGTTCATTGTCCCAAGTTTCATCGAAAAATTCAATGTCAATTTGATCAATTGTATCAATCAATTCTTGGCTGCTCTCTTGCAGGTCCATTTCAAAAGAAACTTGGTTTTCGCCTTCCATTTTGCCTGAAATTTGGATTAAAAAAATATATATTAGTAGAGATAGGGCAATGTTGGGAATAATTTTAGATAGGCATTTTTTATCAGTGAATTTATCTTTGGGCAGTGTATAGTATCAGAGTGGAAGTAGGAATATAAAAAAGTGTATGTGATTTAACGTAAGTAAATTCATAATTATACAAGAGAAGCCTAACTACATCCATAACTATAACAGAGAAGTCTCTCTAAATCTATAACTACTACAGAGGGATA
Source organism: Lissotriton helveticus (assembly GCF_964261635.1). NCBI lineage: Eukaryota > Metazoa > Chordata > Amphibia > Caudata > Salamandridae > Lissotriton > Lissotriton helveticus. Next base: position 448,768,366 of record NC_136059.1, on the reverse strand, counting down.
GTATATATCTCTCAGAAAAAGTTTACCATATTAACTTATAGTGCACAATATACTTCAGTTTTAAAAATAAAAACTTACCTTTAGAAAGAAGTTGAAGGAATTAGTGAAAATACTATTGAAATGTACAGCAAGAAGTAGTAGTCAAAATGGCTGTGTTTTCTTCTCCTCCTTTATATATATTCAGGTATATAACCAATGAAATGTCAGGTAAAAAAAATAGAAAATGAAAGTAACATTTTCATTGGTTGTCAATTCCAACACTTCAGATGTGTTTTGTGAAGTAATTTACCTCAGGGTATTTAGAGAGGTCTACAGGCTAAATGACTAAATGGAATTCCAATCAAATTTGTGAAAATGGTAGGGATTGGTATGTAGTATGAGCTAATCTATATTTGGTGAAATTGTCTCCAGTGGCTTTTCTGTGAACTACTTTCCCACCTTTTTTGATGGTGCGCTTCCTAGAGAGCGACCCGGTACGCGAACCGTTGAGCGCCCCGGTTCGCGAACCTTAAGCGTTCCGGGAGTCCACCATTTTGTGTTTCGGTCGAATTAAGATACAAGATGGAGGGCAAATAATGTTCAGAATGGGTAGAAGGGGGCACGGTAGAGTTATCTTGACCCCCTAGGTTTTCTGAGGGTGGCTGAGGAGGCTTATATGTGCGAAAAAAAAACATTTAAAAAAAAAATTTCGCGAGGTTAGCTCCCGGTTCGCGTACCGGGTAGCGCCCCAGGGAGCGTACTTTGTTGGAAATTAGTGAAAAATGTTAGAGTAAAATAATAATTGTGAGTGATCAGATGTAGGGTAGCTCTGAGAAGAGCTTTTGGGTTTATGGTACATTTAGGTACTTATAAGTAGGTACCAATGCACATTCTTAAATTCAGAGTGAAAACTCTGTTGCCCTCATCTGAGAAGTGAACTCCATCTCCTCTGTAGATATCTTGCATGTAGTAACGCAAGTTATTGTTGTACAGGGAGCCCATTCCATGGTCTCTCATGTAAGCTGAAACAGATTTGTTTACATGCTTCCTCGACTTCTCAATTTGTGGACAAAATTGGTTTGACCACCTCCATTTCTGTCTTTGGCATATATTTGAATATACCAAGGCAGTCTGAGGAAAAAGTGCCATTAATTGCTCAAAGGTGTCCTTTAAAAGCATTTCCAGACCTACACCAGTCAAAGTGCCCAAGTCATTACCTCCACAGTGCACAATTAACAGGTCAGGTTTGGGCAAATGCATAAAGGTTTTCACCAATGGTATCAATTGGTGACATTTTAATCCTCTGTGGCCAAACCACTTAATTTCCACATCTTGTAAATTGAGGTTAGGTAATTTCCTGTTTTCAACGTACCTTTGAGCCCAGTGAATATAACTATGTCCAACAATCCAGACAGAAAACATGGTGAGAGAAGGTTCTCCTGCAGTCAGATGAAGTGTGGCAATGAAATGGCAGTTGAAAAAATGAGAGTTTAAAATGAAAAAAACTGTGGAGTTTCTGTGTTCATGAAGCAGTAACAGTGATTGGTGGATTTTGATTGCTGAAAACAGAAAGTTAGGGTGCACGGATGTGTTCTTTGAAAGATGTATTTTGAATGGTCAATAAAAAATCATTAAATGAAAGAATGCACTGGATATGCAGGTGCACTGAGAGTTCAGAGTTCAATTGCAACAAAGTTGTGTGAACTTGCAAACACCAGAAGTCTTCCAAGAGGTGGTTGCCATGCAGAAAAGACAGAAAGGGCAGAGGGGGGAAGGGTTTTCATTTGAAAAAAAGTGAGGGAAGAGTTTTGATTGGGTGACATGAGAAATATGTGTGAAGAATTACAGCATTTCTGTGCTTTTGATAGCTGCAGACTCTGGAGTGCATACCTTTTGCTCTGCTGAAGACAAATTGGTGTGTTTCTGAGACTGTTTTCAAACTCAAAGTATTTGCTAAGGTGAGAAAATATTTCTTTAATTTAGAGAATAGTGTGCTTTAAGGAGAAAATTATGAATTATGTGGCGCAAATTGCTTGTAAATATGCTCCCACCTGTGCATGGAAAATTTAGATTTTGAATGTTTGTGTTACATAGCCATGTTAAAAGTGACCCAACCATGCAGGAAAGGCAATCAAAAAACGCTTTTATGTGTCTTAAGGACATTTTAAGTAATTTTCCCATGTGCAGTGTTTTGAAATTATGATTTGAAAATCGTTTTTGAGGTAAAGGAATTGTTTTTAAATTTATGACAAGGACATAATGGTGTATGCTTCTTTATAAGGCAATTGACTGTCCCTGACTTTTCTCTGTGGCGCAAATTGCTTGTAAATATGCTCCCACCTGTGCATGGTAAATTTAGATTTTAAATGTTTGTGTTACATAGCCATGTTAAAAGTGACCCAACCATGCTGGAAAGGCAATCAAAAAACGCTTTCATGTGTCTTAAGGACATTTTAAGTCATTTTCCCATGTGCAGTGTTTTGAAATTATGATTTGAAAATCGTTTTTGGGGAAAAGGAATTGTTTTTAAATTTATGACAAGGACATAATGGTGTATGCTTCTTTATAAGGCAATTGACTGTCCCTGATGTTATTTTTCCCATTTTAGTGTAAGACCTTTGTCTGTGGCGCAAATTGCTTGTAAATATGCTCCCACCTGTGCATGGCAAATTTAGATTTTGAATGTTTGTGTTACATAGCCATGTTAAAAGTGATACAAACATGCTGCAAAGGCAATCAAAAAACGCTTTTGTGTGTCTTAAGGACATTTTAAGTAATTTTCCCATGTGCAGTGTTTTGAAATTATGATTTGAAAATCGTTTTTGAGGTAAAGGAATGTTGTTAAAATTTATGTGCGCCATATGCCCCCAAATTTCTTTTTTAGGGGTGCAGCAGGGTGTTATTGAGACACCCCTGCACCCTTGGAAAAATTCCTAGTTTGCGATGAGCAAATTGCTAATCGCAAATTAAACCTTCATTCCTATGAGCCTCCTAGCCCATGGAAATGAATGGGTAATTTGCAATTAGCAATTTGCTCATCGCAAATTTGGAATGGTAAAGAATCGCTATTTATTCCTTAAAATTCGCTATTTTGGAAATGCAAAATAGTTATATGATACATATGGCGGTTGATGTCTAAGAAGATAAGAAGCTTAGGGATAGATTTATGATGACTGGCGCATCACCAGGGATGTGCCAGTCATCTTGCGCCGCTGTTCCGCCACCCATGGTGTGCTGCATTTACAATGCGGCACAGCATGGGGCAAAAACGGCACAGATGCTTGACGCATCTGTGCCGTTAAGGTGGCGCATTGCTGGAGTTGTATCGCAAGTGCGATGCAGCTCCAGCAAGGCTCAGGGGTGCACCATCTCCACAGTGCTTCAAGCAGGCGCAGGGTTTTGACGCAGGTTTCTCCTATCTGATTGTAAATGCGGCACACCATGGGTGGCAGAGCAGTGGTGCACGTTAACTGGTGCATGCCTTGGGATGTGCCATTTAACATAAATCTGCCCCTTTACATTTAAGTATGTGCAGGGGACACAGAGTCGGTGAGGCTTATCCAAGGTTAAGAAGAGATGAGTCCTGTTCAGTGAAAGATTAGACATAGGCTTCACCTGCTCAGCATCGCTGGACATGGCTAAATAATAGCTGCAAAATGTTACTCTTGTTAAACAATTTTACTATTATAATCTGTGAGATTTGTCTCTTACTCTGCAACATCTCATTGTTGTTATCTTTCTTTAAAGATAAAGACAACCTCAACATGAGCGACAATCTGCAATCAGTTGATTTTGACCTCATCATTGAACTTGTAATTGAAACATCAGTGGATGTTGATCCCTTGGATGATTTAAATCCTGAGGATGAAGAAGAGCGTGATGAGGATGCAGATTTGTCCGAATTATATGATATAGGATGGGAAGCTGACCTGCTTGAGCCTTTGGAACTATAAACATTTATTTTTAAAATGTATAATTAATAAAAAGTAAAAAGGTAAACCGTTTAATTTAAAAATAAAGACACCTTCAAAAGCAGGTTATGTGTAGTGTCTTCAATAAAATATTAAAATATGCTCATAAAATTAGATCAGATTCACATATAAAATAGCATAGGTAACATAAATATAAATGTCATTTCTTTTCTGGTATTTCTGTATTGTAAATTTGCCAACGACTAAAAAATCTTCTAATTAAAATGTCAAGTAGTTTGTTAAGTTTTTTATCACTGTTACTGATTTACTGTTTGGTAATAATGGTTAATAACATTATTTATTATATTTTTCCACAGATTCAACTGCAGATCATTTCAAGATTTCACCATGCCTACAATAGAAAGACAGAGAAAGGCTGCAAAACGTCAAAGACAGCAGGTGAAAAAAAATACGCAGCAGTCCTCTAACAAAAAGATTTGTCAAGTCACGAAGAAAGCACCGGGTAAGAGCACAAAACAATTTATAAGAAATATGTGTAGTAAAAAAAATATTACTACAGAAAATGTTTCAGTCCATAAAACGAGAAGGAAATCAAATGGAAAAGAAAGGCCAATGAAAAATGTTACTGCTAGAGCAAGAGATAACTCTGTGCATGATAGTAGAAGGAAACAACAGTTTAGGGAGATTCGTAAACGAATGTTCCGGAACAGGATAATTGGCAATTTGTTAAAAAATATTAAGAAAGGTCAACAGAAACTGGTTTTTTATAAGACAAAAAAAAAAGTTGAGAAAGTTATTGATCAGGCATTTGAAATTAAACGTAAGTTATTTATTTTGATAATCAATAGAATTAGGAAGCTAAACAAGGCAATTTTTGATTTCAAAAGAAATAGTAGATGGAAGAGAATAGTTAATCGTAGTAATTTTTGTGAAGTTTTTTCTGGAGAATGGATGCATAGTTCAAGCTGTGAGGCATTTTTTAATGAGGAGAGTTATTTCCAGGATAATGATTTGGTGCATGCAGTTGACACCAGTGGTCGTGCTTATGAAGTGAAAGATGGTTGTCCAGTTGAAAAAGAAAAACTTGTGACAACAGAGGCAGAAGAGGTGTTAGGTAATGAGGTTTTAGGAAGACGTGCTAAGGGTCCTGTGTACACCTGGAAGTGTAGTAGTATTTGCAGTGTGCGACAGGATTCCATCAATTTGCTTTGTGATTTTGTACGGTCATTTAATAAGAAAAGTTTGAAGCAGAAAATGATGTTGTTGCAAGAATTAGATCCTTGCAGAGTAAGAGAAGTGACAGGTTTGCATGGACATTCACTGGCTTGTCTTTCCAGGAGAGTATGCCAGAGTGTTTTTCATCATTTCAGGATGCTAGCAGTGCATCATAACAAAGTGAGGAAATTAGTTAGAATGTTGTATTATGCTAAGAGTCCAGCAATTATGCTTAAACAATTATGCGCTGCTCTTTTGCATGGTTCTGAAATAGATGTGAAGAATATATGTGAAGAAATTGAGTTTTGTTACTTTGGAAGTAAAGAGGAGAATGTTGAAATTGAGCAAGAAGAAGAGGGTCTTGTGGAAGATAGTGTACAGGTTTCCAGTACAGATAATTTCCAGAGGGAAATTGCGACGTTTGAGGTGAAATCAAGTGAGAGGCCGAATTTCACTTGTGTGTGTTGTCGACGCACTTATTATAAGAATCAGACTAAGTTAGTGGATTTATATGCAAAAAGTGAAAGGGAAAATAATAGTGAATGGAAGGATTTTGCAACATACTTGATGGTAGAAAATTGTTTTGATTTGGGATTGGATCAACGTGTGTGTACTTATTGTTCTTGCAAATTAAATCAAAACCAGATGCCTGCTAGAGCAGTTCATAATAATCTGGAATTGGTTGAGATTCCTTCTGAATTGAAGGATTTAAATACTTATGAATCTATTTTGATTCAAAGTATCCATCCCTTTCAGGCTATTGCAAGAATGGAGCCAAAGACAGGGAAATTGCCTCCATCAGATTTACAGAGAGGATTAAAAGGAAGAGTTGTTTATTTGCCTCTAGATTTGAAGAAAAACATTAACACAATTGGAGTAGAAAAAGTGGAAGAGGAACCTCTGGTTATCTTAGTTAATGGGGTTCCGACAAAGAATAAGAAAATATGGCAAGATTTAGTAGATGTTAGGAAAGTTAAAAAGGCAACATTGTATTTGAAAAAAAATAATAAATACTATAAGAATGTATATGTTGCAGAAGAGGAAGTAAGTGAGGAAGAGGATAGCGATTTGTGTGCTGGTCAAATTGAGAAAGTAGAACCCTCTACTAGTGAAGAAATATATGAACATTATAGTGTTCATCCTTTGCATTCCAAGGAAGTCATGGGGAATGCTATTGAGTTGTTTCAAATGAAACAAGCCAAAGGGAGTCCCATTAGTGTTTGGGAGGAAAGTTTGGAAGCTCTGTGTTTCCCACAGCTTTTTCCAACAGGTCAGGGAGGAAGATATGATGAGCGACCTCATCAAATTCCTGCTTCTGAATACCGGACTTTGCGATTGTATGCAGGAGATGCTAGGTTTCGACAATGCATTCCTTATTTGTTTCATCTCCTGTTTGAAAGCGATCTGTCTGGACTGTCATATGCAGTGAACCACATCTTGAAAAGTGGTATACACATGCAAAACATCTCGGCAAGTGACTTTATGGATAAAGTCAATGTCCAAGACAGTATTTTGGATTCTCACCTGATTAATCTCATGGCGTGTCAGCGTGGTACTAATGAGTACTGGTACCGTCGTCATGGTGATTTAAAATGTATGCTGAGGAACTTAGGTACTCCCACATGGTTCCTCACTCTGAGCTGTGCCGAGTATGGCTGGGAAGACTTACTTGAATTTCTACGAGAGGCAAATGCTAACGTAGATAACATCGAATTCAAGACACCCGGAGAACTGTGCTCTTTGGATCCAGTCAATGTATGTAGGTACTTCAATCATAGATTTGAAGCTATGATGTCTTTCATCATGAATAAGAAGAATCCACCTCTTGGAGAGGTGTTGGATTTCTTCTGGAGAAAGGAGTACCAAGCAAGAGGTGCTCCTCATATACATATGTTGCTGTGGATCAAGGATGCACCTAAATTTGGAACGGATCCAGAAGACTCAGTGATGAGTTTCATCCAACAGTATTCTACGTGTGCTGTTCCAAACGCAAAGGAGAAGAAAAGCCTAAGAGAAAAAGTTCTGCGTTTCCAAAGCCATCGATGTGGAAAGTACTGCCGTCGTAAATTCCGAAACAAGGACAAGTTCTACACTAAATGTCGTTTCGGCTTTCCACGACCGGTGATTTCTAAAGGAAGAGTAAACAGTTTGATGTCTTCGCTGCGACACAATGTCATGAAGAAATCACCTAAAAACACTTACAATTTGAAGAGGAACCAAGAGTCCAAGTACATCAACGACTACAACCCGGTGATTTTGTCCATGTGGAATGCTAACATGGATATACAGTTTGTGGCTGATAACTGTATGGCTGTGGCTCGGTATGTGACGTCTTACATCACCAAAAAAGAGAAGACAGAATTGAAGGATATGTGGGAGGACATTTCCCATGAAAAGAGCCTCAGCAAGAAGTTGTACAGTTTCAGTCTGAAGATGTTGTCGCATCGAGAAATCGGAGCGTACGAATGTTCTGACCGGTTGTCTTCAGCAAGTCTCTATGCCAAGTCCAGGAGTATCGTTTGGGCGAGTCTTGGTCTTGCAGCAACGCGTAATCGAGTTCTCAAACCTGTGCGGGAAATTGAGTATTTGGCGGAAAAGGAGCCAAACAGTACCGACATTTTGAAGACAAACATGTTGGATACATATTATCCAAATCGAAGCAGTCACCTCGAGAATGTTTGTCTGTATGAGGTTCTGCAAAATTACATATTCAAGAGGAACATCAAAGAAGATACTGAGAAAGGAGTGTATGCTGTAATAGGAAGTGAGGGATGTCTGGTCAAGCAAAGAAAATGCCACTTGGTAAACCATCGAAAATTGAGTGGTGAATCTCCTGAAAAAAAGGAGTTTTTCTATTTAGCACTTTTGCAACTTTTCAAGCCTTGGCGTGCAGAAGAGGAACTGCTTGGAGATTTCCTCTGTTACGAAGACTCTTTCAATGCCGCCAAGGAGACCATAGAATGTCCTGCTTTTCCCAAATATGTAGAAATGTTGAATGCGGAAATTGAGCAGGAAGCAACGATTGCAGCCGAGATTGCCAGAGACAGTTCTCAGGACAGTCAGAGTTCTGCTTCATTGAGTCAGGATCCACTAGGAGGACCTGTTATTGAAAATGAAGCTGCCACTGCTATGAATGAAGTGGAAAGAGCCATGGCACATGCTCAAGAGGATGCGGTTAACTTAGAAGAGTTGGAAAGACAACTCAACGTTGAGCAGAGGAAAATATATGACGAAGTTACCATGCAAATTGATCATGGATTAAGTCATGATAAGAAAGAGTGCTCATGTACGTCGTTGAAGCCTGTCCGACTGTACGTGAGTGGAGAAGCGGGAACTGGAAAAAGTTTCCTCATTAAAGCAATTTCATGCTATTTGCAGGTAAGGACAGAGTCATCGCTGTCTTGTGTTGTCACTGCTCCAACTGGACTGGCAGCACATAATATTAAAGGGATTACTTTACATCGTTTACTGATGCTGCCAGTGGAGCATGACAACAAATTACAATATCACAAGCTATCTGGAGATGCTTGTTTTGAAGTTTCAAGAATCTTGAGGAAAATGAAACTTCTTATCATTGACGAAGTAAGCATGGTTTCCAATGTCATGCTTGCCTTTGTGCATTTGAGGATGCAAGAAGTTCTCAAAACAGAGTATGATGTGTTATTTGGTGGCAAACACATCATTGTTTTCGGAGATCTTCTGCAGCTGACACCAGTGAAAGGGCAACCTGTGTTCAAAATGCTCACGCATGAAGATACCAGGAAGTGCCTAGGCAGCATTGGCAACGTCAATATATGGTTAAACTTCAATTATGCTGAACTGCATGAAAATATGCGTCAGGCGAAGGATGAAGTTTACAAGACTATTCTACAAGATGTTAGAATTGGAAAAGTGACCGAGCATGGGAAAGAAGCTTTACATGCACGATTACTGTCAAATTTATATCCAGAACAAGATGTTGTGCCTGAGAATATTTTTCAGAAAATTACTGAGAAGAAATCTGGAATATGTTTGATGCCAACTCTTGCAGAATGTGCCAAATTTAACAACAAAATGTTGCATTTAGAAAAGCAAGAGATTGTGAAACTGGAAGCTATTGATAGAGTAGAGCATATGGGATCAACAATTATTTTGTCTGAGAATCTGAAAACAAAATTGGATTCATTAGAGAAGAGTATATCTAAAACTGCAGGTTTTGAAAAGACTCTGAATGTGTGCTTGAACTGCCGTATAATTTTAAGAAGGAATTTACATGTTGAAAGAGGTCTGGTAAATGGATCAATGGGTAATGTTGTTGATTTTGTGAAATACAGAAATAGAGATGGAATTGAATTTTTAAAAATTAAATTTGATGGCATTGAGGAAGTACAGCTAATTGCTCGTTGTTCTGCTAGATTTTTGCTTGTAAAAGACTTATATGTTCGCCGTAAGCAGTTTCCTGTTTGCTTGGCATATGCGGTGACAATTCATAAATCGCAAGGTTTAAGTGTAGACAGTGCATTGGTGAATATTGGCAGTTCTGTGTTCAAGGAGGGTATGGCATATGTGGCATTGTCACGAGTTAGAACTTTATCGGGATTGTACTTGATTGAGTGTGATGTCACAAACATTTGTGCGGATCTAGATTGTGTTAAGGAATACAATAGGTTAAGAAGAGAGTATGCGCCACATTTGCCTCAGTATCCTTTGTTTGAGAAACGTGTGGTAGGCCGGAAACGAAGAAATGAGAACAATACTGGGGAGGTTGTAGCAAAAAGACAAAAAGTCAATGAACCTAAAATTACAAGCAGAAACAAAAAGGATTCTGTTGAAGATGTTGTTGGTTTTCAGTTTGAAAACAGTTCTGTTGTCAACTGCTATGCTAATGTAGTGGTTAATGTTTTGTTTTCTCTAAAATATGTAAAAGAAGAGATTGTGGTCAATTCTGATCAAAGATTTTGCAGTTTGTTAAATTCTGTGTTAGAGAAATGTACCACTGATAGAAGAAACATAGAAAGTGTGTCTGAAATTCGAAATCTGTTAGACAGATGTTCAGGCCAAACACAATTCTCTCAAAATATTCAGCAAGATTGTCAGGAGTTTTTAATGTATATGCTTGATGTATTACATGCTGAAGGTGTAGATGTAGATCAGCTGTTTGGGCTTTCTTATCAATGGCAGCATGACTGCGAGAACTGTATGGTATCAAGTACTACTAGTGTAGACTCAGAAAGATTTATATATTTAACTTTGCCAGACAGTAAATCAGTCTCCTTTAATAAGCTAGTAAAAGCAGCTGATCACAACATGGAGTGTAGCCAATGTAAATCTGAAATGATGTCCACATTATTTATACGAACATATGGCCAGTATGTCATTTTAATGTTCCAACGATGTAGGCCTGATGGAACAAAATTGACAACTTTAATTAAAAATTTTGTAGCTTCGCAGTTGTCAATATCAGGAAGGACTTTTGTAACTGCAGCAATTATATATCATGACGGCCCTTCAATAACATCAGGACATTACACAGCTTATTTAAAGTCTAGAAATGGCTGGTCATTCTGCAATGATTCTGTTTTAATTTTCAAAAAAAAATTGCCGTATGACCTTAAAAACTCTTACCTGGTGTTTTTAAAACCAAAATTTTAGGGAAATAATCTCGGGATGTGCTCTGTGGAATTTCAAGAAGTTCTAATGGCTCCTACACAATTTGGCCTTGAGGATAAGTGTAGTTCAGAGACATAACTTCTAACCATAGGACTGGACATTATGGAGAAATACGTGCACTTTGAATGAGTTCAGAAAAACTGTTTCTTTTTATAAACTAATTGAAGCAGCCAATCAAAACATGGAGTAGAGGGAATGTAAGTCTGCAATGCTGTCTACTATTTTACATTGCTTTGTGATTAAAAGTGATGTAGAGAATTAAATAATTGTAGTAGTCATAGAGGTAGTGTAAGTCTGCTTGTATCAGTGTCATAGGAAAAGTAGAACATGACTGAGCAAGAAGGGGAAGATATTACTATTCCAGGATTGTGAAAATGATCTTCAACATTTTAATTCTGAAAGTTGCGGAAATGCCAAATGACGGGATTGGCTTACAAGAAATCCAAGAGTTATAAATGGCTCTGACCAGATTTGGCCTTGTGGAAAATTGTGGTAGAGAGCAAGAAGTCATTTATTGCATGTAACGTGTTTTTAAAAACGATGGAGATTTTCTTTCAGAAAGTGGCGGGCTGAAAGTAATAACAGCACAAAAGAGTGTAAGCTGTTCATAGGACATCCTTGGACGTCATGGAAAGTAAGTTAACTTTAAGGAGTTCTGAATTTTGATTTCTGATGTGGTATGGGTTTTTTAAACACAATCATTTTGATTGTGTTTTTTTTTTCCCGCTGTTACATGATGAATACCTTCAAGTCACTGTTTTTAGTGAATTTTGATACATTCTGAGAACAGCAAAAATAAACCATTTAACATGTATAATTAATTCTGTACTGTTTGCATTTATGATGTATATGTAGAACTGTGTAGGAGGCATGGAGAAGGTGAGGCTTCTGTAAGTGTCAAAGTTGTTGCATGCAGTGCTGCCCTTCTGCGTATTGTTTCATATGCTAGACTACATCTGCACAATGAGATACCTAAGCAAAGGAAACGCAAGTGATGTGATTGTGAAATGAGCAAAATAAATTGCACGTATTTCAATTACATCACCTGTGTTTCCTATCATTACGAATCACATTGTGCAGATCAAGTTTAGGTCTGTCCAGGGAAACATAGGAGGTTTGTACTTTGTTGAAGAGTGCAGTGGACATGACTCACTTCATTGGTAGACTTTCACAGATATTATCTCCTCTGTACACTTCAACAAGTGTAAATCTCATCTTGAACTCTGAGTAGGCCTCACCTCAAACAAACCTCTGGATAGGAGACATGTTATTGGCATCCTGAAGCGACACTTTTCTGAAACAAGAGCAATGCAAAAGATGCACCATGTTTTAAGATAGGCCTCACTTCATCTGTATCAAGATACTGTTAGTTTAAAATGTATATCTTTAGGACTGTGTAGGGGGCCTGGATAAGCAGAAGCTTCTGTCAGTGTCAAAGTTGTTGAAAAACTATTTGTCCTTCAATCTTTTCCCTTGTCTTTTGTAATTTTTAAATACATGTTTTAATATTTTTCAAATGTTGGTTCTCTCTTTCACAGATTGAAAGTATAAAAATAAAAAGTGAGTAATTTAACGGCAATTATAAGGTAAATAGTTGTACTCTTTTCGTTACATTTCTATCACATTCACCTACTATTAGTTCCACTGCTTCACTTCTTTAACCCTCAGTTTCCTGCCTTTGGTACTTTCCTCATTCCTTTCTCTATTACCTACTTACTCAACTCCTTCCTCTCTTTTTCTCAGTCCCTCTCTTCTCATAGTTCCTCAGTCTTGTTCACTCACTCCGTCTCTATTACTCTTAGTGTCTGTGAATTACTTTCCCACCTTTTTATTTGGACCGCTTCCCGGGAAGTGGCCCGGTTCGCAAACCAGCAGCGTTACGGGAGTCCACCATTTTGTGTTTCGGTCGAATCAAGATACAAGATGGAGGGCAAATAATGTTCAGAATGGGTAGAAGGGGGCACGGTAGATGTATCTTGACCCCCTTGGTTTTCTGAGGGTGGCTGAGGAGGACCATAGTTCTTCACTCTTGTTCACTCTCTCTGTTTCTATTAATGTCACTGTTTCTGACTGATCCAAAAAATTTTTTTTTAAAAAGAACAGTAACTATAAGGGAAGGAAACAGACAGTTATGTTAAAAGAAAGACAGCTATATGGAGTAAACTAAGGATACTGTTACCCGCAATCCACTGCTGATGATGTTACTGACCATGTCATGAATGATGTAATATGTGACATCATCAGCAGTGGATTGTGGGTAACAGTATCTCTTGTTTACTCCCTAGAGCTGTCTTTCTTTTCACATAACTGTCTGTTTCCTTCCCTTATACTTACTGTTCTTTTTTTTAAAAATAATTTTTTTGGTTAGCTTCCGGTTCGCGTACCGGGTAGCGCTCCGGGGAGCGAACTAAGAGAAATAGAGGTTGGCAGAGTTCCAAATATTCTACCAATTTTTTTATAACGGGGAGGTAGTTCTGAAAAGAACTTTATTTTTTATGTTTTTGTTGTTTTATATTTTTTTTTGTATTTTTTTAACATTTTTTTACTTTTTTTGTATTTTCTGAACGTTTTTATATTTTTTTGGGTTTTTTTGGGGGAGGGGAAACAAAAACGATCCATTGGAAAGGGCTCAACAGGAGCAACAAAAAAAAAGAATTTATTTTTTGGGGCATTTCGGACAAACATTAACATGATTCTGAATAGCTCTCATAATCAAAATGATGCTACTTTCCCTGTAGCAAATGAAATCGCCGCAGTGCACGCACACTTGCTTCACGTGCCCAAACAACATTTGAATGTTTGGGATCATCTCCCTCGCCTCTGGTCCCGACACCTCTGGAACAACCGATCTTCTTGCCATCGGAAGGGGATTTTGTTGCTCATCACGTAGCTGGGCAGCACTATAATTATTAGGATGCCACCTACTCATATGCCGATGCATAGTATAATTACCGTAACTGTACTTTTTTCAGTTCCCCTTGACAGTCTATCACCGCATATACGGCAAAACACGTAGCGTGCATTTACTTTTTTTTGCCCCTCAGGAAATTTATAGAATTGCCAAATGTAGTTCTCTTTTCGATTATACCTCCTGGGCTCCTCTGGCAAAAACCTTGGCTCTTCCTCCTCTTCCTCCTCTTCCTGTTCTTCCTCTTCTTGTTGTAAAATTACTTCAGCAGGTGGTCCTCTCTTCCTTGGATTTGGTGGAGGTGGTGGGTTAGAACCAGCTAAAGCCACTAATGAAGCCATGTCACAATGTAAATAAAGGGTCTTTCTCTCACCAAGAGGAAAGTCAGAGTGAGGAAAGAAGGAGGGGTTTTCATCATTTGGGAAAAGCAAAAGTTCTAAACCAATGAAAAGTGTTCATTTTAGATCACATGACCTAGTATTACATCATTAGGAAACCAAAAGTGAAATGAACCAATGAAAAGTGTTATTACCGAGTCACATGACCTGCTGTGTTTACGTTACGCGGTCGGCGCCGCGCCGCGGATCGCTTCCGGTTCGCGTACCGCTGCGCTTCCGGGTACGCTAACGTAGCACGTCATATGACGTATCACGCGAGAACGCGAAACGTCATGCTGACGCGACGCGTCACGATGTTGTTTTCTAACGCGACAGTTGCGCAAACGGAACGTTTACCGGTTCGCGGACCGGGTCGCGGCTCCGAATTGAGCTAACGGGAAGCTAACCGGGTCGCGTACCGGGAGCGAAACAATAAAAATAATAAAACAAAAATTGTATTAAAAACATGTAAAAAATATTTTTCGATTTAAAGAAGAATACATTGTAAAGGTTTTGATATTTGCTATTAAAAAACCATTGAAATTCACTGAAAAAACCATAGGTTATAGACCATATATAGTTAGGAATTAGCATTTACAAAACCTTGAAAATTCACTGAAAAAACCATAGGTTATAGACCATATATAGTTAGGGATTAGCATTTACAAAACCTTATTTTACTCACACAAAACCATTGAAATTCCATATATAGTTAGTTGTACTAACTATATATCGCGCACCCGCAATCCACTGCTGATCATGTCACATATTACATCATTCATGACATGGTCAGTGACATCACTGATGACATCACTGATGACATCTCAAATGACATCACTGATGACATCACTGATGACATCTCAAATGACATCACTGATGACATCTCATTTGACATTACTGATCACATCACTGATGACATCATTCATGTGATAATACGATGAAGCTCTTCAGACTCTAATATAACCTTAGATACACTCAGTGTAAACAGACACTCACAGACTGTCACTCATCCATGGAGTTACTCACACACCTAGTCAGTCATGCAAAGAATCAATCACACCTCCATTTCCTCAACTATACAGTTATACACACCTTACTTATTCAAACAAATACTAACACATATTTACTCTCTTATACAATCCCTGATACAAGTTCACAATGATCCATACAGCCACTCACACATTCACTGGCTCTTTTGCACAGTTATTTATATATGTCAACTCTCACATGTACTGTGTTTTACATATGTACTTACTTTGACATGTAGCACTGAGATATCCATTCACTCACCAATACACTCATGCACACAGTCAACCGCCCATACAGCTGTTTCCACATGCACTTTTGAACCCATACATCTAGTGAATCAACTGCTCACACATCTATGCACAGAGTCATACACCTCCCAGCCACCCATACACACTCTCAGTCTCCCATACAAATACTTGGGCAACCAATCAGTAACCCATATAGTTAATCATATAGCTACTGATCAACACATGCAGCAGTTTATAGAACAACAGACGTAATGATGCACAAATTGAGACAGTTTAGTCACTAACCCATGCACTCAGTGAGACACATTTAATCACTCACTCATACAGTCAGTCATGCACCTACTAAATCCTTCATCCAGACATTTATACATCCACTCATTCTTAAATATGTAAGACATATTTTAACTTTACAGAAAAATACAGTCACTGGATGTTGTCATCAGTGATGTCATCAGTGATGTCATCAGTGATGTCATTTGAGATGTCATCAGTGATGTCATCAGTGATGTCACTGACCATGTCATGAATGATGTAATATGTGACATGATCAGCAGTGGATTGCGGGTGCGCGATATATAGTTAGTACAACTAACTATATATGGAATTTCAATGGTTTTGTGTGAGTAAAATAAGGTTTTGTAAATGCTAATCCCTAACTATATATGGTCTATAACCTATGGTTTTTTCAGTGAATTTTCAAGGTTTTGTAAATGCTAATTCCTAACTATATATGGTCTATAACCTATGGTTTTTTCAGTGAATATATATATATATATATATATATATATATATATATATATATATATATATATATGTATATATATATATATATATATATATATATTATTATTATGCTCAATTCCAAGTATTGCACTTGACGTGCACAAAGAAAACCGCACTCCGGGCAGCTTGAAATGCAAGTTTGTTTTATTTTACAGCAACAGACGCGTTTCGGCGGAAGTGCCTTTTTCGATGTTACCGGCACTAGTGTGAGACACCATGTTATATTTGCATTTCCATTGTCAAAATTAAGGAAGGACTCGCGTTCCACTTGTAACGTGGGCGCCATTTTGTAACATGTTAATATATGTACATTGTTTGACAATATATCATCTAAAAGGGTGTTTCATGATTCATTATTTCATTAAATAACGTTTATGAATCAGAGATAAGCAACAATAGTTATCTACATCATTTTGTGCCATTTGTTGCTATATTTCACCACAGATGAAAACCTTGCTAATAGAGCCGTGGATCGGCTAATATCCTTCCATATTCATCCCAATCACACCATGGATTAGGATAAATTACAACTAATCATAAACATTTGGAATTCGTGAACATATTGCTGTATAATTATACAAAAATTCATCTAGATGCATGTCAAAAACAAGGCAAAACAACAAAATGTCAAATATCCAATATTAGTACATTAATACGTTTCTCAATTCATTACTACTGTATACAATTCTGAACCCTTAAGACCCTCAGGAAATTAACCTAAGAACAATAATTCATTCGTCCAGGATACTCTGGTCAAAATCTATCTTAGGATATCACGTTTTATTGCTTCATAATTCCATCATGAAACATGGTGTAAAAGCAATGATAAAAGTTCAAAATTTGATATCCAGTGTCCAGAGCCCCCTATACTGTGATTTTACCTCCGTTTTCAGCCTATGTGGACTGCCAGTTCCTCCCCACAGTTTAAACCATACGGGTGTTTGGTGTGCAGGTCGATGATGTAACGTGATTCTAACCTGCGCAACTTCTTCAGTCTATCACCACCCCTTGGGCTTTGAGCTACAGTGTCCAAACCAAAATATTGTAGCTGGTTACGGTCTCTACTGTGTTTATCTGCAAAATGGCGCGCAACAGGGTATGCCTGATCGTTTTTATCAATGGCCCGCATATGTTCTAACACCTGCATTTTTACTGGGTTAACGGTACTCCCAATGTATCGGAGACCGCACGGGCACAACAAACACTATACAACGAAGGGTGTTGTGCAGGTTATAAACTTCATTATCTTTTTGGTGTTAATTCCTGCATCTGGTATTTTATATGTCAACACCCTCCTACTGTTTGCGCAGGCCTTGCATTTACTGCATGGGAAGAAGCCCATCATCTGTTTTAGCCCACTTGTTTTTCCAGGCAATTTGTCAAGATGACTTTTGACCAAGATATCACACAGTCATCTCGCTCTTTTAAAAGTAACCAGCGGTTGAGGTGGAACGTCCATGCCAATCATAGTATCTGCTAGGAGGATGGGCCAGTTTTTTCGTAGCATTTTCTTGAGGTAACTCGCCTCAGCTGAGTAGGGAGTTACCATCCGGAACTTACCCACCTCATCTGAGGCCCTCTTGCTGCCAGTGAGCAATTGCTTTCTGGGTACACCTCTCACTTTGTGTAATGTATTGTCAAGGGTAGCTGAATCATATCCCCTGACTCTAAATCTTGCAATGCTTGCAGCTGCAGCTTTTTCAAATTCGTGGTCTGTTGAACAGTTTCTTCTCAGCCTAAGCAATTCCCCGTAGGGAATGCTTTGGATGAGTTTTGGTGGATGGTTGCTGCTGGCAAAGAGTATCGAGTTGCCTGCCATTGCTTTACGGAAAAGAGTGGTTTGTAAGGTATTCTCCTCAACATAGATCCTCAGGTCCAGGTAGTCCACTGCCACTGGACTAACTGTACCCGAGAATCTAAGATTGACTTGGTTATTGTTGAGGAGATCGACATATCGAATGGCTGACTCTGTGTTTCCCTGCCAGATGATGAATAAATCATCGATATATCAATACCACTTTATAACCTTTCCTGAGTTGAATTCACTGTGGTAGGTTCTGGGCACCCGCTCCTCCCACCAGCCAACGAACAAGTTCGCATAGCTGGGGGCAAAGCAGGTGGCCATCGCCATCCCAGTGAGTTGCCTGTAGTATTCGTCTCCGAATAGAAAGATGTTATGGGTTAAGCAAAACTCGATATACTCGATGAGCATGGTAGTGTGTGCTGAGTACCTCAATTGTCGTCTTTCTAAAAACGGCATTACCGCTGTTATACCATCCTCATGCCTTATGCATGTATACAGACTGGCAATGTCTAAAACCATCAGTTGATAACTAGGGTCCCATTCGATGTTCTCTATTTGGTTTAGAAAGTCTTGGGTATCCCTATTGTAAGAGTCAAGTTGAAGTACCCATGTAGATAAAAAGTGATCGATGAACATAGACAGATGCTCGGTCAATCCATTCATGGAAGAAATAATGGGCCTGCCAGGCGGATGTTTGTCGTCTTTATGCAGTTTGGGTATGTGATAGAAGGTAGGTGTTACTGGATGCGAACTTCATAAAAACAAATGTTCTTCCGGACCTAACATGTTTTTGCTGTACCACTTGGCAATCAAATTGTCATACTCCAAGATGCTGGTCTGATACTCCTTGGCTGTGATTTTCTTTTTTTTTTTTTTAAAGTATGTTTATTATTGCAAGAAAAAAGAAAAAACACATCAGTTCACATATCAATGATATGGCAGAATATTATCATATAGTAAATCTTTAGCTATCAAAAGAGCAACAGAAAAGAAAGAAAACAAGAGGGAAGACTATACAGTACGTTTTAAATATTGTATATTGTGCCAAACTAATAGTAGATAGTCACAAATAAAAAATTCCTTTTTCAAGGTTCGAAAAAGTGTTTCCAAATCTTTTCCTTTTTTTTAAAGGTTTTTAGGCCACTATGTTTTGCTAATGTAAGTTCCATGATTCTTATTTCGCTGACCAAAGCGCACCATTCTGAAACATTCGGAGGATCTTTAGAAATCCATGTTCTAGCTATAACTAATCTAGCACATGCAAAAAGTATAGTTAAGAGGTCCTTATTCAAACAATTAGTTTCTTGGATGTCTAAAAGGACAAAGTGTGCAGAAAGCACCGGAGTTGTAATTTGTTTGCGTTTTAAGACCTCCATTATTCCTTCCCAATATATAGATAGTTTAGGACAAGAGAACAGCATGTGTTCTAATCCGGCTGCATACAGGTCGCATTTCGGACATTTAGTTTTATCAATTACTGAATTCCCCTGAATCCAGGTAGATATTCTTTGTGGGGTGTAGTAAAGTTGTGTGATTGTTCTATAGAGTTGTAGTCTAAGATTGGAAGAGTGTACTATAGTGTTTATATGGGATAATGCCGCTGCAATCTGTATAGGATTGATATCCATATTGAGTCTACCAGACCATTTGGTTGCAATTTTGATAGTGTCATCACACTTACCGTTAGCTAGATATTGATAGCCCAAGCTTATTAATGATTTTGTTTTTTCTGAATATAAGCAGGCTAATATATCCGATTGGGTTATTTCAGTTATTTTCATTTTACAAAAAAAGAAGTCTCTTATTGTGTATTTAAAGTACATATCATTTGTTAGACCATTTGTTAGTTTCAATCTTTCAAAATCTAATATTCCTTTTGAACCGTAAAGGTCACCCAGTGTATTAATACCATGTCGGATCCAGCGGCTTCCTGTCCCATCTGAAAAGATACCAGGAAGACCTGGATTATTCCAAAGTCTGAGTTCAACATTAAAAAATGAGCTTTTGTCAATTAACATGATTTAATCCCAGATTTTTTTAATATGTTTGGCCGTCTTAAATTTAACTCGTTTGAAATAGTTGGGGTCATGTACGCGAAACAAGAATTGGTTACTATCTGGCCCTAGCATGTATTGATGGAAAAATAGAGGACTTTTGTTTTTCATTAGACTTCTTATTCGACGAAAAAAAGTTGCTAAAAAGTACAAATTAAAATCAGGAAATGTAAGACCACCTTTTGCAATCGGTAGTTCCAAAAGCTTTATAGCCCTACGAGCTTTCTTAAACCCCCATAAGAAACTGCTACATATGCCATCTAGTTTAAAAAAAAAAGTTTATTAGGTTGTAAAGGTATAGCCCTAAATAAATAAAGTATTTTAGGTAATATCTTCATTTTTATCAAATTAAGTCGCCCTATTAAACTAAGTGGTATCTTATGCCACTTTTTGAGAATTGAAGCAGTTTCTTTTAATAGTGATTCGTAATTCATATTTAGTATGTTCTCGACGTTAGCTGCTAATTTGATTCCTAAATAAGTAGCATTTTGGCATATATCATATATAGGTTCTTCTGGAAGATAGTTAGCAATAACTTGTGTTTTGCTCACATTTAATTTGTAGCCGGATACATTGCCGAATTTTGTAGCTTCTTCAATTATCTCAGGTATTGCCTTATTTATGTCTGTTGTATATATCGCGATATCATCAGCGAAAGCTGTTAGTTTGAGACTCTTTCCGCCATGGTATGCTGGAGTAATATTAACCTGTTCCATTAGCGCATTGAAGAAAGGTTCTAGAGATAGAGCAAAGAGTAATGGGGAGAGAGGGCAGCCTTGCCTTGCTCCTCTTCCTATCTTGAAGTTAGCTGAGTCTTTTCCCCCATAACTAGTCTTGGCTAGCGGGTTATCGTATAGTGAACAAACCCAATCCCAGTATGGTCCAGAGATGCCCATTTTCTTTAACACTTCCCACAGATATTCCCACCCCACTCGATCAAATGCCTTTTCCGCATCTAACATGATCATTCCGAGTGGGGTGTGAGTAGTCTCAGCAACATCGAAAGCTGTAATTGCCATATTTACATGGGCAGTAGTGTCTCTCCCCATCACAAAGCCATGTTGTTGTAGGTTAACCATATCTGGCATGATGGGAGCGAGACGATTAGCTAGGATCTTAGAGAAAATCTTAACGTCCGAATTGAGCAAAGAGATTGGCCGATACGAACCGCACTCTTTTTTGGGTTTGCCTTTTTTGAGAAAGAAGACTATTTTAGCTATTTTCCAAGATAATGGTGCTTTCTTAGATATAAGTATTGAATTGATCACTTCTTCCAAAAGTGGTAGCAATTCTTGAGCACAGGTTTTATATATTTCCAAAGGTAGACAGTCCTCTCCGACTGCTTTTCCTAACGGTAAAGCAGCGATTGCTGATTTTATTTCAGTTGATGTTATTTTTGAGTTTAGTTGTTGAGAAACTTCTATGTTTAAGTCCCTTTGTGTTGATAAATATTTGTTGAGATATTGTATTATTGTGTTTTTGGAAGGTATGTTATCTGGGGTGTATAGGTTTTGGTAATAGTTAGCAAACTGATTTAAAATTTGGTCTGCTTGTTCATAAACGCCTTGATCTGACCCTATTATTGCCTTGATTTTGGTTCTAGCTTTTTTGTCCGCTGTCTTATATGCAAGTACTTTACCTATACGATCACCACCTTCATACTGAGCTAGTTTATATTTATGGATTCTCGCGCTATATCTTTCTCTTAGGGTTTTTTTAAAACAAGATTGTAATTCGGCTAGCTTTATTCTAATCTCGTCAATATCAATTTTTGAATGCAACGTGGCTTCGGCAAGCTGTTGTTCAGCTTGCAATATGTTAGAGGTGATTCTCTTACTAGCTCGACGGTTCTCAGCATTTGATGTCAATATATATTGTTGAGCAAACCCCCTGAGGGATATATGACGTTACCACGCGTTCTTTTACCACGCAGACCATTACCACGCATTTTTTACAACGCAGGACCCTTTACCACGCATACCATTACCACGCTGGTATTTACAACGCAGGTACTATTACAACGCATACCATTACAACGTAAGTATAGGTAAGTAAATAATATGGTAAAATAATTTAATTATTAATAATATTCTTTTTAATTAATAAATTATTATTTTAATATTTAATATTTTAATTATTTATATTAATATTTATTTATTAATTTTTAAATATATATGTTAAAAATACCCCTGTACCCCAAAACCCAAACCCACCCCTAAAACCTAAAAATACCCCTGAACCCCAAAACCCAAACCCAGCCCTGAACCCTAAAAATACCCCTGTACCCCAAAACTGAAAACTGACCCTGAACCCTAAAAATACCCCTGTACCCCAAAAACTGAAAACTGACCCTGAACCCTAAAAATACCCCTGTACCCCAAAAACTGAAAACTGACCCTGAACCCTAAAAATACCCCTGTACCCCAAAAACTGAAAACTGACCCTGAACCCTAAAAATACCCCTGTACCCAAAAACTGAAAACTGACCCTGAACCCTAAAAATACCCCTGTACCCCAAAAACTGAAAACTGACCCTGAACCCTAAAAATACCCCTGTACCCAAAAACTGAAAACTGACCCTGAACCCTAAAAATACCCCTTTACCCAAAAACTGAAAACTGACCCTAAACCCTAAAAATACCCATTTACCCAAAAACTGAAAACTGACCCTGAACCCTAAAAAATACCCATTTACCCATTTACCCAAAACCCAAACCTAAAATATTTTAAATAAAATTATATACTTACCAATACTTACGTTGTAATGGTATGCGTTGTAAAGGTACCTGCGTTGTAAATACCAGCGTTGTAATGGTATGCGTGGTAAAGGGTCCTGCGTTGTAAAAGTTGCGTGGTAAAGGTAGGTCGTGGTAAAAGTTGCGTGGTAAAGGTTGTATACCCCTGATACTACATTTACAGGTGTCCCATACTGTATTTATATTAGCCGTATTGATGTTAAATGATATAAACTCTTTTATATGTTCTTTCAATAATATTATAAACTCGGTTTCAGAAAGTAATTATCTTGGGAATGTAAAATGTTGTGTTTCTTTCTTTTTATCTCTTATTTCAAACTCAAGTAACAGCGGGTTGTGGTCTGATGTGATTTTTGGGCATAATTCTAATTCACAATGATCTGCTATATGATCTGATGCCCATATCATGTCTATTCTAGAGCAAGATCTATGTGGCGCTGAGTAATAAGTGTGGCCTGCTATTAGCGGATATTTAGAACGCCATATATCTTTCAAGTTGTTTAGTCTTGCCAGTTCTAGTATTGCTGATCTGACTTTGCACATCCTATTTGGGGTACCTTGCCCTGTAGAGTCTATTTTATAATTAATGACACAATTGAAGTCCCCCATAATTATACGTTCTCCCTCCCATTCTAGCAACTCTATGCTCAGTTGTTCAAACACTTTGGAATCATCGATGTTGGGTCCATATACCACACAGAATACAAATTTTTTGTTATCACATTGTATCTGGGCAATTGCCCATCTGCCCCGAGCATCTGAAGCTGTTTTGATTGTTTCCATCAGAATTCCTTTTTGTTTTAAAATGGCAACCCCTCGAATAGAAGCATTTAATGTAGAGCAAACCACCAATTGGTATCCCATTTGGGATAGCAGTTTTCTTTCCTGATACCTGATATGAGTTTCTGAAAGTAATACGAAGTTTGGTTTATACATTTTAATCTCTTCTTGTACTAATCTCCTCTTCATTTTACTATTTAGACCATCTACGTTTCAACTTAGTAATCTTAGTTTAAGCATTTTTACATCTTATAGTCTCTCCTGTGTAATTAGTTTCCCTCTGTTTGTATATTTTATTGTGCAGATATTTTCTGTTGTTCTTTAAAACAAATTCATTTCTTGCAATAGGCTTTTTCTCCCTTTTTCTCCCCCACCCTTTCGCACCCCCACCCTTGTTGTCACCCCACCTCCACCCTCGCACCCTCACGTCCCTTCGGGGGGAGCACCCCTCTATCTCTTGCTGCCTCTGAAAGGGCAGCACAGTGAAGAAGCATACATGGAGGATACCCCTACCGCTTTCTAAGTACATCTATGTTTGGCCAAAAATAAGAAAGTAAAAGCAGACACAAAACAAAAAAAACAAAAAAAAAGCCAGAATTCTTAAGTCATTGTATCCGTAGAGCAGAGACATAAATCTAGCTATTAGTTCCTTTGTCCTTTTTCTAAAGTGATTTTTTCTAGAGCCTGGACTGCCTCTTCGGGTTCTGTGAAAAATAAAGCTTGCCCATTACGTATGACTTTGAGACGGGCAGGTTCTTGAAGGTAAACCGTGCACCCTATATCTTTAAATGAGTCAATCATTTTACGAAGTTCCCATCGTCTATCCATTGTGCCCTTACTTAAATCTGACTTCACAAAAAAGGTCAGGTTATCAATAGTTACAGGGCTATTAGGTCTGGCCTTGAGTGACACTGCTTGTCTCAATAGAAAGTTCCCAAAGTAAATCAAAAACGGTCTAGGAAATTTGTTATTTTTGTTTTTTTGGAACAAAGGCAGTCTATGCACTCTCTGGAGTTGGGAGTCCCAGTCCCAGTCGGATAAATCGCTAAAGGCTCTTTGAAATAATTTCACAATAAAAGATCTCAGATCGGCCCCCTCCATGCCTTCAGGGATTCCAAAAAGTCTAAGGTTTTGTCTCCGTGCGCGATTCTCCAAATCTTCCACTTTGGCTTCCAGTTTAGAAACCCTTGTGGAATTCTGTTTTACAGTTGATTCTGATTTACATGCACCTTCTTCCACTTCTACTATACGTTGTTTTAAATCTTCCATTTCTTTTGTGACCCCTCCAAGACTTTGACAGATTTCACTCATAAAAGCCTGTATTTTGGTGTTGTCTTCTCTTAGTTGTAGGTATTGTTGTTGGCTTTCCGTTCTTTGTGATAGAAGAGTTTGCATTATTAGCTCCATGGATATAGTATTTGATATAGTTTTGGAGAGGTCTGGTAATGGAACTGTGTCCTGTATCTGTCCTTGACCTTGAAGTGGTGTTTGATTTAAAAGGTCCATCTGAGTTATCAGTGCAGGCGACTTATTGACATCAAATGGAGCAGAACTCCTATCTATTCCCTCAGTCTCGTTGTTTGCAATATCAGGTTGTTCCACTGGACTATCCACTAGAATTGTTTTAGCTGGTGTTAGATTTGATAGTAGGCGAGCCGGGTCCTCACCTATCGTATTAGAGTTAGTGATTGTATCATGAGGATTAATATTCACAGATTCGTCTGATTCAATATTGTCATTAGAGATAATCATCAAGGAAACAGCATCTCTATTTTCTATACTTGCATTAGCTTTACTTGAAGGAGTTATTAAGTCTTTGTTCGCCAATGTTGGCTTCTTTATAGACTCCATTATGAGTGGTTTATTTCTTCCCTGAAGACTTAGTTCTTCTTCGGGACTTGTGCCAGATAATCTTAGAGCCATGTTCTTTACTCCACCCTTAGCTTCAATCCATCTTCTCAATGGACTATCATCAATTAAACGACTTTTCTTATTTCCAACCGGTTCTTTAGTAATTGGTTTGCGGGTTATGTTTTTTTGTTTGTTTTTAGCCTTCATTTTAGTTTTCCTTAATCCAGATGCTTTGCCAAGATTAGATTTATTATTGGGAATTCCATCTGTTTTATCTTCGTCAGAAATTTCTTCGTATTCAGGGTTGGAGCCCTCATCTGCAAACTCAATATTATCATGGGGCGAGCCTTCTCCTGCTTTTATTTCCCCCAATATACACTTTTCATTCTGATAGTCGGGCTTAGTGCTAGGTTTAACTGTAGCCCCACCCATTTTTGGTATGTTGTCTTGCGTTTTTTCCAGGTTGATGCACTCAACAAGCGTCACATTCTCCCTTATTAATGCCTTTTGCCCGGTTAGAGTGGTTCCTCCCCTCAAATCAAGCACAAGCGTTGTTTCCGGTGTTTTGCTAGTATCTTCATCTATCGTGTCAGGGTATTTTTGTTTGTCTGCTTTGTCTTTATCTTTATCTTTATGTGAGCTTTTACCAGCATGATTAATGCCCGTAATTGATTTTAACTTCGCAGAGCGTTCTACTAATGGCGTTTTAGATCCGCCTAGCACCAGCGCTGCCATCGTACCTGAGTTATCTTGTTTCGCCGATTTTTCAATCTTCCGAGTTCTTGTGGAGCGTGTCTGCCTCGATGTTATCAGCTCCGTAAGCAGCTCCGAGCTAGCCGGCGATTGAAACACAGTGCGCGGCGTCTGGCGTGTACACAGCTGCAAAACGGGTGAGCAGGAACTGAGACCCGCCCCGCTGAACAGCCTCCTCGGCGTTCGAGTGGAGCACCCCCTGGCGAGTATCCAAGGCCGCAGAAACCCTCTGGTCTGGCGAAGCACAGTCAGCAGCATTAGGTCTTGCTGCGAAAAAAAAAGCCCAGTTTTCGTCCAGCTAGTATTCGGTGGCGGCGGTTAGCAGTAGCTGTGGTAGACCCAGCGTTCTTTCTCTCTTTAGTGGCTATCGTTCTCCGCCAAAACAAAACAAACAAATCTCAGCATATCGTATCAGTATAGCGGCGGAGCAGCTCCATGTTGCTGCCTTCACCTGGCGGCTTCAGCCCGCCATCTTAACTCCTCCCCGGGCTGTGATTTTCAAATAACAGTCTGTATTCAATTGGCGAAATGCTTCCTCACAATATGCCTCCCTTGTTTGTAGTACTACATTACCCCCCTTGTCTGAGGGGTTTATGACGATCTTATGGTCTTGTACTAATTGCTGTAATGCTTGTTTCTCCGTTTTTGTTAGATTGCCCGAGAATAGATGGTGTTTGGGTCTCCTTCTGAACTTGAGGAGGTCATTGGTCATCGCACCAGAAAAAATTTCAATAGCATCAGGTGGCATTTGTGGGTTAAACAGAGACTTTGGTTTGAATGGGCTCTCTTCTCTGTCCTGTTCCACACCTACATTTGCCGCTTCTGTTGGAAAGTCTGGAATTCCGTGCAGTGGTTCACCACCAGTTTCAGATCTCAATTCCTCCAGGCACTCCATTGCAGGCAGGTCTCTCCCAGTGAGGGCGTCAGTTGCAGTCATCCGCATGGTATTCCCCTTACGTTCTTTCAAATCTGTATATATATATTTTCACTGAAAAAAACATAGGTTTCAGCCACGTTATAGTTAGGAATTAGCATTTAAAAAACCTTAAAAATTCACTGAAAAAACCATAGGTTTCACACATTTTATAGTTAGCTGGACATTTCACTCATACAAAACTATTGAAATTCCCCCGTTATAGTTAGTTCAGCTAACTATAACTTGCGCGCCCGCAATGCACTGCTGATGACATCACATATTACATCACTCATGTACATGGTCAGTGACATCACTCATAACATCACTGATGACATCTCAGCTTTTCTAATCCCCTCCAGGTTATAATAAAGGTCTGGGCGTCCCAGCTTAATGAACATGGATTTTACATATAGTATTCTTTGAATATTAGAAGCCTTATCCAATGAAACACAATCACGTAAAATTAAATGATTGAATGTTATGTCCGGATTGAGCCAAGTCTTAAGCCAACAGACTAGAGGTGCAATTTTTAATAAATCAGTCACATAACCAAGGCCCAATTCATTATGGATGACAAAGGTTGGCGTTGATTGGGGGACAGACAAAAGGGTTCGTAAAAAACTATTTTTAGCTAGCTGCACCCCATCCACTTGTTTATAGCCCCAAATTGCAGCGCCATGCGTTTCAATTGCCAGGCATTTCGCCTTATAGATGGAAATAATTGCTTCAAAGGGTCTAACCCCATTAATGCAGAGGTAGATCTGATTATCGCTTTTTTTTTTAAATTTGTATGGAGGGACCCATGAACCTCTCTCATCAAAGAGTGCCCCTAAGTAAGTGAAAGAGGGTACTCTAGACACCACAGCTCCATTGCAAGTAAAGGATTTAATCTTTCTTTTTCGATGCCCTGCAATAATAACATGCGACTTGGCAATATTAACTATAAGGTTTAGAGAACGCATAAAACTTCTAAAGGCATCCAATAGCCTCTGGAGACCCACGGCAGTTCGAGACAACAAAACAGCGTCATCCGCGTATAGGAGAACTGGGATGGAAAGTGTCCCTATACGCGGAGTGTCCAAAGTTGCCTGAGCCAGTTTTTTATCTAGGGCATTTATATACAGGGTAAAAAGCAGAGGGGCCAGGATACAACCCTGTCGCACACCTCTACAAGATTTAAAGGGTCTTATACAATTAGTAGTAGTGACCCTAACTACAGCCGATAAATCCTGATGTAAATCAGCCAAAAAATATACTAGGTTTTGATCAATGCCTATTTCACATAAAATGGACCACAGCTTCGATCTGTTAACCAGGTCGAGT
This sequence comes from Lissotriton helveticus, assembly GCF_964261635.1. Classification (NCBI taxonomy): domain Eukaryota; kingdom Metazoa; phylum Chordata; class Amphibia; order Caudata; family Salamandridae; genus Lissotriton; species Lissotriton helveticus. The sequence goes on along the minus strand of NC_136059.1, from coordinate 448,740,009 downwards.
GCTGATGTGAGGTCCATAAAACCCATATACAGGGAACCCTCCTTAGCTACATTATATTTACTTATTAATAGATGTAGATTCAGGCATTGGTCCATAGTGCTTCTCTCTTTTCTGAAGCCATATTGCAAGTTAGATAAAACCCAGTTTTCCGTGACCCAATCAGAAACCCTAGCCAATATCACTTTGCCTAAGATCTTAACTACAGAATCAATCAGTGAAATTGATCTATATCAACATGGGTCACCTCTATTACCTTTTTTAAATATCGGTATAATTATAGACCTGGACCAAGACACCGGAGCCCCATGAGCCACTACTGCAATAAATAAATTTACCAGAATCCTTGCCCATAGTTTTGGGTCACATATATATAAATCTGAGGGGACACAATCAGGGACAGGAGCCTTATTGGGGGAGGTCTCTTTAATAGCTAATTCAACGTCCTCCTCTAAAAAAACGAAGCCTAAAGAAGCTCCATATTTTCCTGGGGGCAGAGCAGACTCTAGCCCCTCCAATAGACCATATATGTTCTCAAAATGGTCTATCCATTGAGTTTCTGTAATATTGGTTACCGTGCTGTCATTTTACACACCCGAGAAGAAAGGCGCGTTAATAATGGCCCAAAACCTGGAGCTGTCCTTGATTACTTCAACCGACATGAGTGCATTCCATGCCTCTTTTTTATTCTTACTTTGTCTGGCGGATAGTGCTAGCTTATAACACTTCCTCGCTTGGGCTATATGCTCCTTATCTCTAGGCATTTTCTTAAGGGCATACATTAAAATGTGGTGAGCTCTAGAGCAATCAGCATCGAACCACCTTTCCCCTCTATTTGGTTTGGGTTTAGAGGTAACAGTCAGGTCCATAGCTACTTGTCTGCAGATATCTTTAAAGGCTTTAATCACCTCAGTCCCCGGTGTACTAGGCTCTTTACATAAATCAAATTTGTCCTTGACTTTCTCACACAGATCATTATGGAAAGATTCAGGGACTACTTTTGACCACTTGAGTCTCCTCCCCTGATCCTTTAGTTGTAAACTCCTCAATCCTATAAGCCTTTCTGTTAAACCCAGAAGGCCCACATTCTTATTTAACTCCATAATTACTGGGTTATGGTCACTAAACGGGGAAAACTGGGCATTATAAGAAGCAACATTGGATAATAATGTGGGGGACACAAATATATAATCAATAATAGTGTCCCTTTCTCTGGCTTTAAAGGTTGGACACTGTTTTCTTAACTCGTTACAGAGGGGTTCAAACAAGTCTGCTCCAGCCAAAAGATCCTCCATAACCTCCCCCTGTTGCGTATGCTCAAAAGGGGGTAGGACAGAATATTCGGGACTCAAGTGGTTAACAACATGACACTTCGAATTACATAAGTGAATATTAAAATTGCCCATGAGAATAATATGATAAAAAGAAGTTTGTTTTGACCTATAAGTTTCTAAAAAAGCCTTTAAATAAGATAAATGTTCATTGCGAAAATTGCCTTCCCCTGAGTTATAAAAGTTTACAAATAACACTTTAGGTTGACTTGGGGTACATAGTTCAACAAACAAACAATTAACGGAGGCCGCCTCCAGCCTCTTTGTGGAACCTTTTAGTTTTAATGAGAAGGGAAGGACAAGACCCCCCTTCGCCCTCCCTGCTATACTAGGGCAGGCTGGTAGGCAATATGATATAAACCCATCCAGCAAAAGTTACTCTCCTTCTCCCATGTTTCCTGTAGAGATAACACATCATATTGTTTTATAAAGGCTAGCCAGCTAGGAACATCTCTTTTCGCTCTCAATCCTGCGAAGTTCCAGCTAATGATCCTAGGGTTAAGGTTAAGGCTAGCTTCTACCGCCACTAACTGGGAAATGTGGCGATCTTCAGGAGTACATTCAGTTAGCATCTCGAGTCAATCATTCTCATCTATGTGAGATAATGGAGAGAAACTATTTGATAAAGGTAAATCAAATCCTTCTGTTCCTCGTACCTTAGGGGGAATAGGCAATGCCCATTTATTTCTCCTATTTATAATTTCCCATTTAGAATCTCCCCCGAAGTTTTTAAACAAACCCTGACGGCGTTGGCATGGTCTCTGGTGGAGTTCATTTGAGTGGGGCCTACATGGTACAATTGGCCTATTACCTGGTTGATAGAAAAAGCCTAGCGGCACAGCCCTGATGCCCCTTCACCTTTTGTATCTATGAGGCGTTCCATAGTAGCCTGTCTGCAATATTCCTACTATTAAAATTTACTATGATACAGTCTCCATCAATAGTTTTTGTACAGTTGCCTACCCATCCCACCCGTCTCACCATATTAATATTTGATGAGATATCAGCATTCCCAACACACAATGGGCATCACACCATTTTTCAGCTTTAGCAAAAAGGGCCATAGTGGACTCCTCCTCCTATTTACTTAAACATGGAACACCTACAAGAATTACGACCGGGGGGTAGCTTCTGGGGGAAGGTCAAGTCTACTTTCCTCAGGTGTGTTAATCTTAACTGGAGAAGGTAATGAAACTCTAACAGTCCCCTCCAGATATCTGATTAAAGGTTTTGGGATAGCATAACTAGTAGCCTTACCCCCCTTCCAGGAGTCCAATGGGGTCACACAATCAGCTGTCTTACCACTAAAATGTGAGCGGGAGAGTTGGATTTCCATACCCTCACTAGCCTTCCCTACTAAATGGGCCTTCAGGGGCAGGGCTAATGTAGGATTTACAAATGAGGTTTGCGTTCACGTTAGCGTTTCTGATGCGACTAGAAAACGATCCAAGCCCTCCCATTTTTTCAGGATCCCTGCAACACAAGTGTTCAAGGTATCAATAATGTCTTTTGCTATGATGGTTAAAACAGACTCCAGCCTTGATGAAAAAATGTCCTCCACTAGATTCTGTACCAGTGCATCAGAGTTCACTCCAGAGGTCTTCCTCTGTATAGATGATAACATCTTTTTTTTAGCTCTATCCCGCTTGCACAGTTTTTTGGTGGGTCTCCTCGTTCCCGGGGTGTCTGCCAAGGACCCATTTAATGCCACTCCCCCCTCGCCCATCGCGGCGCTCAATGTCAAATCAATTATACTGCCCTGATCTCCGTCACAGGTCAAAGTCTCGGTCAGTAATGAGGGAGTGGAGATCACGACTGTGGGTTCCAATGGGACAGTTAATGTAAGCGCAGGGACCGGGGATGAACTAACATCAAATTGTGCCTTACTTGCCTCCAGCCCCAATTCCTTTTCAGCATTCTCGATCTCTTTATCTAATGCCCCCACCGCTGATGTCAAATAATTAATTATTGAGGCAGACTTACAGGGTATTTTTGCCTTTAGGCCCCCTTGTTCCTGGGAACAAAGTTGTTTTCGCTTACCCATACTTAATTGTTAGGGGGGTGGCCCGCCCCAGCCTCCTCTGGTCTCCGACAGGCACGGACGGGCCCACCCTTGGCACGTGCTTCGCCCGGGCAGTGCCCGGGCACGCCCGTGCGCGTCCCACGCCACGGAGGTGCAGCGGTGATTTAAGCACCTCCGGGCGCTTTGGGATGACGCCGTCGGTGTGCGGGGCCCAGGGGGTGCTGGGGGATGAAGTCCCTGGTGACCCTCAGACAGCCGTCACTTGCGGCGAAAGTACGGGGTAAAACAGAATCCTCCAAGGTGTGGCAATTCAAAAATCAGCTCCCCGGTAGCAGGATGGCAGAGAGTAAACTAGGTGAGTATCCCGCGCCGCAGGAGACGCAGCGGTGATTTAAGCGCCTCCGGGCACTTTGGGATGACGCCGTCGTGTGCGCGGTCCAGGGGGTGCTGGGGGAGGAAGTCCCTGGTGCCCCTCAGACAGCCGTCACTTGCGGCGAAAGTACGGGCGAAACAGCAGCCTCCAAGGTGTGGCAATTCAAAAAACAGCTCCCCGGTAGCAGGATGGCAGAGAGTAAACAAGGTGAGTATCCTACTTTTCAGGATCAATAGTGGGCTGAAAGATGCAGCACTGAGGTCTCTCCTGATAACAGGTGAGTAAATCGTAATTCGTAGTTCGGCTGATTTTAGAGGAATATTTGTACGTTTCAAAAATAGACACTTAGAAACTTTTCTGGTGAAAACCACACAATAGATTCCTATGGAAGGAAATAAAAGTTACTGGTAAGTACGCTTAAATTTACTTTTCAGGGTCCGTACTGGGCTCAAAGATGCAGCACTGACGTCTCTCGTGATAACAGGTGAGTAATTCGGAATTCGTAGTTCCGCTGATTTTAGATGAATATTGTGCTCAATAGTGAAGGAAGGGGGCGGGGCCTGAGGTGACATGTGTGCCAACACACCCTGTGGCGCGTTTTAGATTGGGGAATTAATTCCTCTTCAATCCTGAGGTCCCCTGTAAGCCAACTAGCCCACCAGGTACCTCCAGTATGGGCCAGGGGGATGCGTTGCAGAGAGGTATAAAAAGGGGCGTGGCCTCTTTACACATCTCTGCAAGGCAGCCCCCTGGCGCATACTGGAGGTTCCTGGTGGGCTACTTGGCCCCCAGGGACCCCCAGTATTCAAGGGGAATTGTTTCCCCCTCTGCAAACGCACCAGGGGGCGCATTTGCAGAGTGGTGCCTTAATTTTTGGGGGGGATCGGCAGGGTACGCGTACCCTGCGCGTATCCCGAGATTTAAAAAAGAAAAAAAAGATGGGGGGGCTTGGAGGTCCTTGTGGGACGCCCTGAGCAGGCCTAGGGGGTCAGGAACCTCCAGTATGGGCCAGGGGGCTGCCTTGCAGAGAGGTGTAAAAAGGGCATGGCCTCTTTGCACGTCTCTGCAAGGCAGCCCCCGGCACGTTTGCAGAGGGGGAACTAATTCCCCATGAATAGTGGGGATTCCTGGGGGCCAAGTAGCCCACCAGGAACCTCCAGTATGCGCCAGGGGGCTGCGTTGCAGAGAGGTGTAAAAAGGAGCGTGGCCTCTTTACACGTCTATGCAAGGCAGCCCCCTGGTACGTTTGCAGAGAGGGAACTAATTACCCTTGAATACTGGGGGTCCCTGGGGGCCAACTAGCCCACCAGGAACCTCTAGTATGCACCAGGGGGCTGCCTTGCAGAGAGGTGTAAAAAAAGGGGGGGCTCTTTACAAGGCAGCCCCCTGGCGTATTTGCAGAGGAGGAACTAATTCCCCTTCAATACTGGGGGTCCCTAGGGACCAACTAGCCCACCAGGAACCTCCAGTATGCGCCAGGGGGCTGCGTTGCAGAGAGGTGTAAAAAGGGGCGTGGCCTCTTTACAGGTGTCTGCAAGGCAGCCCCCAATTGACAGTTGTCAGCCAATCAGCATGCAGCTCGTGCTCGTAATTGTATGGATTTCCGTACGCGTGTAGTACTTTGTCTCTAGATATCACTATGATTTTACTTTTGATTTTCTCAGGAACTACTAAACGGATTTACACCATTTAACAAAAAGCACAATCTGCGAACCGAACTCTACCTCTCTGCCAAATTTGGTGTAATTCCGTTAAGCCGTTCGGGCTGTAGCCCTGGATAAAGGTCCCTATGGAAAATTGCATGGGGAAAACACATTTTGGGACCCTCCTTTTTTCACGGCCCCCACTTGACGAATCAACCCCAAACGTTCAGGGAAGTAGCGGAGCGGAGCAGGCCATTTTCTTGGAGAAATTCGCGAAGATTCGTCCACTAGCGCCAAAGTTATTCCAAATAGAATGTTGTGGATTTCCTATGGAAAGTAGGTCCTAACTATAACTACCTAATTTATATATATCTTTATATATATACATATTCATATCTACTTATTATTGACTCCTTAGTTGTGCAATTAGCTTCTTGATACAGTCAATTTCTGGATTAGTTGAATTATAGCTGCTTCTGAAATATGTAGAACACTGCTCCTTATAATTCTCTGTAAGACTTTTTATATGCTGCCACACGAAACTACTCAATCTACTAAGTAACTTACAAGAAAAGAAGGAATACTTGTGGTCGCATTGAAATAATTTAAAGTATTTACTTACTTCTAAATATTATGAGTCTTTGTACCATTAATTGGATCAACTGGTTACTCACGAAGGTTACCAAGAACTCTTGGACCTTCTGTCACAGAAAACGGAACCCAGAGAATATTTTCCGATGGCATGTCTGCAGGACACGCTGACATATAAACAAGGCTGACTGGAACAAACACCACTTTTCAGGAAGGACACTGTCAATGACATGCGCAGAAACCAGAAACACTGCTTCTCGTCAGGAGAAATCAGTTGAAGTGCTCAGAGCACGTTAAGCGCGAGCGCAAAGGCAACAACATTCCGCCTGAACACTAGACCGGCTACCCAACCGCATTGCTACGGCAGCCATCTTGGATTCCTGAGATTCATGTCTGGGAATCATTTTGAGCAGAACTAATAGGAGTTTTCAAGAGATTGAACGAAAGCATTTACCTAGAGGGTACTTAGCTAATTTCTTGAATCTATTCCTGGAGTGAAGATGGATTGGGGAAGATTGTGTACCACCTTACCAGACCTGACAGTACCTCCCACCAAGACCCCCTCTCCTCCTTCCTAAGGCTTGTTGGGATGAGTCTTGTGAAACTCTCTAATCAACCTGGGAGCATGTACATTACACTTTGGTTCCCATGACCTCTCCTCAGGACCAAAACCTTTCCAATCCTACAAATAAAATAGCTTTCCCTTCTTCATTCTTGCATCTAAAATTCACATCACCTCAAATTCTTCTTCAGACTGAACTAAAACTAGGGCTGGTGGAACTACTTTTCTAAAGTGAGTTGGATTTCTCTTTATCAATGATACACAGAGCACTGGATGAATCTTTAGTTTAAAAGGGAGTCTTACCTTTACATTCACTGGATTTATCATTCTTACCACTCGAAAAGGCTCCACGAAATGAGGTTGGATCATTCTGTTCCCTTTAAGGCACATATTTCGAGTGGAAAACCAAACCTTATCACCTGGCGCATGAATTGGATTCTCTCTCCTCTTTTTGTCTGCCTGCTTCGTGTAGGAACACTTGGCCTTAACTAAATTGTAAGTGGCTACTTGATATGCCTCTTGTAAATCTTTTGTAACTGCCTCTACTGCGGAGACATCACATTCTTGCATTCCCACTAACATGTTTGGGTGTCTACCTGAGTTAAAAAAGAATGGGGAAAACCCCGTGGAAGAGTACACTGCATTGTTATAGGCAAATTCTGCTGCCCAGATTACATTTGGCCATTTTCCCTCTTGATCCATCAAGAACAGACGCAGACATTGCTCCAACTCTTGGTTCACTCTCTCAGTCTGTCCATCCATCCATTTCCGGGTGGACACTAGTGGACAGCCGAGAATCAATTCCTAATCTCTTTAAGAAAGCCCTCCAAAAATGTGAAACAAACTGTGGGTGTCGGTCAGAGATGATCATTTTTGGGATTTCATGTGCTCTTACCATATGTAAAGTGAAAAGTGTTGCTAACTGCATATAATTGGGAATGGAATTCAAAGGAACACAATGACTCCTCTTAGAAAAATGACCAACCCCCACCCAAATAGTTGAGTGTTCCTGACTAGAGGGACAGTCCACAATAAAAGCCATAGAAATTGGATGCCAAGAATAAGAAGCAACGGGGAAAGGAAGCAAAAACCCTGTGGAGCCTGCCCAGTGGCCTTTGCCTTGATACACTGCTCACAAGATGCCACATTTTGTCTCGCCTGAGCCTCCACTGCCAGCCACCAACATTCTCATTTTATAAGGTCTAATCTCTTCTTCACTCCTTTGTGACCTACTAACAGATTATCATGAAAATGTTGTATAACCTGATCATAAAGATCCTTGCTGGGAACATAATGATTTCCTTCTTGATAAGGTTTTCCATCTTTTATCTCTCTTCCTGAACCTCCGTTGACCCACTCATGCATTTCTTCTTCAGATAGAGAATTCTTCAGCTTAGCTTCCAGGTCTGAAAACTGAATGGATCCGATGATCTTTTCCTTGGGGATTATCAATCCTTTTTCAGCCATCATTTCATCTTCTCCAGTGCTTAAATGGGACAAAGTATCTGCTTTGCTATTCGCAGATCCAGGTTTGTAAGTTAGGGCAAAGTAATAACCTGCAAAGAAAAGTGACCACCACAGTTGTCTTAGAGTAAGTGTTCGAGCGGATTTTAAAAACTGAAGATTTCTGTGATCAGTGAAAACTGTCACCTCATGCTTGACACCCAAAAAATAGTGTGTCCATTCATCAAAGGCTTATTTCACAGCCAATAACTCCTTAGCCGCAATAGAGTAATTTATCTCAGCCAATGTCAGTTTTCGAGATCGATATTCAATTGAATGAAGTTGGACAGTTTTTTTATGTCTCTGCACCAGGATTCCACTAATTGCCGGATTCGGATGTAGCAGAACCAGAGCTGAAGTAAAAATGAATTGAATCCTCGCTCAGTTTCTGTACTCCACCTTGAGTTTTTCTTCAATAAACGAGTAAGAGGACGGACCTTCTCAAAAAAATTGGGAATAAAAATTGGCTATGACTTGGAAACTTTGTACTTTTTTGATGTTCGTGGAGAAGGCAAATCCTTAATTGCTTTTGCCTTTGCGTCATCCATGGATACTCCTTCAGGAGAAAACACGAAGTACAAAAACTCCACCTTAGGAGTGTGAAAACGAATGTTTCCAACTCGATATAAAGTTGATTAATCAGCATTTTCTTAAGAATCGCTCGCACATGCTGGACATGTTCCTTCATGTTCGCAGGGAATATGAGAATATCGTTAATGTATACAACAGCGAAGCGATCCAAGAATTCTCTTAGGATGTCATTGTCAAAATGTTGGAATGCAGCTGGAGCATTACACAGGCCGAAGGGCATGACCTGATACTCAAACAGACCAAAACAAGTTCGAAAAGCCGTCTTCTATTCATCACCCTCAGCTGTGCGCACCAGGTGATATGCCCCTCTTAAATCAAATTTTGAATAGACTCGAGCCACCTTCACGTGGTCCAAAAGTTTTGAAATTAAAGGCAGAGAGTATCGGTTCTTCTTGGTAACTTGGTTTAAGGCACGATAGTCAATGCACATTCGAACATTCCTATAATTTTTTGGGATAAAGAATAGCGGAGATGAGACAGGAGACTGGGAAGGACGAATAAATCTGTTGGCAAGATATTTGTCCAAATATTCCTTCAGATGTTGATTCTCCGCTTCTGGAAGAGCATAAATTCTGCTGCAGGGCAATGATGCTCCTGGCTCCAAATCTATCTTGCAATCGTACTACTGATGTGGAAGTAATCTCTGAGCCTGTTGTTCATCGAAGACGGGTGCTACGTCCTGGTACTCTAGTGGAATTTCCTGAGTTTCTGTGGCACAAATCTACCTGGTCTGTTGAGCGAGGTCTGGTGCGCGGACAAACACAAATTGTTACAATTTTCCTTGCAGTAGTCTGAATTCATCTCCATTGTTCTTCTAGCCCAATCAATCTTCGGATTATGCTCCATGAGCCAAGGTAATCCCAGAATGAGCTGAAATTGAGGTGCATCAATCAAACCGAACTTCAAGATACTTAAATGTTGACCAGGACCCCATAAAGAAATGTCTTCAGTATCAAAGACAATTGGTCCAGATGAGAGGTTGGTCCCATCTACAGCTCGAACTGATTTAGGCTTCTCCTTCTTCAGAAATCTAACTCCTAATGACTCAGCAAATTTTATATCGCAGAAATAACCGTTAGCTCCAGAGTCTACCATTACTGACACCGTATCTACTTCTGAAGCTCCAAATTTGATTAAACTGTTAATCGTTAGATGAGGTGCAGAAGATTGTAGCGTATTGGTGATTAGTTGAGATAAACATTCTCCCTCTCTTTTTAATCCTATTTTAATATTTAATGGTTAAGGTCCCCTAGTTCTTTTTTGACCGGATAAACTCCAAAATAAGACACTTTGGGGCATATTACCAACAACTAGCGATAATTTTTGTCTCTAACTTGTTTAGAGACAAAAATTATCGCCGCACATCGGCGATTTTTATCGCAGATAAACCTTGCTATTAGCAAGGTTTATCGCAAATGCGATAAAAAACGCCCGCAATGCATGAATATCGCTGAAAAGTCAGCAATATTCATGCATTATCGAGCAAATGCTCTTAGCCATGTTATCCACCTCCCATTGGATAACATGGCTAAGAACTGCTCAGGGCAGGTGTTAGCTTTTGGAGATATTCGCGCTTAGCGCAAATATCTCCAAAAGTTGGTAATAGGAGATAGCGATGTTAGCGACTGTTTCCAGTCGCTAACATCTTGGCACGCCCACTTTGCATATCATTAGTGATAAATATCACTGACATGCAAAGTGGGGCCCATGATGGTCGCTATCTCCTATTAGCTGTCGCTAACTGGTGTTAGCGACAGCTTGGTAATAGGGAGATAATTTTATCTCCGCTTTCTTGGCTTTTAAAGCCAAAAAAGCGGAGATAAAACCCCTTGATAATATACCCCTTTATGTGGTACACAAAGAAACGAAGACTGAAATTACAAACGTTACAATTAGATAAGGAAGATGGAGGCCTTGTTTTACCTAATTTTCGGTTATATTATCAAGCTTCACTTATTAACTGGTTGAATTACAATAATTCAGAAGCAATGTCTTCTGCTAATTTTTGCCTGACTTTAATGCTCAAGGGATCTGTGATCGGTCTTCTTCCTTTCATGCGAATTCCCAAACTTCTAAAAAAAAAATGTATAAAATACCCAGGGTTATATCATCTCACTGGGAGGCCCATTGGAATCCCCTGGTTACACCCTCAACTGATGTTAGTAGAATTCATCCCTTTGGGGCTCCAGATGTCTATTTGGATTTGTGGACAATGGGCTAAACTTGGATTTCATAAGTTACAAGACTTCTTCAAAAGTGAGAGTTTTATATCCTAGCAGGAAATGATAGAGCAGAGCATTAATACAAATACCTCCTTTCTTTTCAGCTACATTCATATTAAGACATTCTGTTCAGGTTTAATAAACTCAGATAGTAGCGACGGCTCTCAACTGGAGAAAGCTTATTTAATACTTAGAAGTAAAGGCCTGGGGAATCGGTATAGACTGTTTAAGTCTGCAGAGAATAAACAAATATTTTTAAATCATTTAGGTAGAATTTTTGAGTCTATTGGCTGCTGCCTTAATTTCCAACAATGGTAATGATTTAACAAAATGAGCTGCAAGGCAGTAAGAGCTGCTAATCTAAGGAGGATGGCATTTTTCAGTAACTGGATTATTTACTATACTCCGCCAGACTTCATAAAATCTATAAAGCAGTTGACCCTTAGTGTTTCAGATGTCAACAAGCAATTGGGGACTGGATACATGTGGTGTTCACGGTGAACAACCTTTACAACGCAACTTTTACCATGCAGTGCCTTTACAACGCGGTATTTACAACGCAAACCATTACAACGCATTGCGCTGGGGGGCGCTCTAGGATAGGGAATACGTTTAATTTACTATCCAACACCTTCCCTAGTGTCCACGGGGACTGGAGTTGGAATAGAAAATTAAACTTTTCACTATCCAGCGCCCCAAAGCGCTATGCGTTGTAAAGGTTTGCTATGTAAAAACCGCGTTGTAAAGGCATGCGTGGTAAAAGCATGCGTTGTAATGTCATACATCCGGTGTTCACATGTACCCACTTAATACATTTTTGGAAGAGTGTTTATTTGGAAATTGGAAGAAGTATGTCAGTCAATCTCCCTCCCAATACTTCTGCTGCCCCTTTAGGGTTGAGAAGAGGTTCCTTATGAATTCACTCTTGATCAGTGACAATTTATCTTTATTGCCACCTTGATAGCAAGATCATTAATTCTTGCCAATTGGAAATCGATGACTATACTGACACTTTCCTAATGGTTAATCAAAATGCAAAGAGTTTTTAGGTGGGAAACTACCTATTCAAAAGGGGTGGGTTCAGTAGTGAAGCTGAATAGAATATGGAAGAATTGGAAAAAATTGATTTGAGTGGTGGGTTAAAACACTTGAGGATTTTGATTTACATAAGATGAACTTAAGCACTTTACTACCTGTGATTAATTATGCGTGCACTTTTTATGCTTATGCATCTCTTAACCATAGGAATTTTGAACTTTATGTAAATGTCTGCAGACACAATGAAAACTTTTTTTTTACAAAGAAGGAAAAGTTATGAATTATGCTACATTGAAAATAAACATTTTTTTTTTAAATGGTTTAAGTTTCCACATGGCCGTTAGGCATTTTACTTATTCACTTTAATTGAGAATGTTTTTTTTAGGGCTTTGTGAATTCAAAGTGATGCATATGTACATTACTGAAAGTGTTAGTAAAAGAGAGATGTTAAGTTACTAATGATTGCACTTGAGAAGGGTGCTCGCTGGAGTACAAAACAACAAATTCTGCCTTTGCTTAATTTAGTTTCTTGGAGAATTTGGTCATCGAATCCTTTACTCTAGGAACATTTTGAGCAAAATACTTGTCCATTCTTTCTCGAACTGCATCTCCTCTAGTGCTTCCTCTTGTTTTTAACTTTATAACATCAGACACGCACCCACTTTGCACATCTTCAGGAAGACAGTCAAGACCTGGCTCTTCACCTGACCGGAGCTACTCCCCCGAGCGCCTTGAGACCCAGACGGGTGAGTAGCATGCTTCACAATTCCCTGATTGATTGATTGATTGATAACAGCAAAATGCATTCTTATTTACCTTTTATGCCATAAATATTCTTATCATTACCCTAAATTTATCATCTTAACTGATGCTCCTCTCTTCTTGTTATTCTAACAGACTACTCTCTTACACATTTTCAACTTTTAACTTACTTGTCTGCATTCTCTGACAGGTCAAACTACTCTTTCCTTTCTTCCCTCTCATGGCTTCAGTTTCACTCTTGTATTCCCTTTCAATTGCGGTACATAACTTTCAAAAGTAGACACCGTTTTACCCATGTTTGTAAGTCACTGCTAGTTGCACACTGAGGGCCTCATTTATCAGCATTGCCAGATTTACGAAATATCCTAAACCTGGGAATGCCTCCGAATCTCACGCCACCACAGGGATGGTGTTAGGGAGGCACAACGAGGAGAAATGTTTTCATTTCTCCCCAATTTTTCCTTTTTTCTATGTGTCCTGCTTTGTGCAGCACACATAGAAAGAGGAAATCGCCTTAATTGATCAATTTTGTGGAGGAAAGTGTTCCTTCCTGCACAAAATCAATCAGCCCCGCAATGCAGGCACCCTTGCACCATGGTGTTGGCGCATAGCAGCCCATTGTGCGCCGGCGCAGGGGAATGTGCAGTCTCTCATAGATACCGTGCAATCCTGTCCATTTGTTTTGATCTAGGGCAGTGCAGCAAGTTTCCTTGCAATATTACACTGCACCAAAACCTCATAAATGAGGCCCTAAGTTCCTATCAATAATCTTAGCCTTGCATTTTAACTGATCCTTCCGCTATTGCGTTACTTTCCCAGTGTACAGGTCATTTGCATTATTGCAACTTAAGTACTTGAACTCCCTTTTACCTGTTTGTTCTGTCTTCACATTACTCTCCTAAGGCTGTCTCCGGAAATACATTTGTCTACCTCTTCTTGATTCGATGATGTCTTAAAATTTGTAAAATTATTCAGTGTATTGTTTTAAATATACTAGTATAGCACTTGGAGAAAATACACATTAGGTATAACAAAATAAGCTTAAATTAATTGAACATCAGCTTTACTTCTCTCAAAAAATGTAATTATTGTAAGTGATGTTCTCAAGCCATGAAGCGTGATTTTTACAGCCTATATTCTGGAATTTACAATACAATAAACATATCTTACTTTTGCTTTATTTACCTAATTGTTATTAGTAATTAAAGTCTATACTTTTCATCAAGTCAAGCACTAATTGCTAAAGATAATTAGGGGCATATTTACATGCCCCTATCACCACCACCACCTCACTTTACATGACGTTTTTATGGCGATTGGGGCTTCGCCTTATTTACAAGGCAGCGTTAAGCAACTTAACATTGCCTAACGCTGCCTTGTAAACAAAGCACCCTTTCACGCTGTAATGCGCTGAGCGTTCCCTTGTTACACCCATTGATTTTGACGCTGCCCCATATTTACAAGGGTGGTGTAAATAAGGGCAGTGCCAAAATTAAGACCGGGGAAAACCTTGTTTTACCCTGGCCCAACGAGGAGAAATGGTTAATTTCTCCTTGTTCTTGCTGTTTCCAAGTGTGCTACGTTGTGCAGCACACATAGGAACAGCAAAAAGCCATTGACTGTTTATGTGCAAAAAAGTGACCTGACAAAATAAGTCCAGGGAAAGCCTGGTCTTAAACAGGCAAAACATGTGTGCTACGTTGTGCAGCACACATAGAACAGCAAATTGCCTATGATTGCTTATGTGCAGGTCCCCCTTCCTGCACATAAACAACCATACCCTCAACACAGGCACCCTTACACTATGGTGCAAGGGTGCCTGTGTTGGCACTAGCATCTAAAGTTAGCTTCAGGGCAGGGGGAAAGACTGGGATGCACCATATTCCGGTAAATATGGTGCAGCCCTGTATTTCTAAAGTGATGAAGCGTGCCATTAGCCTTCTTGGCTTAATGACACGCTCCACCACTTTATTGTAAATATGCCCCGAATTGTGAATACTATTGGATTTCAAGTACATTTTCCTGCAGCATTGGGTGATATTTCATCCCAATTGCCGCCATGCCAGCACCGTTCGGTTTACTTAATGACTTCCAAAAAAGGCACTGTAATCTCCCCAACATTCCAACTCTTTTCAGTAGAGGATCCCATACTTAAAGCTCAAATAAAAAGAAAGGGTGGTTCTACATTGGATATTTGCCCATGCTAAGCTACTAATGTGTATCCATAAAATTATGGATCTTTTTAATTTATCCATGCAGTTGGTTTAATATACTCTGACTTTATGAATGTGGAAAGTAATCCTCTCAAAAAATCCCAGTGCAGCTAGCGTTTTTTAATTTAAGAACCAGGGGGCAGATTTATGAAGGCCTTGCGCCGTCGGTGCGTCACTTTTTCCCATGTTAACAATGACGCACCAGCGGCGCAAGGCCTTCATAAATCTGCCACCAGAATGGGTACTTCAGTGTGTTCATATTTGTTTATTTGTTGGCAGGTTGTATTGCGTAGACACACCCAAAAGTCAGAGAACTTCACATGTGGCCATCTTTGGGGTTACTGGTTAAGGTGGTTGATGTAGCTCTCTACACCGTGCACATTTCTGGTGCAACCTTAAATAAAGGCTGCACTCAAGGGGATGGATCTTTTGTTCCAACCGAGATTGACACAACAATCAATACATTTCAATACCTTGTAGCACATTAGGTCTCACTAGGATGACAGAGAATATTAGTTTTGGAAACTATGAGGTTTATTAAAAGATCAGCAATGTTACAAACTCAATTTATCAAATTAGTTGTAAATCAATAGCCAATACATACATGCATTAATAAATACATTTCTAAGCAATTCAAATTTTAAATGAAAGACAAACTACTATAAAGTTGTCTCATATAACATAAAGAAGACTCAGGGGTATATTATCAAGGGGGTTTATCTCCGCTTTTTTGGCTTTAAAAGCCAAGAAAGCGGAGATAAAATTATCTCCCTATTACCAAGCTGTCGCTAACACCAGTTAGTGACAGCTAATAGGAGATAGCGACCATCTTGGGCCCCGCTTTGCATGTCAGTGATATTTATCACTAATGACATGCAAAGTGGGCGTGCCAAGATGTTAGCGACTGGAAACAGTCGCTAACATCGCTATCTCCAAAAGCTAACACCTGCCCTGAGCAGTTCTTCACCATGTTATCCAATGGGAGGTGGATAACATGGCTAAGAGCATTTGCTCGATAATGCATGAATATCGCTGACTTTTCAGCGATATTCATGCATTGCGGCCGTTTTTTATCGCATTTGCGATAAACCTTGCTAATAGCAAGGTTTATCTGCGATAAAAATCGCCGATGTGCGGCGATAATTTTTGTCTCTAAACAAGTTAGAGACAATAATTATCGCTAGTTGTTGGTAATATGCCCCCCAGTTCCCTTCAAGGGTAAAGCCTACTCGGCTAAGCTAGGAAAAAGTCAGAAAAGGTGGTCAGATGTCAGGCCCAAGGTGTCACCATATAAAACCTCTAAAAGGCAATATCAATGAATCAAATAGAAATTCATCTAGCAAGTGTGGATGACGTCTGTCAAAAAGTCTAACTCCTTCCAGCATAGTATATATGTTCTAAAGGAAGCTGGAAATGCAGCAAAATGCACGACTAAATTGCATTAATTCAAAATCACAATGGGACATATTTACAAGTTCCTATCACTAACCCTGGGCGGGTAACTCTGCTCTGCCAGCGGCGTTTGCAGAGATTTGCGCACTCCGCGCTCTGTGGCGAACGCGGAGATAGGCAAAACTCCTTCTCCATGGCAGAGCGGAGTTAGCCGCTCCCTAACCCCTGCCAAATACTTTAAAAATAAGAAAAAGAAGGCACTTACCTGTGTTTCTACCACCTCCCCTGTCTGGCCGCTCTCCTTACTGCTCCTCTTGCGTCCTTTTTCATAAAAAAACACTACGTTGTACGTCTTGCGAGTGCGCATGAGAACGCACAAGACGTACAACGTAGTGTTTTTATAATAAAGAAGGACGGGAGGTGGCGAGGAGCAGGAAGGAGAGCGACTAGGCAGGGGAGGTGGCCGAAACATAGGTAAGTGCCTTCTTTTTATTATTTTTAAAGCATTTGATGGGGGGAGCGGGGAGGGAGCGTAGCGGAGCTATGTGTAGCTCCGCTGAGTTTTTTCAAACTCCATGAGGCTACGCGTAGAGGTACTACGCCAGCTCCACCCACCCTTACCTATCACCATCACATCGTCACCTTTTCTGACGTGGTGCCGATAGGGGCTTCGCCTTACTCACAAGGTGGCGTTAAGCCACTTAACGTGGCTGAATGCCACCTTGTGAATTATGGGCCCTTTCACACTATACTTAGCATGAAAGGGGTGGGCAATGAGCACCTTCCTGCACACAAACTATCTTCCCCTACAACGCAGGCACCCTTGCACTGTGTTGCAAGGGTGTCTGCATTGGCGCTAGGTAGCTAAAATCAGTTCCAGCGCAGGGGGAAATGCAGGACTGCACTGTATGCTTGGAAATACGGTGCTGCCCTGCATTTTGGAAGTGTCGGAGTACAGTTTTAAGCCAAGGTGGCTAACGCCCGCCACTTCCTCGTAAATATGCCCCTGTGTTCATCATTTTCCTACACCTACACGATTCCCATGAAGTGAACCAATCAGATTAAGGTACGCTCTGATAAGATAGCCTCATTATTTCAGTTCACAAACTATAGTTCAATGAAACCTCTACTAAGTGTATTTCAACCACTGTATCTGCAACATAAGAAAATATTCTTGTTCCAGGATGATCTCTCCCCAGCAGCTTGTTAATTTGAGAATAAAATACCTATACGGCCTTCAGCCTAACCTGGGATGCAAAAAATATATAGTATAATATACTATGCATAATAGAACAACTATGCAAAGTTCTGTGGTTCTCTATCAGTCAATTGTATGTGCCATGTACTTTCCAGATATGGAAGGTAGTTGGCGCTGCTAAACATCCCTCAAAGTGTAGTGTCCTGGAAACAGCAAACCATTCAGTTGTGTTTTTTAAAGGAGTCATAAGAAGACAAGTCCTCATAATCAGGGGATGCATCCCAGATTCTGAAAGCACATACCGAGAAGATTGCTTTAGTATCTGTGAGTATTGTAATTATAGGGTTTCCTGAAGGGGCGTGCCTGCACTTTTAATTTTTCTCTGACTTCCTCACACAGTCAGTTTCTGAGCTAAATAGGATGGGGAGCAAGAATGAGGAGCCTTTCGACATGTCTTGCTTATTCATTCTACCTTGTATGATCAGCAAATAATACAGAGTACTCTGCAATCCCTGCATTACAATACATTGGGGTATATTATCAAGGGGTTTTATCTCCGCTTTTTTGGCTTTAAAAGCCAAGAAAGCGGAGATAAAATTATCTCCCTATTACCAAGCTGTCGCTAACACCAGTTAGCGACAGCTAATAGGAGATAGCGACCATCATGGGCCCCACTTTGCATGTCAGTGATATTTATCACTAATGATGTGCAAAGTGGGCGTGCCAAGATGTTAGCGACTGGAAACAGTCGCTAACATCGCTATCTCCTATTACCAACTTTTGGAGATATTTGCGCTAAGGGCGAATATCTCCAAAAGCTAACACCTGCCCTGAGCAGTTCTTAGCCATGTTATTCAATGGGAGGTGGATAAGAGCATTTGCTCGATAATGCATGAATATCGCTGACTTTTCAGCGATATTCAGGCATTGCGGGCGTTTTTTATCGCATTTGCGATAAACCTTGCTAATAGCAAGGTTTATCTGCGATAAAAATCGCCGATGTGCGGCGATAATTTTTGTCTCTAAACAAGTTAGAGACAAAAATTATCGCTAGTTGTTGATAATATACCCCATTATTCTTGCTGAAAAATCGGAACTTTGTGATCACGATGTACAATATGTGCATGTAAGTTTCATTCCTCATTGATGGTTTGTACATTTGTGAAGCCCTTAATGTGTATAATCCCCTCTTCTAAACATCTCATCCTAAGAAAAAACCAGCACGCATCGGTTCTTTGAACATGTTACAAAATACAGACAAAAATTAGAGAATATTACCAAATGTTGAGATGCTATATGCCCTGAACAGTGACTGGGTATGCTGCCGAGCCACCAATTGTTTTGAAATCATGAGTCTTCTTTGTGCTTTGGGTGACATTCCAACCCCCCTCCCTCCTTGTGTTTGATGCAATTCCTGCCCACAATGCCATTCTCTTTCTTACAATATTTAACCCTTAGATAGACTAGGGATCTGAGTACATCTCATTTTTATGTTCTGATAAAGGGTGTGACACTTATGTGTAAGGTGGAACATCAACACTTGAGCAAACATACTAAGGGGCATATTACCAACGTTAAGCGATATTTATCGCTAACGATGCTTAGCAACGAATTTTTTAATGCTAAGCATCGTCAGAAATTATCGCAGATAAACCTTGCTATTATCAAGGTTTATCGCAAATGCGATAAAAAACGGCCGCAATGCATGAATATCGCTGAAAAGTCCGCGATATTCATGCATTACCGAGCTAATGCTCTTAGCCATGTTATCCACCTCCCATTGGATAACATGGCTAAGAACTGCTCAGGGCAGGTGTTAGTTTTTGGAGATATTCGCGCTTAGCGCAAATATCTCCAAAAGTTGGTAATAGGAGATAGCGATGTTAGCGACTGTTTCCAGTCGCTAACATCTTGGCACGCCCACTTTGCATGTCATTAGCATATTATCAAGGGGGTTTATCTCCTTTTTTTGCTTTAAAAGCCAAGAAAGCGGAGATAAAATTATCTCCCTATTACCAAGCTGTCGCTAACACCAGTTAGTGACAGCTAATAGGAGATAGCGACCATCTTGGGCCCCGCTTTGCATGTCAGTGATATTTATCACTAATGACATGCAAAGTGGGCGTGCCAAGATGTTAGCGACTGGAAACAGTCGCTAACATCGCTATCTCCTATTACCAACTTTTGGAGATATTTGCGCTAAGGGCGAATATCTCCAAAAGCTAACACCTGCCCTGAGCAGTTCTTAGCCATGTTATCCAATGGGAGGTGGATAAGAGCATTTGCTCGATAATGCATGAATATCGCTGACTTTTCAGCGATATTCAGGCATTGCGGGCGTTTTTTATCGCATTTGCGATAAACCTTGCTAATAGCAAGGTTTATCTGCGATAAAAATCGCCGATGTGCGGCGATAATTTTTGTCTCTAAACAAGTTAGAGACAAAAATTATCGCTAGTTGTTGATAATATACCCCATTATTCTTGCTGAAAAATCGGAACTTTGTGATCACGATGTACAATATGTGCATGTAAGTTTCATTCCTCATTGATGGTTTGTACATTTGTGAAGCCCTTAATGTGTATAATCCCCTCTTCTAAACATCTCATCCTAAGAAAAAACCAGCACGCATCGGTTCTTTGAACATGTTACAAAATACGGACAAAAATTAGAGAATATTACCAAATGTTGAGATGCTATATGCCCTGAACAGTGACTGGGTATGCTGCCGAGCCACCAATTGTTTTGAAATCATGAGTCTTCTTTGTGCTTTGGGTGACATTCCAACCCCCCTCCCTCCTTGTGTTTGATGCAATTCCTGCCCACAATGCCATTCTCTTTCTTACAATATTTAACCCTTAGATAGACTAGGGATCTGAGTACATCTCATTTTTATGTTCTGATAAAGGGTGTGACACTTATGTGTAAGGTGGAACATCAACACTTGAGCAAACATACTAAGGGGCATATTACCAACGTTAAGCGATATTTATCGCTAACGATGCTTAGCAACGAATTTTTTAATGCTAAGCATCGTCAGAAATTATCGCAGATAAACCTTGCTATTATCAAGGTTTATCGCAAATGCGATAAAAAACGGCCGCAATGCATGAATATCGCTGAAAAGTCAGCGATATTCATGCATTACCGAGCTAATGCTCTTAGCCATGTTATCCACCTCCCATTGGATAACATGGCTAAGAACTGCTCAGGGCAGGTGTTAGTTTTTGGAGATATTCGCGCTTAGCGCAAATATCTCCAAAAGTTGGTAATAGGAGATAGCGATGTTAGCGACTGTTTCCAGTCGCTAACATCTTGGCACGCCCACTTTGCATGTCATTAGCATATTATCAAGGGGGTTTATCTCCTTTTTTTGCTTTAAAAGCCAAGAAAGCGGAGATAAAATTATCTCCCTATTACCAAGCTGTCGCTAACACCAGTTAGTGACAGCTAATAGGAGATAGCGACCATCTTGGGCCCCGCTTTGCATGTCAGTGATATTTATCACTAATGACATGCAAAGTGGGCGTGCCAAGATGTTAGCGACTGGAAACAGTCACTAACATCGCTATCTCCTATTACAAACTTTTGGAGATATTCGCGCTAAGCGCGAATATCTCCAAAAGCTAACACCTGCCCTGAGCAGTTCTTCACCATGTTATCCAATGGGAGGTGGATAACATGGCTAAGAGCATTTGCTCGATAATGCATGAATATCGCTGACTTTTCAGCGATATTCATGCATTGCGGCCGTTTTTTATCGCATTTGCGATAAACCTTGCTAATAGCAAGGTTTATCTGCGATAAAAATCGCCGATGTGCAGCGATAATTTTTGTCTCTAAACAAGTTAGAGACAAAAATTATCGCTAGTTGTTGGTAATATGCCCCACAGTTTTGCTATGCTAACTCAAGTTTGTTGCTTTGTGTATACATAGCCATACTCACTTTTTTATTGCTAACCGTGTGGTCACTGGGGGTACAGAGCATCTGATTCACTGTCTTGTTGAATACACTGATTCACTGGGTTTGATGAACTTTTTGGGATTTCTCAAAGCAATCTGTATCGAGATATATTTTGTGAAACTGATAGTTTTAAATAATTTGATTGCATTTATATATTTTTTTAATTGAGACCTTGGCGAACCATTGTTTCTCTTACATATACAGACCCAGGCCCTTTCAGGCATACGGATTGCCTTTGTTACTTTTACTACTGGGCTGATTATAAGAGGCCAATAATAATAATGACCATTTCCAGTGGACACACAGGGGCATATTTATCATTGAGTTGCATTGCCCTTACAGCATCCAGGGGGGCGCAAGGGTAATGCATTTACTAAGTCAGATTTATCAAGCCACGCAAGGCCATCTTGTGTGGCACTGAGCCACTTGGTAAATCTAGACTAACTCAATGCACACAATTGTGTTGCTCTGCTGCAGGGAGATGTTTCATGGGTGAAGCATGAATAAGTGTTCTCACGCATCCACCCATGGATTTGGTGCATTCCCTGTTTCACATTACTGGTAGATCTGGGAATGTGTCAAAATGCTTGGCTGCCCCAGGTGAGGCACAACAAGGAGAAACATATTTATTTCTTCACATTGTTTCCTCTTTCTATGTGTACTGCGTACTGGGGCACACATAGAAAGAGGAAAATTACTCAGGGGATTGTTTCTGTGCAGGAAGGCATCCCTTCCTGCACAAAAAGCAATCTTGTCTACAACGCAGTCACCCATGAACCCTGATGCAAGGTGCTTGGCTGGTGCAAGGCAGCACATTGTGCGCCTGTGCACGGAAAGGACAGGAATGCGCAGTATTATGTTAAATATAGCACATTCTTGCCATTTTCCTTTCACATAGTGCAGCGCAAAAAGGTGGCTTTCTGCGTTGTGCTGTGTGAAAGTTTGATAAAATTGGGCCTCAATTTCTTCCTATAATACTTCTGTCTTCAATTTTGAAAATATTTCATCTCGCCTAAGAAGCTTTGATTGGTGTCATAGGCATACACTGTTTGCTTTAATTGTGCTTCCAGAAACAATTGATTGTCAAACAATCAATACAGACTATTCACCCATTTCCTAATCTGGCAAGAGGGCCCTTACCAGCTTGGACATCATAGATAATGTAGAACTTTGAATTTAGAGTTAATATGATGTTTTAAAGAATGTGGTGTTCAAATGTTTCCAGTTTTTATACATCTACTTCCTGATTTTATGAACATGAAAAGTCCTGGATGGACTTAAAAAAACAGTGTCATCTGCTAGTCCACTCTAATACACTGAGTTGAACGAAACACCCCATGGATAACTTAGGCCTAGATGTATCAAGCCTTTTGCGAATCGCAAAGGCCAAAATTCGCAGAATTTCAGCCTTTGCGAATCGCAAACGGTCTATTTGCATGTTTTGGCATGCATCAAAAAATGGCAATTTAAGGAATAGCAAACATTTGCGATTCCTTATTTTGCCACAGCATTTTTGATTAGCGAATTTTGGTTAAGAAATCGCAAATTACCACCAACTTGTAGTTGATGGTAATTTGCAAATTCTTTGTAAAATGCACAATTTGGCATTTTTGAAGGTGGCATGTGACGCACACACATGCCCATAGGTCATGTCTGTGCGCCATATGCACACACATTTACATTTCAGGGGTGCAGCAGGGTGTCCTTGAGACATCCCTGCACCCTTGAAATTATTCTCAATTTGCGATAAGCTAATTGCGAATCGCAAATTGAGGTTAATTTCACAATCATTCCTATGGGCCTTCTGGCCCATAGGAATGAATGGGAAATTATTCCTTAATTGCGAATTCGCAAATTGCAAATTCGCAAATAAGGAAGATTAAGAAATCGCTAAAAAATAGCGATTTTTTACATACATCCCATTTTGCGATTTCTAAATAGCGATTCCTTAAAAATCGCTATTTAGAAATCGCAAATGGTTATGTTGATACATCTGCCCCTTAGTTTTTCTTATTAGAGGAACAACTCCACTGATCCATACCCTTTAACAACGCAACCCAAGAGCATGTTCATATCATAATGCTAATATCATAATGTCAAAATATTTACCTCTGCTTCTTTAGTTGGGAAATGAAAACATTTTGCAATCCCAAAATATAGATCTTGTTTGAGATAGTAAAAAAAAGTTGTTTAGTCAGATGAGTTAAAAAATGCATTACATCTAGAAGTATGCTACAGGGCCCGAGAAATTATGGTGTTTTTGATTTATATGCTATGCTATGTTATATCGATTTGTATGGCCAAGCTTATCACCTGGGAGGGTATCCAGGTGCTGGAGCAGTGACTGTGCTCCTGGGTAGTGGTGCTAGTTAAACAGTCAGGTCTTAAGTTTCTTTCAGAAATTGAGAAGCGGAGTAGCAGTCCTGATATGTTGAGGAAGTTCATTCCAGTTCTTGGTAGCGGTGAAATAGAAGGCGCGCCCTCCTGTCTTGCTTCTGTGGATGCGGGGCACTTGTGCAGGGGAGAGAGAGGTGGAGCGTAGCTATCTGGAAGGTTTGAAGAGTTGAAGTCAGTTGTTGAGGTATGCTGGTGAGATGCTGTGGAGTATTTTAGAGTGTGGTGAAGCAGCTTGAATTTGCAATCTTTCTTGGTGGTTAGCCAGTGCAATTCATTGAGGTAGGGAGTGATGTGAGTGCTTCTGGGGGCATCTAGGATGAGTATATTGGTGGTGTTTTGGAATGTTTTGGAATCTTTCCGTGAGCTGGTTGGTGATGTCAACGTAGTGTGCACTGCAGTGGTCGAGTCTACTGGTTATGAAGGCCTAGGTGACCATGCGTCTTATGTGTTTGGGAATCCACTGTGGAGCATTATGAGGATGGGATAGCAGAATGCATTCACAGAGTTGACCTGTTTATTCGTCGTGAGTTTGTTGTCAAGGATGATGCTGAGGTTTCTTGTGTGGTCTGTGGAGGTGGATATTGGACTTAAGCCATGTGGCTAATAGTAAGAGTCTGAAAAGGAGTTCTTGTTTCCAAAAATCAGGATGTCCGTTTTGTCTGTGTTGAGTTTAAGGTTGTTCTCTCGAATCCAATTGGCCACACTGGATATGCAGACGGAGAAACTGGTCATTGTGGTATTGTGTCAGTGAGGGAGAGGATGTGTTGAGTATAGTCAGCATAGGAGACAATGTTGATGCTGTGGGCTCCCAAGATGCAGGGGAGGGGTGCCATTGGGATGTATGACATTACAACGCATGCTTTTACCACGCATGCCTTTACATCGCAGTTTTTACAACGCATGGTGTTACAACGCATATCGCTAAGGGGTGCTGGATAGTGAATAGTTTAATTCACTATTCCAACTCCAGTCCCCGTGGATAGTAGGGAAGGTGTTGGATAGTAAATTAAATCTATTCCCTATCCTAGAGCGCCCCCCAGCGCAATGCGTTGTAATGACATGTGTTGTAATAGTTGCGTCGTAAAGGCACTGCGTGGTAAAAGTTGCGTTGTAAAGGATGTTTCCCGTGCCATTGTACACCTTAAACAGGGCTGGGCTGATGGAGGAGCACTGGGGTATTCTACAGAGGAGGTTCTTGTGTTCCGAGGTGAAAGTGGAGAGTCTGACCCATTGAGTTCTGTTGGAGAGGAAGGAAGGGATTCAACTCAGGGTAGGGCCTTCAATTCTTGAGTGCTGGAGTCTGGCCATGAGGGTGCCCTGGGAGATGGTGTTGAAGGCTGCCGAGAAGTTAAGCAGGATGAAAGCGTCTGTTTCCCCCTCTGTCCATGATGGACTGTATGTTGTCTATTGCTGCCAGGAGTGCAGTTTCTGTGCTGTGGTTGCTGTGGAACCCTGACTGGGTGGAGTCTAGGAGGTGGTGCTCTTCATGATTGGTGGAGAGTTGCTTGTTGATCTCTTTATCCAGGGCTTTGGCCAGGAAAGGAAAATGGGTTTGTCATTGAGGGTTTCTTCAGGGAAAATGTTACTTCTGTATGTTTCCAGATATACGTGAAGTATCCGCTAAGGTTGGAAGAGTTGATGATGGTAATGAGGTTGACACTGATGAGTGTGCTTCCCAGGTTGTACATGTGGTGAGGATATGGGGTCTGTGGTGAACCCTGAGTGGATGGTCTGCCTAATTCTGGTGGTGTCATCTGTGGTGAGAGGGGACCAGTTCATTAGAAGGTGGGTGCGCATGGTGGTGGTGGGGTTTATGTGATGATGTCTTCCATAGTGATTGAGGTGCGAAAATGGTATAGATAATGAGTATTGTCTTGTGAAAAAAAAAGGTTGTCACAAAGGAACTGGGAAGGGATTATGGTATTGGAGGCTGCTGTTGATTGGTGGATTCTTTGACAATCTTGCAGAGTTCTTCGCAGAAGTTGGCGCAGGATTTTAGTCTGCGCACAAGGGCAGCTTTCATGGCTTCTTTGATATGGGTGTGGTACCTTTTGAGTGCAGATTTGCAGATGTCTCTAGAGGTGCTGTCTTGGCTGGTTCACCATCTTCTTTCTAGTTTTTTGCAGTAGAACTTGGAATTTCCTTTGTCTTCCATGTACCAGCATGCTTGGGCGTGAATTTTGTATGCCTGACCTTCTTAATAGAAGCCAAGATTTTGGGGCAGTCAGAGATATAGTTGTTGAAACTGGATAGGTCGTTCTGTAGGCCACCTGTGAGGATAGCCTGGTTGTATCAGAGGGTGTGAGTCCAGTCTGCTTCTGTTATGTTGTTCCAGTTGCAGGTAAAGTTGATGACTGGCTTTGGTTTGCTGGAGTGGCGTGCGTTGTCAAGTGTACGATGGAGTGGTCCATCTATGTGAACGGGGTGAGGTGGCTGAAGGTAATCTTGTTGCTGGCTGTGAAGACTGGATCGAGTGTGTGTCCGACGATGTGAGTCGAGCATTGTACGAGCTGTGTGAGTATGATATTGTCAATGTTCTGTAGGAGGTCACTGGTGTTTCGGTCCTATGGGTCATTGAGATGGATGTTGAGGTAGGAAGTTGTTGGATCTAATGGCAATTAAAGTGATAAAGGCAGTGAGCAGGTTACTGAAGATGGTGTGGTGTCCTGGCAGTTCCATGAGAGCGGTTGAATTTTCATTTCGGTTTTGCAAGTGTTCAAAAATTGCACCCACAACGTGTTAAAGCCTAAGAAAAGATGATCACCTCACCTTTGAGTTCATTCTGGTATTTTCAAACCAGACTAGTTCCTTCAGGTATGAAGTGGGCATACTACGTAATTCATTTCTTATGTATGGCTCTTAATGAGACCCAACAGGGTGAATATCATTTCCAGAATCTGTTTACTCACTGCTACTATGTTGCAGTAGTTAGTGATGATGCTTTACGCATTTTATTCTAAATGTGCATTATTAATAGCATGGTGAACCATTGATCAACACTTAAATTCATTTGTGTACTGTGGTAAATAAATAATTAATTACCGGTACTATTTTTGAATACATTAATAAAACAGATAGCTCAATAAATAAGAGGCAGGATCCGATGTATCTGAGTCGAACGGGCTTTATTCAGGCACAAGGGAAGGGACAGGATCGGGACAGCCTGAAATAGAATGGCAAGGAAGGCATGGACTGGCAGCTGCAACGTCTCATTAACAGTACAAGGTATATATAGTAAAACGTTACAATTACATTGCATACAGTAGACGTAACAAGTGACAAACGTAAGATAAGAACACATGGGCGTGAAAAGAAGGCGTGCACATAGACATGTGATGAGAATGTCACAGAAGTGTCATAAAGTGGGTGGATTCATGGAGGGGGCTACCTGGGCAGCTGGAACCTTTAACCTAGTGGTGCGCGCAAACGGGCTATGACGTGTGACTGGGAGAACTGGGGGCTATGACTTCTGCACTAGAAGAGGAGACGAAAGTCTGCGATGTCAGGACGACATGTACCTATAGCATATCTGGTATCTTGTGTTTGGAGTACATGTTGATAGAATCTAAAAGTTATCAGAGCAAAGGCTACTTGACACTAAGACTGGTGCATGCATATATTCTTCGTGTATTGCGTGTGCTATGAATCTTCTATGAATATTAATTCAGTAATTCTCTTACATGGAGACAGAAAGACTAGACTATAGCTGGAGATGTTTATGCGGTTCGTTAGCTTAGGAATGTGAAGACGGAGAGCTGAACTGATAACTAGAGGCATAACATATTCTTGGCAGACAGGCAGGCAGAGCCAGGCCGGGCACCGTGCTGCGCGGCAGGAAGTAAGTGAAGGGTCAGGGATGCAGGTGGGGGCTGCATCGCTCCTCGGAGTGGTTTCAAGAGACTGGAGCTTGAATCTGGTGTTCAGGCCCTTTGAGGCCTAGAAACGGGGACAATACGATGAATTAACGTGCATAATGTAAAACATGGGCAACATAGGCCTAATACTCGTTGCTTTCACGAGAACTGGAAACTGGCATACTAACGTTGGACACAACTATAATTGCGTCTTTAATCGATCATAGGGGGATATATGCATATCGATTATGCACATATTACATAGGATGGGGAACACGTAGGCACATATGACAAGGCAAAATTCAATTTTCCTCATTCCCTCCTTGTGCCCTACGTTTCCATCAGGAAACATCAATATTCATGATACCATCTATCTGTTCATATAGCATCATTTGCTCGTCTCGAATTGTCTGGGAACGGGACTTAGGACTAGGAATACAAGAGGTAGCACACAAGCCGCAAATCGCAGGGCCACATTGTAAACAGAGACAGCAACTGAATATGATCATTACTGCTATACCTAGGAATGACAATACTTTCCATCCCCAGGCAGATATTATACTCCAGAGCCAACCGGACCATGTCCAGGTGCCTGGATTCTGGTGTAACTGATGGGCAATTTTATGAAGTCTGGTTATAGCTGAATAAATAGACGGTGCGTTTTTAGGAATGAAAATGCAGCAACTAGATCCGATGACTCTACAAGCTCCTCCCCTATCGGCCAGTATGACGTCAAGGACGAGACGATTTTGGAGCACAACAAATCTCATAGCAGATTGCTCTTCAGTTAGGTTACCTAGAGCGGAAGTAGTCTCATTCACTACTGCTTCAAGGGTTCTGGTTAGCCTACGTATTAGCTTACTATTCTGAACAGGACCTATGAAGAAAAAGAAACCTTTATTGAAATCTTGATACTGTTCTAGAGCAGTTTCAGTTTGATCGACAATTGGGGACTCGATCTCCCTTCTATGTCTAACGTGTACTAGATGTGTGTTTCTGTGATAATCGGATGGGGCTAGGAAAACTGGTGGCAGTAGGAAGGCAATGTAACATGTTCCATCCCAATCGAGGGGCAGACGTACATATGCGGTCTGACCACATACAAAATAAGAATGACGTGAGGCTTTGAAAGTAGATTTCCCACTGTCACTATACTCGACCATAGTAGTACAATCACTATGTCCTACATGTACTGAACCATTCTTTCTGACACATAATTCGCCTTTCACGGGTAGAACTGAAATAGCAGGCAAATCTGGAGTAGTCTCGGACTGAACATTCAAAATCATGAAATTCGAGGAATAATTACCTAGATCGTATACTTCATTTTCTAGATCTAACCCTGTTCTGTGGGAAAGACCTTCCTTGTCTGGGAAACATGTTCTATTCAGAAGGGACATATCATTTGAGGATGACGTTAACGTGGACCATGCTCCACACGAACCATTGTGTGAAAACGGGTAGGGAAAAAGTGGCAGAACTCCCTTCGGTGTCTGGAAAGGGGGGAGTCGACCACACACCCAACAATTAGTGGCATTGCTGGTCTGGTGTGAATAGTGTAACATTCGGATAAAAGTATTATTTCGCATAGCAAGACGATAGGATAACTCGTGAGGAGGCAGGTCACTAAAAGTGTGCTCTGCTGTAACATTAGAATACATATGTACATGTGAATTAATAGGAAAACATAAATGTAAGGCATAACTTATGCAGGTAACCATAAGACTCAGAAATAGCATAAAAAATAAAGTAACAATACATCGACTTCGAAGATTCTTTTGATAACGTATTCTCTTAGAGTTTTGACTAACTCTCTCACTGTGTGGGTCTATCTCATACATGTCAGGAACCTGTCTAACCGTTTCACCCGAGAGGGACTTAGACAATTAAACTGGCTGACTTACTAGACCTTAACTTTTCTTTATACTCCTGCTGCGGAGTTTTCTCTAACAGGGGAAGCTTAGATTCAGTGTCTGGGCAGTCCTTGAAAACGGGGCAGTCTTTGAAAACAGTTTTTGGTCGAAGTCCATGGAATCTCTTCACGTGACTGGAGTGCAACCACCCCTTCCTGCCTTCCAGCTTCACGGCAGTCCTGGTTGTTAGCAACACAAGTTTGGGCTCCTTCCAGCGGGGTTCCAGCGGACTTGAACGATCAAAATTTCTCACGAGGACTAGGTCGCCTGGTATGACCTCGTGCGGTTTTACTTGAGTGTTGTCTGGAAAAGCAGCGGCAACCTGTGAACGACAAGAGAGTAGTGCAGACATCAAGGAAGCCAGGTAATCTGTCAGCATATTACTGTCAACATCAGTTATTGTACGTGGTCTAGGTGTACAACCGAACACTACCTCATAAGGGGACAGACCTGAACGGGAGTGAGCGACCATTCTCATATAAAAAAGAGCGACTGGCAGTGCTACCATCCAATCTACGCCTTTCTCTGCGCATACTTTGGCAATGCGGATTTTCAGAGTCTGATTATGTCTCTCTACGAGACCAGCTGCTTCAGGATGTCGTACACAGTGGAACTTCCACTGATACCCTAACAGAAGGGATACTTGTTTCATGAGCTCGGATGAGAATGGCTGGCCGTTATCTGAATACACGACCCTCGGTAATCCATAGCGGGGGAAATACTCACGAACCAACTGCCTGGCAGTGGTCGCAGCAGTGTAATCTGGGACTGGATAGGCTTCTGTCCACCTGGACAAAGCGCATACAACTACGAGGACATACTTGAAACCTCGACATCGCTCCATCTGAATATAATCCATCTGGAGGACTTCAAAAGGGTGGTCAGGAGGATGGAATCCACCTTGTTCCACCGGGACACCTTTACCTGGATTGAACTGACAACATATCATACAGGTACGCACTTTCTGCTTGGCTGCTGCTCGTAAATGCTTGTTAAACCAAAGGTTCTGAATACTGTCTAACATGGCCTTTTCTCCTAAGTGTGCTGGACTATGTGCGGTGTTAATAATGATTTGAACCATAGAGTCGGGGAGAAACCATGTGGCTTTTCCCTTCGTCAACCATCCTTGATCTGTCTGGACCCCTCCTTGTTCAGACCATTTCTTGATTTCCTCTGGGGTAGCATGTGTCTGTATATCTATTACGTCTTGTGTAGGATCCTTAACTGTCATACAAGTAGACTGGTCTGGAATGTGTGTCTGTGTCGTGTTAACTGGAATGTCTGGAGTCTGAGCTGTAAGCTTGGCTGTTCGATCTGCTAGATCGTTACCCTGGGAAATGATGTCAGTGACTTTCGTATGTGCCTTGCACTTCATGATGGCGATAGCGGTCGGTAAATGTATTGCATCTAACAGAGCTTGAATGAGGGGGCCATGCTGAATCTTGGTTCCATGAGAAGTCATAAAACCTCTTTCTTGCCAGAGTACTCCAAAGTCATGTACGACTCCGAATGCATAACGTGAATCCGTGTATATGTTTACTTTCAGGTTCTTGGCTCGTATGCAGGCTTGGGTCAGAGCGATGAGCTCTGCTGCTTGAGCAGACAGGGTGTCAATACGATGTGTTTCTATAACTTCAGTTTCAGTAGTCACTGCATACGCGGCTACTAGTTCTCCTGTACTTGTTCTCATACATGAACCATCCACATAAAGTGTCAGGTCGGGATCAGGTAATGCAATATCTGTCAAGTCTTGTCTTGGCTTTGTCATGGTGTTAACAACTTCCACACAGTTATGTGTGGCAGGATTTGAAGTAACTGAAGGTAACAGTGTAGCGGGATTTAAAATGTTGCAGCGTCTGATTTCTATGTGTGGCTGAAACAATGTCAGTTCATAACCTGTTAAACGTGCAATTGTCAAGTGCTGAGTCTGTGTTCGGTTTAAAAGAACTTCCACGGAGTGTGGAATCTGTACTGTCAGGGAGTGTCCTAACACTATGGAATCACTTTGTCTGATAGCTAGAGCTGTGGCTGCAACTGACTTGAGGCACGCAGGCAGAGCCTGGGCCACCGGATCTAATGTGCTAGAAAAATAAGCACAGGGCTTGTATTGTCCTGCTTGATCTTGTGTGAGAACAGATAATGCAGTACCATCACGTTCAGTGACAAAAAGTGTAAAAGGCTTACTGTAGTTCGGTGTTGCTAGAACAGGTGCTTGGCATAAAGCTTTCTTTAACTCATTGAAAACAAGTGTGTGTTCTTGGGTCCAAGGGAGGACAGTCGATACGGCTGCCTCCTGTGTCGTTAACTGTATCAGGGGCTTGGCTAGAAATGCATACTGAGTAATCCATTGTCTGCAGTAAGAAGTGAGGCCGATAAAAGCTCGTACCTCCTTTTGAGTCTTGGGCTGTGGAAGATGTGCTATTAACTGGATACGGTCAGGTGTCAACTGCCTACCCCTCTTGGACAGTAAGTGTCCAAGGTAGACCACTTGCTGGACACAGAATTGCAATTTAGAAGGGGACACCTTGTGCCCCATCTCGGCCAGGAAATACAAGACTGTAAGTGACGCACGTTCGCAGTCACGTTCAGAACGGGCTGTGATCAATAGATCATCGACATACTGGAGCAGGGCAGTGTCAGTTGGCATATGAATATTGTCTAGTTGTCTTTTAAGTGCTTGACTGTAAATACTAGGACTTTCTGTGAAACCTTGAGGAGCTCGTGTGAATTTATAGCTTCTTCCATTTAAACAGAATCCGAAAAGAAACTGGCTGTCTGGATGAATGGGGACACTAAAGAATGCGTTCTTGAGATCAATAACAGTGAAGAACGTAGCTTCGGAATCAATGGCAGTCAATAGGGAAGAAATATCTGGAACCACTGGGTACTGGGGTATGATACATTTATTAAGTTCTCGAAGGTCAATCACTAATCGATAAACTGGAGGTGCATTGGGATCAGTACGTTTCAGAATCGGAATGATAGGAGAATTACATACATTGGAGTCAGTTTCTACAACTACTCCTTGAGCAATGAGCTCGTCAATAATTTTGGATAAGGCTGCTACAGCCTCAGGTGGCAATTTGTACTGTCGGATTCGTGGTAATACAACACCTTTCTTCAGAGTGACACGATGGGGTGTAATGTTCATACAACCTACATCAGTGGGACCTTGCGCCCATAAATGCTGAGGTACATTCAATAATCTTGGATCAAAATCACGTAATACATAAGGACCTTTAAAATCTCGCAAAAACAGTCGCACCCCTTCTGGGGAGCAGCATATAACTGCTCCTAATTCTTTCAGGGTTTTAATGCCTAGTAAATTCTCTGGACATGATTTCGTAAGTAACAAGTCTGTAGTTCGGGACAATGGACCGACTTCTAGGGAAACTGGTTTCGATATTTCATTAACAATAGGCTTTCCTGAAAATCCAAGGGAAACATTTCTAGAGCCTGAGAGCGGAGCCCCTGGAACCTCGTCATGACTGATGGTAGTCCTACTTGCCCCTGTATCAATCAGAAACTTTCTGTCTTTCCCTAATACTTGACTGTGTACATAGGGACCCTCTTGATCTACAGGAATCTCGATGAGAGGCAAGTCAACCTCCCTCTCTAGGCTGTTTCATGAATACTGCTGGTAATCTGGATATTCTGACTGTGCATACTGGTACATCTGCTGTGTAACGTGCTGTGTTGCAGCGATAGGCTGCGGTACTGTAACTGTCTGTTGTGCGTTCTGTGGTAGCTGGGAAGTCTGTGAAACTTGTTCTTGTCTAGGCGGACGTGGTCTCTCTTTCGTTTTACCAGTAGCTATGTTGTGTTTCAGAACTGCACATTCGTTTATATAATGACCTGGCTGTTTACAGTAATTGCATGTCCCTTTAACGGGAGCTGCAGGATGACTGGCTTGATTCGTACCCCTCTTCTGACTGTCTTGTGGAACAGACTGTGCAACTAGCACTTTCATTTTCGTGTCTTTCATGCGTCTCCTTTCGTGTTCCTGCTCCTCCCTAATTCTGTTCTGGTGGTACTGTAACATCTGGAGCATTTGTGACGGAGTATTAGCTTGCCAGGTACTTTCGACTTTCAGTACTCGATTTTTAACTTGTGGAATCGAATTCTCGACTAGTTTGGTAACAAAAAGATGTGGATACGATTCACTACTCGTTTTCAGACCACTATTAATAATGAAACATTTCTCAAATCTAGAATAAAAATCACTAGTGTCTTCATCTTGTTTCTGTTTACAGGCTGAGATGGCATCCCAATCTTCCTTTTTCGTGGCTAGTAATCTTGGCAAGACTTGTATCAGTAACTCGGGCAATGCTTTAGCTTTTTCCCCAAGACCAGTACCTGGGACTCGTGTGTTATCTTCAGTCTCTAATGCGGTCCAATCTATCTTTTTCTCTCCCACCTCCCATTCTTTTTCTTTTAGTTTTTCATATATGCCCGCAGGCAACAGGACCTTTAACATTTTAATGATATCAGGATACGTGTATTCTCCCATACGGAGCATGTCCTTTAATTCACGGTGGAACCCTGCTGGATCTTTATCGTGACAGGGTATTAACTTTTTCATTTCTAGAAGTTCTATTTTCGTGATAGGGGTGTAAACAAATACTCGTTCTAGATCACCCCCCTCTCCCTTAACTGGATGTACTTCTCGCAACGGATTCTGTCTGTCTATGTAGAATGACTTTCTTACTGGGGGTGGAACAGGAACAAAATGTGGATTCAGGAACGTTCTGTATTTGTGGCGCTGTTCTAATATGACATTAATTAAATCGGTACCTAGACCTTTCCATCTGTTTAGGAGTATCTCGTTCAGTACATCATGTAAAGGACCTGGATCAGAATGCTGATCCTCATACAATGTAATGAGGTGCTGGATCATATACATACCCACCAGACGCTGCTCGGCTGGGGGCAGTTTCAGAAACGTTTGGGCCACTATTTTGTCTGGAAACGTGGTAGAATCACTAGTCCATCGGACTGCTGATCGGGCTAGTTCTTGTTCATGCATGGTACTAAGCTCACTATAACCTATTCGTGATTTCAGAATTTTATCGGTAGCCTGGAATACTTGTTCTAGAGAACACTGTTCTGGTACGGGAGGAGGAAAAACTTTCTTGTAATCTAGGCGTGAATGTCGGTCGGAAAGTCTAGTTCTACCTACATACGCTATTCTGGCGGGATTCTCGCTATC
This sequence comes from Lissotriton helveticus, assembly GCF_964261635.1. NCBI lineage: Eukaryota > Metazoa > Chordata > Amphibia > Caudata > Salamandridae > Lissotriton > Lissotriton helveticus. The sequence goes on along the minus strand of NC_136059.1, from coordinate 448,705,233 downwards.
TACCTCTTCACTGGAAGAGTCATTCTCTTTCTCGGTTGCTCTTTTTGCTTCCTCCTTCTGGTGTATACTTATAATTTCCTTACGTATTTTCTTGTACATACTTTCTATACTGCCTAGTGTCTTGTGTTTTCCCTCGGCTATATTGTCACTCCACCTAGTCAGGCCTTTCATCTCGTCTTGGTCTTTATCTGGATAATCTTGCTCTCTTATTAAACAGTTAATCAAGAACCGTAAAATCATATTTTGAATCTCGGCTTTTCTGTGTGCCATAGCTTCGTGAATACTTCCTGGATTCTCTCCTGTACGGACAAAACGATATATTCTGTCTAGATGTTCCTTCATGTCAGGCAGGGTGACCAAAAAGTTGGCAACCCGTCTTAGACGTACTGAATATAATATCATGTGATCTTTGCCTGGAACTGGATCATATATGCAGTCAGTAAGAAGTCGCTTGAGGTCTGCGTATGTAGCCACTTTTGGCGTACGCTGTAACGCTGCTTCTCGCGGCGTCAGTCGTCTTACTTGAGGCGGGGTGATAGGAGCACCTCCCCCCGCACCTCCTGAACTGGAATCTTCAGTTAATACTGTACGTGCTGGTAAAGTGACTGGCAAAGCGGGTACACCTAATGTGGGCTGGTCCGGGGGCACTTGCACATTAACGTGGTCCCCGGGACCAGTGGCTGGAGGAACAGAAATTACATTATTAACAGGGTGCTGCGGGTGAGCAGGCGGAATACGATTTGCATATTCTGGGACTGTATCGTCCAAGTAGGACGAAAGAAAAATTTCAGCTGCGGTCGGTTTATGACGTAGCTTAATCGGGACCAATGGTGGCGGTAAATTACAGGGTACTTCCGGGGTTGCCTTCGGCAAGCCCTCGGCAAGAAGAGGATACATACCTTTAATAAGGGCATTTCTCTGTCTGTCTGACTGTTCTGATCTAACTCGTTCACCTTCTTCGATTAATTCCCTTTCTTGGGCTTTTTCTGCGGATTCCCTACTTAACTCTGCTTTTCTGAATTCTTTTTCGGTTCTTTTATGAGATTCTTTGCGCCATAACTCGATGGCATCTTTCTGAGACTGTCTGGCTTTCTTTTTCCATAATGCTTCTTCTACTCGCATGATGCACTCGGCATCCCATGTACCTGATACAGGCCATCTATATTTTTCTTCAAGATCCTTGGTGTAATCCACCCATAAGCCTAAATATAATATGGCATCTAAGCCATGTATGTGATACATAAAGTGTCCAGGACTGTCCCTAGGAGGGACAGGAACTGATTCTTCGAGTAACCCTTTTCTGGTTTTGATCTGACGTAATTTCGAAAATAGAGGCATAATCGGGTCGTAATTAAACTAAACACAATACACAATAATCACAGTAATGAAATGGCAAACAAATCACTCATACCACGACATAGAAATACATTAATAACAGTTCGAACAGAATACTACCTGATACATTGAAAACATAGTACTTGAATTTCTCGAGAACGGACTTACTAGAATTACTGGATGCACGGCTAAAACAGCACAGAACATACCGGTCTCATAAAGAGACACGTCATACCGTATCCACCTAGGTGGACACGTCGGACTGGATCTGTGTACCCAAACCCATCGGACCGGAGACAAACTAATGACCCCGTCTAGATACTCCCCCAGCAACGGTACTCACCGGGAAGCAAAACTTGAAGGCCTCGGACTGGACTGGACTGCTACGACGTCTGGTTACTACGCATGCGCTTCGGACCTCGGGCTTCGGTTACAGGTGGGCCTCCGGATACCTTGGACCTTGCTCTCTCGGCTTGGGCTCTGGTCGGGACGAACCGCATTCCACACCGCCTCGTCTGGATGCCAGACCGCAGTTTCCGTCTCCTCCGTGGGCCTGAGGGAGACTTGAAGCAGAAATATCTGCACGTGCACGGGAGAGTTCCGTCACGGCTGTAGAAGGGTCAGGGGGCCTGCGTTACATCGCCGGCGCGTGGGGAAGGGGCTCGTCCCTGTTCGGGCGCCATTATGTGGTAAATAAATAATTAATTACCGGTACTATTTTTGAATACATTAATAAAACAGATAGCTCAATAAATAAGAGGCAGGATCCGATGTATCTGAGTCGAACGGGCTTTATTCAGGCACAAGGGAAGGGACAGGATCGGGACAGCCTGAAATAGAATGGCAAGGAAGGCATGGACTGGCAGCTGCAACGTCTCATTAACAGTACAAGGTATATATAGTAAAACGTTACAATTACATTGCATACAGTAGACGTAACAAGTGACAAACGTAAGATAAGAACACATGGGCGTGAAAAGAAGGCGTGCACATAGACATGTGATGAGAACGTCACAGAAGTGTCATAAAGTGGGTGGATTCATGGAGGGGGCTACCTGGGCAGCTGGAACCTTTAACCTAGTGGTGCGTGCAAACGGGCTATGACGTGTGACTGGGAGAACTGGGGGCTATGACTTCTGCACTAGAAGAGGAGACGAAAGTCTGCGATGTCAGGACGACATGTACCTATAGCATATCTGGTATCTTGTGTTTGGAGTACATGTTGATAGAATCTAAAAGTTATCAGAGCAAAGGCTACTTGACACTAAGACTGGTGCATGCATATATTCTTCGTGTATTGCGTGTGCTATGAATCTTCTATGAATATTAATTCAGTAATTCTCTTACATGGAGACAGAAAGACTAGACTATAGCTGGAGATGTTTATGCGGTTCGTTAGCTTAGGAATGTGAAGACGGAGAGCTGAACTGATAACTAGAGGCATAACATATTCTTGGCAGACAGGCAGGCAGAGCCAGGCCGGGCACCGTGCTGCGCGGCAGGAAGTAAGTGAAGGGTCAGGGATGCAGGTGGGGGCTGCATCGCTCCTCGGAGTGGTTTCAGGAGACTGGAGCTTGAATCTGGTGTTCAGGCCCTTTGAGGCCTAGAAACGGGGACAATACGATGAATTAACGTGCATAATGTAAAACATGGGCAACATAGGCCTAATACTCGTTGCTTTCACGAGAACTGGAAACTGGCATACTAAAGTTGGACACAACTATAATTGCGTCTTTAATCGATCATAGGGGGATATATGCATTTTGTAATTAACCTTTATTGTTTTCCTAAATTCCACTCCGAACACACTTTTTGAGTCAGTCCTTTCTTTAGTTGACTGTATTTTGAAATGCTGTTTTACATCTTCTCTCTTGGACATATTGACTGGTGCTTTGAGGTTAACACTGTCCCTGATCCACCTAACTCCTGGGCACTATTGAGATGTAAAATGTAGGGATGCCATGCGTTTCACAGTTTTGTGGAGGCAGCAAAGGGTTTCAAAGGTAAGGGGTGCGTTCAGCGACAATTTTGGCTGCCATTGATAGACTGGCTTTTACTAAATTGGTGAGCCCACCTTTGGATGCTTTGCTAAATCCTGACCTGCTCCAGTGCTGTTTCTGAGCAAAAGGATTGTTAGCGTCAGGAGAATGGAATGATTCTTTGGATTGAGAGTGCTCAGTGTGCTAGTGATGCATTGCGGGATTTGTAGTTCATAGTGAGATCTGTGTTGAGTAATGAATTGTTGCAGTGTGCGAGTATTTTTGGGTTTGTACTGCTGATTCTTGTTTCAGTTTTTGGTTCGATTAATGTGATTTGGATGTATTTGTCATATTGGTATTTGCTTATAAAATAGTAGGTTTTGTTATTTATCGGTAAAGGTACTCAGATTTGTTATAATCCAAGCTGTTGAGGTGCTGTTGAACTTGTCTCCAAATTGGTAATGTGATTTGCATGGCGCCATATTCATACATATCAGGGATTTTTTCAGAATTAACTAGTTTTCCTTTCAGGTTTTATGTGCTTAATTTTGTTTGTTGTTACTTCTTCTTTTGGTTGTTGTTACTTCTTCTTCGGTGCACGAGAGTATGCACACTAATGAGAGGTGGATTTCCACTGGACGTGGGTCTGCTTTAGAGTGAATTTGTGATTAATAAGCACTGCAAAGGTACTAGTCTTGTTCCTATTGATTGTGAGATTCTTTTAATTTAATGTTCTCATTTTCTCCTACCCAGGCTGAGCATATAAGATTGTATTTGTTTATCTCATGTACTTTTAGTGGCGAAAGGCTTTGTATTGTTTTATTTATTCACAGAAAGTTGAGCTGTATTTGGCCGGCTGATGTTGAGACGTCACCACAGAGTCATGCTGTCATTGGTTTGTTGCTGCTGAAGGCCCACTGCGATGGGTTGACCTTTGCTGTGGCCATGCTAGGATTGGTTGTTGTTCATTTCTTTAATTAATGAGGGTTTTAATATTTTGTGTAAAAATAATAGATATTGTATTGAAAAAGCCTAACGCTCCTCGTGTAAGTGTTATGGCTGGACAGAAGATTCCTTCTGAATCTTCCTCAATAGGTCAAAATAATTTGGGAGCCACACCTAATAGACCACAACTGAAGGGTAATTCTGAAAAGGATAACCCAAAACAGGCACCAGACTCGTATAATAAAAACACTGGGTTAATAGGAAAAAAACCAGAGAAGACTAGACCACAGGATGTATCTGGGAAAAAGACATTACAATGTGGTTATAAGAACGCATGACTGTTACCACAAAGCCATCACTGCGCGTATGCCTTTGCCATGCATGCATGCATGCCTTTACAACAAATTTCGTTCTAAAGGCATGAGTATAAAGGCATATGCGTGGTAAAGGTTTAGGCATATGTGTGGTAAGGGTGCACAACCGTGTATTTGAACAGATGAGATCTCCCGCGAAGCGGACGCACGCAGGTTATGCTACATGCTGAATGCTTTGATTTTACTTGTTTTTAGCCACGATTGTAGCGCTTCATGAAAATAGAAAAATCTCACAATACTTACAGTTTGGTTCTTTTACATTCATTTTGCTGCTGCCTTTTGTACTGTGTTGTGCCGCTCTGCCTCCCGGTCCACCACGGGTCTTTGTCCCGTTTGAGTGGAGGAAGCATCAGTAACGTTCTAGTTCCTTTCCCTCTTCCGGGTTGGTTGCCGTAGAGGGTGGAGCTACGGCCGTGTATTTGAACAGATGAGATTTCCCACATGCAGCAAGCGCGCTGCGGGCGTGCCAAAGGCGCACCAAAGGAAAGCTCGTCTGCGCCCTTCCGTGTCCGCCCTGGACCAGGGGCCATACATTATGCCCCTTTTATAACATATTCTGCATCTACCCTGAAATCATTGCAGGGGCCCTGGCCCATCTGCACAAGTGTTACAGCTAAATTAGATACACTAGGTCTCTTGGCTTTCGGGTCTCTGTATTCTGAAAATCTACCTAATGTCCCTCATCAAGGGCCGATCCCTACCGAACCTTGCCAGACACCTTTGACTAGTTGCACAGACCATGTACTGGAGGGGCTATTAGTGTATTACTTGAACACCCGCTCATTGGTGAAACACCAACTTGAGATCTTTTACCTATTAGACACCTATAAACCTGACTTTCTCCTTCTTTCCGAGACCTCGCTGACGGTTGACACTGCCCCTGATATCCTTGCAGCAATTCCGGGCAAATTTTACACCCTCCAGGCAGATAGAGCCGCGGGCAAAGTGGAAGGCGGTGTCGCAGCCATAGTTCTCCAGAAACACAAATTTCTAGCATTGGTTTCTCTAGGTATCCCTTTGGTTGATAGCTTCCTATTAAAGTTTGAATCCCACCATTCTTCAATTATTTGTGCTTTATTTTATAGACCTCCCTACCATATACCCACATTTCCAAAACTATTGGGTGATATGATAGCTGAAGTGGTACTTAATCACTCCCGAATTTTGATTATTGGCGATTTTTATTTTTGGCCGGATGATCTACGCGAAAGTCCCTGTTCTACTGAATTCACTGACCTCTTAGTAGGAATGAACTGTTCCCAGCATATTAAGGTAGCCACCCATGATAAAGGGCATATCTTAGACCAGGTTTGGACGGCCAATCTGGAAATCTCCCATCTACAGATCCTTCCTTGTACATGGTCTGACCATTGCTTTGTTACTTTTGTTATTCCTAATGTTCGTCCAAATAGTGCCCCTCTTCCTGGTAACTTTATGGCCAGGAATTGGAACCGAGCCGACATTAATGAATTATGTTCGTTACTTACAGCTTCGGCTCCTGCTGCCTCAGTGGAGTACCTCATATTCAAGCGCAAAATATTGATAAATGGTTGGCCTCGGTTAGAGATAAAATAATACCATTGATGAAAGTCAGAACAAAGAGGGCTCACGATGCCCAACGTTGGTTTTCGGCAGATCTGAAGGCTAGGAAATTGGCCCTAATGAAAGCTGAACGCATATGTCACTTTTGTTTCCTTATTAAAAGACTACAAAACAACTATTCTTCAAACAAAGGCAGAATATTTCTCTGCTAAAATATTAGCCTCTACTAATAAAACCAAAGACATTTTCTCTATAGTGGATGAACTTTCAAAGCTAGATCGAGTCATTGCCAAACCTGTTCCATCCCAATCTCTATGTGACTCTCTCAACACTTTTTTATTGAGAAAATAGTTACCTTCAAAGCTAGCAACCCGAAATCCTCTACCCCTCTGGCCTCTTTTCACTCTTGTACGACTCTGGCATGTTTAGACCAACTTCCTTTAATCACCAGAGAGACTTAAAAAAGTGGGATCAGGCTCGCCTACGGATGTCTGTCCTCCCCCCATTTTGCAGGAAATCTTTTTACGTTGCCCGGACCCTCCTCTACTTCTTCTCAATAACTCCCTTGTTCAAGGGATTGTTCCTAACTTATTTAAGATGGCGGAGGTTGTCCCCATTCTAAAAAAAAACATTTTGGATTCTTTAGCACCCAGCAGCTACCGTCCTATTTCTTTGATGCCTTACCTGAGTAAGGTTTTGGAAACTCATGATGCCACCTGTCTTAGTTCTTTTGTAGAGCAATCCCAGTACCTGGATTCTCATCAGGCTGGTTTTAGACCAGAACACTCTACTGAATCTGTGATCTTGACAGTTATGGATGAGTTGAGAAGAGGAGCCGATCAGGGCTCTACCCAGGCCCTGGTACTTCTTGACCTGTTGGCGGCCTTCGACACGGTCGATCATCTTCTTCTGATCGACCGTGTCGGCTGCGCTGGAATTCAGGGTATGTCTCTGAAATGGATCACTTCATTTCTTAGTAACCGTTCTCAATCGGTGCGTCCTGCTAGTTTCAGGGCTGAGCAGATAGAATTGACCTGTGGGGTCCCGCAGGGCTCCTCTCTCTCACTCTTACTTTTCACTCTGTAAGTCCTCCCCTTAGTTATGGCTTTGCGTAAAAGAAAGGTTGTGATCCTCAATTACGCTGACGATCTTCAGCTGATTTTTAACATCGACACCTCTACATTATCTGTGTCCAGCTTCCAATCTACTATGAATTTCATTAGTGATTGGATGAACAACAATCAGCTTAAGTTAAACCCAGACCAAATGGAGCTGATTTTGATGGGTGGTTTGGCCAACCCCTGGAATTCCAACTTTGGTCCTCCACCATTAGGGAGTCCCCCTCTCCCAGGCCGCTTGTTAAAAAGTCTGGGAATTGTCATCAGTAATGATTTAACTATGAAGATCCCAGATCAGCTCAGTGGTCTCTGCATGTTTTTTCCATCTCCGGAGAAGTCAGAAAATTAGCAGAATTTTGTCCACCGCTGCTTTGACCCAAGTGGTGCTTGCTTTAGTTATTTCTCGCATTTATTATGTGAATTCCCTCTACACTGGAATTCCAGCTTACCAGTTACATAGGCTGCAATTGGTACCGAATCAGGCAGCTAGGCTTATTTTTTGTCAACCCAAACACCAACGTACGAGCCCATTATTGAAAAGCCTTCATTGGCTTCCTCTACCCCAACGCTGCTTATTCAAACTGGCCTGTACCATCTATAAAGCCCGTTCTGGATGCGGCCCTGCCTTCACTGCTTTTAAAATACAGAGGTATATTTCAGCTCGTGATCTACATTCATCAAATAAAAATCTGCTGGTTTACCACAGTTTTAAACAAAAGAAACATGGAGGTGTCAGATATACCATTCTAGCCCCCCAGTTCTGGAATACCCCCCCTTCCAATTTGCGCACCGCCGGCTCTTACACTGAGTTTAGAAAGCTGATTAAGACCTGGCTATTTACTCAAGCGTATAAATAAAGTCGTTCACTGTTTCATATCTGCCGTCTTCCCTCAGCGCCAAGAAACCGCCTGGTCAACGTGCGCTCTACAGATTACCTTTAACATAACATAACATAACATAACAAAGGTAAGTACAGGTAATAATTGCATAATACATTTCCTTTTTTCCAAATAAATAATTCAGTTTAAACGCAGAGTGACGAGATCCTTTTTAAGATGTCCGCCAGAAGCACTGTCACTCGCCTCTGTCTGCGTTCACTCCTGATGCCTGCATTGGCTGCAAAGCGCAGGGAAGGCAGCCAAGAGTTTAGCAATGCCCCGTGACCTCAGCACACAGTTATGGCTCTTTGTCTGCTACTGCTTGCGTCTATCACAGTAGATTCACCTGAACCCCCAGCTACTGCTTATTTAGGTGGAGGAACCCTTAGCCTTAGGATCTTAGACTGTGCAAGAGGTGATCTTGATGGTTGCTGCTGCAAAGGGGGGCGGTACAGAGGAGTCCCCTGTACGAAGTTCAGTGCTGAGGTTCTCCTGCATTAATGGACAGCGGTTTCTGAATGGCTTCTGTGTCCCTACTGAATCAGTGCAGCAGCAGCGCCTCAGGTGGAGCTCCAGAGGCCTGGAGGATAATTATTCCAGCGATAGCGATGTTTTCCATGGAATATCGTTGGTTTTCCAGCGATGTTCCATGGAAAACAGAGATAATCTTGCTGATACGACCCTGTGGTCGTATCAGCATATTCCACCTCCAATATAAAGTATAGGTAAGTCAGCATTTTTGCAGATGTTAGTTTTTGGCGAAAACCGCGGTTTTCGCCAAAAACTTACGTCTGCAAAAATGCCTGAGCCTTCTTGTAAATATCACGATGTGCACATCAGCGATAATTTACAAGAAGTACTGCCCAGTGACGCCCACTTTGCATCTCATTAGAGACACAAAACGAGGCGTCGGGAAAACGGGTGCTAACATGCGATAATGCATGTTAGCACCACCTTGTGAATAGCACGATTAAAATATCGCTGCTTTAGCGGCAAAAAGTGCCGCTAAAGCAGCGATACTGCCGTTGTTGATATTCCCCTTAGTATCATGATGAGTTGTCAAGTGAAGGCAAAAGTCTAGCAACACATTTCCTATTTTACATATTCTACATTTTACAACCACCAAACACATTGAAAAAACTCCAATCAATATTGGGTTTTCAAAATTTTGGCAGAATATACATACCAGTTTATAAACAAAGGGTAAAATCATTTCATGATTTAATTAGTCGAGACTTTTTAAGCACACAAAAGACACCACAACACACAATTCGGTGCTCAGTACAAGCTAACATACTTGCTTCTAAACACTTACACACACGTGTTAACACCACAAATTTGGTTATGTGTGTCATTGAGAGAACCTCAGGTTACACATGTCACATTCAATGAGGGTGACACTGTGCCAATTGCATAAAAATCACACCTCCACACAAATGCAGAAATGTGTTTTGCACCAACAGAAAAGATACTGATGGTAGTACTGATTGCTGTAATGAAAGAAAGATCATTGGCTCAGGGAAAACTAATAATTGTCATGACCCCGCTTCCAGCCTTAGAGGCTGTCACACAGGCTCTAAGGCTTTCCTCACACAAAAGCTTTATATCCAAGAAGGATACAGTGTGCCAATTCACTAACAGCAACAGCTGTAGATTTAGGGGCTCATTAGGATGGAGGATTTTCCGCATCCTCCGGGCCGGTGGGAAGTTACCGCCGGCCCGGTGGATGCGGAAAATCCTCTGCGGACCCACCTAAGACCCACCGCCACATTAGGATGGCTGGTGGGTCCTGGTTTCAGTCAGACGCTTTTTCGCCGCGGTTGACTTAGACACCGCCAGCCATGTTACAGCTTTTCCGCCGCGGTTGTATCAGACACCGCCAGCCATATTAGGATAGTGTAAAAGAGATGCTTTTCCACGGCAGCTTTTCCGCTGTGGAAAAGCATACGGACTTTGACTTCGGGGGCCCGTTGTGGGCCCCCTGGGTGAAGGGGGGGTGCACATGGGGGGTACCCATGATACCCCCCTGCATTTGTATGCAGAAATCGGCAGGCACCGCGCGGTGCCTGCCGCTTTCTACATACAAATGCAATGTATGCATTTTTAACATTGCGGTGGGTGCAGCTTGAAGCTGCACCCGCCGCAATGTTAAAGTTAGAGGATGTGACCGCCACCCTGGCGGTCACATCCTAATCTTCACGGAGGGAACGCCGCTACCCATGCGGACGTTCCCTCCTACTCTGGCGTCGTGGACGGACTCAAGTCCGTCCGCGATCCTAATGAGCCCCTATGTCTTTGACTCTACATTACAGACAGAAGCATACCTGCAAAATGATCTGAATATTCCATGCCCAATTAAATATTGCCTCTAGATCAGTATGATTTTATAATCCATACTGATGGTTCTGCCCAGTCTGCAGTAAGGACAAAATATCACTACTTAGCTGCTTGCATGGCAGTTAAGGGTAAAACAAGGAGTGGAGAATTCCAGCCTCATACATATACACACAGTCACTGGGTGATTGCATTGCACAGCTGGCTGAACTGAGAGCTCTACTTCTGGCACTTGAGAATACAGATCCTGAATTCCCCACACAGACAGTGTGCATTTTGTATTATTGTGTCCAGTCTTTTAATGACTATCTGTACTATAGGAGCCAGAATGAATTCAAAGATTCAGAAGGGTGCACAATTAGGCATAAAATGCTATGCAGGCAAGTGGCAAAACTCAACACAAGTTTACAACAGAGTCCTGTTCTTCACACGCTGAGCAACCAATATGCAGACTGCTCCTGTCACTGTAGTGACTCGTTCCAGCACAAGTCTAAATTGAGACAATATGAAGGCTGTCACAGCCTAGTGCTGTGGTACCCCATACCAAAAGGTTTTCCAGCAAAATAATTCCACCAGTCAATTGTGCAAAACATTCCTTCATCTTCCCAGAGTGGGGATAGAGTAATACCTAATTCTGATCGCAGGTTACAGCAGCACATGAGTGTCTAGCATCTGTTCATGCATTGGTAGCAACATCAATTTCACGATTACAGAAAATCTAATAGTGGTAAGGTCTGCTTGAAGCAGGCGTAAGGTTTGGACGCAGTGGTATCCTAAACGTCACGCAGTGAAATCTTGTAGATTTCACTGCATCGCTTTTCCAAGGCTTTCCTGTGTGGGAACACCTACCCTGCATACATTATACCTGATGCAGGTATAATGTCACGTAGGGCTTTACAACATGACGCATCTCCCTAGATGTGTCACGTTGTAAATTTGCCGCATTTTCTATCCCGCAGTTGCATCACAAAAGTGATGCAAAGGCAGCACAAAAGTGTCGCATGGGGCTTGTAAATCTGCCCCATATCCTTAAATGTGACATCCGTCAACTAATAAAGGTTCCCCCCTCAGGTTGCCCATAACTGACACCTCTATTGATCTCAAACAAGCCACTGGCTTGTGTCTATTTGGATCCCTGTGCACTGCTAAATTACTATTGTTCTAGAAACACATCATGTTAACAGTGGATTCCTGCTCTCAAATCCTATGGTTTTAGCCAAAATTATCAGCTGACGCTTAAACTGTTATAAAGGACTTGCAAGTCTTTATGGGCACATATGTTGTAGCCACATTCCATTCAGACCAGGGTCTATTGTTTGCCTCTAAGACTTTCCAAGATGTAAAAGTAAAAGTCCACATTTGTAAAGCGCACAATCACCCGTAAGGGTCTCTAGGCGCTGGGGGCCGTCGGGAAGATTAAGCGAGCTATTGCCCAGAGTCACATGGTGCTGGGCTAACCTGCCGCCGGAGCCGGGGATCGAACCGTGGTCCCCAGATTCCAGCGTCAGTCGCCCTGGCTGCGGCGCCACACCTCTTCCACAAGATACCATGGGAACATTGGGTGTGACTGTGCACTACTCTTCCCAATACCATACTGAGGAAAATGTGGTTGTGGAGAGAAAAATCCATGTCTTCACCAGCTAAAGTATTAGGTTCAGGTCGCTGTTGGGTCCATCACGTGTATGGGGTACAGAGAGCCTTAAACAATCTGCCAAGAAGATACTTGGGTGGTTGGACTCCCTACGAAGTCCTGAACAGAAAGGACTACCTGGATCCAGAACGTTTCACTACCGCACAGACCAGTGCACCCCTTTCATACCTCAGGTCCCTGCTTTGAATCTGGGACATACCCGTCCGGATTCTACGCTCTTGCGGCACCGAGCAGGGCTTAAACATTGTGTTACCCCTTCATTACCCACACGTGGCCAGTGGCGATTTTGAACCGCCACAGCGCCTCACACTACATTTAAGAATTAACCGCCCTGATGAGTCACATCTCCTTCACAGTGTGACGAAACACGTGTCGGCTGGCTATTATCATATGTACTGAGTTAGATTGACGCATAAATCTCTTCACTTACGGAAACATGGTGTTTGACTTTCATTTCATCCTCATGAACTTTGTTTCTATCCTTTTGAGTCCTGACTTCAGGACCTTTTACTTTATCAGCGTGTGCACAGGATCTGTTTCTCCCTACGAAGTCCTATTTGGGATTAAGATGTAGACCCTGACAGTCACAGTGGTGGCGAGAAAGCATTTTGATATCACTGAACGTTTGGCTGTCTTACAAAAACTGAACAACTTCCGAGACGGACACAGCAATGAACTGCAGAAATGTTCTGCCATTGGTACAGTGAAGGCAACGCCGGCAACTCCTGGTTGGATGCTAAAGATCGGGGATCTAGTGCAGGAGAAAATACTGGACAAGATGGAGTTCAGGCCATCTTACAGAGTGCCAGTGCTTGTCCTGGGTGTTGAAGGTACCAGAAATGTACTTTTACCACCTCTTGCGGGCCGCAGACACAAGAGATTTGTTTTGATTGATCTCATCCAAACACACTTATGTGGTTGGTTCTAAATAGTAGGCTGCAAAGTTCCTTAGGTAGTTACCCGCCTCTTAGTACCATGCTCGAAATCTATATGCAAGCTTTAACTAACAATAAAGTTTGTTCTCCCCAGCTGGGGACAGCTAATACTGTAGTTTCAACACTTCTAGTTACGTCTACACACACCACAAAATCATCACGTTGAATTTCAGCACAGCAGGCAAACAATGAAGTTCTATATAACATCCCACAAGTGAAGTTATCTACCAGTTCTACACAGCTTCCCAAGCCTCTTACATTTGAACAAACTCCCTCTGGCTACTTTGTCGACTTTGATAACTTTTCTTTAGATTCGTCTGACCCATCGCCACACTGTGGACGATGTGCATTTTTAATATGCCTTTGAACACATACTTTATCCTACTCTGTGCATATTTGGATTACAATTTTGTTACTTTTCCTCTTCCTTTCGATTGGTTTTGTGAATTTCTTTTTCTTGCTTCTGAATGGACTCCATCTCCCAGAATGATATGCTGTTGAACTGGTAAATGAGGTTTCAAAGTCTCATTGTTCATCACACATGTGTGAAGAAACCTATCCCCTGTGAACATTCCTGCTGTTCCAGTTCCTCTTGGAATTGTTTGGGCTTTAGCACCCTATGATATCCTTGGACCAACAGAAACTTTAAAACTTCCTTCTGTTTTTCACATCACACTGAATGATGTTAGCACTCTTGGCAGCATCTCTAATGATTTGGACATTCGTAGAGTGAATCAAATGCTTGATGTTTTAGAACATAATACTGTATTTGAAAGTGAAGACATATATATTAGTATATATGATTATAATGAAATGTTTTGTTTTCACCATTTGGGCACCTTTATTTACACAAAGCAAGTACTCAGCATACAGTATTTAACTAAACTAAATGCAAACACTGCCGTACACCGCCAGTGGGTAGTTTAAAGACCTTTTCATTGAAATTTGCATATTTTTCTGGACACAAACCTGTGGACCCAGAGTCCTAATATTATAAACTCCTCCTATTCCCAGCAAAGAAAAATATGCTGACAGACACCATGATAATTTAGTCAGCACCCTTTTATTTCACAGATGTTGATACAAGGGTATGACTTTTGGAAAAATGACATTGATTTGAAATCCATCTGGGGAACTATAGATTTGTTCTGAGCATGCCTTAAACCAAAACAAATTATTTTCCTGATCAAAACAGTGCAGCAGACATCTTAGCTTGCCAAAATAAAGGATATGAGAATTTGGAACAATTCGAAAACTACACAGAGGAAACATTCAACAGTATGCTTCAGAATGGTACATACAATTCTTCGACTTCTGGTCCAGAGGGATGGCTAGTGTGGCCATTAGATACTAATAAATATACAAACAATAGGTTGACAATGGTATAGAGTAGTGCTAGCACATATACAATTTCAGGAAAGTAAAAATAACACATGTAAGGCAGGTGTGATGAAGACGGAGACACTATACCATCCCAATACGGTCAAGTATAGGGGGAAAGCCCATCTATCCAAAATATTTAAGGAATGCCCGGAGCACCACCACAATCAAAGTAAGAAGGTCGGTCACTTGAACGGGTCCCAACTTTTATATGGAATAAAAACAAATGGAACCAACAATCTGTCTGTGTGTACCCTCTGTGGATCGAAACTGAGACTACGAGAACGGACCAGTTAGAGTGACGGACCTTCTGACTATGATTGTGGTGGTGCTCGGGACATTCCTTAAAGTTACTAATGGATGTCATGCACGTTTTCATAACAACGCGAAAGGGTTTAGGATCAATAGGGCAGAACCACAGTATGCGGAAACACAACTCAGGAGTGGTAACACCATTTAGCATTGAGAAGTTATGCTATGATTGGCTATAACACTCAATGTCAGATGAGGTGAGCCAACACTTGTCTCTTCCTTCTGATGACATGGTTCTGCAGGATTTCTTGGTAGGTCCTTGAAAATGAGATCAAAAGTGCTTTTTGTATGTAATATACAATGAAGTATGGATGGTTTCACAACAGGAAGCTGCTGAGGTAATCTGCTATTGACATCATACAGAGTGGCATGTCCCTTTTATGATATATGTCTATTATGCTACTGAGCTGGAGTTTGCAGCATTGGTTGCATTCCAGGAAGGCATTTAACCGCCACAAATTTGTATTTCCCATATAACTTAAAAAACCATGGCCAGGAAAGATGCAACATACATGATGTTACACATATAAAAAACTAGAAAAACTCCTTTCACTGTAGCAGAGACACCATCAGCTGATTAGATAATACATAGGTTTTCTTCTCTGCTGATTTAAACTTTTCACTTTAAATACTGCTTACAACACTATCAGGTAGGCAGGTATGAGGCACTAGGGGAGGGATTTGTACATGAGGTGTGGGCCTTACCTTTCACTTAAAATGTAGAAAAGGTACAACCGAGGTTTCTCTTAGCGGTATGGACTGCAAGAACACTATAGGTCATTCTTTGGTTTGCTAGGAAGTTATACTTCATGGGGCATGTAATGCATCCAAGGCAAATTTGTCCTGTGATCAGAAAGGTTCCCCAGCTGATGTAATTTGTCCAGCATTCAGATTTCTTTCTAATGAGAGATATTTGATGTTGAGCAACAAATATTGCTGTGGGATGAAACCGGGAATACCGTTTCTGGTGATGGTTTCTAGGGTCGTGATTTGTTCTACACAAGTGCTTTTTCCACCAGCACACACAGGTAGGGAGGTGACAGTTTGGCCTTCAATTACAATTTCAAACTTGAACTTTGATGCTTTAAGTAGACTGAAAGCCATATTGTTTTAAAGGAAGTTGCCTTAACATCTGCATGGAAGATGTTTGATCTTCAGTTTGCAAGGTCTTCTGAAATACAGTTGTTATTCCACACTAACCTCCCAAACCATTTCAGGTAGCTTGTTCAAGAGAAAAGCAGGAGAAAGCACTCCGAAAAAATGGGGGGGAGGAGGGAGAAAACTGTAAAAAAAATAGGGAAAAGCAGAAGAAAGCACTCAGAAAAATGAAGTAGAAGCAGAGCAGTGCAGCAGCACGGGAGAGCTGGACATGGGGCCTGCTGATTGGGGTCATGCTGCGGCCTCCATTAAGTTGGTCCTGGGAGGCGGGAGGAGCACTGGGAGGCAGGGTTAGGCAGGAGCAGCAACTGAGGAAAAAACAAGGAAAAGCAGTGAAAAACAAGGGAAAAGCAGGAAAAGACATTCCGAAAAACAGGGAAAATTAAGGAAAAAGCAGTAAAACACCTGGGAAAAGCAGGAGAAAGCAGTAATAAAAACAGGGAAAAGGAAAGAGAAAGAACTAAAATACTAGGCAAAAGCAGAAGAAAGCATCAAGAAAAACAGGGTTGTTGTAGCTAGAGAAACAAACATTGGCATAGCCAATAGGTCTCGCCTTTGGGATATTATAAGTGTTTAGACATGCAACAGTTGATGTTTTGCACCAAGGATATTGTACTGCATAGCTAAATACTTATAAGGTTCCAAAGGCGAGACCTATTGGCTATGCCAATGCTTGTTTTGTTTGCAGTGGAGTGATCATATTTTTATAGTGCTATTGCCATTTGTATAGCTTTGCGGCGCTAGAGAACCAGAAAATGGGCAACAGGTTACAAGGGAGGGGAGGTGGAAAAGAAAAAAATGACACAAATGGAAAAAGGGATTAAAATGAGCTATCTGTAATTAATTAAAACAGGGAGCAAGTTTCCTATTGTGATGTGGAACAAAGTAGGTTATGTTTTAGTTATCAGCAAGTATTTATTTGCATTTCATGTTGTCCTTATTTTGATGTTTATTGTAAGATGTTGGGAACATGTGTGGTGGTAAATTCACTTTTTAGTGTGGTACATGCCCTTGAGCCACCAGCAGTAGGGAATGGTAGAGACAGACGCAGAAACACGCAGGCTAGAATGTAACAAATCTGGTATTACGGCTGGGGTTCACAGAAGTGTAGTAGGCGGCCCTCAAATATTACTTGTTTGGTCCTTGACTTCAATGACTAAAGTCTAAAGGGTTAAAGCCTAAAGTGAACCATGCAAATGTCATCGGTTGTAAGGTAAAAGAAAATACAGGCAAAGGCTTACCACTATGCGTTTCACTTTTCTAATTGAAAACCAACACATAAAAAGAGCCCCACCCCAAAGGTTTTTCAGCTTGGTGAAGAACCGTTGCATTGCTGTACCCTACTAATTCAACACAGTTCCAAGACTTCTTGAGCATGCGCCTTGAAGCTACTATCCCACTGTGTATGAAATGCATATGCATAAAAAGCTGCTCACTGTTTCAGATAAAATGAACGTCCCTATTCACATACGAAATAACAGAACACAATGGCTTACATATATAACCCATTGCTTTTAAAAAGACAACATGCTAGTATATAGGCATTAAGAACATGGCTCTCTGTAAACTGTAATAATATTATTTTTTTCCAAGTTTTTACCAAAAGGGAAGGTTTCTTCCACCCAACAAAATCAGTTCCACATTAATACATCATACCTTTGTTTATCAGCAGTACTGGGCACCACACATGGCGACTCAATTTTAAGATAACTTCACGTACATTTATTGGTGTGCCTGGTATGGGGAGAGTTCTATGGACCCTGTGAAACTAAATGACAAAATCAAGGACACGTCAGGGTTATAATTTGGGCAGGTCCTAGGGTAGTAATGGAAAAAAGAAATTAAAAGGGCTCATCTGAGAAATTTATATAAATCGGCTATTTTCCTGGTGCTGGGCGAGGAGTTGTTTCTTCCTAAACACAGGGGGGAAATAGGCACAGATATTTTCTGCTTGTGTAGGTGCTGGGAACCCTTGACCTATCTTTACCTTTCACTTTTCCATCCCACCTCCCCTCAACCGCAGACAAGGGACAAAGTGGTTCTGTTGCGGTCGGTCAAGTGACCCCCGACTAGACGAGCACGCACCAGAGAGCGAGAGGCAAGCCCTGCCCGGCTGATGCACCGGCTGTGCTGCTGCCTTGCCTTGGCTCTCTCCCATTGGTGGCAGGGTAGCACGTCAGCTAGAGCAAAACAGGAAAAAAATTGAAAATACTCACTGGCTTGCGCGCAGTCTGCGGCTAGCAGGACAAAGAGCAGCGCAGCCCCAGCAGGGCAGCGGCAGCCTTCATTGTGCTCGGTGTGCGTGAGCCCCAGCCTGGCTGGGACACTACTGTAGCCTGTCTTCCTGCTCGGCGCGCTCCGGTCTGTTCTTCCCTTGCTCCTGCCTCCGGAGCCAGTACATCCCAGCCACGCTCCTGCAGGGGGGAGGTGGGGTCGATCTCCGGCCTTGCCCAATCGCTTAGAAAGTTTGCATACATATGCTAAACAACCTGGAAGCAGGCATTTCACTTTCGCTTTTCCGGTGGTGTCAATAAAAAAATGTGTTAAAAGAAAACAACAGATGCGGCTTCCCAGACGTGAGCAACACATGTCAGTTCTGCCACTGGGTACTGCACTCATTTGCTGCTGTCATCCCAAGTCCTGAGAGATTTTTACTTAATTTTGTGCAGACTGGAATGGAAAAACGTGAAAACGCCAAAGAACATCAAAATGTGCCCCTTTTCCAGTTTCTGCTTCGAATTAATCTGAACTGTTCGTCTCCACATTAATCTTTCTAAAAATCACAGTGACCTAGCGTTGCCAGCGCGCAGCATCTTCATCTGCATAGCCTTTCAGCTGCGTGTGCCATGGTAACGCAGCCCTGGAAATCACAGGTTATTAAAATGACAACGGCATATACAACTCTCTGTTATAAGAATGTTGTAAAGTAAAATAGCAATCTCCGTTGCAGGAAAGGGAGGGCAGAGAGGAGGGGGTCTGCGCCTGTTTCCCTTGCGGGAGCGAGCAGGAACCATCCCGCAAGGGAATCGCCAAACGTGCACGCGTTGCCATTGAAAGCAATGCAATGAGTGCAGGTTTTGGGACCAACAAAGTGAATCAATTACCAAAGATCCCCCCTAAGCAGTGCGTGCACGCTGTGTAGACGAGACCTAAAATGGTTGGTTTACTACTTTCGAAAAAGTGCTAGAATCCTTTGTCTTCCATGCATACTCCAGGTCTTCCCAAGCTATAGTCCTTATTTCTATTTTTCTAGTTGCAATAAAAGGCTTGAAGGCATTTCTGGTGAGTATTACTTGCCCTAATGCTAACTTAAGAGTTTTATGAGAAAGAGAATATGCATGATTAAACCAACCAGGTTTCGTTAAAAAGGGGTGTTTGCTCATGGTTACTCTTAATGTAATACAGGCCCTAAGAGAAGTAAATGCCTTAATAGTATCACTAAGGGAGCCCTCCTGTTGAAAACTATGGGGCAGATTTATGTTAACTGGCGCATCCCCAGGGATGCGCCAGTTAACATGCGCCACAGCTCCGCCACCCATGGTGCGCCGCATTTATGATGCGGCGCACCATGGGGCAAAAACGGCACAGATGCGTGACGCATCTGTGCCGTAAAGGTGACGCATTGCTGGAGTTGCGTCGCAAGCGCGACGCAGCTCCAGCAAGGCTCGGGGGTGCCCCATCTCCACAATGCTGCGTCAAGACCTACGCCTGCTTCAAGCAGGCGCAGGCTTTTGACGCAGCATTGGCCTGAAAGTGACTGAGTGAAATCTTATAGATTTCACTCAGCCACTTTTGCGAGGCGCACCTGCCCCGGAACGCCCACCCTGCGCCGGAACGCCCACAAGCGGCGCAGGGCTTTACAACGTGACGCATCTGCCTAGATGCGTCACGTTGTAAATCGTTCGTAGGGATGCGCCACGTTTACGCCGCCTTGCGTGACGCAACAGCGGCATAAACGTGGCGCAAGTGCCTCATAAATCTGCCCCTATGTCTCATTGAGGCCTGATTATTTGCCACCACATACCTCATAAAATTGTTCCTTGTCCACCTGATTACACTTAATATGGACCCCCCCTATTCTTATTGCTGCTTTAAACGTGTAAGAATGTGGGTGGAAACATGTAGTAGGTTATCATTTTCAATGTGCTTCCATGACTAGGCCCAAACCATTTTTTTTTACTCTTGCTTACAACTAAATAGACGTTTATTTAGAGTTATTTGCTTAGCACCATCATCATACTAAAGAATATGCTGACTTTAAGATTATGTTCCTTTTGTCTCATTACACCACATTAGCTCACCCTGCTTTAACAATGAATCTGCTGTGGATTTATAATGAATAGGCTGTTAGAATAAAGAATAAATCAGATATATTTTATGTATGTATAACCAAGACATTGTCGATAGATTAGTTTCATTGCATTTTAACTAGCCCTTTGTATACACAACGGGACATTGAACGCAGCTAACAGCTCAAGTAAGAGAGTTCTCATGAGAACCTTCCACCATGTAACCACTTTTGCAACATTAAATTAACTATGTACCGACATGAATGTTTAACGTGGGAATCAAAAGGAGAAGCAACGGATGTCGACAACACCATCAGATGAGTGGTTTTCCATTAGCTGGAGGCGGTGTACACCTCCTAATTTTCAATTAATTATTGTGCATATTCATATTATAATCGAGTGTTCCTGGAGCGAGAATGAGTCTTCTTTATGAGAATCTTTTCTTCCACCTCGTTGCTGAAAGCTACTGCTAATGGTGAATTTACACTCCTTCATTCTGACTATTTGGATCAATGCTACTGCAGCAATCATTCCTCTTTCACTGATTTATTGCTACCTCAGCTGTGGGAAACTTGGCTGAGTCTCCATAATGACTCTTTGTGGGAAGTTCAAAACTTTATCTATGCTTAGAAAATCTTGCTTTTTTCTAGAAGGGACTCTTCATGGGTTCTTAGTAGGGTAGGTTAGGCTTGTTAGCTAGTTTAGTGACAATTTCCCCTGTTTGATTTATGCTGTAAGTAACCAATCTTTTTCTTGATAATTCTGTAATTTGAACTAATTTGAATAAAGATGACAAAACCATACTCACTCCTTAAAGATAAATAACGGTTTTGAAAACCTTTTTAACTTCACGTCATTGACTGAAAATAAAGAATCAGACAGTTGATGATATTCATGACCTGTCCTTCTTTTTAAGCTCCATTAGGACCACAGTGGCAAAAGTCCATCCAACCTGTCAAGCGCCTCAGGATTGTAGCTGTAAATTGGGGTGTTTGATTTGAAATCTGATTTTTACCAATCATTGGGTGCTAGCAGGCGCATTCCTAGATTTACATACACAAGTAAATCTGGGAATGCGCCTAATTGCTCAGCCTTTCCAGGAGAGGCGTAATTAGGAGAAAAATCCTTATTTCTCATTGTTTTTCATCTTTCTACATGTGCTCCATTCTGCAGCAATGTAGAAAGAGGGAAAAGACTCAGAACATTGTTTTTGTGCAGGAATCTGTCCATTCCTTCACAAAAACGATTCTGACTGCATTGCAGGCACCCTAGCCGGTGGTGCATGAGTGCCTGCATTGGCGCTAGGTTGCACTCAGTGCGCCAGCGCAGGGAGACAGTCGGAATGCAAACATCTTAAGAGATATGATGCATTCCTTCTACCTGTCACACAAGGCAGTGCTTGACTTGTTTGTAAAGCTGGGCCTCATGTTTGTTTATGGCACAAAAAGCAAGAATCTTTGTGTTACTGCACATGCTAACCTATATCTGTGTTTTGAAAGTGACTTACCCTATAATGCTTTACATGTGTCTGCAACAAGTTACAAACTGCAGGTTGTTGCATTTATTTTCAACTTATCAACAAATAAATAATGTTTCAAATAAAGAGACGTAAGGAAGCTAGAATTTAAATTACAGTTATGGAGAAGGTGATGGTGTGGCCTAGAATGCACTATATTGAACAAAACACCGTATGTCACACTTAAAAAGGGCATTGTAAGTGACAGCAGAGTTACATTAACTTATAAAAAGAAATTAGCATTTGACCTTGCTCATCCATATTATCTCATCTGTTATATTCCATTGAGAGATGCTGCCTGGAATGGAATATCTCTGTGATGCTGTGTAGGTTCTGATGTGATGTCATCCCTGTGGCATCATTGACAGTTGGTCCAGCTGTGTCTGGCAAGGAGCTGTTTTGGGATCTTTCTTCAATCAATAGATCTACATGAAGCTATTCTTCTCTGGTCTTTGAACTTGTTAACTACTACGATTTTGGCGACGCTTGCATCTTTGCCAGACCCGGAGAAGACATCGTGATTGAGGAAGATAGATTAACCCAAAAACAGGAAAAGGAGAAACCAACTCGTCGTGCTCAGCGCTGTACTGAAATTTAGCTGTAAAAAACTGGAGATATCCTGCAGACAGTACTAGGAGTTTACCGTGGAAAACTCGTGCTGAAAAGTGACTATTGTTTGGTGAAGTAAACCAGTTACCTGGTAAGAGTTGAGAGCGCTGTGTTTGAGGATTGTTGGTGCGCTCTTTCAATTTAAAAGAATTTACTTAAAGCTCCGGGCAAAAGACATTGCAGCTATTAGTAGGAGCGACTACAGATTACAAAGTTAATGTGCTTCGCTGATTTAGTACTTTGATCTGGTCGCAGCATGAACGTTCGTCAAGCATTTGACATTTATATGTAAACACGGTGTGGCGTAGCGCAATGATATTATGAACCCGTTTGTCAGTGGTGTGTAACACCAGTAACGGGGATATATAGTAACAGTTTGTTGAACATATGTTGTTTAATTAAAAGAAAACAGTCAGTAAGCAGAAAAGTAAAAGCTACACATCGTCCTGTGGCTCGAGAGATATAATCGCATTGCCGTTGATCGTGTGGAGTTCAAATTGATGCGCTCGGCGAAGAATGAGAGACACTTGATAAAAGCAGTGACTTATGCGAATATTCTGCGCTAGAAAAGACTGTTTTGGCAAGAATTAAGCGGAAATGCTATCTTAAGCATTATGTTTATGTCAAACTGATTGTAATGCGCAACCGTCATTATCGAACGCTCTACATTTGCATGTAAACACTGTCCAGCATAGGGAAGAGGCAGAGAATGTTCGTGTTGTCTTCAACGCTGTCGAAGATATTTTATCGCTATCTGAGTAAAGTAGCACAATAAGGAAGCAATTTTTTGGGAAAAACTCATATTTGTCCGGCAGAGTAGAAGCTGTGCGTTGTGATACTGCTGTACACGAGTGAAATAAAACATTTTTTTTAAATGGCAAGTTGTTAAGCGCACTCTCATTGGCTATCTCCGTTTCTCTCTTTCATTCGAGTTTGAGAAGACGTTGTCAAAGCTAATACTGACATCGTGTGGAGGAAGTGTGTAGTGCTTGTTCAAATATGGATGTAAGCACTGCTATTGTAATACCTCCGGCTTTTCTGATGTCACCAGGTGAACCCCCTACAGAATGGGAGGACTGATAGACTGTTTTGAAAATTATTTAGTTGCTTTAGATGGCACTGAATTTCCTGCTGCAAGAAAGAAAGCCTTGCTTTTAGGTTGCCTGGGCAAGGAAGGACAACATGTTTTTAAATATCTTCCAGCTGGAGAAGAAATGGAAGATGTTTACAAGGAGGCAGTACTAAAGTTGGAAAAGAGATTTGCAAAACATGTTAATGTAGTCATGAGAAGGCATACATTTTATACACAACCACAAGGACAAAACAAGAGTATGAAAGATTTTGTTGCTAGATTGAGAGAACTGTCAGCGAAATGTGAATTTGGTGCAATGCAAGAAGAGATGATTCGTGATCAGTTAATTGTTCAGTGCAGTTGCAAGAAAACACAAGAGAGACTATGGGCGTCTAGCAACCCAACGTTAAAGGATGCAATAGCTATTGCAAACGTTGTTGAAGAATCTGAGAAATGCATGCGGGAAATGAAGACCAGCCCCAGCAGCAATAGAGAAAAAGAAGTTGCAGTCTTGGAAGATGATTCTGATGGAGTTTGTGCCATTAAGAACAAGGTTCAGAGTTTTTCTAGTAATAAAATAAGTATCAAAAGAACATCAGTAAACCAGCTGGGAAGTGGGCAGGAAAACATTGCCTTAGGTGTGGTAGCACTTATCATACGGCGTATTCGAAGCAGTGTTATGCTGTTAGTAAAAAATGTCTAAAGTGTGGGAAAAAAGGACATTTGGCACGTATGTGCAAACAACAAATGGAAAAGGTTGCATGCGTGGATGAGGTAACACCCACTTGCAGGGTCGTTGTTGTTAATGATGACATTACTGTTGCAGATGTTGAGGGTCTAGAAAAGAGGAGGACACGACCTAAAGCTGACTTTGAGATAAATGGAAAGACAGTTTCTTTGATGGTGGGCACTGGATCGTTGTATACTATCATTCCACTTGACATTTATGAACAAACCTGGCAAAATGGTTCTTTGTCTAGATCGGATGTTGTTCTAAAAGCATATCAAGGGAGTGACATTAGTGTGGTGGGGTACATGGAGGCGAAGATTGTGTTTGAAGGGAAAGAAACTCATGGCAAGGTTTATGTGGCTGAAGAGGGACCACCAATTCTGGGTTGGCTGCACCAGTACGACTTGGATATTAAGGTGGATCCCAGAGCCGAGGGTTCCTATTATGAGTATAAATGCATGCAAGGTGCAGAGTTTTAATGAATTGTTGGAAATATTTGATGTATTTGAATCTAGGTTGGGGAGATTAAAAAATTATCAGCATGTCCTCCAGCTAAAGAAAAACTCCATTCCCATTAAGCATGGAGCAAGAAGGCTTCCTATAGTCGCCAGGGCAAAGGTGAAGGAGATCATTCAGCAGCTTCTGGATGATAAGGTGAGTGAACCCCGTAGAGGCGGCTGAATGGTTATCTCCGGTCGTTATCATGAGTAAACCGGATGGCTCTCTCAGATTCTGTGTGGATTTGAGGAGTTTAAATAAAATTGTGGTAACTGACAAATTTCCTTTATTAAACATTAATGAGCTAATTTTGATGCTTGGTGGTGCGACAGTGTTCACGAAACTCGACATGAGGAGTGCTTACCACCAAGTTGAACTCAGTGCTGAATCTAAGTCTCTCACTTCGTTCATCACTGGTGAGGGAACTTTTACATTTTGCAGGCTCCCGTTTGGTTTGTGTTCTGCTGCGAGTGTTTTTCAGCGATTAATGAACTCCATTCTGTCAGGGGTTGATAAAGCCGTTGTGTTTCAGGATGATATCCTTGTCTTTGGTAAAGATGATACTGAACACAATCAATCCCTTGCTAAGGTGTTGGAAAAAATTGCAAAAGCTGGATTAACTTTGAGGAGAGAAAAGTGTAGGTTCATGACACAACAAGTAGAGTATTTGGGCATTTGGTTACAAAGGAAGGAATAAGACCTAAGGAAAATCGTGTTAGTGCCATAGTGAATGCAAGGGTGCCACATGATAGAGATTCTTTGAGATCCTTTATGGGTCTTGTTGAATATTATTCGAAGTTTGTGTTAGATTTTTCACAGAAGACCGAGCCCTTGAAAGAACTTTTGAGAAGGGGTAAAAGATTTGCTTGGGGGAAAATGCAACAGTCTGCCTTTGATCTAATTAAAGAGGAAATAGCTCATGCAGGGGTGTTAACTCCTTTTCAAAATGGACTTGACAACATTATTACTGTAGATGCCAGTGCTGTAGCATTGGCGCCGTCCTGGCACAAGTGCGTGGGGGAGATGAAAAGACAATGGCGTTCGCCTCACGTTCCTTGTCTGAGTCTGAGCGAAATTACTCGGTTATTGAAAGGGAGGCTTTAGCAGTGGCTTGGGCTACTAATCATTTTAGAGTATTCTTGTGGGGTAGTCATTTTAGGTTGCGTACGGATCATAAGCCATTGTTAAAAGTCTTGGGTCCTGGTGGTATAAGCAATTGTTCAGGCAGATTGGCGAGGCTTGCTGTGAAACTGTAAGAATTTGACTGCAAGGTAGAGTGTGTTCCTGGTTGGCGGAACAGGTTTGCCGACTGTCTGTCAAGACTTCTGCATAAGGAGGCAGTGGTGTCTGATTTTTCGACTGAGGAAGTTGTAGCAAATGTTGGTGATGCGTTGGAGGGATTTGCCAATGCTATTCAAAAGAAGACTTGGATTAAGGAGATGGAAGAGAATGCAACGTTGATGGATGTTGTTAGGTTGACAAGGGAAATATCAGAAGAGAGAGAGTAATCTTCCACTTGGTGTAAGACCTTTTTTAAAGATTGTGGATCAATTATCCGTTACTGCTGATGGAGTGATTATGTGTCAAGATAAGTTTGTACCGCCCTTTGGTTTGCGTGCCAGACTGATCGTTTTAGCGCATGAGGGGCATTTGGGGCAGACTATGACGATGAAGAGATTGAGGGAGGTTTATTGGTGGCCTTCTATGGATCAGCAGGTGAAAGGTTGGGTGGAAAAGTGTGTAGCGTGTATGGAATCTGAGAAAAGGTTGAGGGTTGGCATTGGTTCTTCTGATGAGCCCCAGCATGTTTCTTTGGCTGATGAAGTTTGGGGAAAGGTATTTTTAGATTTTATTGGTCCTTTTTCTTTTCTAAAAGACAGTGAGAGATATGCTGTTGTTTTGGTGGATGCGAAATCTAAGTGGGTTGAGGTTGCGTTCATGAGTAGTATTACCACCTCTGCTATTATTGCTGTTTTGTCTGACATCTTTAAGAGGAAAGGATTTCCTTCGGTTCTGCTTGCTGACAATGGTACGCAACTCACGTCAACAGAAATAAAGGTATTTTTGGGTTCTGTTGGTATAAAGCACTCTTGCTGTTCTTTGTATTATCCGCAGGGAAATGGACTAGTTGAGCGCATTAACCGCATGGGTAAAGGTACTATGCAATTAGCACATGGAGCTGGTTTACCTGTGCTTGATTCTGTGAGTGAAATGCTTTGGGCGTACCGCACTACTGTGAACTCTACTTTAGGAAAGAGTCCTTTTGTAATGATGCGGGAGGTTGGCACTAAGTTGCTTCCCTCATGGATGCGTGAAAAACCTATTGTGGGAGGCTCACATTGTGGCAAGCTGAGTTGTGAGAACAGATGTTTCATTGATGTAGGGGATTGGGTCAAAGTGAAACCTGGGGGGCATAGCAATTTAAAGGACCCTTCAAAGTTAAGGCTGTGGGAGGTAACTGGGTCAAATTAACTAATGGTCAAATGTGGAATTTGAGGCGCGTGGCGTTATACCAAAGGCGTGATTGCAAACAGGTGGAAAAGTTAGAGGATAAGTCTGATTGTGAACATTGTTCGCCATGGATGTTGATGGATGAGGCTGAGTTTTCTAGAGAACAGCCTGTTGATTCTTCTTCCCTTGATGAGGTAATCGTGCCTGATGAACATGGTATGGGTGCAAGGGAGGGAGATGAGTATGGTGATGCATCACGTGTATTGAGGGGAGCTGATGAAAGAAGACTTCCAGCCTATTTGAGTGATTATGTTTCTTAACTTCATTATGCATTTTGTTATGATTTAGTTTTGTTTAGTGTTTTTGTTACATAATTAATCATCTGTTGTTTTATCCTGTTTTAATTTTATTTTACTGCAAATGGGGGTGATGTGTTATATTCCATTGAGAGATGCTGCCTGGAATGGCACATCTCTGTGATGCTGTGTAGATTCTGATGTGATGTCATCCCTGTGGCATCATTGACAGTTGGTCCAGCTGTGTCTGAAAAGGAGCTGTCTTGGGATCTTTCTTCAATCAATAAATCTACATGAAGCTATTCTTCTCTGGTCTTTGTACTTGTGAACTACGACATCATCACACCTCAACAACTTGCATAAGATATTTTATCCCACATTTCCGCCAAACATGCCTTTTATTTAGTTTTGAAACTCATGTACATAATATAGATTTATTGATATAACCTTAGATGCACACTTAACATGTTATATCTTAGCACTAAACAAAACAAAAAATTAACATCACAAATCTCCTCCTGTCATTTTCCTTATCCATTTCAGATAGCTATTTGTGAGAAGTGTGTAGACACCAGGCTCCCCAACAAGGCCACACTTTGAATGGCCAAATGAGGTGATGCCTCGGAGTTCTCTATTGCAGATCAATGGGCCGCCGGAGTCTCCCTAGGAAGAAAAATGCACAGAGCTGAAGTTTGTGGAAAGACTTAGTAACATTCAGAAAGAATATCTTTTCTTTAAGCCAATCATTTGTCAACATTTTGAATTGCTTGACATGGACAATGGAAAATTACTCAGATTAATGAACTGGGTATTTTATGAGATGACCGAAGAGAAGAAGTTTGTCAGTCCATGAAAAAATACTACAGAGTGTGGATCTCACACACTACATAATTGCCTCTGTACCTAATCCATTTCAGCACTGGTGCATATGTCCTAAATAAATTAGCAGGTTAATACCTTTAATAGGGAGCAGAGCTCTAGACTGACAGGGAATTTTCGAAAGGGACATGTAGGCTGACTCCAGGACATCACAATTTTGAAACACAAAATCAATCTTTCAAATGCATTGTTACCTTCAAGGAACCAGCACCATGCCTTGCTATACATATATGTCAGAATTTTGTGAAGTGTTTGCCATTAATCCAGTGTAAGATAAACTATTTTCTACACACTTTAAAAAAAACAGACTGCCAAAGCCAAAAAGTCTGGCTTTTTTTGCCTTTGAGAAAGAGTGAAATAGTTGATTGACTTTGTGTGTGCTGCCCCCATATGTCATAGAAAGAAAGTGTCTCATTTATCACATTTTGGCACAGGGCAGCTCTGGAAGGTTTCTTGCTGCGCTGCTCAGCATCAAAAGAAAGTGCAGGGATGCACTGTATTAATGAACAAATGTGCATTCTTGTCTTCTCTGCCAGCACTGGCGCACAAATTGGTGCCTAGCGCCGACGCAGGTACCCTTGCATGTGTCTTCGTTGTTGGCAAATTATTTGTGTGCAGGAAGGGACACCGGAAGCTTGTTTCCTTTCCAGTAAAGAATTGGCTTGGTAGTTTGGTCTGCCCTGTTCCCATGATGCTCTGGGCCAGGGACAGACTAATTTGCATATAGCCAGGTTCTGAACTGGGATGGTGCAGTGAGCTAAAAAACGGTGATGGATCAAGCCCTGATCTGTTGACTGGGTAGGAGTGTTCTGATTAACTCAGATACTCTGTCCATCACCACCCCCTTTTTGAATCAGAAGGGACACCTTCAGCACACAGAGAAAGAAGAAAAAAAGAGGAGAAAAAAGATATTCCTCCTCGTTACACCTCCCTGGGGAGGCTTACAGTTTTGACGCTTTTCCAGGTTTACAGATCCTTGTAAATCTGGGAATGTGTCAAAACCCATGAGTGTTGCGTGGGAAAACCCACCACAGCACCCATGGAACGCCTTCTTGATGTAAAGTATGCCTGACTCTATATCTATGAGGCCATGCTAAACTATGCAGGGTGGCTTTGCGTTGCCTCATAGATATGAATGATAAAAAAAGTGACACTCCGGCATAGCAGGTCTCTTGTAATTGAGGCCCAAGGTCCCACTAAGAAGAAACACCCTTGGCTCAACAATATGGAAGCTAGGAGCATTGGCTCTTTGCTAAACAAATTTCATTAAGAAAGTTAAACTGTACCATGAAAGATAAGAATATTATTAATATGAAGGAGCCAGAAGATGAAGTGTACATTATAATTTGTGAACATTTACACAACATTGCACATTGCATAGTGTTGCTAAGTGTAGCGGGAAAGGGTGCCTTTTTACAAGGCAGCGTTAAGCCACTTTACGTGGCTTAACGCTGCCTTGTAAACAAGGCGGATCCCCTATCGCCACCACATCCTGAAAAGTGATGTTGTGGTGGCAATAGTTGCTTTTAACACCCATGGGGCTTTTCACAAAGGTCACTTACACTTTGAGTAATTTAACTTTGTAAGTTGTAACTCTTACACTTTTCTATAACTTTACTTTTTTGACTATTCACAAAATCTGGGTGTAAAGTTAGTCAAAAGTGGAAGCTTACACGTCTCTGCTGCCTGATAAATGCTGCCAAGCCAAATTTACAAGTATAAATTGCTAACACCAAAAATAAACAGTAGTAAGCCTAGAACAACATATGCACAGCCACTGATACTGCAACACCCTTCCACAGAAAATAGTGAAACCACATAGGAAATAATGTTAAGTTAAATTCTTTAAACTAGTTAAAAATATAAGTAAATATGGACGCTCTGCAGTGACGCTGATATCGCCATATTTTATAGTATAACGAAAACGTAAAAAAATGATTAAACCTATAGAAAGCATTTTGGTTAAATTTTATAGTAAACTGATTTTATATATTTATTTTAAATGCAAAACAAAAGAAAAAATGCTAGATCAAAATGAATATTATTTTAAATTAAGTTTGTAATTAATTTCAATATATATATATATTTTTTTTTTGCAGAGTTTTATATAGCGCGAACTAGAACCAAACCGAATCAGTTATCAGAGCGCTTTACATAGCACCAGTTACATGAGGACACACTTTCATTTTAGGCACGGGGAGATTAAGTGATTTGCCCAGAATCACAGGGGGTTTTTGGCGTCGTTACCGAGACTCGAACCAAGTTCCCCAGGTCCAAGGTCGAGCGCCATTTTTCTAAAATCTAAATGAAAATATTTTTTCTCACTGAATGCAAAAAAAGACATTAATAATTATTAGAAGTGATGTATAGAATGAATTAAAAATAATATAGTCAAGTTGTATTACCATTTAAAGTTACATAATTTTTTTTAATCAAAATTGTTTTAAAAATATTTTAGAAGTATATGATAAACAGGCTTTATTTTTATATTTGTGCAACACTCAATTATATTTAATTATATGTTTAAATATTTAAAATAATATAATTTAATTTAGCATTATTATCTATGTTTTTTTAATTTTAAGTCCCTATCTCCATAATTGTCAATAGAAGGGTGTTGCTGTACTGGTGGTTGGCCATACTTCAGCTCTGAGTTGGAGTAATATACTACTGTTTTGGGCCCTTTTTAGCAGTAGGAACTTTTGAAGTACAGTTCAGGAAAAGCAATGGGCTTACTCTTTGTGGCGGATCTAAAGCCCTGCTAACCTCCACCCTTGTCCTGCTAAACCCCCTTACTCCTCCCTAATCCCCTCCTTATTAGTTGTGAGTAAATCCCCAAATTCCAGCTACTTCCATCTGTTCCTCCCATATTTATGACTAAAACG
Source organism: Lissotriton helveticus (assembly GCF_964261635.1). Classification (NCBI taxonomy): domain Eukaryota; kingdom Metazoa; phylum Chordata; class Amphibia; order Caudata; family Salamandridae; genus Lissotriton; species Lissotriton helveticus. The sequence goes on along the minus strand of NC_136059.1, from coordinate 448,674,067 downwards.
TATACTTAGGTGTGTGGAGACTCTGCAGATGGGACAGAGATATCCGCACAGAGAGAGGTGGAGGTGGAACAACCACATGTACGTTTGAGAGCAGCATTTTGTAGTACATTTGTAGTACTACTGGAGAACTATAGAATGAATTCTAAATTCCAGTTTGTGACTAGGTCCCTCAGATTTTCTACAAGATTAAAGTGAAGTCCATGCAGAGTTAAGGGGGTACATTAATGGAGCTCAATTCATCTGTGTCAAAGGGACTACTCAGTACTAGAAAGAGCCCTCTTGATTATATCATGATAATACCACCACTTCATGGTTCAACCTCTTTGAATAACATTTGTTAGTTTTATTCCACATGTGCTCGTCTGGCTCACAGAAACAACCAGAAATATCTTGGTGGTATTTGCATGATACTAGAAGCGGATCCCTCGCCATTGAGCATCAAGCCCAAATGCAAATGTTGTGCATGATCCTGCCTATGAATGGTGCATGCTAAAGGGCATATTTACAATGCCCTGTGGCACATTTACGATTCAGAAAAGGGGGTGGTGATGGACAGAGCATCTGAATTAAACAGAACACTCATACCCAGTCAAAAGATCAGGGCTTGATCCATCACCGTTTTTTAGCTCACTGCACCATCCCAGTTCAGAACCTGGCTACATGCAAATTAGTCTGTCCCTGGCCCAGTGCATCATGGGAACAGGGCAGACCAAACTACCAAGCCAATTCTTTACTGGAAAGGAAACAAGCTTCCGGGGACCGGTTTCTGACATTGCAGCCGTCTTCGGCCCGGATTGCTTGAATCCTGATGGTGCAGTGAGCAAGGGACTCACATCTGAGTATACCCTGCCACTCCTATAGTGGCCAAAACGATTCAGAAAAGGGGGTGGTGATGGACAGAGCATCTGAATTAAACAGAACACTCATACCCAGTCAAAAGATCAGGGCTTGATCCATCACCGTTTTTTAGCTCACTGCACCATCCCAGTTCAGAACCTGGCTACATGCAAATTAGTCTGTCCCTGGCCCAGTGCATCATGGGAACAGGGCAGACCAAACTACCAAGCCAATTCTTTACTGGAAAGGAAACAAGCTTCCGGGGACCGGTTTCTGGCATTGCAGCCGTCTTCGGCCCGGCTTGCTTGAATCCTGATGGTGCAGTGAGCAAGGGACTCACATCTGAGTATACCCTGCCACTCCTATAGTGGCCAAAACGATTCAGAAAAGGGGGTGGTGATGGACAGAGCATCTGAATTAAACAGAACACTCATACCCAGTCAAAAGATCAGGGCTTGATCCATCACCGTTTTTTAGCTCACTGCACCATCCCAGTTCAGAACCTGGCTACATGCAAATTAGTCTGTCCCTGGCCCAGTGCATCATGGGAACAGGGCAGACCAAACTACCAAGCCAATTCTTTACTGGAAAGGAAACAAGCTTCCGGGGACCGGTTTCTGGCATTGCAGCCGTCTTCGGCCCGGCTTGCTTGAATCCTGATGGTGCAGTGAGCAAGGGACTCACATCTGAGTATACCCTGCCACTCCTATAGTGGCCAAAACGATTCAGAAAAGGGGGTGGTGATGGACAGAGCATCTGAATTAAACAGAACACTCATACCCAGTCAAAATATCAGGGCTTGATCCATCACCGTTTTTTAGCTCACTGCACCATCCCAGTTCAGAACCAGGCTACATGCAAATTAGTCTGTCCCTGGCCCAGTGCATCATGGGAACAAGGCAGACCAAACTACCAAGCCAATTCTTTACTGGAAAGGAAACAAGCTTCCGGGGACCGGTTTCTGGCATTGCAGCCGTCTTCGGCCCGGCTTGCTTGAATCCTGATGGTGCAGTGAGCAAGGGACTCACATCTGAGTATACCCTGCCACTCCTATAGTGGCCAAAACGATTCAGAAAAGGGGGTGGTGATGGACGGAGCATCTGAATTAAACAGAACACTCATACCCAGTCAAAAGATCAGGGCTTGATCCATCACCGTTTTTTAGCTCACTGCACCATCCCAGTTCAGAACCTGGCTACATGCAAATTAGTCTGTCCCTGGCCCAGTGCATCATGGGAACAGGGCAGACCAAACTACCAAGTCAATTCTTTACTGGAAAGGAAACAAGCTTCCGGGGACCGGTTTCTGGCATTGCAGCCGTTTTCGGCCCGGCTTGCTTGAATCCTGATGGTGCAGTGAGCAAGGGACTCACATCTGAGTATACCCTGCCACTCCTATAGTGGCCAAAACGATTCAGAAAAGGGGGTGGTGATGGACAGAGCATCTGAATTAAACAGAACACTCATACCCAGTCAAAAGATCAGGGCTTGATCCATCACCGTTTTTTAGCTCACTGCACCATCCCAGTTCAGAACCTGGCTACATGCAAATTAGTCTGTCCCTGGCCAAGTGCATCATGGGAACAGGGCAGACCAAACTACCAAGCCAATTCTTTACTGGAAAGGAAACAAGCTTCCGGGGACCGGTTTCTGGCATTGCAGCCGTCTTCGGCCCGGCTTGCTTGAATCCTGATGGTGCAGTGAGCAAGGGACTCACATCTGAGTATACCCTGCCACTCCTATAGTGGCCAAAACGATTCAGAAAAGGGGGTGGTGATGGACAGAGCATCTGAATTAAGCAGAACACTCATACCCAGTCCAAAGATCAGGGCTTGATCCATCACCGTTTTTTAGCTCACTGCACCATCCCAGTTCAGAACCTGGCTACATGCAAATTAGTCTGTCCCTGTGCATCATGGGAACAGGGCAGACCAAACTACCAAGCCAATTCTTTACTGGAAAGGAAACAAGCTTCCGGGGACCGGTTTCGGGCATTGCAGCCGTCTTCAGCCCGGCTTGCTTGAATCCTGATGGTACAGTGAGCAAGGGACTCACATCTGAGTATACCCTGCCACTCCTATAGTGGACTAAACGATTCAGAAAAGGTGGTGGTGATGGACAGAGCATCTGAATTAAACAGAACACTCATACCCAGTCAAAAGATCAGGGCTTGATCCATCACCGTTTTTTAGCTCACTGCACCATCCCAGTTCAGAACCTGGCTACATGCAAATTAGTCTGTCCCTGGCCCAGTGCATCATGGGAACAGGGCAGACCAAACTACCAAGCCAATTCTTTACTGGAAAGGAAACAAGCTTCCGGGGACCGGTTTCTGGCATTGCAGCCATCTTCGGCCCGGCTTGCTTGAATCCGGATGGTGCAGTGAGCAAGGGTCTCACATCTGAGTATACCCTGCCACTCCTATAGTGGCCAAAACGATTCAGAAAAGGGGGTGGTGATGGACAGAGCATCTGAATTAAACAGAACACTTATACCCACCACAACTGTGGCACATTGTGGCCGCTGGAGCATCTCTTTTGTGACACTCCAGAGACGCAGTGTACCAGATCATATTTACAAGGCCCTGCAAAGCCACCCTGCGTAGCTTTTCATGGCTTTGTAAATATGGAGTAAGGAAATGCCTTACTCTGTGTGAAAGGGGTGTTCCATGGGTGTTGTGATAGATATTCCCATGCAGCACCCATGGATTTTGCTGAATTCCCAGATTTACAAGTATTTGTAAACCTGAGAATGCGTAAAAAGACAACGCCACCCCATGGGAGGGGTACAAGTGGCAGAATGCAGAGAAATACCTTTATTTCACCTCTTTTGTTCCTCTTTCCATGTGTACGGCATTCTGCAGCACACATAGAAGGAGTAAAACACCATCAATGATTGCTTTTGTGCAGGAAGGTGTCCCTTCCTGCACAAGCACAACCATTCCTACAATGCACGCTCCTTTGCACCATGGTGCAAGGGGGCCTGCATTTACGCTAGGCAGCCAACTATATGCCAGCGCTGAGGAAAGCACAGTGATGTGTAATTTTCTATAATTACAATGCATCCCTGCACTTCTCTAATGGCATAGCTCAGCGCTGCAAGATGGCTTGGGGACCCAATCTGTGCCATTATTTTATAAATGCACCCCTAAGTGTCTTGTTATTAATTCTATTTTTGCCCATTGGCATCACTTACTCATTTGACAGCATCGCTGCCTTGCACATGTTATTTGAATTGCTGGGTCTTTTCTTGTTTAACCCTTTTGTGGTATAAACATACAGCACCCCACTGAACCCATGAATGCCTTGGTGCTGTATAGTTGCATATATATTTGAGTCCTAACTACAACTATAATTTGTGTGTCTATCTCTCACACACCCTTCTCCATCATCTTGCTAAGTGCTTTGCCCCAAGGTTAGAGCCCCTCCTTGTTCACACACACAAGACACCAAAGTGCTCCCCACATGCGATCACAATACACCAACCATGCTCTCCTCCATAGTGTGTCATGCTGTGCATCTGAACATTCGCTTTATTGCCCCACTTAGGGATATGTAGTTCTTTATAAATATTACAGCGCAATAAAAAACATTTTGAGTTCCTCTTAGAAAAGGGGTAGAAAAGGTGTTGATCACCAATCTCTAATGTGGTCTTCCAAAAATCACGTACAAGTAACCCAAAGGTATTTTAAATTATTGTAGTAGGAAGAAATAATCACAACTTATAAATGTTCAGCACTACCTGAAGGGTGGCCCCTAAGGGTAAATGTCCTTTGGACATGTGTGTGTGAAACTTGCACTTAAAAAAAATTTCAAGGGTGCAGGGGGAGGGTCCTTTGGACCCCCCTCAGCACCCTTGAAATGCATCAACAAATTGCGATTCGCAAAATAAAAATTGCAAAAAGGCATTGATACCTATGGGCCTCTAGGCCCATAGGAATCAATGTAATGCCATTCCTTAATTGCGATTCGCAATTAAGGAATCGCAAATACAGAAAATTAAGAAATCCCAAAAACTTTTAAGATTTCTTGATGCATAGGATTTTGCAATTCCTAAATTGCGATTCCTTAATTTTCGCAATTTAGGAATCGCAAAATCCTACAATGATGCATGTGGGGGAATGTTCTTACAGTAGTAAAACGACTTTGGGAGTTTTTAAATATCAGGGCATGTAAAACATAAAAGTACATGTCCTGCCTTTTAAATACATTTCACCCTGCTCTCTGGGTTACCCAGGGCCTACCTTAGGTGTGACTTATATGTATATAAAAGGAAGGTTTTGGCCTGGCAAGATGTTTATTTTTTGCCACGTCGAAATGGCAGTGTAAACTGCAAAAAGGGGCTCTGCAATTTCAGGCCTGAGCCATGATTAAAAAGCTACTTAAGTAGGTGGCACAATGAGTGCTGCAGGCCCACTAGTAGCATTTAATTTACTGACATATATAGTACTCTTTACTAGGGACATCTAAGTAAATTATATATGCCTATTTGGGTTCCAAAATTACTGCGTTTAGGGAAAGAGCACTTTAGCAATGATTAGCAGAGGTAAAGTGCACAGAGTACTAAAGCCAACAAAAACAAGGTCAGAAAAATGGAGGCAGTAGGCAAAACGTTGGGAGGAAGACTTCCCTAAGACTGTCAGGTATAAGCTATAAATAAATAATGCCACTGCAGACCTAGAGGCTAAGGCACATGTTTTACTTCCAAAAGTTGTGTCTCAAATCTACTAGTCAGGAGTTGCTTAAATCTCCAAAAGGTTCAGTCAATGAAAAGTGTATTGAAAGCACGTATATGCTGATTGAATCACTGAAATAGTGCCTCAAAAGTGCTCAGTTACCTTACTAAGTTATCCTGGTATTATCACTAGTAGAATTAAGACATCATATGCAATGGTTTAGGAATACAGTAGTGATTACTCCAATAAGTGAATCTTAATGGCTTAATAATAAAAGGACAAGATATGCAACTAAGAGGTTTAGGTCTTATTCTGACTAAAACATCTGAAAATTCAGTAACTGGATATTGCAATACGGTGCCTCCAAATATTAGAGGACTGCCAGATTTTCTGGTTGGGAAACATTAGGAAGTTGACAATCAACAGCCCTGTCCACAGTATGTAGCCTGAGAGTGGACTTTTGGGCTAGGTAGGCCTACATTTCCAAATGCCTAGCCTCTGAGCTCTTAAACATTTTGTGCAGGGGACCAAAACCAGAGAGAAAGAGAAACAGTGAGAATGACATATAGAATGATAGCCAACAGTTCTTAAAGTTATAAAATATAAATACGTGTAGAGGCCCCATGTATTTCCTGGGAGACCATCACTGAACCGATAAATAAAGTTTTACCAAAAGCCAGAGTAGGTCAATATCAAGGCAGCCTAGTCTGGATTCCACCTCATAACTCTTTCTTCCACGTTTCTACACTTAGGGCCTCATTTATGGGTTTTTGATGCAGGGCAGTGCAGCAAGTCACTTTGCTGCCCTGCGTCAAAACAAAAGGGCAGGAATGCGTCGTATTAATGAAATATGGCATATTCCTGTCCTTTCTGCCCGTGCCAGCAAACAAATTGGTGCCTAGTGCCAACGCAGGTACCCTTGCACCATGGTGAAAGACTGTCTGCAGTGTTGGCACAATTGTTTTTGTGCAGAAAGGGACACCTTCCTGCACAAAAACAATCAATGGAGGCATTTTCCTTTATGTGTGCTGCAGAATGCCACACCAATACATAGATGAAAAAACAAGGAGTAATAAAGATATTTCTCCTGTTTACGCCTTCCCTGGGGAGGCGCACAGTTTTGATTAATTCCCAGGTTTTCTGATTCATGTAAATCTGAGAATGTGTCAAAATCCATGCGTGTTGCGTTGGAAAACGCACAGTAATCTCCATGGAACACCTTCTTGACATGAATAAGGCAACACAGCACGTTGCATTGCCTTGCATTACTCCATATCCATGAAGCCATGTAAAGCCAAGCATAGTGGCTTTGTGTCACCTCAAATATGATTAAGAGGCATGCACCACTGGAGCATCATAAAGAAAAGATGCTCCAGCAGTGCAGGCCTCTTGTAAATGAGGCCGTAATGTTTCTCTACCTTGCTAGTGTGAGGTCCTTTCACATCCCTGCTTTCTCCCTTTCACACTATGGGGCATATTTGCAAGCCCCTTGCGCCACCGAAGCATCACTGTTTTTTGATGTGCCGGTGGGGCACAGTGCAGGAGCATATCTACAAGGCTGGACAAAGCCACCTTGCATGGCTTTTCACTGCTTTGGAGTTATGGAGTATGGTAAGGAAGTGCAAGTCGCTGCCTTGCCTTACTCTACATTAAAGAGGCGTTCCATGGGTGCTACTGTGGGTGTTCCCACTCAAAAACTAGGTAAATTGACCATGCCCCAGACTTACAAAATCAGGTAAACCTGGGGCAGCACCAAAACCTTGCACTTCCCTGGAGCAGTCTTAACAAGGAGAAATGTCTACATTTCTCCTCGTTTTTTCCTCTTTCCACACGTGCTGCATTCTGCAGCACCCATAGAAAGAGGAAGTCACCTGTGCAGTGTTAGACCTGGCACCATTGGCGTGGGTTTCCCCTGTATTTTTTGCCTTTGCATCCTGTGTTTTTGCTGTGTGTTGGACTGGTCTAGATGCTTTGGGCACTTTGCCACTGCTGTTCAGTGCCAAAGTGCAAGTGTTCTGTTAGACCTGGCATTTCTTGGCAAGGTTACCCCTGATTTTTTGCCTCTACCCCCTCTATTTTTGATGCTGTCATGGATTTTGTTTTACTGGCTTCGATGCTTTGGGCACTTTGCCACTGCTGATCAGTGTGAAAGTGTAAGTGCTCCCTGTATAAAGTTTCTATAACTAGGGAGTTAGGTCCTACAATATTGGGGTGGGCTGGACCTTATTAACAATAATACAACAAAAATGCCCACACCAACCAAAATTACAAAGCAATTATTTCAAGGTCAAAACAAATAAATTTCAGTTTTGTCCAGGTACTTTTATTTATACCCCTTCAAATTTCCACAATTCTTTTTATGAACTTATCTCTTCTTAATGAATGAAAAGAGAAACATATACACATTCAGAGCTATTTACACAAATATATACAACACATGTAACAACCACAATACTTCACTTTAAAGGACAAAATAAATACAATATATACATCCTACATGCAATACAAACAATATATATTCGTACAAAACAATAAATATTCAAAAAGATTAATGATAGACAAAGTCAAAGAAAGGAGTCAAAGTCACCAAATGGTGAGCGGTTTTTTGAGAACTAGCAACCACTAGTTCCTACGACAAATGATATTAATTACTCCTTAAACTTGTGCCGACGCGTTTCGAATCCAAGTAAGGTACTTCCTGGATTCTCATCAGGGCTTTGTCACTTATCTGCAATAGGTGTAAACAACAATGGTGTTTTTATGTTAGTTGCAAAAAGCCTCTCTTTTCCTCTTTCGTCCTAAGTTACTGAACTGGTTTTGTATCTACCTGCAGTGAATGGGCCAGTTGTCTCTTCTTGAGACTCGAATTGACTTCCTACTGGCACCTTGATTATATCAATCTTGTCTGTAACAGAAAGGAAGGATTTTTTGAGCAAGTGGGGATTCTATTTAGATTAAAACATGCCAATGTGGTGATGCTAATAGTGTCAAGGGTGGTCCTACCTTTATTTTGGCGGGGACTGGCTTTGATTGTACAAGATCTCTGGGTTGAAGTCCTGCTTCACACTCAGCCCGTAAGGATCTGGGGGAGTCGATACCATGCAGTTACATATGGTTACCAGCTTGTTGTGACATGGAAATAAAAATAAGGTGCATGCCTTCCTACCTTGCACGGAGGGGAGGGCGTTGTTATCCGAAAACCGCTCCTTGTGTTATCGAATTATTCTTTTACCTCTACGAAGCAAAATGCCGTATATACAATAAATCTTTGCCCGATCTCATGACAACTACAACCACCCCTGCCAGAACTATGTTTTTTGGATCATACCTGGTTCTTGACGTAATGCCGTATTCGGCCGTATATCTATTGCTGGGAGCAGCCGTATCAGTCACATTCGGTCCTAATGCAATAGGAAACACGCACATTTAGTCAATATCTATTGCGCCCTCGCTACCATGTATCTATGTTTTTTAAAAAGGAGTGGGAGCGTGTTACCTCTCTCTTTTTTTTTTTTTCCGGAGTTTTATATAGCGCAAACTAGAACCGAACCGAATCAGTTATCAGAGCGCTTTACATAGCACCAGTTACGTTACATTAGGACTGACACACATTCATTTTAGGTACGGGGAGATTAAGTGATTTGCCCAGAATCACAGGGGGTTTTTGGCGTCGTTACCGAGACTCGAACCCAGATCCCCAGGTCCGAGGTCGAGCGCCTTAGCCGTTAGGCCAACCCCTCTCCCCAACCCCTCTCTCATGAAGCTGTCCCGTCTCGACTCGCACTGCAGTAACGGCCATCTTGGATTTTTTACGTTATACGTGCTTCCTAGAGCCACTAGGATTATGGTACTCGTAGTTTCATTACGGGAGGGATATCAATGATAATAAATTGTCACCCGGCGCTGCCTATCTAGACCAATGTGTTTTTAATGTTTATGTTAAAAAAAAATCCATCTAGATGACAGACTAATTCAGGAGTGGAATTTAGGACAGCGGGAGTATCTTTAACTAAAGGGCGCCATGACAGTCTTTAAGGAAATCATAGCCTAGATATTTCAGAAAGGCTATTAAGTCCAGTCTGATTTGTATCAAATTTTAAAATTAAATAGCCTTCCTTCTGCAGAAGTACTCTCTCTACATCAGCAGGGCGTTTGGTATTATTCATACTGAAAAGAACAGACCATTTAAAATCGTTTTCACAATGACCCTTCTCTTCAAAATGTTCTACCATTGGGGCCGTGGCTACTTTCTTTTTGAGCCTCGACCTGTGCTGGGTAATTCTCATATTCACTTGCTGGGTAATTTTCCCAATGTAGATCTTATTACATGGGCAAGTAACAACGTAAACAACATTCCTCGTTTTACAATTAGAAAAGGAAGAGTGTTTCCATTTAACTCCCCTATGTTCGAATTCAGTCCCCTCCACTGTGTTAGGGCAGGCCACACAATTCCCACATTTGTGGTGATCTTCTACTGGTTTCATATTCCAATGGGATAACAAGGTGTTTTTGTTTTTTGATAGCGAGATATCTGCTCGCACAAGTTGTTGCCCTATGCTCTGGTTTTTCTTATATGCGAAAAGGGGGCGTGGAAATGGACATTCTAATCCCTCAAGTAGATGCCAATTTTTAAGTATCGTCTGCCTGGGTTTAGATGTGACAGGGTCTGGAAAGTGTCCTGACCCCTGGGAGGAGAAGGTGAGACAGAAACAGCCTGGGCCTGCATTTGATTTAGGGGGCAGGAGTAGCCCCCGGATGTGAAGAGGGCTGTTTTGCTGCCACAACAGGATGGCTCCACCTCCTGCTGAGTGTCTGGACCCCCACTATCAAAGGAAGAAGGTTTGCCCTGGCAGGACAACACCCAGAACTGGTTTGGACTGGGCTCAGAGCCCCTGATTACAAAAACTTCAAAGGCATTTAGGGGTATACATGTAAGAGCTGAAATCCCTAAACTCAAGACTGCAATCCATACTGAAAAAGGATTGAACCTACTTTGTGATCACGAGGAACCTCTGCTAAGGAAGAACAGCTGAAGAGACTGACGAAAAGGACTGCCGTTGCTGTGTGTTCTGGGGCTAGCCTGTAGTTTGCTGATTTGACTAAGGAGAGGACAAGGGACTTTGCTGTGTGCTGTGTCCCCCTGCTTGTGAGGACTTTGCTGTATGCTGTGTCCCGAAGTAGCGTGTCTCCAAGGGCCAGAGGAGAGCTGGTCCCCTGTTGTGGAAACTCAGGAACACAAAAGTTTCCAACCATGTCTCACTGACGCTGTGTGCGTGGTGCTCTTGCACGCTTGAGACTGCCATGTGGTCCATGGTACTGTTTATGAGGTGCCCCGTGATCGCATTGCCCCCACTGCTGCCTTGCTGTTGTGAACCAAGCCGTCACTGTACATGAGGCTGTGAGTAAAGATCACCACCGCCGGCCCGAGCCGCAACGTGCTAAAGGACTGTTTGAAACTAAGACATGTGTCTCATTGAAGCTGTGTGCGTGGTGCTCTTGCATGCCTAAGACTGCTGTGTGGTCCTTGGTACTGTTGACGAGGTGCCCGTGATCGCATTGCCCCCGAAGCGTGAAACATCGTCCACGCTGCTGTATTGTTGTTTGTGGCCCGAGCTGTCATTGTAACAGAGGCTGTGAGTAAAGATCGCCGCCGCGGGCCCGAGCTGCAATGTGCTTACGGGGTACTTGGAAATGAGGACTGTGTCTCAGAGACTGCTGTATGGTCTGTGGTACTGTTTACAAGGTGCTTTAGTGGAGTTCCTATATTCCCAATAGGCTCTGCGCATTGGAATAATATATCCTATAGATATGACGTAGGGGGTCAGTAGGTCTCTATCGAATATACTAAACTTAATTGTGATTGCCAGCTTGCTCAGAGGTCACTAGAAACGTTCTTGAATTCACAATAAGGGATTCGTTTCTGACAACCGCATAAACATGACAACTTTGTTTCCCTCGGACTGGAATAACTATCTTCAGAGTCATAGAAACCATAGATAAGTATTTCACACAGTCAATCATGCATGCTTCGTTTCTACAGAGTTGCAGAGAAATAGTGAGACGGGTGTTTTCAATAAAAGGTTTATTGAACAGTCTTCTTTCTCATGCAAGAGAGGTGAACTGCTACAATCGTTAGACAGAATGCAAAGTATAATGTGTACAGCGAGAATAGTATTATAAAATAATACTGTAATAGCATTGTATGGTTTCTAAGCCATATAAAAATACATACATAAATAACACAGGCTAAAATACTCAACAGGCGCTTCTAAAATACGCCTACCCCAATGTACCTAACCTAGGTCTAGTATGAGGGAAGAAGTAAGTATGGTCTTTAGCATAGGTTTAGTTTTTGCCACAAATCTACCAAAGGTTTCTCTAGGTGCTAATCAGCTCCATACTTTAGAATGAAGGAGGTCTGGTATCTCTGTCTCAGGACTCGATTTCCCAACACCCCGCAAGGGGAGTCAGAAACACTGGAGCTGGATTTCTCAGCAGAGGAGGGCAGCTTCCTGATCAATGCATCAGCTGGAGAGTCGGCTTCCTCCAACACTTGCTGTAGCGAGCTGCGTTGGGCAAGTAGGTCGTCGAACTGCTCCGAACCACCGTGCTTTGCCATAGCAAGTGAAGTATATTTACACCTTGAAGGTGTTTAGAAATGCCATGTTTGACTTAAAGTCGGGCATGTGAACGTCATGAATGAACCATAAGTAATAGATGTTCATTGTTAAACTAACTGAGTTCTTGGAAAAATCAATATTTAAGCAAGGGGAAGTCCCTAACGGCTAAAGCTGGTTTTCCAAGAAATCGTTGTGACGTTTGGTGAACGGATGGAAATGGCCATGCCTGTAATTGGGTTGCATGGGCTGTGCCTAAATAAGGGCTTGATTTCTATGCCTATATAAGGGCAACATGAATTGTACCTATATAAGGGCATGAATCGGGAAAATCCATTTGGAATCTAAAACGCCAAACATCAGTGCCCCGGGATCGCATGGCCCCCGCAGAATGAAACATCGTCCCCGCTGCTGTTTTGCTGTTTGTGGCCCGAGCCATCATTGTAACTGAGGCTGTGAGTGAGGATCACAGCCGCCGGCCCGAGCCACAACGTGCTAAAAGGATTGCTTGTAGCTAAGGAAGCTTCGAGGTGAAACGGATTGTGATCGTTGGTCGTCGAAAGGAATCGGCCCAAGATCATCAGCAACGGAGAAGGCAGCGCCGTAACCTGTCCGGCTACAGCGCCGCCTAGCAACAGAGCTGCAACGAGATCGGGAGTTGCCCAGCAGGACCTCCGACGAGCAGGGAGAGAGAGCGAGGCAGCGCACTACCCCTCCTCAGGTCGGGAGCTGCAAGCGTGTGTGGCCTGGGGAGGCCTGCAGGATGAGTACAGGAGTGCTCAGAGCTCTTTCCCGCTGCTCCGCATTAGATGCGCTGAGCCCCCGAGCGGTCCAGACCTGCACAGCAGGACAGGGCCGCCCCTGTAAGTCTATGACCATTGTCTCTGCTGTTGGGGCATAGTGGGGGTCCGAGTTGACCACGCAGATTGCATCACAAACCGCATTATTATTACATTATGAACTGCCTGATTCTTGCTTCGTGAATCGCATTATTATTGCAATATGAACTGCCTGATTCTTGCATTACGAATCACATTATTATTACATTAAGGTCTGTCCTATCATTACATACTAAACTGCATATCATTACATTAGGACTGCATTGGAGATCGGTTGTTGCTCATTAATACCGCAAGAACCTACAAGTGATTGCTGGCCTAGTTACCGGCCAAGTGAATTATTACGAATACGCATATGTTGCTTTTCTATCGTTTGATCTCTTCGTATTCCTTTTTTGTAAAGACATTGTTATTTTTATAACAGTGTGGTGTCATTTGTGGTGTTATGACTGTGTTACTGGGAGTGTGGCTGCAAATACTTTACACATTGCCTTGGAGATAAACCTGGCTGCTCGTGCCAAGCTACCAGGGGGTGAGCAGGGGTTATCTAAAGGTGTGTCCCTCCTTACCATCACTAGAAGCAAGGGTCCCTATTTGGACTAAGGTACCAACCTCAGCCAACTAGAGATCCCCAGTTCTAACATGTTCCCTTTGTAAATTATTGCTATGGATTAGTGATTCCATAATTGCCATATGTGATTTACTAGTCAGTCCCTAGTGCAGTGCACTGTGTGTGCCCAGGGCCTGTAAATTCAATGCTGCTGGTGGGCTGCAGCACTGAGTGTGCCAAGCACATAAGAAGCCTGTAAATGTAACTCAGGTCTGCCATTGCAGAGCCTGTGGCAGTCTGGTACTGCCATGGTTACCTGGCAAGTGCAGCCACTTGCCAGGCTCCAACCTTCCCTTTTCTTACATATGAAGGTAGACCCAAGGCACCCCTGTGGACAGGGTGCTGTGTATGTGAAAGGTAGGACATGGCCTGTGTGTGTGGCATGTCCTGTGAAAGATATACTGCCCATTTAATTTTCACTATTGCAGGCTATCAATTCCCATAGGATAGAATGGGGAGTTTGCTTATAACATTTAATAAACATAACTACCCCTGTTAATAAGATAGTTTGATAGGCCTGAACTCAGAATGTTAGGATGCATCTGTTAGTGAGGGTGATTTTCACATTCTGTGTTTGAAAATACCACTTTTAGAAAGTAGGAATTTTCTTTCTTAACCATCCAGTGTGCTTCAGCCAGGATGTGTATTGACTATCTGGCTTTAGTGTGACAGGGGCTGGGGAGGTGCAGTGGCTCCAGAGAGTCTGGATGAGTTAGGGCTGGGCTGAATAGACCTGGGCTGCATTTAGAGTAGGGGGAGGAGATTTCCTTTCTTCTGAATGGGCCTGGCCTGCCTTCCACAATGCTGTCTCCACCTCCTGCCAGGATGTTGAACCAGGGTGGACTGAACTGGTTGTGGGTGGGCACAGATACTATCTGCCTTCGGAGAACAGAGGATTTTGCTGTATGAATATTGGGGCCTAAACCCCAGAACCACCTCACCCTACAACGCAAGCCTTGGTGTCACCGACTCCATCAATGAGCTGCTGCCTGCACCGAGTTGTGAGGACACCACCCGCTGCCATGCTTCCATCTCACATCGCAACTGCGGCGGTTGTCCCTGACCAGCTCGTACCATCATGTCAGCCGCAACAAGAAAGGTACTGTCTCCGAGTCTGTTGACGCTTTCGCTAATCCGTACCGACGCAGTTGACTGGAATTGTTAGACTCTGTTGTGTTCAGTATAGCGGTAGCCCCCGAAGGAGCTACTGAGTCGGAGGAACTGTGTTTTTCATGTTATTCCTGCAATTTAATGGTTATTTTGCACAGTAACTATTTTTACAGTATTGTATGTTGGATTTTTGTTGTTTTTGGGTCTCGTTGATTTAGATAGAGTGTTGCTTATTTTTCTAAACTGGTGTGGTGCTTTCACTGTGTTACTGTATGCATGCACAAATACTTTACGCACTGCCTCTGAGATAAGAGTGTCTGCTGATGCCAACCTACCAACGGGGTAACCTGGGGTTATTTTAGAAGTGTATCCTCCTTACCCTGACTAGGAAGAAGGGTCCCTACATGGATAAAGGTGCAAGCCCTTGCCAACTAGAGCCCCTCATTTCTAACATGCAGGAAGGTGTTCCTTCCTACATAAAAACAATCATGCTAACAACCCATGGTGGAAGGGTGCCTGCGTTAGCGCACTGCTGCAAAATGCACTACGGCGAGGGCTGAAAAGACAGAAATGCGCCATCTCTTGTAAATGCGGTGCCTACCTGTCCTTTCCAATTGGTATAGGAGAGCGCAGCAAAATTATTTCCAGTGCTGCCTTACACCAATTTCTTGTAAAAATGTAGTTCTCCATTTCTCTCCCTCATTATTTCTCCCTTAACTATATAGCTCTCTGTTGTCCTGGATCAAAGTCTGATGTTGAAAAATAAGTCCCGGGCCATCAAATATGAGGGCTGGGGTGACAATTTTTTGTAATTTTTCACTATATGTTGCCATTGTTTCTTGAAAATTCAGATAACTGTAGTTTGAAAGGTACATTCAATATAAGATACAGCACTGCAAAGTAACCCACAAAGCTAATTTTCAAGAGCTGCAGAAGTCTTTGCCGAGTCACCCCAATCACTCTTTGTCCTGACTTTCTCCTCATCCTCCTTCATCCTTGAGAGGAAATTTCACAAGTCAATTAAGTGTCTATATCACCTTAAGTGCATGGGTTCAATCACTGTTCTTGCAAATAACACAAGGAAGAGTCTTTACATTAATCGATCTTTACATTAGTTCCACAATTTGCATTAGGGGGCAGATTTACAAGAAACTGAAACATCTATACAGATGCGTCAGTTTATCTGTGCCTCCTTGCGAAACCCTTGCGCCACCATGGATGTGCCCATTTAGAATACAGTGCACCATGGCGCAAGGATTGACAGATTCATCAGACATTCAGACGCATCTGTTGGTGCAAAAGTCATGCATTGCTGGAGTCGTGTCGCAAGCACGACACAGCTCCAGCAATGCACGGGGAGGCCTTTTCCCAATACTCTGCATCACTCCTTATGCCTGCTCTAAGCAGGCGCAGGGTTTTAACGCAGTGGCATCTTAAAACTGGCTCAGTGAAATCTTGTAGATTTCACTGTGTCACTTTTTTAGGGCTTTCCTGCATGGGAACACCCACCCCTTATATATGATGCAGGTATAATGTGGAGGAGGGTTTTACAAGGGGAAGCATCTCCCTAGGTGCATCACTTTGTAAATGGGCCACAACGTGGCGCATTGTTCATGCCGCCATTGAGTCACACAAAGTGACACAATTGCGGCGCAAAAATGTCTCAAGGGGCTTGTAAATCTGCCCCTGAGTGTTTTAGATTTTCCGGCGCCTCAACACCCTTTGGAGTAGCAGGAGCGCTTTAGAAATACAATTTAAGTAATTAATTCAATACAAATATGTTTGATTAAGATCTGCCTGGGAAACTCTTCCCTGGGTAGCTCACATTTGATTAAGTGTGTCACTACTAAAAGAAGACTTCGATGAATTTACCTTTTCTTGAATGGGGTTTTGATGACATTGGGACAGAAGGATGACAAGGGACTGGATCAGCAACAGCGCCGCTCTATACTGTACCGAAGTAAATAGGGTTTGGACCAAGGATTATCCTGTCAAAACATTTCGATTACACCAAAGTCGGACCTGGAGTCCTGAATCTTTCGGCGGAAACAAGCAAGGCAGGTGATGAGATGAGAAGAGGGCAGGTGAAGGAACCGAGATGGGGTGCAGGCAGGGATTCAGCAACTAGGGACTTGGCACAGGGCAGAGAAGGAGGGTAGGCTCACGTGGTGAGACCGGAAAAAGGTCCATGAAGCCTGTTGGCTCAGGAGGCCAAGGGCTTGTGACTTGATTTGGAAATCGAGACTTGATTGAAGTCTGAAGCTTGGTCTACTTGTAAAAATAAACTTACTCTTTGGTTTCATACCTAGGTGTGAGAACATGGCGAGGTACCTAGTCACCTTTGGAATCATCGTTTTGGGCACCCGCGCATGTTTCTGAACTTTCAGCCCTGAAGAGGTCCCTGGGAGCTTATTTATGAGCCCTTGCATCACTTTTGCGCTGCCGGTGTGCCACTTTTTGTGACGCACCAGCAGGGTGAGAAAATGCGCCATGTTGCGTCATATATACAAAGTGACACATCTAGGTAGATGCGTCACTTTGTAAACCCCTACCCCACATTATACCTGCGCCAGGTATAATGTATGCAGTGTGGGTGTTCTGGCACAAGTAATCTTCATAGAAGTGGGTCACGTGTTCACTGCCGCCTGCTGTTCTTCGCCTCATTCGGTCCGGGAGGACCACAAAGCCTAGGCTGCCTGTGTTTCTGCGGCGCTTGGTCGCTCACATTATCTGGTAGCACCAGATGCATCACGTGCCAGGGCGTGCCCGGGCCAAGTCCGGGACAAGTCCAGGCCAAGTGCGGACCCATCTGGGCCCGTCCATACCAGGACAAGGCAGGGCAGGGCTACCCCCCCTTGGTTCCGCACTAGATGAAGCCAACCTTCTGGGAACAACTAAAAAGGCGAGGAACTGTCCATCTGGTGAGATTTATCTGCTCAACATACTTGCTTTGTGATTGTTGCTCCCGCTGCCCTTTTTCCTGTGTTGTGGCTGCCGGCGTGGGGTTTCTGTTGTCCTTGCTGCTGGGCATCGGGAACTTGTGGCTCCAGCGGGTTATGATCGGGTGTTGACACTTTCTCGGCCCACTGGAGGACTTGTCCCCCCGTTACCTTGGGCCAGCCCGGACCATCCTGGGTTTTGGAACCATCTGTAGTTATGCACACTGACTGTGTAGTCATTGGTGAACCCGGGACGGAGGCAGGTTTGCGCAGAGGACAACCAACAATACCTGAGGGTACCAAAGGGGTCCTGCCGCAACCATCTCCCCTTAGGGTACTGGTTTGGAACGTGGTGGGGCAGAACAAGATTGGGGTACATTCATAGACTCCTTTAATGTCATCTTATTCCAAGAAACATGGAGCCTTACGTGCCCGTAAAAGAACTGGCTTCTCAACTCACGCCAAAGATGCAAATAGAAAAGAGAGAGGTAGACCCTCAGGAGGTTTAGCTGTCTAGGTGAATGTTGAACTAGGGTGCATAGCTAGACCATTGCAGGTGGAGTCGGAAGACATACTAGCTCTGGAAGTCAGCTTCAAAGTGGCACTAGAATAAGAATTTTTAATGTTTACAATAGGGTACAGAAGGGTATGGCAGAAACGGGTACTCTGTTTATCCTTGATACTGCATTAATGCAACACTCGAACAATTCCCAGTTATTGGTGTGTGGGGACTTTAATTGTACATTTGAACTGCTGGCTCCAATTCCCCCTAACCTGACTGATGAATGGGACAGTGAATGTCAGGTCCCTCAATTAGACTTGCTCCTGGTAAGGTTGAGTGCGAGAGGAGCGCAGTTGTTGGCTCTCACAATGCAACATGATCTTAGGGCAACCAATGGAAGGACCCCATCAGACACTATAGGGGACCCCACTTTCAATAAGACAGCTCAGAAAAGCAGAATTGACTATTGCCTAATATCCTTAAACTACTGGCACCTTGTCTTGGATATGGCAGTGGTCAAAAGGTCCAGAACACTCTTGCTCTCACCCTAACAAATCAAGCGTTTGTGGGGACTGTCAACCTGGGTTCGCCAGATTTTGGTATACTATCAGCAGCAAACAATCAGAGGAGAATTAAGTGGAAGTGGGTTGAGGCTCACCCAGAGACCCTAGGCGCAGTAAAGAGGAAGGTTTCCACATTTCTTGAGAAAGCTGCAAGCTCAACTGTGGAGCAGGCTGATGAGGTGATAGGATTTAGTCATGAACTGCTATGCAAAGAAATTAGGGATCTACTGGGCTGCCATGGAAACTGGCATAAGGCGGAAAGACACAGCCTACAACTGACACAAGAGCAACAGGGTACATGGTATACCAAGTCATGTAGGCCCTCCAAGCAGGAACTACTAAAGGCAGTCAAACAAAAATCTCACCATGAAATAGTGTCTTGCAGAGGCAAGTATAAACAAATAGTCGAATCTGCCAAAAGGGAGTGGGAGAGTTCCCTATGGTCATCTCCGAGGAGAGCATTGCTAGACAGAGATTCGAAAAACTTCTGGAGTCTAGCAGCATATTGGTTAAATGGTAACAAGCGACAATTGGAGTTTATAGTACACCCTGAGGCCTTGGAAACCCATTTTGGTACCTTATATGAACCCAGTTATGTGGTACCTGTGGGACAAGACGAAGGCCTGACCAGCAATGCTGTGGGGGCAATCGACCTCCATATTATGCTAGAAGAGACCAAAGCAGCAATTGCCTCCTGCACCTTGGCTCGCGCGCCTGGCCCTGACCGAATTCCCAATGACCTCTACAAAGAAGATGTGGCTCCCTGGGGTCCATACATCAATGTATTATCTAATTCAATCCTCAGAGGCAGCCCCATTCCTCCGTTGTGGAAAAATGCTGAGATCGTTCCGATCTCCAAAAAAGGGAACAGAGCGAAGCCATCTAGCTACAGGCCAATAAGTCTTACTGATTCCCTACAAAAGATCTTCTGCAAGCAGATCCTAGCTCGGCTGCAGAAATGGATCATAGAGTCTGAAGTTTTGAGTAACCTCCAGGCAGGCTTCCGAGCCAAAACAAGCACCTTAGACCAAACTTTTCGTCTGTAATGTCTATATTGGAAAGGAAGTATATATCAAAGAAGGGGAACTCTATATGGCTTTTGTAGACTTACGGTCTACTTTTGACTAAGTCCCCAGAGCAAAATTGTGGAGGGTTCTTAAGAAGCAAGGTGTGCCACAGAATCTTTAGATATTTTATTCAGACTCCTCACACTCAACACAGCACAGGTGAGATGGGGTGGGAACAATCAACTCACTGACACTTTCCCAGTCAAGTGTGGTGTGAGACAAGGTGGTGTCCTTGCCCCCACACTTTTTATTATTTTTATCAATGATGTCATCAAGTGTTTAGATAGGGATGGGTGTGATGCGCCGAAAGTAGGCAGTAGGAGAGTTCCTGCTCTCCTCTTTGCCAACGACACCATTTTAATCGCAAAGACTCCACAGGTACTTCAGCAGCTCTTAAATGATTTCATTATGTTTTGTGACGAGTAAGGCCTGGTGCTGAGTGAAAGTAAAACCAAATATATGATTTTTAGGAAGTGCAAGGCCAAATGAAACAAAAGACAAGTCCTTCCCGGCAGTAGCAAGTTAGAACGCGTCGACACCTTTGACTATCTGGGCATTTGCCTAACTCCAACAGTTAGGTGGGATCAACATATTGAAAAGGTGAAGATGCAACTCATACACCGGCTGCAAACTTGGCCAAAATACATAGAAATACATTTTCAAGGCAGCTAGCGCCAGCCCTCAAAATTTACAACACAAAAATCTTAGGGGGCGCACTTTATGGGGCAGAACTATGGGGCACAGGCTCAAGTAATCCCCTTTCACTAGTAGAAAATTCCTTTCTCAGATCCCTGACAGATCTTCCTGCAAGCACACCACTGATACCCCTTTGCCTTGATTTATCACACAGACAGCTGGCCCACAAGATCAGCTATAAGCTCCTGATGTTTTGGTATAGATTGTGGACCATGGAAGAGCTCTGCCGCTACTGGGAACCACTTTTAAAGCTCATGAAAATGCCCTCTATTTTATCAATCTGTTGGTTTAGAGCCCTAAAGGTTTGTCTAGGCAGGCTATGTTGGGGTTTTGGTCTGACCCAGGCAGTATGAACTCCATATTGAGACCCCAGCTAAAGGAAAGGTTTTGGAAAATAACACTTCTGCAAACTGCTCTTGACGCCGAGGGCATTTTCACCACTAATTTCCTCAATTTTAAATGCGTTCCTCGTTTTGAGGACACATTGGATGAAATTGCCCCTCCCTTGGCCCGGCAGCTGTTTTTCCAGTTCTGTAATAAAACACTACCCCTTAAAACTTTTTGTAAAAAATGGAGGAAGAATATAGAGAACGATGATCAATGCCCCGCCTGTAATGCAAGTGCTGAGTCCATCATCCACCTCCTATTCTTTTATCTGATGTATAAATCTCTGAGGGACAAGTGGATCTTTCCACTCTGCAAAATTGTTGGGACCGGACATTACTTGGAGGTGCTTAGATCTCTGAGCACGGATACAAGCAGAGTTGTGGTTTTTGGTTTGTCTAGATATTGGTATGCGCTGTGGTTGAAAAGGTCTAAATGTTTGCCCTGATGGATGCTGTAAAGTGATGGACAAAATCGATATGGTCTTTAGATTAAATCCTATTGAAGCAACATATGATCATTCTATCCGGACTATATGACGGCCCACTCATTTTTCTTATTCTTATTTTATCTTTGTATATTATCTAATTTTTTTTACCTTTACTTCATATCGATCACTTTTAACTGCCATGCTGTGTGTACTTTTATGATCCTATGGTCGAAATAAAGTAAATGATGATTATGATGAAATCTATGAGATTTCACTGCATCATTTCTAGGAGGCAAATGCGTCAATATCTTACGCTTGCCTCACAGCAGGCGTAAGACTGACACAGGCACATATGAAATGGAACTTGCCCGTGTGAAATGACCCATTGATGAAATTACATCACTTTTGTGACACACTCCAGTAATGCGTCATTTTTGCGCCTACAGATACGCCAGAAATACTGATGTATCTGTAACTCCTTGTGACGTGAAACATCAACTGTAAATATGACGCATCCAGCATTTCGCAAAGAGGGCGCAATGAAAAGTGACGCATCGCTGTTTTCACGCAGCGATGCGTCACTTTTCATAAATGGGTACCCAGGTGTTTAGAGACTAAGGGGCAGATTTACAATAACTGGCGCATCCCTGCATATAAGCAGGGATGCACCAGCTATTGTGCGCTGCAGCTCCGCCACCCTGGATGCGCCACATTTACAATGCGGCGCACCATGGGGCAAAAATGGCACAGATGCATCTGTGCCGTGAAAGCGGCACATTGCTGGAGTTGCATCGCTAGCACGACGCAGCTCCAGCAATGCTTTGGGGGGCCCTATCTCCACAATGCTGCGTCAATCCTTATGCCTGCTTCAAGCAGGCACAGGATTTTGTCGCAGCATGGGCCCAAAAGTGACTGAGTGAAATCTTGTAGATTTCACTCAGCCACTTTTGGGAGGCATTCCTGCGCCGGAACGCCTCCTTCTAGCACAGGGCTTTACAACGTGACGCATCTGGGAGATGCGCCAGGTTGTAAATACCCTACACCATGCCGCATCTTTTGCACCACCGCTGCATCACAAAAGTGACGCAACGGCGGCGTAAAAGTGGCGCAGGGGGCTTGTAAATCTGCCCCTAAATCCGTTGGCTGTATCCTTGTCCTTGCTTTTAAAGTGCATGAAATAAAATAAAATATCAATTTTCAGAAAAAAGCTAAATGCTTAGTGATGTTGACTTCCTTGGTTGCACTATTGATGTAACTCCTCCAAGGAGGGATCCTCTTCCTGCATGAGAAATTCACATTTTTGACTCATATATATGCGTGTGCTTTTCACCCGGTTTCTATTTTTGTTAAATTTAGGATCTCGTGGACGACTGGCCCTAAGAGTGAGCACATATTGTTTGTGGGAACGATACAGAGCGTAGTAATGCTATATCACAATCGTTCTGCTACCATTTGTCTTAAGTAGTTTCAATATATGATACTTTTAATACATTTTACTTATCTTCAAATGTTGTTTCAAAATGCAACTTAATCAGCTATTGTTTTAGGCAACCATCTTTTTCCCGATTTATGATGCATATATGAAAATACAAAACTGCACAACAGACCCGATTTAGATGGGAGACTCACGTTTTTTTAAGCCAAAATGGCTTTATTTCAGCTGTCTCCCACCTAAAATGGTCTCTGTTTCAATAGAAGTTTATGGGGAAAATACACCTTCCTGATTATATTTTGAAAAAATGTCCCACATTCCTGTTCTAAAATGTTGGCATGAATGCCAAAGTTAGTTTGCATGTCAGAGAAGATTTGCAGAATGATTCACAGGTGGACTGTAATGGCACACCAGTCTAAAAGCAGCAGATTTTCCTTCTGCTCCACTAGTGGTCCAACTGCCCAAATATGGAGTTACCTATATATGGAATCTGTAGCGCAGATTCCTCCAGCTCCATCATCAAGCTAAGGTTAGGAGGTAACTGCCATGGATGGTGATGAACAGCTGCTCAGTAGGTATAATCTGATTAGTCAACTTTTCTGGTGGATCTACCTCCGAGAAAGACTGCCAAGGAAAGGGTAGATTTTCATGAGTAAGCATGGTGTCCTTACCATACTTAGTACAGCCCCCGACACATTACAGAGACCAAATAGGTGGCCACTTGGAATATATTATTATGGCACACAGCTAATGGTGAGCTTCCCATCACCTGATTCCGGTGTCTCCAGGCTAAAATGTTCCAGCACATTGAAAGTGCACAACTAACATGCCTGCCACGTGTGAAGAAACCCTTACATTGCCTGATGGCTGGGACTGTCTTGGCTGATGTGTGGACTGTTTTGGCCTCATCAGGCTGCATTATGCAGCCTGGTGAGGAACATGTACAGGCTCCCATTACCTGTCTGAGCGCCCATCCGCGGTGCTTAGACATATCACAATCACAATTCTACATTGCAGCATTTCAGCATTTTGATTGGCTTAGGGGAGGGAGCCTGTACTTCCGCTTCAGAGGATGACGTGAGGCGAGGCTGCGGTCTGGCGGCTGGCAGCAAGGTAAGTATATTTTAATTTATTTTTCAGTCTCCCCCACTCGGTGGCAGCCGCGAAACAGAAACCCTGTAGTTCCCCAACACTAAATAGAGCCGGAAAACCGTGGGTTGGGTGTTTCAGAACAGGGCTGGGCTGGCCGTAGCAGGCACCGGGCAATCCCCCGGTGCGCCGCATGGTTGGGGGCCGGTTTTGGGCCCCTGGGGGTCGTTTTTGTTACAGGGCCGTTTTTGTATCATAGCTGCAAAATCGGCCCTGTAACAAAATCGGCTGAAAACCGCCCCTGACAAAGAGCTCGGTGGCACCCACAACCCCCCGGGGAAGAGGGGGGGGGTTTAGGGGGATTGACGAGAACTTTGCCTGGGCCGGTTTTGGTTCCCAGTCGGGCCCTGGTTCAGAAGGATTTATGGCTTACTGAGTTCCACACTCCGCTTAGCCCTAACTGAAGCCACTGGTTTGTCGCCCCAAGAGGAAAAATACTCTGGGTCACATTTATGATAACTGGCGCATCCCCAGGGATGCGCCAGTTATTTTGCGCCGCTGCTCCGACACCCATGGTGCGCCGCATTTACAATGCGGCGCACCATGGGGCAAAAAGGTGGCGCATTGCTGGAGTTGCGTCGCAAGCGCGACGCACTTCCAGCAAGGCTCGGGGGTGGCCCATCTTTCCAGCAAGGCTCGGGGGTGGCCCATCTTTACAATGCTGCGTCAAGACCTACGCCTGCTTCAAGCAGGCGCAGGGTTTTGACGCAGCGTTGGCCTGAAAGTGACTGAGTGAAATCTTATAGATTTCACTCAGCCACTTTTGCGAGGCGCACCTGCCCCGGAACGCCCACCCTGCGCCGGAACGCCCACAAGTGGCGCAGGGCTTTACAACGTGACGCATCTGCCTGGATGCGTCACGTTGTAAATGGGTTGTAGGGATGCGCCACGTTTACGCCGCAGTTGCGTGATGCAAACGTGGCGCATTCCCAACATAAATCTGCCCCCTTGTTTTGCAGCTGAGCATCATTTTGGACCACAGCTTCCTAACATATCTCAACATACATCCGCACAGCAATTCAAACTCAGAGATCAGGTCGAATTTTTCTAAAATTTAAATTTTTCTTCACACCCCAAGTTTATTTATATTCACGAGATTTTCAGTCATGGATAGTGTTAATATTTTAATTCCCGTTTAATTGTGGCAAACGTATCAGCGCTGCAAAAGATTGATGTTTTACACCTTTTTTAAACCAAATAAAATGCCACAAACCTATCCCACCTTAGGGCCTTCAATTTACCCCATCCCCCCTTCCTGCTATCACTTTGTTTATTAAACCTTTCACACACATTTTTTTTCTTGGCTTCTTTTTCGGATGTTATACCCCATTTGCCACACTCTGCTGCTTTTGTACAGCATGACAATTGCTGTTTTCCATATCCAAATTACAATATTGAAAAGATTTAACTGTAGAATGCATTTACATTTGAAGTATTTTATTTGACTGTTTTATGCGAAATGACATTGTATAAATATTACTTACCCTGCATGTGTCTTTCCCACCTTGCTTGTCACCCGCGCACAGCATGTTTATTGTTATGATTGGCTTTGCATTGTAGTGGTCTTTGCAGGTGGTTCTACTTATGACGGTGACATTGACTGCCATTAACGCTTTTGAAGGATTTTTGTCCATATTTTTTTTCCGACCCCATCCTACTGCCTCGCACACTGTCCCTTCCTTGACATCAGCAGCTTTCCCCGGTGGTGGAAATGGAGATACAGCTTTACTGCGCTTCACTTTCTTATTTAGCTGCAATGAAAACCCATGAAATTCAAACATGGTTATGGAAAACAGATGTGTTTCTCTGATTTCAATTTATACAATAATTTACACTGTATGGACTGTGTACTTTTAATTTCATTTTCTTTTAAAAGGTAGAGAATTGCGTTTTATGCAAAACTAAAAACCCCAAATTTATTGGAGTCATCCTACTGCTTCTTTGTAGATCTGGATTGAACCTTTTAAGAGGTTAAGCTGAGCTGCTGCAGAAAGAGAATTGCCAACAACCCTCTGAAAGCTGCACGGTCCTTTTCCAATGCATGCCTTCCTGCAGCAGCTGTAGTAATCAGCTGGCGACTCATACATGTTTGCTGATGAAGACTATCAGTGTGTTGCAATCACCAGTCCTAGTGCTTTAAAGGAACTCATTTATGTGATGGATTCATTTGCCATGATGTCTTCTAGGTCACAAGCAACACTTCCTCCATATAGCTGCAGAGTCATTTGATGCCACATCAGTGGTGTTGGAACAATTTTTAGAGTGTGGTTGCAGCTATGAATGTTACAGTACTGCAAAAATAGGGATTGTGAAAGATTCATTGCCACGCTGTTGGCAAGTGGGATATTAGTAGTGGTAAATATGCATCTACCACTGGCAATAAGACCAATAACATAATATAGGGCTCAGAATAGATCTTAGAAAATTATCCCATGCTCAACCCTTGGCAGCTTGGCTGAAAGCAGGTAGGCTTAACTTCAAAGACAGGTATGTAAAGCATTCTAAAACACTAATACAGTAAAATAATTAAGACACAACACACCATAATAATCTAACACCAATTTATAAAAATAGAAAATATTTTTATCTATAAAATGACACCAAAATGAAAAAGATCCAATGTAGGTTACCGGAGATATGATTCTTTAAAGGTTTAGTACTATATAGCACATAGAAACCTATAGCACCTATTGGGACATCTGGTCATATTAGACTGGGACAATGTCAAAGTCTCAGGCTGACTGCGATGGTAGGTTTCAGTCAAAGTTTTTACCTTCAGACTTAGAAACTTTTCTGGAGCTTCTCTTCCCGGGTCCCTCAAAGCTCTCAGCCAGTTCGGATTCAGTGAGGGTTAGCCGGCTTGCCTTGCGACAAGCCCCCAGTCAAACTTGTGAACGTCTGGAATGAGGAGCTTTCCAGCAGGACAAACCAGAGATCAAGGCCGGCTCTCGGTTGAAGGTGGGCGGTTGGTCCTGGTCACCTCCTGTATGTTACTGAGCTTTTTCTCACAGACAGGTTGCTCCCCATGCCACCACACAGCCGCCAGCTGCTTCATGCCTGTTCTCTGCTGCCCGCCTTTTGATCCGCCGTTCCTGCTCCTCCGGCCACTACGTCCCTGCGGCCCCGCCCCCCTGCTTCCCATTGGCCACCCCGCTCCCACCTCCCAGCTGCTCCTCTCTCCCTCTCCCCCTCTTAAGGAGGCCGTGCAGTGGTGAAAGAGCGACCCTGCTTGCAGGCAGGTCGCTCCCCACGCCACCCCACAGCCGCTAGCTGCTTCGTGCCTGTTCTCTGCCGCCCACCTTTTTTCCCCGCTGTTCCTGCTCCTCCCGCCGCTGCGTCCCTGCAGTCCCACCCTCCTGCTTCCCACTGGCAACCCTGCTCCCGCCTCCCAGCTGCTCCTCCCTTCATCTCCCCCCTATGGAGGCCGAGCAGCAGGCGCGCCGCTGGCGTGCCGCCGGCGCGCCAAAGGCAAGCCGTTCTGCGCCCGTCCGCGCCTGGACCGCGCCCAGTGCCAGAACCCCTGGACCCCGCGAACGCCACAACACCAGACTCCGCTACGACACCAGCACCCTCTATGCACTCAACACAGGCCGAAACCACACCTGCTTCCAAGCCGCCCCGAAACAGACCCACGGACCTTTCACCTGCCACACCTGCAGCTTCACCTGCGACAGAACCACCAAACCTCCTAGGACTGGACCCAACCACCACCACTTCATACTCTTCAACACCCGCTCCGCACACCGTCGAGCTCAGGGATCTGCTCGACACCTCCGCCCCAGATGTGGCCTTCCTGACTGAGTCAATAAATTGAGAGAAGACCCCACAAGTTCCAGGGAACAGGGTACTAGGGACAATGTAAAGTCAAAGGGCGATCCCTGGACAAGTTAATATCAGACAATTGTATAACCCTCACTAGCAGTATATATTCCAAATAATATTGGGATCACTGATCACAGACTAGTTTGTAACGTTCACAGTTTTTTATTAAAAAGACAAATTTATTAAAATTTCAGTATGAAAACATTTATACTGAAAACATAAAATATAAAACAATTTTTTACACCAGCACAACACAGTATACAATAAAATTAAAAACAGGAGGACATTGTCATGTTAAACTATACAGCACAGAAAATATAAACAAATACACATTTTCTAAATTAGCAGCACACTTTCGTCCTCAAAGAAAAAGATAAGCAAAGGAAAGGAGAAAGACCCCACATGCAGGAAAAATACCTAATTTTTCGACAGATAATTCAATCCAACCACCTATAAAGTAATGTACTGAGATTTCTGGTATTACAGTATGCAAAATATCCAGAATCCCAGGGGCTTGAATTCATGTAAGGACAAAAAGCGTCGACGCGTTTCGGTGTATCCGACCGTAGATATGGTCACACCTTCGTCAGGACAGTTTCATTTGGGGTCATCTGGTTCAGTTAACTGATATCCTTGCGTTTTCAGATGAAAAGATTTTGTAAATATTTCTTAATTCGCTTATTTTCTCGAATTTTAGGATCCCTGGTAGTGGGAAATTTCCTCAGTTTGTTGCGTGCGGGAACCCTTAGAATATTAGTGGTGTCCCCTTCCCCGTGGTTCGCTTTGTATTTCAGACTCGTCTTTTACCTCGTGATAACGATTTGTAGATATTCACGTATGTCTCTTAGTTCTTCATGCAGCACTCGCCACGGGTACATCCGTTCTTGTATTTTCCGTTTGGTCGGAAAATACAAGAACGGATGTACCCGTGGCGAGCGCTGCATGAAGAACTAAGAGACATACGTGAATATCTACAAATCGTTATCACGAGGTAAAAGACGAGTCTGAAATACAAAGTGAACCACGGGGAAGGGGACACCACTAATATTCTAAGGGTTCCCGCACGCAACAAACTGAGGAAATTTCCCACTACCAGGGAGCCTAAAATTCGAGAAAATAAGTGAATGAAGAAATATTTACAAAATCTTTTCATCTGAAAACGCAAGGATATCAGTTAACTGAACCAGATGACCCCAAATGAAACTGTCCTGACGAAGGTGTGACCATATCTACGGTCGGATACACCGAAACGCGTCGACGCTTTTTGTCCTTACATGAATTCAAGCCCCTGGGATTCTGGATATTTTGCATACTGTAATACCAGAAATCTCAGTATATTACTTTATAGGCGGTTGGATTGAATTATCTGTCGAAAAATTAGGTATTTTTCCTGTATGTGGGGTCTTTCTCCTTTCCTTTGCTTATCTTTTTCTTTGAGGACGAAAGTGTGCTGCTAATTTAGAAAATGTGTATTTGTTTATATTTTCTGTGCTGTATAGTTTAACATGACAATGTCCTCCTGTTTTTAATTTTATTGTATACTGTGTTGTGCTGGTGTAAAAAATAGTTTTATATTTTATGTTTTCAGTATAAATGTTTTCATACTGAAATTTTAATACATTTGTCTTTTTAATAAAAAACTGTGAACGTTAAAAACTAGTCTGTGATCAGTGATCCCAATATTATTTGGAATATATACTGCTAGTGAGGGTTATACAATTGTCTGATATTAACTTGTCCAGGGATCGCCCTTTGACTTTACAACGCCTTCCTGACTGAGACATGGTGGAACGATTCCTCGGTGCCCGACATCGCATAGCCATCCCGGACGGCTACAAGATCACCCGCAGGGATCGCGCCAACAGAATCAGAGGAGGAATAGCCATCGTCTACAAGTCTACCCTCAAGG
The DNA here is from genome assembly GCF_964261635.1 of Lissotriton helveticus. Taxonomy (NCBI): domain Eukaryota; kingdom Metazoa; phylum Chordata; class Amphibia; order Caudata; family Salamandridae; genus Lissotriton; species Lissotriton helveticus. The sequence goes on along the minus strand of NC_136059.1, from coordinate 448,644,487 downwards.
TCGCCACCCACGCAGACGACACCCTCAACACCGCCGAACACCTGCAGTTCTGGATCCACACCAACCCTAACACCACCCTCAGAGGAACACTCATCTACAGACCCCCGGACCCCGGGCTCAGATCAGCGACTACATCGCCGACCTCGCCAGCACCCACACACTTGCCTCCACGGACTACATCCTCCTCGGGGACCTGAATTTCCACCTCGAGAACAACAACGATGCCAACTCTGCCGACCTGATTGACAACCTCGGCCTCAGACAACTCGTCACCGCACCCACCCACGCCGCCGGCCACACGCTGGACCCCGTCTTCTCCAGAGGCACCCACGTCGTCTTCAACCACACCACCGAACTCCACTGGACCGACCACCGCTGCATCCATTTCACCTTCAAAAAACCAACCACGCACTACCGCACCCAACAGCTACCTCGCCGCTGCTGGAACAAAGTCACCGAAGACCCGCTGATCACCACCCTCACCCAAAACCCACCCACCGACCCCACCGACCGAGACACCGCGGCCCGCAACCTCAGACAGTGGATCGACGACTGTGCCAACACCCTTACCCCACTCAAGAAACCCTCCAACAACCCCGCCAGCAAGAGAGCCACCTGGTTCACCTATGAGCTGCAGACCTCCAAACGCGCATGCCGGAAACTGGAGAAGATATGGCTCCACGAACGCACTACCACACAACCACACAGCCCACAAGGACGCCACCCGCAGACATCACCACCTCATCAGATTAGCCAAGAGATCCTCCTTCAAAGACCACCTGGATAACAACGCACACGACAGCAAAGAGCTCTTCAGCATTGTAAAGGAACTCTCCAAACCCAGTGCCAACACCAACGACATACCGCCCTCACAAGAACTGTGCAACTCACTAGCCATCTTCTTCCACCGCAAGATCGCTGACATCCATGACAGCTTCAACACCATGACCGCCCCGACTGTGCCAGACCCCACCTCCCCTGTGAACACCACCAGCACCAACCGCCTGACCTTCTGGTCCAACGGCAACGACGACGAGACACGCAAGGTCATGAACTCCATCCATGCAGGATCTCCGTCAGACTTGTGCCCACACCACGTATTCAACAAAGCAGATGCAGCCATCGCACCCCAACTACAGAAGGTCATCAACATCTCCTTCAAAACAGCGACATTCCCGCAAAGCTGGAAACACGCTGAAATCAACGCCCTCCTCAGGATGTCCAAGGCGCACCCCAAGGACCTCAAGAACTTCTGGCCCTTCTCCCTACTCCCGTACCCGGTGAAGGTCATCGAGAAAATCGGCAACATGCAACTGGCCCGCCAACTGGAAGACAACAACATCTTGGACCTGTCCCAGTCCGGGTTCAGACAAAACCACAGCACCAAGACAGCCCTCATCACCGCCACAGACGACATCAGGCGCCAACTAGACAACGGCGAAACATCAGCCCTCATCCTCCTGGACCTGTCTGCCGCCTTTGATACGGTCTGCCATCGCACTCTAAAGACACGCCTCCTAGAAGCCGGAATCCAAGAGAAGGCCCTTGACTGGACCACATCCTTTATCTCCAGCAGAACCCAGAGCGTCTGCCTCCCGCCCTTCCGATCCGAAGCCACCGACATCATCTGGGGCTTCCCCCAGGGCTCATCCCCCAGCCCGACGCTGTTCAACGTCTACATGGCCCCCCTCGCACAAGTGGCCCGCCAACACGACCTCAACATCATCTTCTACACCGACGACACCCAGCTCATCCTCTCCCTCACCAAGGACCCGCATACCACCAAAACCAACCTCCACGAGGGAATGAAGGCTGTCGCCGACTGGATGAGCAACAGCCGTCTGAAGCTAAACTCGGACAAGACGGAGGTACTCATCCTCGGATCCACCCGCTCAGCCTGGGACGACTCCTGGTTGCCGACCACCCTGGTAACAGCACCAACACCCAACGACGATGCACGCAACCTAGGATTCATCTTCGACTCCTCCCTGCTACAACACGCTCCGCATGCTCCGCAGGATCTGCAAGTGGATCCTGACCGAAACAAGAAGAACGGTGACACAGGCCCTCGTCAGCAGCAGACTGGACTACGGCAACGCACTCTACGCAGGAATCCCAGCCAAACACCTACGACGACTACAACGCATCCAAAATGCCTCTGCCCGACTGATAGTCAACGTCCCCTGCCGCAGCCACTTCATCCCCCACCTGAGAGTCCTACACTGGCTCCCCGTCGACAAGAGGATCACCTTCAAGCTCCTCACCCACCACACAAAGCGCTCCACAACGCCGGACCAGCCTACCTGAACAGCAGACTCAGCTTCTACACCCCCACCCACCAGCTCCGCTCCGCCAGCCTCGCCCTCGGCGCTGTCCCCCGCATCCAAAGTACAACCTCTGGCGGCAGATCCCTCTCCTACCTCACCACCAAGACCTGGAACACCCTCCCTACCCACTTACGGCAGACCCAAGACCTACTCCCCTTCAGAATACTCTCAAGACCAGGCTCTTCGAGCAGTAGCAGCACCTCCTCCCCTCAGCGCCTTGAGACCCTCACGGGTAAGTAGCGCGCTTTACAAGTACTCTGATTGATTGATTGATTGATTTTGTCCCTTGATGCTCTTCAACAGCTCGGATTCGGTGAGGGTTTGCAGAAATGGGTGTCCACCAAATCCCGGTCAAACTCTGGAAGTCGGACCTGCAGTACTTTTCAGCGGGACGAACCTGGACGGCAGGCTGGCTCGCGGTTGAGGGTCGCCATGTTGGCTGGCCAAGTTGCGTAGGTCCACTGATGGAGCTTTTTTTCCAAAGTTGCTCCAAACTTCTTCAAACTTCTGGAACTTCTTCCTGAAGTTCGTTTGGGGGTCTTAACGTGTCCAAAATGTACTCCTAGGGTCTGGAAGCTCCAAGAGGGTCATTGAAAGTTTGGGACTTCAATTCCCACAACCCACTTGGACAAAACCCTTACAAATCCACTGGTAGTACTCCAGGCTGGGGATTCTTGGTGGTGATGTCCAGGTGTGCTCTGTTAACTTGTTGCTTGCAGGGAGTCCACTCTTTAGTCCTTTTGAAGCAGGTTTTATCCAAAGGGCTGTAGCTCCAGATTGAGTAGCAGGCGCAGTCAGTCAGAGTGCGGGGCCTGGTTCATGCAAATCAAACTTCCAGCATGGACTGTTCTTCTTCATCTAGTTTCAAGCAGCAGATTTGAGAGGCACTGCCCCTCTCAGATAAATATTCAGTGTTCTCCGGGGTCACACAGGAGGGCACTTCTGTCCAGTAAGGTGCAGGACGACACCTCACAGTATGATCATTTCATCCAAAGTGTGGCACAATGGTCTCCCAGAAAGCACTATTTATCCAAAATTCAATATGGCTGAAGTTCCAGCAGAGAGGAAATAGCTGTTTAAACCAACTTCCAGGATGGCTAGTCTCCATATTCTCCTTCCCCCCTGGCTTCTGCACTTTCCTTCCTTAAGCCTGCCATCTGACTGGGTTCCAAGAGTAGGGGTGTAAAAGAAACTGATTTATCCTGCCTGTCTCCTCCTTCTACTGAAGATTTTTGTTTATGACCCCTCCCCCTGGCTGTGGCATTCCTATGGAGCAGAAACCTCTCCTCCCGGAATAGCTCTTGAACCCCACGGGCTACTTATCACCTCTTTAAAGCAGCCTGGCCGATCCACTAAACAATGGCCAATCAGGATAGAGCACTGGAAGGCTGCATTTTGGTTAACACACAAGAAAGTCTTATAACTTCTTGTCTGTACATTTTATCATAAGTTCAACATTAGTATATTATTGCATTTATCAATAACATTCTAGTGAGTCCTTGAATAATATTTTCCAGATTCTCCTGCAGGGATTAGTAAAGAATAACTTCTTGCCATGTTAACCTGTGTGGCTGGGGATTTGTAATGAGGAAAATGACTTGGGCACTTTTTCCAACATCAGGGCTTATAGAACATCTTTTATAAGGGCCCTGCCTATATTTACAGGGTCACAGACCCCTGGGATACCTAGGGGAGACTTTGGCAGTTCTGAAATATGTAAAAATATTGCAGATCCTCACTTCACAGTGCTCCTAGCACAAACGCCGATTTTGGGAAGCACCTTACTACAATGTGGGAGTATAATGTGCAATTTCACTAAACCGAAGGCATATAAAATCTATTTTATAAGGGTTCTTCTTATAAATACCTGGCTCCAACCACTGCGACACCTAGAGGAATTTGCAAAAACAGTGTAGTTTATTAATTTTTAAGTGCCCCAAACACAAATGTCAAAGATGGGCAACATTTGCATTTTAAAAGCAGTTCGGCGACAGAGGGCTGTTTTCAAAAAGACCTCAGGTCTCAGCAGTGCACACATGCAAGTGCAAAAAGGGCTTCTGGCTTCTCAACTTCGATGCCTTATTATATACTAGTTACTTAAAAGTAGTGTTGCTCTCCCTGCACTCGTATGTATTAGGGCCTTTTAGAGGAGATCATGCCAATCACAATCATAGAGGTACCCTAACCTATAGTGTACCCTAGCGTATGTAGGTGTTTTCACAGTATCCTAAGTGTCTTTTCAGCATAGCACTGGCCCTGGGCCTGGTTAGGCAGAGCCCAGGGACAGTCAGAGTCAGCTACCACCAGTACCTGTCGTCAAACAAAATTGGGGTGCCCAGGGCAAAAGGATGACTTTGCAACACACACAAAGAACAAGGGTAGGAAATGAACACACCCATTAAGCAGAAGAGTGGTGTGGTACGTAGACAGTGGTGCATTTTGGAGCACACTATTGGCAATATATTACTAAAGCACAGTGGGGTAGTGCACTGTCATTTACAAATAACATACTTTCATTGTAATGGGTACTTCATTTGCACAGACATGGAACTTTACTCATAAAACTGTTTAGGAAACACACAACAAATAAAAGTGGGGGGTGTAGTAAAACCTTCTTTCCCATCACACTTCAGAATAACAAAAAACTGTGTTTCATTTGTGCTTTTCTAACTGCTGATACAGTTTGAAATAGTTGTAGAGTTCATCTACTGGTAATTCACATTTTGTGTTAGGAAAAAATAGACATCCTATATCTTTTCCTTTCTTACTTACTGTACACCAGTAAATTGTCACATAGTTTACTTCAATAAATCCTTTCACTTTGTAGTCAGATAAAGAGAAGTAAACACCATTCTCCAAGTTAAAATAACTAGCAGTAATTTGACAGAAAACACTCCCTGACTTTTGACCTCTGTCTTTGAAGCATAGCAAATGTGACACCATAAAATCCATATGCAATAGCATCTTTATTGCTCATTTTCCACCTGAACTCCCGCATGGCTATTCTGGGGTGCTGCAGCTCCCCCAGCAGCAATACTTCCAGCGCCTATGGCCATTTGATGATTGACCACAACAATTCTATAGCACACACTAGGTAGCCGGGTTTCTTAGAGCCAATCACAGCAAACATTCCTAGCCAAATAAGTTAGTCTAGTGCAGTTTCTTGAAACAGGAACTACGGTTGCCAGTCTGTTGTCCAGAGGGAGAACATTACACATGCTGAAAACTCCTTCTTAAAACATGGTACAGCCTTGTGCGGGTAAACGAAATTTGGTTACAGTAAGAATAACTTTGTTAGATGGAGCTTTCAAAACAGTGCAAATGATCTGGTTGCAAAATACCTATTCCGGGCTTACCAAGAATATACATAGGCTTCCAAACTCGTCCAATGAATACCATTGGTTGGATTTATTGTCATTCATGTGCTTGATTCTTTTTCTATGGATTTCCCTTTCATTGCTTGTAAATCTTGTGCTAGTCCCTACCGTGGGCCATAGCCTCTAACCCATCTAACCCATCTATTCACCCATCCATCCATCTAACCATTCATTCATCTGACAATCCACACATACACCCACCCATCCATCCACAATTAAAATAAATGTGGCCTAATAATCCATTATTTAGAGCAGCTGTACTAATAAACACACAGTCATACATTTATTACTACAGAGCAAAGGGCAAATTTGAGTCTATTACCAATGTACAGCAACAATGACTTGAGTAAAATACATTGTACTGCCTCACAATTGCATGTTTCAATTACTTAAAAAATGGGCATACCTCCATTAATAGTCAAAATCTCTTAAGTGCTATGTTGCCTTGCTGAACAATTGTAACCCCTTGCATCCTGGTTTTGGTTAAATACATGTTTTAAAACAAATACATATGGAAAAATGCCAGGGCATGAACCATATAAGCAGATGCACAGAGGATAAACTGCTTTTTATTACTGTTGTTGAGACAGTGAGGGAAGGGGCATCATGACTCATTTGAGGCTTCGCCTCTCGTGAGGCATGGTTCCTCTCCTCACTCAATAATAGTAATAAATAGCATATTGCACTCTGCACCACTGCATATATGCTCTATTTGTGTGTGTGTGCTGTATATGCAGATGCCTTGAACCTAATATGCTATTTATTACCATTCTTGAGTGCGGAGGGGGGGGAGGATTCATGAGAGAAGAGGCAAAGCATCCCTTTGGAATGTGCCTCGTGGTGTGCTGAACCCAGGCCCGGATTGGCCGTTGCGGGCACCGGGCAATACCCGGTGCACCGCAAGGGTGGGGGCTGGTTTGGGACCCTGGGGGCCGTTTTTGTTACAGGGGCGTTTGTGCAGCATAGCTGCAAAATCGTCCCTGTAACAAAATCGGCCGAAAACCGCCCCTGGCAAAGAGCTCGGCGGCACCCACAACCCCCCGGGGAAGGGGGGCAACGAGCACTTTGCCAGGGCCAGTTTTGGTTCCCAGTCCGGCCCTGGTTTGGAAGGATGTATGGCTTACTGAGCCGAGAAGAAGCCCTGGCACAGAGCTTGGTCACCCCGCAACACCCCCCCTAGTCCGGCCCAGGCTGAACCTCCACCCGTAGAATGGCGATTGAGGTCAGCAGAGGCCCAGCCGGGGCCTGTGCAGGTAAGAATGGTGGGACAGTGGGCAGATATTCGACAGGCAACCACAAGGCAAAATTAACAAAATAATTCCTTTTTCCCCTTCGCCATCTGTCGAAATCCTCCCCCACACGGCCCCACCGCCCCACCGCTCTTACCTGTCACGCTGCATGTAGCAGAGTGGTGAAGGTGCAGGCCTTGAGGTCTGGCACATGCAAGGTAATAAGTTAGGATTCATAAAAGGACAGATCTTGATGAGCAGACTGTTTTGGAATGTCTACAAATTTTAAGATTATGTAGACTTTACAGGAGTGTAACCCATATACCAATTCAGGACTGGGTAGGTAATGTGCAACAAAGAAACAATGTCCTGAGAGGTAAGGATATGTAGACAATTAAACATGCATGCATACAGCATTACTTGTAAGGAAAGAAGGAGAACACTCATAGGTATGAGAAAAGATAGTCAATCATCTTTATAGTATGACATTAATTTCATGGTCGGACTTATATACAGTTAGAAGCAGCACTGCATAGATTGAATTAGTGACAACCATATAATACTCGGTGCACAAGGTGTTCAAAGTGAAGGTGGCTACGCAAGTGAAGAAGTGAACAGCACGGGCGGCGCACTGTGAGCAAAAGTGCAAATATTTTACAGTGAGTGGCTCAAGACACATGTGACAGTGTGATATCACAGTAATCAGTAGATCTTTCAATTCAATGTTGAGCCACGGAGAAGGGGTGCGCCTATTGTTGGGCTGTTAGGTCGACGGCGTTTCGATCCTCATTAGTTAGGATCGTCATCAGGACTTGGTTGTCTGATTTGGGGCGTGCTGCAAGGGAAGGAGAGAGGTAGTGGGCGATTATAAAATGTCTGGATGGGGGTCAGGGTGAGGGTGGGAAAAGGAGAGGGTTGGACACAAAGGGGGGGGGATAAAAGGGGGGGAGGGAGGGGCGGCGCAGGATGTCAAGTTACCTTGATAGTAGTCCGGTAGCCCGAATGGTGGGTGGCTAGTTAGTAAAACAGGCTCCCCGTCTCTGACGTCCCCCGGGCACGCCTACCGGAATGCCCACACCGCGCGCTCTCCCGCCGACCCCGCCCAGCCACGGAAGTAATATACAAACGCCCGGCCGCTACCGGCCTTTAAACGCGGAGACTGATTCCGGCTTCCACAGGCGGAGATTTTTTCCTGCACCGGCACGCCGAATAATTCAGGTAAATGCCCGCTCCACCAGCCCACCCCCGGATCGCATTACTACAGTGTCCCGATCGGATCCATGACCGGATGTCTAATACCGCATTAATTTACCCACAGATTACGTGCTGAACCACGGCCAGATCACTGATGTCCTTTTCGGGCACAGATTCATATAAGGTATGTGGCGATTACGCTCCCCAGCCGTCGCGCTTACCTCCTATCCAAAATTGATCGTTTAACAGCAGAGCCCCTGCAGGTTTAAAGCCCCATAGCCTCTGCCGGGTCCAAGGTAATATAAAGACGGACGCATCCTCAGTCCCGACGTGCCAGTCCAGCAGTGCCATATAGAGTTTCACTGGCCCTCCCTTCCTCCTTCTTCCCACATTGCCAACAGCAGGTCCCAGATACTCCTTGATCGGGCCGGCCCCATGTATCGCAGGCGGCCCCACTTAATCGTGATGTTTTACTAACTAGCCACCCATCATTTGGGCTACCGGACTACTATCAAGGTAACTTGACATCCTGCGCCGCCCCTCCCCACCCCCCCCTTTTCTTCCCCCCCCTTTGTGTCAAACCCTCTTCTTTTCCCACCCTCACCCTGACCCCCATCCCGACATTTTAAAATCGCCCACTACCTCTCTCCTTCCCTTGCAGCACGCCCCAAATCAGACAACCAAGTCCTGATGACAATCCTAACTAATGAGGATCAAAACGCCGTCAACCTAACAGCCCAACAATAGGCGCACCCCTTCTTCGTGGCTCAACATTGAATTGAAAGATCTACTGATTACTGTGATATCACACTGTCACATGTGTCTTGAGCCACTCACTGTAAAATATTTGCACTTTTGCTCACAGTGCGCCGCCCGTGCTGTTCACTTCTTCACTTCCCTCGCCACCTTCACTTTGAACACCTTGTGCACCGAGTATTATATAAAGTAAAGTCCACATTTGTAAAGCGCACAATCACCCGTAAGGGTCTCTAGGCGCTGGGGGGCCGTCGGGAAGATTAAGCGAGCTATTGCCCAGAGTCACATGGTGCTGGGCTGACCTGCCGCCGTAGCCGGGGATCGAACCGTGGTCCCCAGCTTCCAGCGTCAGTTGCCCTGGCCGCGGCGCCACACCTCTTCCACATATATGGTTGTCACTAATTCAATCTATGCAGTGCTGCTTCTAACTGTATATAAGTCCGACCATGAAATTAATGTCATACTATAAAGATGATTGACTATCTTTTCTCATACCTATGAGTGTTCTCCTTCTTTCCTTACAAGTAATGCTGTATGCATGCATGTTTAATTGTCTACATATCCTTACCTCTCAGGACATTGTTTCTTTGTTGTACAAATTTTAAGAAACACCTTTCAATGACGGTGTTACACCTTTATTATTAAGCTGTTTTATAGCGCGCTCAATTACTGCCGGAGTATCCTGGCGCGAAATAGACCTGTATTTGATAATTTATGGTTGAGCTGAAAACCAGGTGGACACTGTTGTGGCTATCTCCTGTTATTTTCCTAGCTACAACACAATGGCTACTCCTCATAAATGACTATGCATGGAATTGACAGCATTTTTTAACTTGCCTGTAAATCGCGCTTGGATTACTGTAATGGTCTCCTCGCAGGAGCGAAAAAGTCCACACTTAACAAACTCCAAAGTGTCCTCCATACCGCAGCCAGACTCGTCCTAAAGCTGCCTAGAAATTCGTCCATCTCCGCTGCCTTAAAATCTCTGCACTGGCTCCCCATTCATAAGAGAATATTTTTCAAAATGCTGCTTGTCGCCTTCCGGGCCTTCAATAGCTCCGGCCCTCGATACCTTACCAAACGTTTCCCTCATTACAACCCATCTAGATCTCTACGTTCCTCCCACGACAAACTCATCCTCCCTGCCAAGTTAAATCTGAACACAAAAGGCGGCAAAACCTTATACCACTTGGCCTCTAAAGCCTGGAACCTTTTGCCCAAAAACCTGAGATTCGTAACCCACGAAAAACCCTTCAGAAAACTGCTCAAAACCTGGATCTTCAGCCTCAACGATGATTACATCAAATCCGCCATATAATTTCTTTTCCCCCTACTACTTGATATGATCCTACACAGAGAAATGTCAGCGCCAAGATGCTCCTTTCGGAGCGACCGTTGCGCTCTATAAATACCACTACAAATTACAAAATTACAAAGGATCAATGTGACAAGCTCCAGTGTAGAGGAAACTGGGTAACGTGATTAAAAATGTATCAAACAAAAGGATATCAACTGTACCTGCAGAAGCATGATGTCATCGGTATGCTTGGGCCAGTTGAATCGTGGGTGTGGAATATATTGTTTGATTGTGAATGTCTGCTGCTCTGCTTCTTTCTTAAACTGGAAGTGAACTCCAAGAACAACCTTGATTGTTTTTTTTGATCTGAAAAGAAATGAATATTTATTAATAACGCTCTGATAGATGCTAGAGCTCCCAAGATACAATGGTTTTACAATTGGAAATAAAAAATTGCTTTTATATTCAGATTCTCTGTACACGGATATTGGGTACAGTGTGGGACTTTACAATAACAACACTGTGATGTGTGTGCATGATGAACCACAAAAACACCAATCCTTCCTCCCCCATCGTCTGTTTAGTGATAGTAATGCTATTGCTGGTTTTCAGTTCTGCTCTTACCGCATGTTACAAATAATCCCTCAAGGGGCCTCTAGTGGGATAAACATGTAGACATCAGTGTGATACCGCCCATTTCCACGTGCTATTACTAACCCTGGGCGGAGTTCGCGGAGTTGCGCTACTCGGAACTCCGCAAAGTGGCAAAAAAACTCTGCTGCACTACTTGGAGCTCGCAAGTGCCGGAGTTCCATAGAAAAATGCAGTTTGTGGTGATTGCACAGTGGGGAAGCTTGTCCGCGATCCTGTTTCATCCATTATAAAAAGGATGACTATATGCTATGATTTATTTGAGCTCTTCTTTTATAATTCTTTTTATACACCTACAACTGGTACTTCTGTTACCAACACTGCAAAAACCACAGCTACTTTTATACCAAACATACACAAACAATACAAATAATGATAATAGCAATAATACTAAAAATAAAAATCTATGTTTATTTGGCAGCCATTATATGAATCAGTGGCAATCGTCATATGAATAAATCGGCATTATGGTGACACCATTACACCACAGCTGTGAATTAGGAGGTGAGTTTATTATCAGCACAAGCAAAGTGACCACCAACACTTCACTGTACAGTATTAATCACCAACTGTCAGTTGGCATCTGCTGAGGGGCGGCAGGAAAATGAGGAGGGTGTGAGCATAGGAAAACAAAATAAAAAATAAGGAAAACACTTACTGGATTGTGACAGACAAAGTCCACCTCACTCCAGACCGCTTTTGCTAGGACTGCAGTGCAAGCCCCGGTAAAGTCCGACAACCAATCCTGGCCTGCTCACATGCTGTTAATCAGCCTGTGAGTAGGTCCTTGATTGGTGGAAGCGACGGCTTACGGCGCCCCAGTGCACTGGTGGCCTGCACATGCTGTCATGTCTTAATACATCTGGAAGGAGAGATTTAAAGTGCGCATGTCGGGATGGTGTTGCCAGACGGTTGGCCACAGAGACATGCACATTTTAAACAGTGCAAAGGCAGCCCTCTGCAAACCTCTCCTCTCTGCAGTCACTCAGCAGGCCCCACTACATCCTGACGCTTGGTTTAGGGTGGGCTGATTAAAAATAAAATGTTAATGAATTACCATCTTATTTTGGAGTGCACTTAAGTTGGTCGACACTCCTCCACTCCAATGAAGGAGCACCCCTACCAACTGTCACCCCCCAATCCTTCCCGAGAATTAATTCTATATCTTCATAGCATTCTAAGCAAGCCACACATAACTCCCCCCTTTAACAATATAAAAAACAAAATCAACATATCAAACTTAGCATAAAAGTAATTAAAATCTAAGAAATAAAGAAAAGGAAGTGAATTGCAACATCACTTGCAGATACATACAAGGAGAAATGCGAATCTCACTTCAACATAAAATCTTCAAAGCATTCATGAAAGAAACACTTGAGTTGGAAGCGAATTTTGAGTGATCCATTTTTTTTCCTTACCCTCCATTTGTTGATGCGCAAATTCAACTTGGTAATCAGGAACTCTTACCACTCTGTCTTTATTTTACACCCTACCATCACTTATATGCACATTGCTAGACCACACCTTCACAACTTAGAAGAGAGAACTACATTTTGATTCCCTATATGTGACACAACCCTATTTTGTTAATTCTTAATATTAGACTTGGCATCTTTGGTGTGGTTTCCCATGCTGTGTTGAATTTAGTTTTTGCTGGCTTAAGTGCTCCCTGTGTAAATTGTTATTATGATTGGTTCTCACTGATTGGCATATTTGATTTACTGGGCAGTCCTTAGTAGAGTGCACTGAGTGTGCCATGGCTAGTAAATCAAATACTACTAGTGGACCTGCAGCGCTGATTGTGCCACCCACATGAGTAGTCCTGAAACAGTAACTCAGACTTGCCACCGCAGTGTATGTGTGCAGTTGTTAACTGGCATGCTGACTTGCCAGGACCTAACCTTCCCTTTTCTTACATGTTAGTCACCCCTAAGGTAGGCCCAAGGTATCCCTGTGGGCAGGGTGCAGTGTATGTGCACGGTAGGACATGCCCTGATGTGTTTGGCATGTCCTGATAGTGAAATACAGACAATTTCATTTTTCACTATTGTAAGGCTATCTGTCCCCATGGGAAAGCATGGGAGTTAATTTATAACATCTTATAAATATAACTTACCATTGGGACCAGATAGGAAAATAAAGTTTAGTATGCCTGCCCTCAGAATCTACAGATGCATCTTTTGGGAAAGGTGATTTTTACATTCTGGGTTTGAAAATACCACTTTTAGAAAGTGGCTATTTTATTGTTCAACCATCCTGTGTGCCTCTGCCTGTTTGTGGATTGACTGTCTGGCTGTGGAGTAACAGGGGCTGGGGAGGTGCAGTGGCTGTGGCCCCAGGAGTCTGGATGAGTCAGCACTAGGTTGAATAGGCCTGATATGCATTGATGGGAGGAGTACCACCCGTACCTGTATAGAGCTGTGCCTGCCTTCTACAATGCCGGCTCCACCGCCCTGTGGTGTGCCTGGAGCCAAGGCTCATACTGACAATGGACGTTGTTGGGCACTTGCAGTGGGGCCTCCAGAACTGGTTTGAACTGGGCTCAGAGCCCCTTGCACGGAGAGAACAAAGACATTTTGGGGTATAAGTATCACACCCAAAACCCCTGAACTTTAGACTACTTCTGGTATCAAGAGGAACCTGTGCCAAGGAGAAGAGCTGGAGAAACTGAGGAGATGTACTGCCCTTGCTGTGCGTCTGGGGTTGAACTGCAGTTACTGTTTCTGCCAAGGAAAGGAGTAGTACTTTACTGTGTGCTGTGTCCCCTGCTTGAGGAAGGGCTTGAGTAGAGCTTTCCTCCTGTTTTGAAGTCTCAGGAACACAAAGACTTCAAGCCCAGCTTCCCTGAACTTCCTTCCTGGGAGTTCTGACCTGCCTAGAGTGCCTGTGGGGCCTCTGGAGGTGGTTTCTGCAGGCTGGGAGCTGGAAAGCAATGCAACAAACAAGGAAGTTGGTGTATCGCTCTTCTGGCAACAGTTTCCGACGCAACGCCGTGTGCAAGAAGAATCGCACCGCACCGCTGTGCCGCTGCTGAAACCGACGCAGCTCCTGTCACCGCTGCAAGAATCAACGCATCGAGGGATCACGGCTGGAAAGGTCGATGCAGTGCCGCTCCCCGCTGCTACATCATTTGCCTACGCATCCCGGATTTCCATGCATTGTCCCTGTGCCGCATGTTTTCCCTGACGCATCACCAGCGGATCAGAGTCATCTCAGAACTGATGCATCGCTTCCCCCTACAGACCAGACCCGGCGCATCGCTCCATCAGAACTGTTGCAGCGCATCCACAAAGGTCTCAGGAACGATGCATCTCTTTGTTTTTTTACGCTTCTCATCGCTACAGCTGTTTGGCTTGGTGAACTTTGTCGCAACAACATTTACTTTGCAAGAAATCACGCATCAATAGTTTTCTATGGACTCAGTTGCTAAAACCTTTTGAAAGTTATTTTTCTTACTACTTGTATGTTGGATTTTTGTCATTTTGGTCTTGTTAAGGTTAGATAAAGATGCTTTATTTTCTAAACTGGTAAGGTGTACATTTGTGGTGTTATCACTGTGTTACGGTGAGTGTTGGTACAAATACTTTACACATTGCTTTTGGGATGAGCCTGTCTGCTCGTGCCAAGCTACCAAGGAGGTGAGCAGGGGTTGTCTAAAATGTGTATCCCCCTTACCCTTACTAGAAGCAAGGGTCCTTATTTGGACAACGGTGCCTACCTCTGCCAACTAGAGACCCCCATTTCTAACACGTACCCAACAACCTTTCCTAATTATGTCTTCGATCACACCTCCATCCTTATTTCAAATGAATACATTTCCTGATATCCTCCACATCTTGGAATAGCTTAGGATGAATGGAAGACGGACCCATACATTCTTAATTCAACTTAGTACAAGGCACTTGTCCATATAATAAAACGAAAGAAGACACACCAAAACATGTTGTTAACAACATCCTTCCAATTCAACTTGTTAAAGAAGGCCAACTACAGCTGCCCCCTTCAAAGTATGCAACCCATTACTTCTGGAATGATAAAGTGGAGCTCTGACGTGTTTAATTCTCATTTCTTCTAAAAACATTATCATCTCATGTGACACTAACTGCCAGCCGCAGCTCTTGCAAGTAAGCGTGGTGGGGCGGTGGGGGAAGTGGGATGACTTTGACGGACAAGAACGACGGAAAACTAATTATTTACTTAATTTTTCTTTTATCATCGTCTGTCGAAACCCTGCCCCACCAGGCCCCACCTCACTACTGCTCTTACTTGCATGAGCCGCGGCTGCTAACTGCGTCCCATAGACAGTTAGCAGAACTGAGGGATATCCCTCTTTCCTGAACACCTCCTGCAAAAAAATGTATCACAACTTGAGTATTTGTGTTACTCACAAAATCCATTTCTGGCCATTTGATTAAATATGGCATATTTAGCAGTTTCACCAAGAACTTTATGTGGACCAGAAATGTCCAAAAATAACTTGTTTCAAAGAACCACTGGCAAATACACAGGCATAACTGGGAAGTGATGCATGACTTGTGCTTTATCCCTTATAGCACAGCCAACATAGTCCCAGATGTACACCTCCACTGCTTTGTCTATCCCGGCCACCAAAATTCCTCCCATAACCTCTGTTTCATAGCACAAATACCCGGATATCCTTTGTGAGCTAACGCCTTTGCAAACAGTGACCGGCACCACGAATTTCTGCAAACATCTTAACAATTCTTGTTCACAAGTCAATTCCTGAGCAATTTGGGAATATGGAGTAAACCCCAACAATAGGTGATTGTTGGACTTGGCCCTTTTTGCAGGGTCATCCCAGAACTTTTTCCCTTCCTCCGGTATTTTTTTCCGACCTGTTGTTGGTGGTTTTAGGACTATGGGCACTTTATCACTGCTGTTCAGTGCTAAAGTGCATGTGCTCACTATGGTCAACTTGGTAAGATTGGTCTACCCCTGTTTGGCATATATAATATACCTGTCAGTCCCTTGTAGAGTGGTATCTCAGATACCCAGGGCCAGTAAATTAAATGCTACTGGTGGGTTCGCAGCGCTGCTTGCGTCACCCACCAAAGTAGCCTGTCAAACCTGCCTCAGGCCTCTGCCACTGCAGTGCCTGTGCGCGCAGTTTACTGCAGCTGTGATGTGGCACATAAAGTGGTTGCCACGTCTGTGACTCCCCTTTTACTACATATCAGTAACCCTTAAGGTAGGCCCTAGCTATCCCTATTGGCAGGGTTGCAGTGTAGGTAAAAGGTAGGACATGTACCTTAACTGTGTGGCGTGTCCTGGTAGTGACAAACAGCCTATTTAGTTTCTCACTGCTGTGAGGCTGCCCTCTCATAGGAATACATTGGGGATTCCCTGATATGTACTTCAGTGGTAATTCCTGACACGAGAGGAGTCGAGGGTTTAAATTCTGGTATGTTTGGAATAGTGGTGATAAATGCTGCGTACTGGTGTTCACAGATTTATTATCACTATATTTGAAATGGCACTTTTTGAAGTAGACATTTGTGTGTACTATGTGTCTTTTTGCCTGCCTGTTGTGTATTGACTGTCTGGCCTTGGCGTGACAGGGGCTGGGGAGGTGCAGTGGCTCCAGAGGGTCTGGGTGAATCAGCGCTAGGCTGAAAAGGGCTTCATCTGCATTTGGAGTAGTGGGAGGAGTAGCACCTGAACCTGAATAAGGTTGTGTCTGCCTTCTACAATGATGGCTCCGCCCCCCCTGTGGTGTGTCTGGGGCCAAGGCCTACACTAACAATAGAGGTGGATGTGCTCTTGAAAAGAGGTGTGTAAGTGCTCCCTAGAACTGACTTGGACTGGGCACAGAGCCCTGTGCCAGGGGGAAGAACAAAGGCACTTGGGGGTTGTTAGACCCAGCTTCCCTGGTTGGCTGAGGTAGGTAATTTGGCCAAATAGGGACCCTCGTTTCCACGTCAGGGAAAGGAAGGACACCTTCTGAGATAGCCCCTGCTCACTCCCTTGGTAGCTTGGCACGAGCAGCCAGGCTTATCTTCAAGGTAAATGTGTAAAGTATTTGCAACCAAGCTCAGCAACCCAATGACACCACAAATGGACTCCAACCTAAACCCGGGGGTAGTAGTGCTACGCGTAGCTACACGAAGTGCACTTCGCACTATGCAAGATACGCGTGGCACTACGCGAACTGTGCAGTACCCTGTTCGCACTGTGTAAGATGCCGTTTTCAATAACTGCATAGTGCGGTCAAGCATCCGGTCCGGCACTGTGCAATCATTGAAAACGGCATCTTGCACAGTGCGAGCTGTAGTTTTCTGCCGCTCAAGTAGATTTTTACTCGAGCGGCAGCTTTCTGAACACGGACTCGTAGTTTCTCATCGCGAGCGGTCGCGAGCATACACGACCACAGGCAATGAGAAACCTGACCTCCCCGCGTTGAGAATCTCGCCCGGGAGGTTTATTTTCCACGCTCGCAATCGGCAACTTGATGTTGCCGATCTCAAACGAGGAAAAGTCTTGCCGGGATGTCATTTTGCTTGCTCTCTGTCGCCAACTTGACGTTGAGGACCGCGAGCAAGCAAAAAATGGCCGCTGCACTACACTACCCTACGCGTGTTTGCACTGTGCTTCTTGCAGTTCGTGTAGTGCGAAGTAGCGCAAACTTTGCAAACTACGCGAGCGTAGCCTAGTGCTTTGCCCAGGGTTACTCCTCACGAGTTTTATAAAAACAAGTATAAAGTTTATATAAAAAGATATACGATAAGACCACACAATATAAATCCAACATATGAGTATGTGTAATATTCCTCCTGGCTGGTGTTAGGCCAGCCAGCCCTTTTAAGTTCTAGAGGGGCATATTATCGACAGCCAGCAATAATTATCGCTGGCCGTGCTTAGCGATAATTTTATTATCGCAGCCTATCTCTGGAATGTATCGCCCTGGTAGCGCGTTATGAACAACGCATTTCTCCAGGGCGATAAAAATTCTAGAGATAGCGAGGTTATCGCCATTTTGCAGGGAACATCGCTGGTTTTCCAGCGATGTACCCTGCAAAACAGCGATAACCCTCCTGATACAACCCACAGGGTCGTATCAGCATAATCCACCCCCAATGTTGGGGAAAGGTAAGCCTGCATTTTAGCAGACGTTAGTTTTTGGAGAAAACAGCTGTTTCCCCAAAAACTAACGTCTGCTAAAATGCTGGGGCAGCCTTCTAAATATCGTGATGTGAACATCAGCGATATTTGCAAGGTTGTCCATCCGGGGTACGCCCAGTGACGCACACTTTGCCTCTCATTAGAGATGCAAAGGGAGGCGTTGGGAAAAAGGGTGCTAACATGTGATTATGCATGTTAGCACCCTCTTGTAAATAGGGTGATAGTTTTATCTCTGCTTTTTTGGCTTTTTAAGCTAAAAAAGCAGAGATAAAGCCCTTGTAAATATTCCCAAGAGATATTATTGAACACTTCTAAACATTCCACTGTAGTCCTAATACCCTGTTAAGCAGTTTGTAATGCTAGAACCAGGCTCATTGCAATGGAAAAGTAATAGAATGCGTATCGCAACAATCAGGTACTTCGTTATGCAGAAATAGGGCAATGCGTAATACACTAATCAGGAAGTACATTATGCAGGAATAATGCAATGCGTAATACGCTAATCATGTAGTTCATTATGCAGAAACAATGCAATGCGCCAAACGACAATCAGGTACTCCGTTATGCAGAAATAAATTAATGCGTAATACACTTCAGCACAGATCACGGTGCCTTAGGCGGTCTCTCCGCCACTCGTGCTGACTCGCAGTTAACCTCTGTCAACATTTGGCCCCAACACAGGTATGGTAAGTGCACTCCGGCCCTGTTACTGCCACTCCCTGGGCAAGTACGGGCCACAATACCAACCGAAGCAGAGGCTTGCACTGCCGGAATGAGAGGGAGGCCGAGAGTGTCTCCCTCTGAGCCCGCATCCTACCCCAGGTGTCGACATACGTTACCTGGGGGGTGCGACCTCACTCTCCTCTCCTCTTCCAGTGACTTAGGCCTCCAATTCAATCTTTGTGAACTGGCAACGGCGGGCTCGGACCGGCGGCTCAGTTTCTCCGGGGCTGCCGGGCGCTACTGCTACGAAGATCTCAGGCTGCCACAGGGCACATGCACACAGCATCGCTGAGACTCACTTGAGCTTCAGGTGCACGGACAACGGGCACTCCTCATGAGCGTCTCAGGCTGCACGAAGAACATGCACACAGCGTCGCTGAGAGTCACTTTAACTCTGGGAGCACGATAACAAGTCAAACCTCATGAAGGTCTCAGGCTGCACAAAGCACACGCACACAGCTTTGCTGAGACTCACTTGTATTCTGGGTGTGCACACTAACAAGGTAATCCTCATGAAGATCCCAGGCCGCACAAAGCACATGCACACAGCGTAGCTGAGACTCACTTGGTTTCCGGGTATGCATGCTAACAAGGCAATCCTCATGAAGGTCCCAGGCCGCAAAAAGCACACGCACACAGCGTCGCTGAGCCTCGCTTGGACTCCAGGTGCCCAATATCACAGGGCCCACCTTACAAGGGTCTCAGGCGGCAAAAAGCACACACACACACCGTGGCTGAGACTCTCCTGGAAACTTTTGTGCTCCTGTGTTTCCGCAACAGGGAGCCAGCTGACCTCGGGCCCTTGGGGATAAGTTACTTCAGGACACAGCACAGGAAAGTCCTTTCAAGCAGGGGGACATAGCACACAGCAAAGTCCCTTTAGCCTTTCCTTGGTTAAAACAACAAACTGTAGGCCAGCCCCAGAACACACAACAGGGGTCAGTCCTTTCCTTCAGTCTCTTCAGTTGTTTCTTCCTTGGCAAAGATTCCTCTTCACCACGAAGTAGCTCCAGTCTTGTTCAATCTTGATCAAGCCATTCTCCAAAGTTCAGGGGCTTCAGCTCTCATATTTATACTCCTCAATGGCTTTGAAGTCTTTGTGCGCAAAGGGGCACTGACCCCTGTTCAAACCAGTTCTGGGTGCCTCCCTGCCAGTGACACCTTCTTCCTTTGATTAGTGGGGGTCTGGATTCTCAGTCACTCAGAAGGAGATGGGACAATTGTTTTACGGCAGCAACCCAGGCCTCTTCACCTCTCGGGGCTACTCCTCACCCTACACTCCATATGCAGGTCAGCCTGTTGCTGTCTCACCTCCTCCCCTGGGTCAACACATTCCCCAGAACCTATTTCTTTCAAATCCAGAAAGTCAATCCACATCCAGGCAGGGACACACAGAAATGTTAGAGCACAAAACCCCAGCCACTTCTAAAAGAGTGGCTTATAAACACACAATGCAAAAATCACCTTCATAGAAAGATGTGTTATTACATGGTGATTTCAGGCATACGAAACTTCACCTCTCCATCTTAAACCTTTCGGAAGATAGGCTGGAAACATATTACACAGCCTCCCCATTCTGTCCTATGGGCAAGATGGGCCTTTCAACAGCGAAAAACGAAATGGAGATTATTTCACTGTCAGGACCTGTTACACACCTCAGTACATGTCCTACCTTTCACATGCACTGCACCCTGCCCAGGGAGTACCCTGGACCTACCATAGGGGTGTCTGATGTGCATAGAAAGGGAAGAGTAAGGTCTAGAAAGTGGGTGAACTTGTCGGAACAACATGGCAGGTTAACAAACCACGCCCAGGCACTGCAATGGCAGGCCTGAGTTCCCTAGTAACATTTGCATTACCAGCCCTGACTCACATAGTGCACTTTACTAGTAAGGCAAACATACCAATCATGGACAACCAATTACCATTATACTTTACACAGGGAGCACTTGCACTTTGACGCTAATCAGCAGTGGCAAAGTACCCAAAGCATCTAAGTTGGCAACACCATGTCAGAAAAAAGGTCTAGGGGGAAAACAAAACGTTAAGGGAACTTTAACCAAAAAGGGCCAAGTCCTAAAGTGCTATAAATATTGGGGCTGTGACCCCATGTCTGTTGGACTCACTGAACTTCTTGAACTTGGGAGAGCACACTGCGCGGACTGCAGTGTACCAGAGGGAACTGCCACTGGGGACTGACCTGTTGCCCTGCTTGGCAGCTAAAGGGACTGCTGCTCTGTGGAAAGGACCAAGTGTGCTGGCATGCCTGAGCCCAGTCCTCTGGGATTTACCAGGGCTGTGTGGCTGGCCTTAGCGGAAATTGGAGCAGTGCTGTGCTTTCTTTTCTCCCCCCCTATATGGGGGTGATCCTCACCCCAGCGAGTGGTGAGGGCTGTGTTCTGCTGTTCTGTTCAGGAGCCCTTTCTGGAGAGAGTAGACAGTGGAGGGCAGCTCCTTTCTCCTGCCACTAGGGAGAAAGAGTAGGGAGCGCTGCATTCTTGTACCCCTGAAGTGTGAGGACCCTGCCCACTAGAAGCGCCTGGTGAACGTTTTCCAAGTCATCCCCTAAGCCCGAGAAGTGGGCTCTACTTCTTTATGCAGCGAAAGCAGCCCGCAAACCGGAAGTCAGGCAGGGAAAGCCTGACTGTAGGTGGGGCTCCCTTGAGGAAGGAGCCTGATTGTGGACGTACCTCCCCCGGGAAGGAGGAAGCAGACAAGTGCGCAACAGGAGGGAGCCGCGTCTCACGGTCCGACACAGCCAGGGACTACAAGGTCCACAAGAAGCAGGCCGCCTCGACCCCTGACTTGAGTGGGGCCCACGGCCGAAATGAGATGGTCCTATCGGTGCCCTGAGGGGCGGGGTGGTGCATGTGGTACTCGCGTCAGAAGGTGGAGCACTTGGTGGCCAAGTGAGACCGGGGCTGGCGAGGCCCTGTTACGACACCGTCTCAATGGGTGGAGATGGCCCGAGAGGCTTTCCCAGGTGTCTGCCTCTACTCTGTTTTTCGAGCATGGAGGAGGGGGGTGGAGAGAGCAGGGACTGTGTTGGTTGCTACCTGACCCCTCTCTACGAGGCTCCTAGATCCACTGAATTCTCTCCTTGCGCGGGGGACCCAGTGCGGCCTCCCAGTTTTTACTGGCCGACATAAAGGAGCACTACTGTCGAGCCATGATAGGGGCTCCACCGCATTTTGGCCCTCTCTAGTACATTAATCCCTGTATTGCTGGCATTAAGACCACAGAGGCCACTCCTGGGGGAATTATCTTGGTGTTTCGGCCATTGCCCAGGCGGAGGGGCCTGAGGGAAGTCTCCAGCCAATGGTGGGAGGAAGCTGTTTTCCCTCCCTTACCAAACTGCTCCACCGGATGCCCAGATGTAATGGTGCATCCCTGGATGGCCCATATGCAGCCTATTGGTGTTCTGCATAATGCTCTCACCAAGGCTTTTATGATATGTGCAACTATGACGGCAATGCCTAATGCCCGATGTGGTTGTAATGTGTGCACCTTACAAGGGTTATACTATGGTGTATTGCTGATGATGTTTTGTATGCATAACCTATTGTGTAGTTTACGCCTAAGAGGGGCCTGATGTACTTATGGTATTCAGGATATGTGCACAGCTGCCAGTGGTTCATATAATGCACTGCTGATGATATGTTATGCCTAGAGGTGGTGTGCTCAGTGCACCCTCACCTGGTGGTTCCCACTAACTGTGAGTTGTGATGATTATGACAGTGACCCGATTGACCTAATGATTTGTGTAATCTGTAAAGTCATCAGCCGGGTCTGGTGGCTCAGTGGACTAATGCATCCACTGCAGGGGCCTGTGTTCGACCTCATCGTCACACGTTCAAATCCTGGGGGGTCTACTCAGCCTTTCACCCATCTGAGGTCGATAAAATGAGTACCCTTGAGTTGGGTAACAATAAACATCTGTTATTCAGCGCCAAGAGACCTACGGGTGGATGTGCGCTTTACAAATACATGTTATGATAAGTGCCTGGTGGCACTGTGTATATATGTGATTATGTTCTAATGTTTTTTTATGCATAATACAAAGGCTATTTTTTATATAACCTTGTGTGGAGTTTCCTTTATGGTGTGCCTAGTGTGTCGCTGCTGTGTGAGTGTGTTGCACAAACGCTTTACACATTGCATCTGGCATAAGCCTGACTGCTCCGCCAAGCTAGCAGGAGGGTGAGCAGGTGTTATCTTCAGTGTGTAACTCCTTTGCCTTGACTTGAGTGGTGGTTTCTGCCTGGCTTAAGCGCATGCCCTAACCAACCAGAAATCCCATTTCTAACATTTGTTGTCAGCTGTGAGGATAGGACATGCGTTTGAGCAGTACCACAGTGACCCATGGTTGCAAAACAAACTCTGTATTTAGACAATCACATGTTTTGGGATTTCTCCTGATTTTTTCATTTCTTCTCACAGTGTCATTTTTGAATTGTGTACTCCTGTTGCAGCTCTTAAATCTAGGTCCCCTGTGCTGCACTTGTGTTTTTAGGGCCTTACCAAAATGGAATGTGCCTTTATCATAAGGGATCTGCTCACATACACTATGGAGGAGTTAAAGGAGTTCTGTGAGGAGAGATGCATAGCAGTGAGTGGGTCAGGCACCCAACTAGACCTTCAGGAAACCCTACTCCGATGGCAAAAGAATGAATGGGCATGGGAGGACCATGAGAGGAAGGGTTCCTAGTCTGCATTCCAAGAGGGTGGTGGGTCTGAGGGTGGCCCTGAAGAATCTGTGCAGGAGGAAGAAAATGACAGGGCAGGGATGCCAGTAGGTAGTGAGAGGGAGTCCTTTGCTGGGTCTCGTGCCAGGGGTAGTGGCCCGTCCCTTTCGTGGTCCCCAGAGGAGTTGGTGGACAGGCAGAAGGAAATGGAGCACCAGCTGGAATTAGAAAAGTTCAAATTGGAGAATGCCAAGGGGCAGCACAGCTGGATGCGGGGCAAAGAGAGGCCCAGTGAGCCTTAGAGGAGAAAAAGGCCTTGTTGGCTCAGGAGTTGAGTCTCAAGGAGCTGGTCTTCGAAAAGAAAAAGTTAGAGACTGAAAGGGTCCTAGCGCAAGAGAGAATGAGGGAGGCAGAGAGGGCCTTCACCAGAGAGAAGCTAGCTCTTGAGAATATGTACCCTGAGTATAGTTTTAGTGTTCTGGATTCACCAGTGAGGGTGGGGTCCAATGGTGGCAGCAATATAGAGTCCAGTGTAGGAAGTTCCACTCCCAGATCCCAGAGCTAGGTACCTAGTTCCCAGGAAGAAGCTGTCACACCTGAGGGGTATAGGTTGGGGTTCAGGGGCAGTAGGAAACTGTCTCACCAGTCTTGGGGGTAGTTTGTGGATGAATGTTGTAGTGCACAGGAAGGTTGAGTGATGGGTAGCATGGCAATCAATTTAGAAGGGATGTTCAATATGATTGTCAGAGAGCACATGTTCCATTGTTGTTTTCCAGGGTTACACCAACACCTGCTGGAGTGTGACTTCTCTGATCCCAGGGAGCTTGCACGAGAGGCAGACCTCTGGGTGAGTGCCAGAGGGTCTGGAAAGGCATTTGGGAGTGACCCTAAGGGGAATGGCTCAGGTATTTCCCAATTGAGAGGGGTAGGATAGGTTCTTAGTCGCCCAGATAGGTCCCGGTGTAGTGGGAGAGGTGTAGGGACTCACATCCTGACTCTGCGGAGAAGGATTGGGAATGGGATTGGTCCCAAGGTGCCCGAAACCCAGTCTCAGGGCCTGGAGGGTTCCCTAAGGGAACACCAGGTGCGGAGCCTAGGCTGTACTGGTAGGCCATCCTTTGAGGGGGATCGCCTAGTGTCAGGAGAACTTGGAGCGTCTGTAAGCAGAACTTCACCAGTTCTGGTGTATGGCGGTGGAGGTGGAGGGGTGAGAGGGGGATGCTGTCACAAGTGGGAGAGCCAATGGGTCAGGTGCCGAGCCTTCTAGAAGTTACCATGGTGACACTACTTCTGTTTTGGGGGTCTATGTGCACTGTCAGATGGGCATGGTTGTGATCAGTGCCAGACAGACTATCACGCAACACATGAGATACGTGTTACCCTTGGCGGGGGGCATGCGTGTTCCCCAGGAAGTCCTGGTGTGCCAGGCAAGTGGTCAGCCACAGGGTGTAGTCCCTGGGTTGGGAGGCCAGGATCAAGAAGTTATGCCTTACCTGGAGGGAAAGACTTCTGCAAGCAGTGTCCCTACCGTTTTGTCTTCTGGTTGTACCACTCCAGATGGGAGGGTGCAGAACACTGCAAGGGGGTGCAAAGGGAGGGAGTTCTCGTCTCTGGCCTCGGTTCAACCTGAGGGTTTGGTCTCTGGGTTGGGAGACCAGTTGCAGGGTCAAGGTTCTGAACTGGTGGGAGAATTGTGTGGGAGGGCTGGCTCCAGCGTCCTGACAGTTTTGTGTTCTGAGAGTGCCTCTCCTAGGTGGAGAGTGCAGAACCCCAGTAGAAGGGGTAGGGGGAGAAGAGCCTCACCTGTGACTCCTGGTCAGCCTGATGGTGCAGAACTTAGGTTGAGGGATCAGTGGCAAGACAGGATTGCACTGATGAGAGGTAGAGTGGAGAATCGATACTATATACCTGGGGCTACTGCCCCCCACTCTGTGAGATGGCAAGGACCAGAGCCATCTGGATGGCCTAAGGCCTGGCCACAGACAGCTAAGGAGTTCCAGTGGGGTAGCTTAGTGGGTCCTGGGAGCTTAGACAGAGGGAACCACATGGGTTCAAATTGAGGTAGAACTGGAGTGTGCACCTGCAGTTGTGGGCCTGCATCCATGTTCGATCACCCCAAGCAGGGAAGCTCATCAAGGTATTATTACTAACCTGTTGTTGGTGGTTTTATGACTCTGGGAACTTTATCACTTCTATTCAGTGCATAATTGCATGTGCTCTCTATGGTAAACCTGGTAAGATTGGTCTGCACCTGTTTGGCATATTTAATTTACCTGCCAGTCCCTTGTACAGTAATATCTCAGATACCCAGGTCCCATAAATTAAATGCTACTGGTGGGCTTGCAGCACTGCTTGCGCCCCCCACCAAAATAGCCTTTCAAAACTGTCTCAGGCCTCTGCCACTGCAGGGCCTGCACGAGCAGTTAACTGCAGCTGTGATGTGGCACATAAAGTGGTTGCCACGTCTGTGACTCCCCTTTTACTACATATCAGTCACTCCTAAGGTAGACCCTAGCTATCCCTATGGGCAGGGTACGGTGTAGGTAAAAGGTAGGACATGTGCCTTAACTGTATGGCGTGTCCTGGTAGTGACAAATAGCCTACTTTGTTTCTCACTGCTGTGAGGCTGCCCTCTCATAGGAATACATTGGAGATTCCCTGATATGTGCTTCAGTGGTAATTCCTGACATG
Organism: Lissotriton helveticus; assembly: GCF_964261635.1. NCBI lineage: Eukaryota > Metazoa > Chordata > Amphibia > Caudata > Salamandridae > Lissotriton > Lissotriton helveticus. The sequence goes on along the minus strand of NC_136059.1, from coordinate 448,618,417 downwards.
AGAGGAGTATCGTGATCAAGTGTGGTATGTTTGGAATAGTGGTTATAAATGCTGCATACTGGAGTTCACAGATTTATTATTACTATTTTAGAAATTCCACTTTTAGAAGTAGACATTTGTGTGTACTATGTGTCTTTGTGCCTGCCTGTTGTGTATTGACTGTCTGGCCTTGGAGTGACATGGGCTGGGGAGGTGCGATGGCTCCAGAGAGTCTGGGTGAGTCAGTGCCAGGCTGAATAGGCCTCATCTGCTTTCCGAGTATTGGGAGAGGTAGCACCTGAACCTGAATAGGACTGTGCCTGCCTTCCACAATGAGGGCTCCGCTCATCTGTCGTGTGCCTGCGACCAGGGCCTATACTTACAATAGAAGTGGATGTGAACTTGAACTGGTTTGGACTAGGCTGAGCCCTGTGCCAGGGGGGAAGAACAAAGGTACTAGGTGGTATATATATTGGGGCTGTGACGCCATTTCTGTTGGACTCACAGAACTTCTGGAACTTGGGAGAGCACACTGCATTGACTGCAGTGTGCCAGAAGGAACCGCTACTTGGGACTGACCTACTGCCCTGCTTGGCATCTGAAGGGACTGCTTCTCTGTGGAAAGGACCGGAGTGCTGGCCTGCCAGAGCCCGGTCCTCTGGGATTTACCAGGGCTGTGTGGCTGGCCTTGGAGGAAATTGGAGAGCGCTGTGCTTTCTTTTCTCCCCCTGTATGGGGGTGACCCTCAGCCAAGCGCATAACGAGTGCTGTGTTCTGCACCTCAGGAGCGCTTTCTGGAGAGAGTAGCCAGTGGAGTGGAGCCCCTTTCTCCTGCCACTAGGGAGAAAGAGTGGGGAGCACTGCATTCTTGTACCCCTGAAGGTTTGGGATCCTGCCCACTAGAAGCGCGTGGTGTGTGCTTTGCAAGTCGTCCCCTAAGCTTGAGAAGTGGGCTTGTCTTCTTTACCTGATGACGTTGTGTATGCATAACCTATTGTGTAGTTTACGCCTAAGTGGAGCCTGATGTACTTATAGTATTCAGGATATGTGCACAGCTGTGAGTGGTTCCTATGGTGCACTGCTGATGATATGTTATGCCTAGAGGTGGTGTGCTTAGTTCACCCTCACCAGTAGTTACTTTTTGCTTTCACTAACTGTGAGTTGGCCTAAAGATTTGTGTAATCTGTAAAGTCATGATAAGTGCCTGATGGAACGGTGTATATATGTGATTATGTTATAATGTGTTTTTATGCATCGTACCACGGCCATTTTTTATATAACCTTGTGTGGAGATTCCTTTGTGGTATGCCTAGTGTGTCGCTGCTGTATGAGTGTGTTGCGCAACCACTTTACACTTTGCCTCTGGGATAAGCCTGACTGCTCTGCCAAGCTACCAAGGGGGTGAGCAGGGGTTATCTTCAGTGTGTAACTCCCTTGCCCTGACTAGAGTGGTGGTTTCTGCCTGGCTTAGTCGCATTCCCCAGCCAACCCAAAATCCCATTTCTAACAGTGATTCAATATATGATATTTTTGTATGGGGTTTAATTATATGTCAGGTAATGAAAGCAATTTTTGCTGTTTTACCATCGATCCATAGGCGACCGGCTCAGTTAAGCACAATGCGGCAGGGCAGGGCATGCATGGGGGATGGCGACAGACGACGGAATAGGTATAATTAAAGAAATAAATAATACCTATTCTGTCATCCATTGGCTTCCCCCCTGCCACGCACTGACCCGTTCCACTGCCCTACCACCACACTGCGCTTACCGGAGCCGGCCGCTTCTGAATCTATCCCACTCCAAAAGAATAGCTGTAAACAGAAAAAACTTGCTCCATTTTTCTTGAACTGTGCACCATGTTAAAGGCAAAGTCACGCTGTTCAGCAAGTTACCTTGCTTTGCTGCGTGAAAGGGAAAGGGCAGGAATGCAGTGTATTTAACTATTCAGTGTACTTTCTTTAGCTAAAGGCTGCAAAACAGTACATGAGGTAAACCACTGTGTCAATCAAGCTGTATTAAACATACTCACCTTTCCCTCACAGCCTTTCTCTCACAGCCATTTAACATTGTTTTTCGGCCACCCACCGTCAACATAAAGGTAATCACTTTACACTAAATCCTGGAGACTCAGTCTATCTATCTTGGTATTTCACTGCATTTCACTTCATTATCATTATTTCCAACAGTTGACATCGGTCTTGGTTATGAATTCTCGGCAAATAGTTAAGGTACTTTTTCTCTGCAGGATTTGATTTCTATGGGCTACGGCATACTTTCTCTCATCATACCACTCATTCTACATGTCTATAAATACTCGTGTTTAGAGTCACGTTATACACTCTGCACACTATCACCATATTCCTTTACTGATTCAAGTACCTCATGTGGAAAGCAGACTTTATCGTTTTGTGTTTGCACTATTTCTTCACACTCTGTTACACTTTTGGTCACACTTTTTTCTGGTCTTTAACAGGTTCTAGTATTACTCTGTGAGCCACATCTGGAGTCCTGTTTGCTTGTTTGTATGAGCACAATAATATGTGAGCATTTTGATTATAGTTTTGAGTATTATATGCTTTAATATTCATTATAACTATTGATGTTGTAGATTTCCCTGATGAAGGGCAGATTTTCACCCTAAATGCATTGGGAAATGAAAATATTACTGTTATCTGATTTACTATGCTGAGAAAAGCATCATCACTTCCTTTTTGAAGAAACTCTCCTACGGATTGAATAAAAGTAGATATTGATCATTTCTTTGGGCTGTAATGCTTCAGTGATGTACTGAGTACATTTGTTGAGGGAACTGATTCTTTGAGTACTTGTTTAAAAAATGCTATAAATTACTAAAAGCATTCCGATTCCTTAAAAGTACACTTTGCATAAAGTGACACCTCAGTAGTGCACCTTGAGTTCTAGGACATGCCTCCGGGCTGACCTCACTTACTTGTAGAAAGTTAGCATTTCCTGCTCAGCCATTTTGTGCCTGTGTCCTCTTCATGGATCACATGACTGTCTGTAGCTGACAGATGGGCTTTGTGTATTCCTCCTAGAAAATCACATATAGTAGAGAGCTTATGTATGCCTGGATGGACTATCACTGGCAGGATGGGAGGGCAGAGCTGGGCACATCCCTACCTAAACTTCAGTAAGCTGTGTCCTGCCTCCACACAAACAGCTGCATACCCCCTGTAGGCAGTCTGGAGCTACAGCAGAGAAGGCAGGATGCCTGGGGACTTCAAAGGGAAACCTATAGAAGCTTCTCCCACTCAAAAGGCAGAATTGGGCATAAATATTGGACCTCAGACACCAACTCTTCAGTAAACTTCTGGATCTGCGAATACTCTGCCAGGAAAAAGGACTAATGTACTGCTGAAATGACTGCCACTCTGCTGGATTGCTGCGGCTCTGAAGTACTGCTGCCCGTCTGTGCAGACCTGCTGCCCTCTTGCCTGTGTTAGACCAGGTATTTTTTTCACTGTGTTAATATTTGAAGTGTTGTACAAATACTTTCACATTGCCTGACTGCTCTATACCAAGTCACCCGAGGGTTGATCACATTTTAATTTAGGGTTTGTTTGTGACTTAACCCTGACAAGGAATGTGGTTGCTGCTTGAGTAGGGTGGCATTAATGAAGTAGACAGAGGGAAGGCATAAAAGGTATTTCAACTTCACTAATAAAGGCTTTCAGATTGTAAAACCTAAAAGCCTTTCAAAAAAGGAAGTTTGTTGATGCAAATGAAAAATTGCAAAAACATTAAAAATTAAGATCTTAAAAAGGCAGCGGTCCGATATTATGTATGCGGAAATTATTTTTTAAATGTTTCTAGGTAAACATTAAATTATTGTTATGCGATACTCAGAAATGACATTCCCAGTGCCCATCCTCAGACCTAATTGCAGCTAGTCTCTTGACTGGGGTGAGTATAGCTATCTGACCACAGACATCTCACCCAAAGGGGCGGCAGGATGACTGATCCAATCATGGCAGAATTGGTTGTGAATTTTACCACATAGGGCTGGTAGGCATTCTCCACACTAGGGTTAAAGGCAACACTCTGACCACTATAGCTAGAATCATTTCCTTCAACCACTAGTCAAGAGTTTGACTCCCATCTCCTACAGAGTTGAGCATGCCAGTGGAGAGCACAATTTTCCAGAAAGTAATGTCACCCTCTTATGTCTAGCACTCTTCAGGAGCCATATTTACAGATTTTGAGATAAAGTGAGATGCAAAGATAACATTTCTTTTTTTATTTCTTGTCTTTGTTCATGCTCCATACCATGAATGAGATCAATTTGTATGTGGAAACTTAATAAATCTCTTTCTGGCAACCTGCCCTGCCTTAAAATGAAGACATTTCGGAGCCCAGGGCTAAGGACATTTCTCAGTCCCTGGCCTCGTGACAAAGCAAAATGTCATAGCTGCCTGTGTGATTCTTAGTTTGCCCTTAGAGTCTAGAAGTTATTTGCTAAGTTTGTGGTTTTTACGTGTTAATTTGTGTTCATGTCATTTCTGAGTTATTCTTTTGGATCCGTTGTCACTAATAATGTTTCCACTTAACCACAGAGGGGGAAAGAACACTTGGAAAATATTTTTTCCTTTGACACATTAACAGCAAAATATTCATCCTTTCAATGGTATAATGTAAGTAAGACCGTGTCCTGTTGCTCTCAAAAGTGACCAATTCTGAAAAAGTTAGAAATATGTGTGCCTGTGCTTTAGCAGGCAATTCTGCCTTTATGGATATTTACAGAATCATTGGTATGCTTAGAAATCTATGCACATTGTGGATTTCCTTTTGTGCTCCTCCACCACCCATGCTCCACAGGATAATCCGCATGTGTAAGTGAAGAGGATTTGTGTATCTTCAAAACCCTTTTTTCCACGAGGGAAATATTCTTCCCTGTGGATAAATTCATCCCCATGAAATTCGTAGGTGATCTCTTCCCTTTGCCATACTGGACACGCATGTGGTAATGCCTGGTATTGGAGTAACCCTAGGAATGTTACACAGTGGGAAAAGCCTGCAACATGTTTGTCAATATCCACGGTTTTACCTGTTCTACTAATCCCAAACACACTCTCTCCCACCCCAACCCTTAACGACCTTCTGAGTAGCTCTGATGTTTATACGTATTTGCCCTTTAAATACAGATCCTGTGACTTAAGTAAATGGGTTATTAATGTGAGCCTTAGTACTTGCTTTTATAAACCAGGCCCAGATTATGTGTGCCTGTCCTTGGGTGGCCTCACTGGGATTAGAGCACGTTTAAGGCTTCACTGACCCCCACCTGACAGCACTATCAGAACAGTTCCGATCCTGGGGACTGATCTGATACTGAGTTTTACTCCCAGTCCACCTGAGCAGAGTAAGGAGATCACCGTTTTATGTTAGAATTAGGCCTGGGCAGAACTTGCAGAGTTTTATTCTATGGAGTTCCACAGAGTTACAGAAAAGCTCTGCAAGATTTAGCGGAATTCCACAAATGGGCATAAATAGACATATCGTACTGCTCATGATGTTATTTAGCGCCGGGTGATTGTTCCGTGCTGACGAATTTTTGCGAGCTGCACCATGTGGCGCGCCATAGCGCACAGCGTCTCGAGTTGATTTTTCTGCTGCTCAAGTAGATTTTCTGCTCAAGCTGTAGCTTTCAGGCTATGAATGGTCGAAACTGCCCGTGATTGCCCAAGTTGGAGAAATCTACCGAGTGTCCTCCTAGCGACTGAAAATCATGCTAGGGGATGCCAAATCTCGCTCGTCGACCTACTGTTTTTGAGTCGCTTGTGAGAAAAAACTCCACCATGCGGTGGTTGGCAGAATTTGGACGGAACTCTGTTATATGTGTAATGCAGAGTGGCGAAAATTCCACCAATTCCTCTGGCGGAGCAAAATGTATCTCCCATCTCTATACTCGCTGCCTTGTATGTGTATGACCCTTGCATGTGAATGTGATGGTTCAACTGGGGTGCTAGGCATAAGCTGTACCATGTAAAAGTACTATAAGCCAGGACAGAAACCCATTTATCCCCCACTTCCACCTTTGAAGGCAAACTTCAAAGTACAATTATTGCTTTCATGTCTATCAACTGTGCCGAAACATATTGTCATTTTTTTATTAAATTACTTACATATTGCAGTGCGCAGCTGTTAAGACCCATTCATCTTTGATCAAAGTTCCTCCACAAATAAGGAAATTGTTGTCCTTTATCAGAGCCATGTAGGGTCTGGAATGTGGAACCACTTCTTTCCCACCAATGATTTCCATGCATTGATCTGCGAAAACACAACCCAGTAACACATGGTTAAACTTCAGCAGCAATCTTCACAAACATGCTCTACCAAGCCCTATATTTTACAAGGTGCTGCAATTAAATTGTTAACTCGTGGAAAAAAGGCATGTATGAAGAGCCTGGGGTGGACTGTGGGAACAATGCCTCGGCTAGGGCCATCAAGGGCTTCCCAAATGCAGCCCTCAGCTCAGTTTGGTCATTTTCTGATATTTGTACTTAACCCCAGTGTTTCCATGCTGTTGCCAACAACCAGCATAACAAGAAAACCAATGTGCAATGAGATCACTTGATTAGTATATACTATTGTATACAGCAAATAAACAGGTCGTCGTCTATATTTTGCAGGTCTGGCTCTAAGATTCTGTATCTGAGGGACCACGAAGAAGCCTGGGTGAGCCATGAGGAGGCGTAAGGGAGAGTAAATGCTCCGGGGATCAACCGTTTTAGAAATCAAGAAATTTGGTCCAACTTTGGTATGTCTAAAAATTAACATTATGTACCTTTAGTAGAGTTAGTTCTGATGAATACATATTTTGTGTGGTCAGGTTTATGTTGCTAAACATTTTTACACGGTAACTATACTGGTATAATACACAACCATGACTGCCTGACATAAAAAACAGGTTTAGATTATAACCTGAAATATTCTGCCAGCAGTGGTTTCAAAACCAAACTTCGTAAGAATGATGTAACACTCATGAATAATTGACTCCCCATAACTTTGTCTTTCAGAACTTATAATTATTCCTGGTAATAATGGATGCAAACGATCAATGATCCTAGAAAGTAGTGCTACACTACAACATGTACAGTATTATGCAGTACTACTTTCAAATCCAATTTCCCTATTAAAAAAAAAACCAGTAATAACAGAGATCTAATAACGGGTAACAGGCTATGAGGTGCTGGTGACATTCACAAACCACTCAGGCTCATGGTTGATCATCTTGCCACCAGAACATCCTCACCCCTCATTGGTATTTTTTTTGAATAACCTCATACAATCTTCATTTCTTTACACGTGCAATTTGCTGCACATTGCTCAGGTATTTCAGAGGCACAATTTTCTAAAAGTTGTTAACATCACCTTTCATAATATTCGCCTGCTCATGTGTTGCAGGATTGGTTTGGCGTTACATAAAGAAGTTGGTACAAAGCCCACTTAATTAACTCTCGGGAATACATTGAACTTGCTTTTAAGATTAACCCACAGACAATTGTAGATGTTGTCTAACTAATCTACACTTTAACCAACAAAGTAGAGTATTACCTGCACATGACAATTGCTGCGAAGAAAACAATGTATTTCAATGAATGTACATCGACAGAGCTAAATGCACGTTTGTAGTATTTAAGAGCATACGATTACATTTACAGGCGTTAACTGATCATGTAAACATTGAATAGAGTACAAGAAAATGCAATAGGGATTGAATACTCCCTCTGCTAAAGAAAATATGTAAAGATTCATATTCAGACTGTAACTCACTGGACCGTTCACTGTGTAAAACATAACTCACTGTCAATTATGTTATACAAAGTTTGCAGCTGGTGTTGAGGATAAAATGGTTGCAAATCGCAAAACTTATAAATATAGCACTAAGTAATAAAATAGAAGTAGAGGTGTTTTCGAAGAAAGCACATACCAGATCCCTATGTATAATTGTACCAAATTCAGAATGTTCATCAGTACACAACGAAACATGATTTTAAGGTATTTATATAGTTCTGAGAAATGAAACTTCTGCTTTTTTGATGGAAACAATTACAATTAAAGGCACACCACCTATACAAACAAGCACGTCTTTTCCTGTACACAGAGTAAACACCTTGATTTACTCCGTGCAGAGTGATAGCACTGCATGCATCAGCGTGTCACACGTGAAAACATAATCTGCGCGAGACTTAAATGAAAACTTTATAGTCGGTCAGTGCTGTATGTTCTAGCAGAGGTGTAGAGTGTGTCTGAGAGGTGTGCGAGCTTGCGTTTGTGTAGTTCCAATAGTACGTATAGGTACAGACGTGGTAGTGAGAGTGGGTCTGCAGTGCAGGGTTGTCTGTGAGTTTGTATGCACGCGTCTGCGAGTGTGCATGAGAACGCATGTGTAGGTGTCCATTGTGAGTGTGCATGGGTACGTATGCACGCGTGTGTGACAGTCTGCGTTCGTGCGTGCTTGTGTGTTTTCGAGAAATACTCACCTCCAGGAATGAGCAGAAATACAAGGGCTGCAGAAGCAGCAGCGAGGCTGACTGAAAGACGCATCCTTCCGGAGTCGGACCTCTCTTCTTCGCTGCCTCGGGCGGCAGGTGGCCTCACATATATTGGTGAGGGGAGGATGTGGTGCGGGTTCTGGTCAAGTCGCGTTGGGGGCTAAGCATCACGAACTGTTCAGTGCTCAGTTTCGTTCTTAGCCTCGCGCCCTGTGGCTTTTTCTCGCTCTGATGTGGGCCTGAAGGACGTGAATCATAGAAGGTACCACGGAAATATTGCAGCGTCACACGAGCTGGAGGTAACGTGAGGGCGGTGGATGCAGATTCCTGGCAATGAAGGACCTAAGTGTCAGTGTGAAGCCCGGGAAGACGTGGTGAGACTTCCGGATGAATACGTTAAACTTGATCTTTGCACTTCTTTATCTCTCCTCTTTGGCTTGATAGTCGTGGATGTCAAATGAAAGAAAAATTTGCACCATTCGATAATTGTATTTTTCATATTAAAGTCACGAAACAGTTCAAACGATTCGTGTAAGTCTTCTCTTTATTTAGTCAAAATTCATGTATGAGAGGCATGTACAGCAGAATACATTTAAATTGAATCAAGGGTGGACTTAAATTGTCTACTCACGCCATTGTTTACCTATGGTACTATTGAACAGAGGGTCTGTTATCTAAGACGCGATTATTACAAAGCGCTAAGACAACGCAGAGCTCTGACAGCTCTGACAGTGAGTTGAAGCATCGCCATTATTTACTTCATTATGATTCTCGCCCTGAAGAAGTCCAGTGTTCTGGACGAAACATGTTGGCTGTTTTCTGCTGTACATGCCTCTCATATATGAATTTTCACAGAATAAAGGGAAGACTTGCACGCATCTTTGAAAATCGTATTGTGCTGTTAAGTGATTTTGATATCAGAAATACAATTATCTGGGAGAGCGCGCGACGCGGCAGCCAAGATGGCCGCTCCTCCGTGAGCTCCGCAACCTCGGCGGCGCTCCGAGATCGAAGGGACCGTTTCTAGTCGGCTTTTCCCTCTTTCCACGGCAGATTTGGACGTCGGAAGTTCTCCTGCGTCCGAAGATATGCTTGTGGCTCCTGGTGCTCCTCCATTCATGGCGCACTGAGGTAAAAACAGACTTTTTTGTGAACGGCCGCCATTTTGTTTTTTTTCCCCCTACATTTTCTACAGTTCTGCTGGCATTTTTACATGAACCAACTTAGTTTTCTTGGCGTTTTTCTTCAGAAGGGACTGCTCTAGCTGCTGGCTACACTGTTGTGGGACTGCTGCCTTTGAAGTGCTCCTTTTCGCAGATTTACATGTGGGAGTTAATTTCTTGGATAATGGCCGCCATTTTGTTTTCTCGTGGCGAAGGGGGAATTAATCTGCTTTCTTTTCATTTTTATTGACATGGTCCAATGCCCTTGCCTCATGTCATTGGCCTGTATGCTGTCTAAGGCTTTTTCACAATTATCTATGGTACCCCTCCTCCAGAGATTTGCAATATAACATTCAAACCTGCTACCTCAGTTGCTTTGTATGAGCTCCTGCTTGCTCTACGCATTTACTGCCTTTCTTGATACGTTTTTTGACCTTTTGTGGTGGCCTCTGTATATCTCCTTTTTGCTGGCGCATTTATATGAGCTGCCTGCTCCATCTCTTTTAGCGAGCTTCTCACGCCTATACAATGGAACCCACACAGAATTCCAAGGCCTCCTCTGCGGCACCTACAACGCGCAAAGACCCCACATCTACTGGCAAGCGCCCTAAAAAAGACCCTCCTTCTCCTTCCAAGTCTCCATCTCCTGTGACGCTTGAGGACATTATGGAGGAACTTCGTCACATTCGCCCCTTCATGGTGGATACTACCACAACTCTTCAGAGACTTGACGAGAAATGGTCTACTCTAGACAAAAGAGTAACTGATGTCGAGCAGCAGATAAGTGATGCCAGGGATGTTGCCGCCAAGGTCGCCACTCTCACCAAAGAAGTTGAATTCCTCAAAAAGACCTCTGAGGATTTGGAAAATCGAAATAGGCGCAACAACCTGCGTATTTATGGTGTTCCAGAAAATTCGAAGGGGTCTGATATCATCCACTTTCTGAAGTCCCAAGTACTGCCTATCACTGGTATCCCTAAACATCTGGACGTTAATATTCAGAGAGCGCACCGCCTTGGCTCTAAAAATTCTTCTGCTTCCTCAAAACCCAGGGGTATTATTGCATATTTTCTCCTCTACTCTGACTTAATGACTATTCTTCATTCAGCTAAGCAGCACAAGCAGCTGGTGTGGTCCGGTCACAAGTTATTTTTCTCCCAAGATGTATCAAAGCTGACTGCTGCCCGTCGCAAGGAATTTTTGGACTTGCGTCCCACGCTTCGTGCCATGAATGCTAGATACGGGCTTATTCATCCATGTTTCTTCAAGGTCACATACAAAGAAAGGTCTTTCAGCTTCGATGATCCAGCAGACCTGCGGAAGTTCATCAATACTCACAAAGAGGATTCTATGAAACACAGCGGCACTTAATGTTTAATTGTTTCTTCCTTTTGTCTGAAAAATTTTTGCTGCACCTTTTCGTGCTCTGATACGTGTTGTTCTTTTTTCCCTTTATTTTTCAGCACTACATTTCATTTATTTGATAGTTTCCTGTCTGTGTTTCTTTAATTGTCTGATTGGATTTGTTGTTTCTCCTCTCATCACCTCCGTTTATTTTTTTTGTTTCCATTACTTCTTAGGTGAGTTCCCTGATGTCTCGATAGTCCTCCTCTGCATTGTTATGTTTTATCGTACGTCTCCGTCATCCCAGTATGCTGTTTTTTCCTGCATATCTGTTTGGTAAGTCTCCTTCATTTTTCCTTATGTCGTTCCCAGTTCCAGGTTCTCTGTACATTTTTTCCTCTCTCCCTAGGCTCTTTCTCTTTCGTTCCTGGGACTGTGTTCTTGACTTATTCCCTTCTATTTGGTCGTCTTTTTTTGTTGCTCCCGCTCTCACTTCATTGTTTTTCTTTGTTACATGTTCTGTATGGCTAGAACCATCTTGGTTCTTTTTGCCGTCCTTCTTTTTGCTGTCTTTTTTTGGGTTGCTTTAGGCTCCCTCTTTCCTCCTTCCTGCTTCACTTTCTCCTCCTTTTCTTTCCTTTTTTGCCCTATTCGGCTTTTTCGACTTTATCCACCTTACTTTGCTTCCTTCCTCCTTTCTTTTGGCACTGTGATGTTAGTCACTCATTCCTTTTTTCCTCCATTTTTATCTCTTCACTTCTTCTCATTTCACTTTCCTACGATGGCCTTGCTCCTTTTTCCTTTTGCTCTCTCTACTTGGGCTCCTCTACTATTTCCATCGTTCTTCTTTTTCCTTCATCTAGCTATTTTCTATCTCTCCTTGCTATTTTCTCTATATATTCTCTTTTTTTTACCTGTATTACTCTCGCTTTCTACTTTCCTTTAATCTCCTCATATGAAAAGTTTCCGACTCATTTCGTGGAATGTTAAGGGTCTTCGTAACCCTATCAAAAAACAACGTGTTTTATCTCATCTTGCTCGTTTAAAATGTCAAATTGCCTTTTTACAAGAAACACATCTTTCTACTCAAGAGTTATCGATGTTACGTAGACAATGGGTTGGGGATGTTTTTTGCTCTCCTGCTATTAATCACAAAAATGGTGTTGTTATTTTATTTCATAAAGCCTTATCTGTTCAAATTCTAAATGAAACTATTGGCGCTAATGGAAGATGGCTGCTCCTTGATTGCATTGTTAATGATGTTCATCTCTCTCTCTGCAATGTCTATGGTCCGAATGGCATTGATTCCTCCTTTTGGAATGATTTCTCCTCCCTTCTCTCTTCTAATGCTAATGAGGATTTGATTGTTGGGGGGGATTGTAATCAATTGATGGACCCTTTTTTAGATCGCAAATCACAAGCTCGCTACATTCCCAACAAAATGCAAAAGTCCTTCCACAAAGCCATCTCCTCCAGAGGCCTTATAGATTCATGGAGGTTGGCCCACCCTGACTCTCTGGAATTTTCCTTTTTTTCCCCTGTACATAATTCCCTTTCCCGTATTGATTATATTGTTCTCTCCCACCATGCTTTCCAATTTATGACCAACTCAGAATTAGGCTGTATCCTCATCTCAGATCATGCCCCAGTTATTTTGGATCTGGATTACCCCTCTCCCACGCCTCAGGCCCGCAGATGGCGCTTTAATAACTCCCTTTTACTTGATCCCACTTTCATTGAACACTTCACTCATTTTATGGATGACTTTTTCACTACTAACTTATCCTCCACCTCTGACTTTCACTTTCTTTGGGATGCTTTTAAAGCTACTGCCAGGGGTTGTATTATTGATTTTGTTTCACGAAAAAAAAGAAAGCGCTATCCCAAGCTTCCTCCTATCTACAACGCATTAAAGAACTAGAGCATCTTTACTACACTTCCAACTCTCCTGAATCTCTGTCTTCTCTCATTTCCGCTAAACTGCAATTTAATAAACATTCCTGGGAATCGGCCTCTAATCAGCTTCTTCAATTTAATGCGAAGATATACGGTGGTCGTAATAAAGCTGGCAGGGCTCTGGCAAATTATCTCAAAATTAAAAAACAAAAATCGAAAATAGTCTCGATTAAAGATCCACAAGGCTCGCTTCAGTATGCTGACGCCAAAATTCTGGATTGCTTTGTTCAATTTTACTCCTCTCTTTATACTCCTGAGTCTTCCCCCTCTGCAGAGCAATTAGATTCTTTCTTTACTTCTGTCCCTAAATATCCCAATCCTGTGTTGAATTTCTCTTCTCTTGATGCCCCGATTTCGGAAAAGGAAATCCTTGCTGCTCTCTCCCTTCTCCCCAAAGATAAGACACCTGGCCCTGATGGCTTTGCTGTACGTTTCTTTCTCCAATTTAAATCTATCTTGATTCCTTATTTTCTTCAGTTAATTAACCATTTTCTCTCTTCTGGTGAATCTAAAGGTTCTTTTACGCAGGCTATGCTAGTTCTTCTCCCCAAGAAAGATAAGGACCCTTCTCTATGTAAAAATTACCGACCCATCTCCCTCATTAATACTGATTGTAAATTGTATGCGAAAATTCTGGCTTTACGGCTTAATTCCATTGTCCCCGATTTGGTTAACATTCATCAATCCGGCTTTGTTAAAGGAAGGTCCATTACAGACAATTCTAGAACCCTTCCTAATATCATTCATCTTTCTGCTAAAACGGATATCCCTTTGGCCGCCATTACTCTAGACGCCGAGAAGGTGTTTGACCGTGTCAACTGGGATTTTATGTTTGGCGCCCTTCGCTGGCACGGTTTCAGTCCCACTTTTCTTAAATTTGTTCAGTTGCTTTATTCTGCTCCTTCTATTTCTATATGGCTTAATGGTATGCAATCCGATTATTTTCCCCTTCATAGAGGTACCAGACAAGGTTGTCCTCTTTCCCCCCTTCTCTTTATTCTGGCACTCGAACCTTTCCTTGAGAAAATTCGACAATCCCCTTCCTATTCTGGCTTTCTTTATAAAGATGTTGAGATTAAGTTTACCGCTTATGCAGATGATATTTTGCTTTACATTTCTAACCCTGCTGTTGCCCTTCCCGCTTTTTTTTCTTTATTACATCAATACTCCTTTGTTTCTGGATATAAATTAAATATTGATAAAACTGAAGTCCTTCCCCTTAATAAATTTTGCCTTCCTCACATGTTTCACGGTTCTGGTTTCCAATGGAACTCAGGTTCTATCAAATGTCTTGGCGTTTTATACGCTAACACTATTAGAGAAACTATCAAAATTAATCACTCTGATATCCTTAAAAAGCTCTCTTCTCTTATAGAACGCTGGTCCCCTCTTTTTCTTTCCTGGTGGGGTCGTCTCTCCACTATTAAAATGATGCTCCTTCCTATTGTGAACTTCTGTCTCTCTATGCTTCCTATCTCTCTCCCCCATTTCTTTTTTAAGTCTATCAATAGTCTTTTTTCCAAATTCCTTTGGAATAAGCGCAAGGCTCGAGTTTCTCTCCTCCGTCTTCAACAACCTAAACATCTTGGTGGTGTTAACTTCCCCAATATCTCACGCTTTCATTCTGCTTTTACTCTCAAGCAAATTTGGCCTTTTCTTCTTGAATCCTTGTCTCCTCTTACCACGGCTTGGAGCTCTCTGGAACTGGCTCAACTTCACCCCTTCTCCTTCCTTACTGCCTCCAATCTCACTCAACCACCTCCTAAGCTGCTTTCTCCTATTTCTAAACACTCCAAAGCTTTAACACTTGCCCTCTTTCGATCATTTTCTTTACCATCTACCCTTCATATGAATACTCCACTTTGGTATAATAAATCTCTTAAATTACGCAATCGTGCACTCTTTTGGAAGGAATGGATTGACAAAGGAATTCTCACTTACCAACATCTTCTTTCTAATAATTCCTTATTAACCTTTTCAGCACTTCGTGATTCCTTTGGTATCTCTAATAAATACTGCACACACTTTCATGAACTTCTGCCCAAACTATCCACTATTATCCTCAACAATACTCCTTCGTCCTCTTCACCTCCCCTCCTTGCTTCTCCACCCAACTTTCAGGTTCCCCTTAAGGCCTCTGCTATTTATAAAATACTCTCTCCCCCACTTCCTGATAGGCCCAAAACTACTCTTGAACTTCTCTGGGAATCAGATCTCAATCACACTTTCCCTTCACTTACCTGGGACTCTATTTGGTCCAAACTTCATTCCACCTCTCGCTCCGCTAGTACCATACAAACCCTTTATTTTTTTATAATAGATTATATTATACTCCCTGTGATTTGTTTAAATTTAAATTGCTAGACAATAAGAAGTGTTGGTCCTGTTTATGTTCTCCTGGTGATTTTGTTCATATGTTTTTTCTTTGCCCTAAGGTCCACCTTATGTGGTCCCGCATTTGGTCCACACTTAATAAGATTTTAGCTACTAATGTTCCTTTTGTTATTTCTTCTGTATTCCTGGGTGGTTTGGCCCCAGTTTGGGATGTCCCACTCCATACTCGTAAATTTATTGATCTTTGCATGGCTATTGCTTTTCAAATTATAACAACAAATTGGAAAGACACTACAAACGTGGTTTATAATGCTTGGTGGAATTTACTCTGCCATCATCACAGACTAGATCGTGCTTGTGCTTCTTCTAATCCATTGTTGATAAAACGTGACTTACGTTGGTCCCCTTTAACAGTATTTTTATCTAAAAGTGCCTCTTGATTATATGTTATGGTTATATTTAGTATTACTGTTATCATTATTACTGTGAACTTCTCTTTATTTCATGCCTCTTTACTTTCCTTCCCTTATATTTTTCTACTGCTGTTCCCCTTCTATTTCCTTTTCTTTTTCCTCTTCTCCCCTCTTTCTTTCTCTCTTCCTTCCCCACAAAATGAAAAGTTATAAAAGCATTTTTTCTTTGTATAGTGCTTTCCCCTTTTGGGGCCCTTCTTGTTTCTTGGCACATTTTTCCCCACAGTTGTTTTACCACGTATCGCTCTTTATTTGTGCTATTGTACTGATGTTTTACATTGCTTACTTCAACTCAATAAAGCTTTTTAAACAAAAAAAAAAGAAATACAATTATCTCATGGTGCACCATTTTCTTTATTTGAACCTATATATTCCTGTGGGGCTGCACCTTGGCAGCAGGTGCTGTAATTGTGTGCACAATTCAGGTACATGGTATTTCTCTTGACAGATTGGGGATAACAGGATAGGTTCGGTCTCTACTAGGGGTCCTGCTGTCGAGTTTAGGTTTGATGTGATTTGGATGTCGTTAGGGGTCGCCACAGCGACACATAGGTATCCCGTTGCGACCTCTGCCACCTGATTTGAAACCCCTGGCCTGGCTTGAGGCTCCCAATCACACCCTACAGGATACAACGCAGCAGATGTAGGTTAGATTTGACGTAATTTCATTTCACCTCACAACAACGTTCTGCTGGGCAGAGTAAGGGCTGCATTAAGCAGTACAGAAAACTCCTCTATTTAGTCTTGGTTGTATATAAAGAGACTTTCTTTTGTTAACAAACTGTACATTTATTTGGGCCTTTTGTAAACAGTTATTTGTAAATACATTTAATATTGTTTAATAAGAAACCCCAAAATGTTTTCCTTTTTGTAAGAATTTTCTCAGTTTATAGGGGACTCTGTCTTAAGAAAATGGAATTACTAATTACCCAAATAAAGTGAATGGGATGCTGTGTTGAACCAGCTTTGCAATAGCCCTACCATCTCTTTTTTACATTATTAGTTCTCCATGTCTAAATGAACACTTTTCAAGCAGCGAATATAACGTGGTACTAGACCCAAAAATATAAGAACTCCTTCAAGTCAACTTTAAAATACATGGCCGCTCTGAGCATCTACAGAGGAGCTTCTCTGTCAGATGTGCACAGCTAGGTTGTTCTTATCAATCACCTTAAACTCACCCCGACCCAAAGTCTTTATTACGGAACCCAGTCTCATCGAGCATCATGTCAACTCAGCTGATTCTATCTCACCTACAAGCCTTTGAGTTCTGCTAGTGCTTTGCATATATGCACTGGTGAGATGTGTAAATATCACTTTTAAAACAAGTAGTCAGAAGATGCAATAAATGAATTATACCCTTCTGTCTATGATTTCATGGAGTGACCATTACAAAGAATTACAATCAATGCAAATCTGCCAGAAATGTCTAAATGGCCCTACCTTCCCCAAGAGAAGGGACCATGATCAGCAGTTGTGTAAATTGACTTTAATAAACTATTAACCTTAGGTGATATGAATACACTTCTTCAAATCAGTTTCAGATTTTTTTTTATTTCAAGGTGTTTTTTTACTATTATTTCACAAAACAGGTACATTCGCTTGTCATTAAAAAGTTCCAGGTGAATGTTACATGGCATTGCAAGAATTATATGAAAGCTTAATTGGTGCTGCTAGCAGAGTGGCACGCCAGCTCGGTATTCTTGTACTTATGAAAACCACTGGCCGATATGAAGTTTCTACTTGTTATATGACTTCACTGCAATGCCCCGCACACAAATACATAGGGCCTCATTTAAGCAAACTGTTGCATCACTGCAATAAAACAGTGATGCAAAAGTTTTCCCTCCGCCCTCCTTGTGACATGATGGATGCACCTTATTTAAGGAATCCTGATGTGACTGTCAGCGCAAAAGTCATGCATTGATTGAGTTGTATCACAAGCATGATGCAACTCCAGAAATGCATGGGGTAGGTCTGTGCCTATGGCACTGAGTAGTGTTTTGACGCAGTTGAGTCCTAGAAGTGTTGCAGTGAAATTTCATGGAGGGGTGATGCTCAGAAACTGTTCCCAGGATTTTTGTTTCCGGTCCAGGGAGGGCCTGGCTTGGCAGTTCAGGCTGGACTGTTCCCATGAGGCACAGGGTCAAGATTAATTTGCATATGGCTGGGTCTAAACTGTGGTGGCATGGTGAGCATAAGAACAATGGATTTAACCCAGATCTTCTGACTGGGGGTACATGTTTGATTTTCCCTGCATTCTGTCCATCATTGGTGTGTCTTAGGCTGATCTCAGAGGCATTGTGTAGAGCATTTGTAAATAAATACAAAGTAACAGTGAGTAGGCTACAAATGGATATTTAGAAAAATAACCAATCTTTATCTAAACCAAACAAGACCAAAAACAACAAACATGTTTAAAACATTTCAGTCCATACAAAACTATGGATGCCTCACATTTAGCACAAAGTACCTGGGATGCATCAAAATCACACTGGAAAACAGGCGCAGGAGAGGTGAGGCCCCAGAAAGCAAAGCGATGTGCCGGTTTCTTACATGCAAGGAAGGTCATGCATTGGTTCCTTACACCCAGGGAAGATGATGCGTCGGTTCCTTGCTCCAAGGGGAGGTGATGCGTTGGTTCCTTACTACCGCGCAGAGGAGGTGATGTGTCAGTTCCTTACTGGGAAAGGAGGTGATGAGTCGGTTGCCTACTGAGTGGGGAGGGGATGGGTCAGTTTCTTAATGCGCAGGGAGGTGATGTGTTGATTTTCCAAATAAGCAGCTTTGGTTCCTTACTGAAGCCCAGTGTTGATGTAGACTTCATGTTCAGGTGCAATGCGTTGAAAATCCGGATGCGCTGGAGTCATTGCGGTGGCGGTGAAACAGGCATGACGTTGATTCTCTCAGCCGCGAACAGGCACTGCCTTGATCCTTTGGCTGCGGTACGGCGATGCGATGGCTTTCAGCAACACAGTAGGGCCTGCGTCAGAGTTGGAGCATGTGTCTCGGACGTCAGAACCTGCGAACAAGCGCTTCAACGGTTCTTCTGTAACGGCGAGGAAATGCGTTGGATTTTCTACTGCATGGCAAGCTTGCGGTGGGAAAAACAGGCTCAGAAGATTGCAGTGTGGATTTTCCTTTTCTTTTTGCAGCAAAGCCACCTCCAAGGGCCCAGAACTGGAGTTGGTAACACTTGGCAAGTCAGAACTCACAGCAGAGTTCAGGAGCTGCAGGTGAAGACTTTGATGGTCCTGAGACTTCAAACAGGAGGGAAGCACACACACGCCTTTGGAGACTCTTCTTAAGCAGAATACCAAAGCAAACGCCAGTCCTTTTCCTTTTCAGGACAGAAGCACCAACTGCAGGCCAACCAGGCAAAGCAACACACCAAAGGGTCAGTACTCCTCCTGACAGCTCTTCAGCTCTTCCTCTTGGCAGAGTCTCCTCTTGATCCAGAAGTGTTCTAAAAATGTGGGGTTACAGGTCCTATACTTATACTCCTTTTTGCCTTTGAAGTAGGCATACTTTAAAGGATAGTCTTTGTAGTGCACAGATCATGCCTTGCCCTGACATGGCTCCAGACACACTACAGGGATGTGGAGACAGCATAGTGAGAGGCCAGGTACAATCCTATTCAGCTGTCAGTGACAACTCCTCCCACCACTCTAGCTCCGGAAAGCCCATCAGCCTGGAGATGGACAATCAGGATATGCAGGACACACCTCAGGTCCCTTTGTATGACTGTCTAAAGTGAATGCCCAAACAGCCCATCTGTCAGTCTAAACCAGATGTGGATTACACAGGCAGGCAGAGGCACAGGATGGCAAAGCAAGAAAATCATAGTAAACAAATTCATCTGACGCTTTCCACCTGTCTTCTGTGTTTTCCAATTTTTTCCAATGCATTCACAACATTATAAATTCCACATGAGGTCTTTCTTTGCCGTGTTCCCAGTGCATTTCAGAAATCCCTTCTTCAGGGGAACTATGTGGTAACAAATAATACATAGTTTTTACCATACTGTGTAAATGCAACCGCAAGAATATAAAAAATATATACCGACTTTTTAGGTTTATTCCCTTCACCGAAATGTTTAGCGCCATAAGTTCAGGCTGTGAGTCAAAAGTGTGTATCTTCGTAACAAAAAGTGACTTGAGAAAATGATAACTGAAAGATTCCTTCATTGACATCTGCCCCTAAGTGCGTCATGCTGCCCATTTTGTGTAACTTATAAAGGATAATCATGCCACTAGTGCATTATCTCTGAAACATGCAACTCCTCTCCCTGTGAGAAAATAAACCAACCACAGCTGACACATACCCGGACCTCGGTTGAACTCAGCCGCCAAATGGATAAGTGAATCTATAATAAAAATCAATTTGTCGTTTATTCCCGAAATGCATTGGGAACACGGCAAAGAAAGACCTCATGTGGAATTTATAATGTTGTGAATGCATTGGAAAGAATTGTAAAATACAGAAGACATGTGGAAAGTGTAAAATGAATTTGTTTACTACTGTGTTTTTCTTTTTCCTTGTATTATCATTGATAACATTGAAATAATTGGTTCACATCTATTTGCTGGATGAATGGTTTAAACATGGTATCATTATAAAAAACGTGTTAACTTTGCACACGGGCAAGAGTAGTGCACCTTGAAACATGTAATAAAGTCTGTACACATTAGATGGTTGATCATTTAATCTGACAGGAGCAGGTCAGGGGTCAGGGTAGCACACAATAGATAAATAAAAAATTCAGTCGCTCATATATTAGATATCCATGGCGGCTTGCCGAGGGAGTGCTGCGAGGCAGTAGGGCGGGGTGGGGGAGGGGCATGGTGGGGGGATAGTGGACTCTGACAAATGATGGACAGAACTCTGAGTAAGGTTTACTCTGAGTTCTGTCCGTCATTTGTCCGAGTCCACTACCTCCCACCCTGCCCCACCCCACCGCCTTGTAGCAATCCCTCAGCGAGCCGCCACTGTTGGGTATACATTATAAAGTACAGGAGAGTGCAGGCTATACCAATAGTTTGAAAGCAAGAAAATGGCCACTTTCTAAAAGTGGCATTTCGAGCATACAATTTAAAAACCACCTTCACAGAAAGTTGTGTTTTTAAATTCTGAGTTCAGGCAACCCAGACACCAAATCTCTATCTCATCCCAATGACCTCAGATCAGGTCATTAATCTACTTCTGTCTACCAAATCTGGATCCCCTTTAGACCCATGTCCCCCTAAGATTTTTCATCTTCTACCCGAAGTAATTGCCTCTCATCTATCTCCCATTTTTAACCAAATGTTTTCCACAGGCATATTTCCCACATCTGGAAATTAGCCTCAGTCCTCCCCATTTTAATGTAAGCTAACCTAGATGTGGCTGATCCTAACAACTACCATCCTATATCTAGACTCCCCTTGCCTGCCAAAATTGTTGAGAAGGCCATGAATGTAACAATATTGGACTACATCAAGAAACATGCTTTTCTGGATGCCACCAAGTTCGGCTTTAGAAAGCTCCACAGCACAGAACTGGTACTAATCTCAGCATCAGAACTGAGGAGGCAGATAGTTGATGCAGGGGGCAATGCAGCACTTGTGCTGCTTGAACTCTGTGCCTCATTCGACACTGTAAGCCATGCAAAATGACTGGAATGCCTGGAGAGGATAGGCATAAAAGGTAAAAGCTCTCACCTTACTCAGATAATTTCTGTCTGACAAAGAACGGTTCGTAGCTCTCTCTGAATTTAAGTCACCCAATTTTATATTACTGTGTGGGGTACCCCAGGGCTCATTGTTGAGCCCGACCCTTTTTAACATCTACGTTGCGCTCCTTGCACAGCTGATTAGGTCCTTGGGCTTTTAAGCAATTTCCTATGCTGACAATATCCAAATTTTGGTATCACTGACAGGCTCGCCTTCGGACACAGCGTCACAGTTCATTATATTTCTCCATCAAGTTGGTGACTGGATGGCCACCAACTATCTGAAATTGAATTCTAACAAAACTGAAGTCCTACTCTTTGGCAGCAACACTACTTCCCCAACTCTCTGGCCGTCGGAAATGGGCTCTCTGCCAGTTCCTACAACTAAAGTAAAAACTTGGGAGTCAAGCTCACATTTGAAAGTCATGTAAATTACGTCACCTCTGTATCATTTTATATATTAAAGTTACTTAGGAAATCCTTCCATTCATTCGGTTAATTTACACAAGCTGGTGATCTCTGCGCTGGTTTTGTCCAGAGCCAATTATTGCAACAGTCTCTTCATCAACCTCAGGACCAAATGCTTGAATAAACTACAGATTGTGCAGAGTGCCTCTGAGCTCATTCTGCTAGATATTCCCAAACACCAATCTGTTTCTGTTGCGCTAAAAGAATTACACTGGCTACCAGTAAAGAGACGTATCAAGTTCAAGGCTCTTTGCAAAGCTTTTAAGGCTACCCATAACACGGATGCAGCATTTTTAAGCAGCACCTCCGTTGGTACGTCCTACTCGCCATTTACTCTCAGCTGAGTCCTATAATTTTGTGATTCCTAGGCTCAGGAAAAATTCCTGGAGTGGGAGAAGCTTTCTGATGGGTATGGCCAGACTTTGGAACTTTCTCCCCATGAGAATAAAAAATAAACTCACTTGTATGGGTGAAATGCGCGAATTCACGTTCCGCATAATCCGCGAATTCGTGCAAATTTGCGGATTTTTTTGGGAGCGTGTTCGCGGGGCGCTTTGCGTGTTCACGGGCCTCTTGCAGTGCACCGACCGCGAAATTACCCATGCGGTCGTACATGGGCGCGGCCATCTTGTCCGCGTTGCGTATTTCCATTTCCGGGCCCTAGTTGCATACTCGCGTCGTAAGCGGGGCGCGATTACGTGCTCGCGGGTGTTTTTGCATGCTCGCGGGGGAAATATCACGCGAACTTACCCACACGGTCCTCTATGGGCGCGGCCATCTTGTTTTTCATTCATTGCTATGGTTCTGGGCATGCTTTTTCTATCCTCCTTCAATCTTTGCAATCCTTTGTTTCTTTGAACTTTTTTTTGCTCTTTTTTCTCTCTATTTGTGTAGATCTATATTTTGTGTTTTTTTCACCTTTTGTTACTTTAATAACTACTTTTCTTGTTTTGTTTTGAGGGCGGAGAATGTACAGGCCAGGGAAGTCTTTACTGCGGTGGAGGTGGCCGCACTCATCTTCTATGTACAGCGCCACCTCCCGAAAACCGTGGCAGCAGGGGGCATGCTCGCTTCCGGGTATGGCCTCCGGGAGCGTCACCAGCTGTGGGAGAAGATGTGCCGGGCCATGCGTAGGGAGTCGGCGATCCGGCGCACCTACCAGCAAGCGACGCACCGGTGGTTGGACCTCCTTGACTGGGAGCAGGACCTGCTCCACCTGCTAGGTGTGGGGGATCCCTGGCGAGTAGCTATTTAATAACTAATTTGTTTTCTTCTGCTCTGTGTTAAATTGCTAATATATGTTTTTCCCGAAGAGCAAGAATGCTGCCGATTCGATTACATTGCAGGTAAATTAATGTTTAAATAGCTTCTGTGATTGCAGGTGTTCACCCGCTCAGTGGCGTTGCTACTATGCTTACTTGTTTGCAACTTTGTGCTCATTTGAGAGCAGGACTGTGTAATGCTAGAGAGACTAGAGACTCAAGTCTAGTCCTTCCTTTGTACTCCTGCTGCCACTAAGAAGAGATAGTGGTGGATTGATAGGTTGAGTATATTATTTATGACTTGTTATTTAGTAGTAGGACATTTTTTAGTGGTCTCCAATCATGATGACGGACTGTGTCTGTCACCTCGTGTGCTGCTGAGTGCTGGCAGTCGTAGTAGAACCTTTTTGTTGTTGGTGTAGTTAGTGATTTACATAGGATTCCTAGTAGACGGTCTGCGCATCCAGCAATACTGTACTATCCTCCTAGTTGACCAGATCAGATAGGTCAATACATGTAGTGCAATTGTTGGTAATTTGTTTCCCCGAGATAATTTTAGATTGTGGTCAAAGAAATCAAATATTTCAAAAAAACAATCATCCATATTGTGTTTATTTCATGATCATCAGCACCTCCCAGGGGCAAGGAGACTTCCACAATAGAGACTCCGGCGGAACAAGGTGGGCAGCAGGAGCGGTCCTCTGCAGGCTCTTCTGCTGGCCCCAGTAAGTTGTTCTATTGTTATATTAATACTTATACTTCCCTAACTTTTACAGCTCCTATTCATTACAAACTGTTTCCTAATTCTATTTTTTACAAAATAGTCTTTGATCTTCTTCTAGACTGTTTCTACATTCTTATCCTGTCTCTACCATCACTCTGTGCTACTACTATTTACTATTATTATGAGTCAGTCTGTGTAGGTAGCTAAGCTTGCCCAGTCAGCAAACGGTGTTAAACAATACTCTGATCCAGCAATAGCTCTAGGCACTGAGTGCAGTCCTCTGGGTTGCCTTTGCTGTCTATTCTGGTCTTCTTAATGTAAGTGCTTTGACAATTTCCAACAACAAAATGTCAATGTGTCCACAAGAATAAGCTAGTAGTTGTCTTTTTTGATTTGATAGGAGCACATACCATACCGCTAGTGTTTCAGGGACTATTCTGCACAAACAGAAGTATGGACAAGAGAAATAGGACATTGTTGATGATAGGTGCAGTTCGACTTTCCACATACCTAAGTGTGAACAGGAGTTGAACCCCCAATCCCCTGACCGACTATCTAGTGTGTCTGACCAATGATTACGACCCAGAAGAACAGAGGATGACTACCGCCGAGTCCCGACCTATCAGAGTCACGGTAACATGCCTGCAAAGTGCAGTAGTTCAAACCCTTCCGCTCACTCACTCGTGAACAAAAACCAAACAGTGTTTGTTAGTTTTAAAGTTTTATTTTCAAATAAGAAATAAAAAAAACTCTTTCTTTATTTTTAATAGTGCAGTATTCTGAGCGAGCACTGGTGATAAATGACGTTAAAGTTTAAACAACATTCCCTTGAATCAATATACTTCAACTTAACAGTTAACACATCAAATTATTAGAATAACTGTGCGGGAGCCCCCACCGTCTTTAAAATATTTAAAGTACTGCTGGTGATGAGGAGTAGGTGGTGAATTGTCCTGTTGCCAGAAGGTGCAATGGAATCTTCTGTCTGTAATTAGAAAAATGGTGCACGTTAAAAAGCAAGCATTCATCAGTTGTGCCAAAAAGTGTAGCATTTAATGTCTAACCATATAAAAGATTAACGCCCTCCCCAAAACCGTCACTTTTTTTCATTCCCAATAATTAAAAATTGGTTATGGTATGTAATAACATTTTCTTCCATTATGAGACGAAATAAGGGGTGGTGTCTGGCATCTAAAAATATGACATATTTTTTTTAGGCGTCACAACTTCGGATGCGGCACTTAACACCACCAGTGCCGGGGCCAGAGGTGTGGAGGGGTCCACTCCAGAGGGTGATGCGGCGGCGCAACAAGTGCCACCAGGAGGAGCTGTGGGGGATGGCTCAGCGGCTGCAGACGGTGGTAAGTTATTATACTCCTTTCATATTGACATTTTTGAGTAGGGTCGCAAAGGAGTGTATGATGTACTGTACAGTAGACAGTATACTAGTACAAGTACACTGTACTATTAAGAACAGTTACTAATTTAGAACTACATTTTTGCCAATCACGGAGAAAACAGTCAACCTTGACTTAGTAATAGCATTAGCGGCGGTAGTTCTCAGGTAAGCAATGGCCCCCTCTATTTGACTTCAACTCATCTGGGAAACTTTTATCGTGAAGCCAAGTCATATCAGATGAACTTGAGGGATGTGAAGAACGAGGGAAAGAAGGGTGAAAGGAAGGACGAGCGAGTCATAACATTTATGACTGTAAAGAATGATACGTGTTTTTGAATGCAGGCAGAGGTGGCTGATAGGAAGGAATCAGATGCATGGCTGCTTGAAGCAAGGATGGTTGGAGGAGAAAGAAAAGATGACTGCATGTGTGGGTGAATCAGAAAATGCATGTGTGGTGTGCATTGTAATATATCATTTGGGTCAAACTCAAATGCACGTCAAGACGGTGGTTTATCAAATAAAATGAAAAGGGTGTTAGTTGGTTGTTGAGAAAAAGTAAACTTGGTACAGTTGAGACATTAAGAAGAATGATAGACGTTTACTTTGGAAGCCTGGATGGTATCTTCTTCTTCCTCATAGATAGCAGAAGTGTATGTAGTAGAGCAGACGCTTAGTGGATGAACAGTGTTACTTTGAACAGCATGTCTTTGCCAGAGTAGCAAAGCTGAGGAAATCCAAATACCAGAAGTTGTGATTGTTCAGAAAATGTAAATACTCCCTTGACTAACAGTACAGTAGTTTACTTTGCAAGCACAGAATATATTGTGTATGTATTGTATAGTTGACATTATATCAAGTCAAGTCTCTTTCTCCGGCAAATACGGGTACCACACTCACTCCCTATGTTAATAATTTTCTTTCAGCTGTGTCATGGGTGGACTACTGCTGTTGTTCACTCAATCTATCAAAACAAAGCACCTAAAGTCATCCATCATATAAGCAAAGATCATGTGATCGGCAGGATATATGATCAGAAATGAATAATCTTCATTTTCCTTTTGTAGTAGTCAAGGCCCGGGGGGGCAGTGCGAAATATAAATTACATTGAGCAGTAGCCCTTGATGTAACCGAGTATGGCCAGTGCCACCCCTATAGAATAGTAAGAGCTTCCTATCCCCACCTGCATGTACTGCTTATAATAATGCAAGTCTGCGTCATCATGGCTTGTGTCTGTTTTTCTTGGGTGCAAGCTGAGTGAGCTGCCATTATGCCGGCTACCACAAGTTCACGTACAAGTAATTTCTTTTGCAAAACAAGAGAAAGAAAGTGGAAGACTGGTGTAGTCTCTGACTCTCTGACTATGTAGTAGTGAGTCCATACAGTGCTGCTAGTAGAATTCCTGAAACTCCCACTAATGTCACAGGCCTACAAAGACGGCGGAAAGATACATGCCAAAATGTTATACTGTGCTTGCAAGTTGCTAGTGTTACTGTGAGACAACTTTCTGTTGAATTATTTTGACTTAAAGTTAAAGACTATTGGCTACAGTATTTTTCTTTCTTTCTTCATATAGATGCTCCGTAACCAAAAAAGCTCACCCGGAAGGAGATGGCTTCCAGGCCAGGGCCCGTAAGATGGAGGCCATTTGCGCCGAATATCGGCGGCTGTGGGCTCGGGAGCAGGAGGAGACGGCAACTACTGCATCCTCCTCCAGTGCCCCCGGGTCCACCAGCCAGCAGCCTCCATCGAAACAGCGCCGTGGCCCGACAGCCTCCCACCGCCGCCACACAGCAGCAAAAACAACAGCTGCTCCGCCCAGAGCCTGGATGGCACGTCTGCACCATCTCCGAAAGAGAGTAGACTACCTGGAGCGATTGGCAGAGAAGCAACAGCGCCAGCTCCAGGATCTCCGCAAAGAGCTGCGGGACCACCTGTCCACAGGACACCGCAGGAGAATGTGACTTTTCCTTGCCCCTTTTTTAAAGACTGTTGGGGGGGGAATTGGGCGTTGGGGAAAGGGACTTGAAGGACATTTGGACATTGGTTGTGGTTAGTGAGGGGGGCGAGTTGGGTTAGTTTATTTTTGTTACGGGAAATATATTAATTTATTTTACATACTTAAACATAGTATACGCGTTCATATTATTTTGTGTGGTGGTGGGCGGGGGTTACTGTACATTTGCTTTCTTCAAACTTACCAGCATGAATTATCTAAATGTCCAAAAATGTACAAAAGTGCCACTAACAGAGTTAGTGAATTCAATTGCCCTACTAGTACTTTACTAGTACTACTGTCAGTCTCTCCTCTCCTCCGAGTCCGAGCCCATTATTCTACCTCCCCAAAATGCTTATCTTACCTGTTATTCGTGTTTGAGAATAGGGCTAGGCACAGGGCTGGCTGCATGGCAAATGACGATTAAGGTTGGGTGTTGACTTGAATCCTGGATGGTTGAAATATCATCGTTGTGCTGGTAGTAGTAGTGTTACACACTGGCAGTAGCAGCATATGAAAAAAAAAGGAAATGAAACTTTGAGTGGCCTGAGCGTAGCATTAGAAACAATACGATAGATAGTACGGTAGAGAACAGTGCCATAAATTGTAGCCTAAGCAGTGCTAAAGTATTCAAAAGATAAGTACTAGTTGCGTCACGTGGAGTATGGCTACTATAAGAAATAGTATTAAGGCAAAGGACACAGCAACGTAAGCATTAAGTATTCGAATCGTCACGTGTAGGAGGAGGATGTTGTTGATGATCAATCCACGATGGCGCAATGAAATTCTGATTAGAATTATTTTTCTGTTGCTTTGACCTTATCCTCCCCAGCAAGTGTGTGGAATTTATTGTTGTCATTTAGTCACACCTCAATGAAAAAACACACAGCCTGGGGAAGAGGGTTAGGGTTTGAAAATTGGATGGGAATGGGGGGTTTTGGGAAAGTTTTGTGGAGAGAGGAAAAAAAACCACAGCATGGGCAAACAACAAATAAAGAAAAACAAATCTTTGGATTCGAAGATATCCATAAATCTTTTAAGGGACATAAAGGAAGTGCACTACTGCATGCATGAAGTTGTTTGCTAATGGGTGGTTAGGTTACTGAAAAGTAGTACTTACTACAACTTACTAGTAACTATGAAGAAACAATTTGACAGTACAGGGCTGCAGTAATAATTACGCAATTTCACTTGCCTCTCTGCCCTCAGAGAGAATAAACACTTATTAGTACATTAAATTAGTTTTAAAAATAGCAAAGAAACTTATCAAATAGCTGGAGGGATGAATTTGAAGCAGAGAGCAAACAAACGCACAGAGTCACACTCGTAGAAGTTCAAGTTCACAACAATATAATTTAAAAGATAAGGAGAAGTTAAGAGGATACTGTAACTGTATGTTGTAGTTGTCCTGTTGAATTTGTGAAGTAGCATGCATCCAGCCATTCCTCTTATTCGCGGCACGCCTCCATTCCATCTGATGCTCCGTCGATCAATCTTGGTGACCAGAGACACTGTACACTGCCTGATGCGGAATTGCGGATCGTTAATGGTAAGCCTGAGTTAATCGTTTGTTCCATGGCACAGGGTAAAAGCCGGCCTGTAATTGTTGATGGAAAAACAGGAAGTGGTATTAAAACACCACGGAGAAAAAAATATAAGGTACGCTGTGTAGTGCAAAAATAACACTTTCAGTTTCAGAGGTGACAGTATTACATACAAGCATCATTTCGAAAGTGCGTACCCTGAGTCTCCTTTTCAAGGATAGTAATTAGTAACTATGGGTGAATTTTGCGGATCTGCGGTCCGCAAATTCAAGCAATATCGCAAAAAAAAAAAAAATTGTGCAAACTCGCGGATTTTTTTTTGCGATTTGCATAACTATTACTGGAGTACTTTCTACTGGCTAATCCAGTAAGTGCTACCTCGTTGGGTAAATGTATAGTGCTTTTCCTACGCTACAGCTGCGCAAAGTGCCAGAAGGGTTGTCTCCAGTGACATCTGCAATAACGTATTACCGGCAATGTTAGCCTATGCGCGGAAATGCACCACAGAAACAGGGCCAATTTCCCCTTTCCCCTCAACCTACGACCATACTGCTACTTTTACATGAAATTAGACCTTCTCAGCAGTGCTCCCAGACCCCTCAAACCACCCCCGAAAATCTAGAACACCCCCAAGCAGTCAAACTCCTCCAAAAGGTTAGGTGCAGTATGAGATTTCTCCATGGCAAATATGGCTACTATTGCATGTTTCCGAGTAGCTTGAAAAACTGTGTCCGTGTCAACACCTGCTTTTAACTTGTCTTTAACCCATGCAAAAGAGGCCCAGTCTGCAGTGATGCACATGTAATCAAGGGCTTAGCAACTGGTCCATATGTCTGTTGTCAGGTGAATAGTGTGAACAGCACTCTTCTGAATAGCTGCGCCAATCACCTCCAGCACATCTTGATGTAGTGCTGGAACAGCAACTCTGGCAAAATAGGACCGGCTAGGAAACTTCCATTTAGGGCAGACTGTTGCCACAATTTCTAGAAAACCCTCCCCTTCCACGAAAGAAAAAGGGAGAAGGTCCAGCGCTAGCATTTTAGCCAGCTTTGCGTTATACAGACGTGCCGTTGGGTGGTTGCGTTCAAATGGCACCTCCGACCAAAACATGCTTCTAATGGTGGTCTGGACCGTTTTACATGATGATGATGATGCAGAATTCTTCAAACCAGTTAGGCTCATTGATGTACTTTTTCGCATTGGTGTCTCTCCCAGACTCTTAGTGTGTCTCATAGATGTTGCTGCGGTAGAAGGTGTGGGCGCTACCACTGCAGTGCTGCTGCCAGGGGTACTGGGTGTACCAGAAAAAATGTCTGTCGCTTCTTCACTTCCCCCTGCATGATCAGCCCCTTGTCATCATCAGATGCAACATGAATGGATACATTTGGATTTGTTGTACGTGTGGTATCCCGGATCTTGCCATGTGCACCTCCCAAATGATAGTGTGGTGTTTTTGGAGATGACCTCTCTGGCTTCCGGTACCATAGTTGGTACCAAGCTTACCCCGACTAACTACAGCTTTACAAATCAAACATGTTTTCCGCCTTTTTGCTAACACTAAAAAAGTCCCAAACTGGGGACTGGAGATGTCTGCTGGTGGTGGAGGTGCTACTTTCAATGCCAGATGAAGTGGAGGATGGGCGTGGCTGAATTTGACTCTGTTGTGCACTTACAGCACCACTACTTGAGGTAATGGAGGTCGAGCTGGATGGAGGTCCCTGCCAGACCTTCTGACGAGAAAATATGGAAGCTGTAGGTCGTGTTGGTGTAGTAGTTAACTGCATTGGTGGTGGTACCAGTGCCACGCCGCCCACATCACGCTCAGCCGCAATTCGGTATAGGGTAAAAATGTCTGTCTGCTGCATGCCCGCTGGGCCTGGAGTGACGACTGTGATGACTGAGTAGTCGTCAGACTGTTCATCAGCAGCAGAATACAACAATTCTTGTTTGTCGTCATCACCCATAAGTGGAAGCCTTGCGAGAACCTTCCTTTTAGGCTTAGCTACCTTTGTCGGCTCATGGCGTGCCTCACTCTCAGACTGCATTGGTGGGTTCCAATCAAGATCATCAGAAGGAAGGGGGCTTGAAGAAGAACTTGTAGTAGCCCTCCTTGACCTTTTTCTTGCTGGGGATCTGGAAGACAATGGATCACCATCAGGAGGAGTGGCTTCCTCGGATGATACCTCCGCTTCACTCTCGATTTCCTGATGTGCTCCTTACTTCTGGAGGAACAAGCATTGTGGGTAGTTGTGCCGCTCCATGCGCCTCTAGTTGCGCCTCTCGATTCACCTTTAGTTGCGCCTCTCGATGCGCCTCTCGATGCGCCTCTCCTTGCCCCTCTCCTTGCGCCTCTCCTTGCGCATGTACTTGCGCTTGTACTGGTTGCACCTGTGGTTGTTGTTGCGGCTGTGGTTGTTGAACAGTCGTCAGATGAGTTACACCATGCATTGATTGGATGCTACTTTCTTGCGATGAGCCAACATCGACCCCCACCACATGGCCAGGCCATGCCTGGACCAGGCCTCAAAATGGCCCCCACCCACATGGCCAGGCCCCAACAACACCCCAACAAGTCGAAAAACACACAAAAAGCACCCCAATCCAATGGCATCCATGCCCTAAATGATGTTTAAAATCAAGACACCCCACAGAAAGACTTGGTCCATGCACCACTCACTACCCCTGGGCCTACTGGCTAGTGAGGCTTTACAGGCACCCCAAAATTAAAATAAAAAAATCCACATATAACAGTGAGCTAAAATTCCATGACATAAATGAGATTTAAGTTAAAAAACTCACAGAAACAGTTGTATCATGCACCCATGACTAAACCTGGGCCTACTGGATACTGTGGCTACCCACAATATATTTTTTTTTAAGTTGTGAAAAAGTTTTAAAATTGTAGTTGAGCAACTGCAATGCCCCAAACAAACAACATCAACTTACTTGTAAAATCTCAAATCCAAAAGTGATCCAAACTCCAAAGTCCCAAAAGTCCTCAAATACAAATATACAGCAGCAGCCACAAAAAGTAATCCTTCCAGCTCCAGATCCAAATCAAAAGTGAACAGGACATGGACAAAGCACTGGGAGGAGCCTGCTGGAAAGGAACAGGAAGTTGGAGACTCTGGGGCACTTCCTTCCCCCCCCAAAAAAAACTGGACTCCTTGCACAAAAAAGTGCAGCCAAATGTCAATCTGAGGAGTTATTCTGATCAAAATGTATGCTGCTTGCGGTGGATTTCTTGTGCAAAATTGCAATTTTTGCAAGTTCGGGAAAGCGAGCTGTTCAAATCTCCCGCCGGAAGTCAGCTGCACGCAGCATCTACGTGTTCGCAATTGTTTACTCCTGCGATGCGTGATCGCTGGCCCCTTATGACGTACTCGCGTTGTCAAACTCTCTCTGTGCAAGATGGCGGGCGGCGATGATGTAATCGCGGTCGAAAAACTCTCACGCAATGACGCAGCAAGATCCAAAATGGCGCAGCACCCGCAAACCGGGACAAAAACAACTCGGCGAACACAGAATCACGGTAAGTCAACGCCGCGCGCGCGATATTGTATTTTTCAAGCGCGACCAAGCGAAGTAATCTGCCAGCTTGCGAATTTACGGATTTTTTGGCAAATTCGCGGGATTCGCGGACCGCGAAATTGCCAAAAATCCGCAAATTCCACGAACGGAACGGATTTTGCACCCACGGTTACTAAAAACATGTCTGTTCAATCTTTGACTGAAATTAAAACCTATATAACAAAATTGGAGATCATTGGTCAATTTTATCAAACCTTATTCATATGCTCAGACGGAAAGCCCATCAGACACAGATGATTTGATTAGCACCGGGCTTATGAACAAATCCCATCAGCCCACCACTCTGGCGGAGCATCGTCATCTAGGAGATGTTGGAGTCAAGTCTATGTCTCCAAGACTGCCCGTAGGCTAGTTATTTTGACACCAGACCTCAATCTCCTGATGGACTCAGCCAAAAGTGCTCTCAAAAATGTCAGTGCTAGTGGTGTGCTGTGCAAAGAAAATGTGATGATTAAAAATGACTATAAGGGCGAAAAGTATGTTTAATCAGGATCGTCCAAATGTCATGATTAAAAGCAACCTGAAAGAATGGAAAAATGACTATCTTATGGCAATAGATGAGAGGTCAACATGTTTCAGCCGTAAAGGTAACAATGACCGGCTTTCGTCAGGACCTAAATAAGAATGGTATGCTACTGCAATATTAAGCAATGTGCAACAAAAATCAAAGCAATATTATGGAAGATGAATACATCTGTGTTTGCAAACCACCCTACCAGATCCAATATGTAATCCCTCGTGAGCGGTAGGTAAGTATGTAGTCTTCTTTCCTAAAAGTGAAAAAGAAATTATTCAAATTGTGATACTGGTAGATGGACAGGACACCATTCTGAGCAAAAATGAACAGTTTGATGCTAGTCTAAAAATTAATAGACTGCTAAGCCCAAAACTTGGCTAATAGATTAGTCATATTTTCAAAAAAATATAGTACTCACCCAGCTTTCTGTGGGAGTATGCCTCACCTCACCCGGCAACTGCTCTGTGTATGAGGCCCGCTCTATTTGTAAGTAAAACAAGGAGACACAAATTAGACGCAGAATGTGATTCCTTGTTAGACAATTAAATCAAATACAATTTCTAAAATCTAAATCATATATCCAATCTTTGACAATCCACCATGGGAATGAATGGCATGCAGGACAGCCTTTGTGGGTTAAAACATCTGATTGGTTTCTTTCAGATGATCCAGAAGTTGTATTAAATTCGTCCAACCCAAACATAAAATGGATTAACTCCTTTGGCATACTGCATTCAAAACTGTATGGCAAAAATGGGCGGCCTGTATTTATAGAAGGTATACATAGTTGTGCAGAGGCATATTTTAATGACAGTGGTAGCCCTTTATCTCATAATGTCTGTCAATGCCTCCCAAGCAGACTTGGAATAACTGCCTCCACTCCATTACTTCATAATCTTTGCAAGATAGCATAGAGCAACAGAAACGAGAAAGGGAAGGGAGAGAAAACAGGTTCATGGCAACCTAATTGCTATTATAGTGCCCAATCTAGAAGTGTAGAACAGAAACCAAAGTCAGCGGCGCTGGCCCACTCCTTACCTGTCCGTCGGTACCTCCGGATGAAGTCCAAGCCGAAGGGGAGGTACCTGACGGCAGGTAGATGTGCCTTTTATATCATCGCTAATTGGTTAATTGAGGTCGTCTGTAAGGGCTCTCTTGAATGGGGATCTCGTGAAGTGGTAAACGAAGAGCGCTACAGATTTTAAGTAGTGCGCATGCCCGCATGTTGAGACATGTGCTAGGTGCGCAGGCTCACACGTTTAAAACTCGGCAAGCGTCTTCTATGAACATGTCATCTAGACGCGACTGCGCATGCGCAGACATTAGTAAACCGACTTACATTCATACGCGTTAGCCGGATGAAAGCTGTATTGGTGGCAGAGACAGCACAAGGCTTTTAACAATATAAAGACGGCTCTAGTTATTATCGAGAAAACCACACCACATCAGTCCTAGTTCTTTTTTGAAGTGCTAGTGTTGGGTGATTCTTGCGTAAAAGTGTTCTCTATAACCCGGTAATCCATTTAAATTAAACGGTCTTGTCAAGAGTCACTTTGTAAACCCCTGCGCTACATTATACCTGCGTCAGGTATAATGTATGCAGAGGGGGCGTTCCCCCGCAAAAAGCCTCGTAATAGTGACGCAGTGAAATCTATGAGATTTCACTGCGTCACTTTTAGGACGCTGTTGCGCCAAAATCTTGCGCCTGCCTCACAGCAGGCGTAAGACTGACGCAAGCCCTTTTACATTGGCACCCCGAAATGCTATGCACAAGATAATAACCAAATATTGTTCTCTTGCAGGGGTGTAGCAATCACATTCCCAGCTGTACCCAAAGTGAGGGATTCTGTTGCTCATGGGTTCATCTGTTGAAGCAATAGTATAACATACTTGGAAATGAAGCAGGACTCAGCCGGCTCCTCCACTAAGCCAGAGGAGTGTCGTCCCACTGCTTCAACTGCAAGTGCAATACAAAAAATAAAATGATAATAAGGCTTCATTACTATAATTTTATTTTTTGTATTGAGTTTGCAGTTGATGTGGTGGAGCGGGACTCCCCGCGTCACAGGGAGTAGTGGTGGCTGAACCATAAGTGCTCTTGTAGGTTTGGCCAGCCCTCTTGAGTCGGCCAAACCTAGTTGCGCACTTTGCATGTTCTCCACCCAGACTGCATACCAGGGTGCTTGCTTCCTGGTTCCTGTGTGGAGGACAGGTGGCGACTGGCGATCAGCATAACGAGCAGGTATGTTTCTTTTTTCTTTTCTATTTCCAATTTTCTCTACCAGACGCTACTGTGTTTTAGTGAACCTCCTGATACAAGGCAGATGAGACTGTGCAAGCCTTTTGTGTACTGTATCGCTGCATTTATATTGCAATTCATACCTCAGTGTGGGTGCGAAAGAACATTAGTGTACAGGTAAAATTTTATACTGTCGAGAATTGTGTATTTGGTGGAATGTTGTACTTGATGTTAGCCTATGAGGAAAGCGTTGAGATGTTGTATGTGGGTGAAAAGAGATGTACTCTTGTCTTGTTTTAGTTTGCAGCATTTGGCAGTGTGATGGAGGATGAAGTGTGACATCTCTTATTTTGCTGATGCCTTTCTTTGAATTCTCAGTTCACTTTCCATGCTCTTGACAGTTGATTGGGCAACTGCTCTAAAGTCTTGTGGGTCAAGGCGGAGTGGCAGGCAGGGAAACAAGAGGAGAAGAAAGGGAAGTGTTGAACCCTTGTGATATGAGGGTAACATTCCTTCATGGCTAGGGTATTTCAGGGTTGTGTGCAGAAGCAAAGTTTGGTTCACTTTCTCTGCTACTGTTCCCATACAGGTCCACTCTCTGACCTGATGACTAGAGAAAAGGACATTTAGAAAGAAAGGTCTCGGAGGGCCGCATTGAGCTCCTTGAAAATGCAAAAGGGACCAGTAACAACAGTTACCAGCCTCAACCCGAGTACAAAACCTGTGGCGGTGGCTAGTCCAAAGATTTCAAATAACCAGGGTACTTGGGTGTAGCTTTCTTGATTTCTTCCGCAGTTCATTATTTCTGGGGCTCAGAAGCTCTCAAGACAGGTCAGCTCCTCTTACTCCTAATGAAACCTACACTAGAGCCTCATGACCTCACCAACTACTGGGCTGTCACTCACCTACCATTCATCAGCAAGATCATTAAAAAAGCAGCCTGTGTTCAGCTCCAAAACCACATCAGTGCTAACCTTCTCCTACACGACAACCAGTTTAACTTCAGATTGTATTGCAGCATGGAGACCACTTCCTTGCATATCCTAAATGATGCCCCCTTGATCACAGATGAAGATGAACCCTGTCATCAGACACAACTAACCATCCTACCCTCATATGTGCCCTGATGTCTCAATTGGGATTCACCAGCAATGTCCTTTACCGGTCCTCGCCAGGACATCATAAGAACTTAGTGGGCTCTGGGCCAAACATATTCTAGGGCCCCCATGCTCAGAACAACGCTGAACTTTTTATCCATTTTCTGCTTGTTCACACCCTAGGTAACTTTAGCTGGATTATGGACAACCCTCTTCCTTGGACAATCTACCTTTGGGCCCAACCGTGGAGCAAATAGTATTTCTGGCTGACCGGCACCAGAGAAAAATAAATATTAGCAGCCTAAACAAGCCCCTTATGTGTTGCAGTGGACTTGTGTCTTAACTTTTGGACCTGTGCATGCAGAAGGTGTGTTTTTGTTTGCCACACTCCAATCCCTCCTCTGTAAAGGACAGGGACTCTGAGTCAGGTGACACTAGGCTTTGATTGCACCAGCACAGCGGCAGATCCACGTGGGCAGTGCAGTCATTGAGAGACTATATAATACTGCCCTGTGCAGCACATTGAATTGTGGTCTACCTGCCAATAAAGCAGAAAGTCTAGTGGCCTGCCCAAGCCTTCTACCCACAATCTACACTGTATTTAGTCTGTTCAACCCATCTGGGCATATGATGCAGATGGGTGCTTTAATTCACTGCGCTGCCTG
Source organism: Lissotriton helveticus (assembly GCF_964261635.1). Lineage (NCBI taxonomy): Eukaryota > Metazoa > Chordata > Amphibia > Caudata > Salamandridae > Lissotriton > Lissotriton helveticus. Next base: position 448,581,444 of record NC_136059.1, on the reverse strand, counting down.
TACTGTGAGTGACCGGAGTTCAGAGTCAGGAGATAGCAAGCTGTTTTCCCACTGCCTGGAAGCAACAGCTCCACAAGGGTTTTGGAGTCACAAAGGGGCCACCCCATGCCTATTGCACGCTACCACACTGCAGCTCCCACCTACCACAGATACTAAGCCAGTTTTTAACCTCCTGCTGCTGTTTGGTTCTGCCACTTCTCATAAACACGGTCATGTTGCCTGTATATCTGTGGGTGAGAGGTCGAGCTGGTTGGATCCGGTGTCTTGCAGAGGTTCTGACCTTCTTTGTCCTTCGGTGGCCATCTGTCTCAATACCACTGTGCCATGTCACTCTGGGTGTTTCATGATCAAAACATCTGCCTTAAAGGAGACTTACCCTGAAGCCCAGACTATGCGGGGCACTTGGAGCAGGGAAAGCATTGCATGAATCTGGAAGTGGACCACGATTAAAGTAGTAAAGAGAAATCTAGAAATTCAAGACAGTAGGGTACACACACACAGAAATGAAATTACCACGTAGATTATGTCACAAGAGGAGGCTGGAAATCATAGTAAGAAATTGACACACTAAGTTCCATCTTGTACCTAAATATATCCAAGTTCATCGCTATCTATTAGTAACTGAAAGGTGCCCTAGTAAAGCGCACTCCTAGACAAGTTATGACATTCCCACTACAGACCAGGAACTTCCAGGTATGAAACACCAGTCATGAGGATTCTTGTATTTTGTTGCTTCTCACCTGTTTTCTCCCTTCCCATCCTAGCATCATGATGACCCTACCTTGCTGCACGTCTGGTCTCCTAGTGTGGCTGGGTATTTTTCAGCCTAATCAGGCACACTCTTCTGGAATCTCAAATATAGCCATGCTTTTGGACCCTTAGAAGAGGCAGCCAATGACAGGAGCCAATGAGAAGAGTAGATGCGATCTGGACTGCAAGTCTCAGCACACCTCGGGGCTCAGAGTGAGCCAATTGCTTGCCCCGTGCCAAGTTATAATTGTCACTTTTGACAACACCTGACCTCCTCACAGTCCCGTATCATGCATGCGAGATTTGGGCAATATTGAAGCACCCATCTTGCATGCCCAACATGTATCTGCAATCCTGTGTGTTCTTCGACTGCCAAACTAAGCAGTGGAAGAACAGTAGATCAGGCTGTCAATCTCCCCTCTTCCGTCCTCCAAACTTGGTGGAGCACCATCCCCCCCAACCATATTGATGGCTGCCGCTGGAGATATTAAAACTCTGCAGAACCTGACCAGGAAAAAGCTCCAGAATTCTCTGACACATAGTGTGACTTTGTTGGATACCTATCCCGACCTTCTCCGATTGTTTTCAGCCTCTTTACCTTATATCCCGCTATCTTCATCCGAGGCCATGAAGCTCCTTTTGGTCTAAGCATGTGGTGCTCAATCACTTGTAAGAATTAAGGTCCTTAAATCCCTTAACAGGAATGGTGTCTCATTGAAGCCAAATAGGACATCCTGGGATTTTTGTGCACTGCTTGGGGAGCCGAATTGTCCTTAGTCCACCTAAGACATGTATTCGTTGTTGAAGACGCTTCACTGCACCCTCTCATTGAGTCCATTTGATTTAGTGACAACTTTGTTGGAACTAGGTTTTAGACAAATGACACAGCAGAAGATTTACTAACATAAAGCTACAATACCGAAGAGTATTGATTCTACCTTATCTAGCTCCCATTCCAACCTGCTCCTCTTACGTATTTGTCTAACCTTAGCCTCTTTGCAACTTAAAAGTATCATAACAACAATTAGTTGTGTTTCGGATTTGCTTCTGTTTCCCTTAGATTTACATTAATCCCTATTGACTTCTATGTTAAGTCTTCACACTTTCGAATCCAGTTTTCTTTCAATTCTTTTTCCATGTGTTTGTGATATTTGACTAATCCATTATTATTATTTTTATTATTATTATTATTACGAGCTTAGTTTGCATCTCATATATTTTAACATGTATTTTTAATTGTTTCTTGCATCCTTAGCACCAAGAGCAAGTCTTGCCTTGCACCACACTATCAAAGGGTTAAACAAGGATATTTTAAAGGGCAAATTGATAAGCCTCTGTAGAACCTTTTTGAGAAGGGTGTAGATCAGTGGACTTGAAACTTTTTAATGCCGCGCTTCCCGGCAGTGAAAAAAAGTAAATCAGGTCCCTCCTTCCGATAATTATTCATTTAACTGCAATGTTTAAATAAGTTTAGACATATATATTTTTTTCATTTCAAAATAATTTTATTGTTATAAAGAAGCAAATGAAGATACAGATGATAAGTAAAAGTGATACAATTGATAACAGATAGATAACAATCAGAAGCTGACATTAAAAAATGAGTCGTAGCAAATACATCCAAAGATAGAAGCAGTCTGCCAAAAACAGAAAAATGAAATAATTAAGATAAATTAAATATCCTAGGCAGAGTCCACAACCAAGAGTATCACTATCAGCTGGTATAATCAGGGGAAGAGAGGAAAGGAAAGAAGAAAGAAGAAAGAATGAGAAAGAAGAGGGAAAGAATGAAAAAAGAGATAGAAGACAGAGAAGGAGGAGAAGAAAGAAAGAGAGAAGGATTTCCAACAAACAAACCCGACAAACAAGACGTCATTCATCCAGACAAATCGAAGGGAAATTGGTCAACCAACCCCTTGGATGACAACTCCATATAGTTATCCAGAGCATTCCAAACCCCACTAGCAATAGATGGAGAAAGGTGAGCATGATCGACCGAGGTATGAGCGCTTCGTAAAAAGGAAACCCAAGCCCACCAAGTGTGATAAGAAACAGAGGAAAAGTATTTCCAGTCCATAAGAATCACTTTCACTGCAATAGTCAATAGGAGATCCAACAGCTGTATTTCCATGGGTTCCAAGGGGAGAGGGACTGGAGCAGCTAATGGATCTAATAGAATTAATGGGAAAGAGAGTGGGAACCTAATACCAAAGATGAGCATGAGGTGTTTGTGAATGAGGTCCCAAAAGGGTTGGAGGAGGGAGCATTCAAAAAACATATGCGGAAAGTCACCTGCCAATAAACCGCAGCTCCAACATAGGTTATCGTCTTTGAGATTGAGCGAATGTAAACGAACAGGAGTCCAATGAAGAAGGTTGACAGAGAAAAATTTAGATTGCATTAACGATGGGGCGATTTTATTGCGAAGAGAAAGTTTACCAATCAACTGCCAAGTGTCTGAAGAAATATGGTCAGTAACACCATGCTCAAAATGGTGCAACCATTTTGTTTGAGCAACCGTCTGCGTAGGTAGTGAAACAGTTGATAAAAATTTATAGATTTTAGAGGCTACATGACCAGATTTAGTCCATATGTGAAAGAGAGTAATCGTAGGAGAAGTAGGATGAAGACGCACCTTAGCAAGTGCTACTTTGATTTTGAGAAAAGTGTAAAAATCTAAATTAGTTAAAGAATGTTGTTGAGCTAAGGAGGAAAAAGGTAGTGGCTCATTATTAGAGCCATAAAGATGTTTAACAAGCGAGATCCCCTTAGCAGCCCAATAAGATATCAGAGAAGGATCAATATTAATTTTAATTTTAGAATTCCGCCAAATAGACGACCACCTAGATTTGTGAAGTGGAATCGCCACTTTCTTGTCTACCTTCCGGACCGCAGCAAGAGTATCCAGAATAATAGAGCGGGAGAATGGGATGGACAAGGTAGACGCAGTGCAAAAGGAAGCAGTCGGTAATGGAGAAGCCAATTCCTGCTCTATTAACAACCAGGAAGGAACATGAATAGGGGGATAAGAGAACCATAGAGCACCTTGAGACGCCAAAAAGGCAGTTTGGTATTTTTCCCAATCAGGAAGATTGCATCCTCCCATATCATAAGGCTTCCGCAAGAATTTATAGGCAATTCTAGCCCGTTTATCATTCCATAAAAATTTAGAGGTCACAGCATCAATTTCATGAAAGAAGGAATCCGATAACTTTACCGGGAGCATAGAGGATACAAAATTAATAATAGGTGTAATCATCATTTTGAGGGTCTGAAGGCGACCCCACCAGGAAATGTGTTTCGGGGACCAAGTGTCCAAAAGACGCCGAACTTTAAGAATAGTCTGGGTTTCATTATAGGCAATTGTAGCATATAAGGTAGAGCAAAAATAGATACCCAAGTATTTTAATTGCTTAGACTGCCATTTAAAACCAGCAGAACCCATATGCGTAGAGAAGCAGCAGGCATTTAGGGGGAACATTTCAGTCTTATCCTTATTTAAGGTGTACACTGAAACCTTCGAAAAAAGGGAAATAGTATCCGAGATAGCAGGGATAGCCAAGGCAATATCATCTGAGAAAATAAGGACATCATCCGCGTACGCAGCAGTTTTAATACGATGAGGACCAACAGAAAAACCTTTAATATCTGGGTGTAGCTCAATCAATCTGAGGAGAGGGTCAATGGATAATAAAAACAAAAGTGGAGATAAAGGACATCCCTGTCTGGTGCCCTGGCGAAGATTAAAAAAGGATGACGTAGCACCGTTGACTCTTATGTTAGCTCTAGGTTGAGAATATAGGGACCTGACCATATTAATAAAGGAATCACCAAGATTATGTGCACACAAGACAGCACGAAGAATAGGCCAAGAAACCTTGTCAAAGGCCTTTTCAGCATCAAGAGCCAAGGCCGCGGCTGGGAGATGAGAACGTTTAGCTGATCCGAGAATATGGCAAAATGTACGTATATTATCACGCACAAGACGGCCCTTTACAAAACCCGTTTGAGAGGGATGTACCAGTTTAGGAATGAAGGATTCTAATCTCTTGGCTAAGATTTTAGCAAAAATCTTAGCCTCCATGTTAAGAAGGGAAATAGGACGGAAGTTTTTGGGATCTGAATGATCTTTCCCGTCTTTTGGAATCACTACAATGGTAGCATCAGCCGCCGTGCCAGAAACAGACCCATCCTTATTAAAAGCGTCAAAGACAGATTGAAGCTTGGGAACAATCACAGGAAGAAAAGTTTTATAAAACAAAATAGGGTAGCCATCAGGCCCTGGAGCTTTTCCGGAACGAGTGGCTTTAATTGCGGCAATAATTTCTTCAGGAGTAATCGGACCATTTAAAAAATTGCTATCTTCCACGGATACCGACTTCACCGGGACACTGCTCAAAAGAGGCCTGATTAGAAGGGGTATATAAGTTATTGTAGAAATCACGAAAAACTAGAATTTCCTCAGTCTGAAATTTTTTAGAACCAAGGTGATCATTAATAGAAGAGATTTGAGAAGACTTAAAGGAGGAATCCTGAAATTTTAATGTAGCCGCAAGAATCTTCTCAGCTCGATTTTGTAATAATAGCCTTTTGGATTTCTGAGCCTGAACCCCAATATGGGCTCTTTTGGTAACTATAGTATTATATGTGTACTTTAATTGCTTAATTGACTGTAGGCAAGATTTATCCTTAGAATGTCGAAAGGTATATTCCAGCTTTTTTATTTCAGTTGCTAGATCTATAAATTCTTTTTTAATAGCAGCATTCCTTTTTGACATGCATTGAATAACCTGGCCACGGAAAGTACATTTAAACGAATACCAGAGGACAATTGGGGAAGAAACTGAGCCCTCATTCTCAAGGAAAAAAGGTGTCGATTGCACTAGAGAACTCATCAATCTGAGCAGTATCATGCAAAATTTCTGTATTTAATCTCCAGGAGCGAGCTCTTGATTTAGGAGCAAAGGACAGCAATGTAAAAGTAACCGCGGCATGATCAGAAATCAGAATAGGATGAATAAGCGGAGAGGAGGAAGACGAAACAAGAGAGGAGTGAACCAATAAGTAATCAATACGAGAAAAGGTAGAATGAGGTGACAAAAAGAAGGAAAAATCACTACCAGTGGGGTTGTGAAGACGCTATACATCCTGAAGATGAGTTATGGAGCACATGTTAAGCATTTGTTTATGAGATTTTGGAGGGCGAAAATGAAAAGCTGAATTCCTATCTAGAATGGGATCCATTGGTAAATTAAAATCCCCACCCACAATAAGATTCCCAGAATGAGGTGTGTCATTTAATTTTTTGGTAACCGTTTTCCAAAAGGACGGATCATCCTTGTTAGGGGCGTAAATGTTCATAACATATAAATTAGCGTTACCATCAGACAACTTAGTTAATAGCCAACGACCCTCAGTATCATGATCAGAAGAGACTATGGATAAACCTGATTTTTTTTAAATTAAAGTAATGACTCCATTTCTTTTGCCACAAGCCTTGGAACAGACAACATCTGAAACCCATTCCTTCTTCAGGAATAGCGCCTCTCTGGTAGAGACCTTTGTTTCCTGAAAAAGGACTAGATCTGAAGAGAGAGATTTCCAATAATCTAAGATTTTTGACCTTTTCACTGGATGATTTAAACCCTTAACATTAAGGGACAACACATTCAAGCCCGGCATAGACAGAAATTGAAAAAGATAACATAATCCATAGATGGCAAACAAAAAAAACAGCACGAATACAAGCATCCAGACATCAAACATTAACGTCGAAGAGGGAGAGTCCATGGGGGAAATCCGAAAAAAGAAAAGAGACAAGAGAGGAGAAGAAAGAAGAGAGAGAAGAGCCAGCAGGGGAGGTCTGAAAAAGACCAAATTCATACTAGGGGGAACGTGGGAAGGCGCGCAAGGGGACCGTCACGAGGAATGATTACAATTGATATGAACAACCCCAAAACAGTACACAACTGAGTACCCATAATTAGGAGAAAGGAACATCTGAAATATGAACTAACACCATTAGAGTATTACAAAACAATTCATCCCATAAATCTATAAAGGCAATACGCATATACCAAGTTAATTCACAAGTAGCATATGAAGGAACCAAAAAAAAAGTGGAATAGGTGGAAGAGAGAGAGACATCTAATAGAATAAATGCAATAGCAAGTCTTAGTTATATATATATCTTATTATAAAGAAAGAAAACACCAAAAAACAGCATAGAAGTAAACGAAGAGTAGATAGAATGAAGGCGAAAGAAGCATCATAAAAAACAGGAAAGAATAAGTAGAAGAAAAACATATTTCTCAAGAAGACTACAGGGTGTAGTATAAAGAAAAGAGATGAAATACAATAGAGAAAGGCACTAAAAAAGAGGTCAATATAACAATTAATGAAGCACCATGCTAGGTAAATACAAGTAGCTATAATATAATGAAGATGAATATGAAAAAACGAAAGATAAGCAATCAATTAACTGTCCTTAAATGTAGAGAACTTGTTATAATAGTTTGATACAAAAATGCAGGAACATGGCAAATATATATTAATAGAAAGTAGGATAACAAGAGACTAAGAAGTGCAATATAAATAGAATAGCTTATTATAAAGTATAAGAGAAGTACACAGATTGCAAAGAACTAGCACCGATATAGGAAGATATGAAATAGTTGTGAAGCAGAACAATCAATGAAACAGCAATGTAAATATATATCAAACCTAAATATACAATAAATATTCAAAGGTACTTGTAAGCAATGAATTACCATGCATAAGGTATATAAACCTTGTTATAATTAGCTTAAGAAAACAGGAAGGAACATCTAAAAGATAAGAAATTCATATATGGTACTCAGACAAACTAGTAATAATGTATAAAAGAGATCCAATATCTGAGACCTAATAGAAAAAAGCATATAATAGTGGTAAAGCACCCTAAGCAGTAAAACAAGAACTAAGTAAGCATATAAAGAAATGCAAGATACAGTAATTGTAGCATGGTGAGCGCAGCTAGACGCAACTATAGAAAATAGATAATAATAAGCCTATGACCAAGGCTTGTACCAGAACACGAAACAGTACAAGACAAATTGAAGTCAAGAAGACTAAAGACATACAAGAAGAATGACCACACAAAACGGAAGAGACAAGTACAAATCAAGTGAGAAACTAGACTACGCAAAAAAAAATGATAAAAAAAGAAAAAATCTAAGGACGGGGAGAGAGAAAAGACTAAATATGAATGCACACTGTACAAAAAGAACCAAAAATAGATAGACACAAAAAAAACTAACCGGAAAAAGATCGTACAGAAGCAGACTACTACTACAAAGCGGAACAAGGAAACAGAAATTAGATATGTCCAATATAACAATGAGGAATGAGAGAACGAAGACAAGAAGAACAAACCATAAGGAAGGAGAAAAAACACTACCAAAGCAAAAAGACAAAAGTCAGGAGAAGGGGAACCGACAAGAAAAGAAAAGGCACAACTACAATAATGATAAAGAGACACCAATTAGAAAAACCTAACGTGCCAAATGACAACATCCTAAAAACGGAAAGGAGACCACACCAACGAAAGGGAAAAACATCATCAAAAAACTTGACTGCCAACACCAGTCACAAAAGAATGCCATAGACGCACCAGAACCATGGAGCACGCAGGTCTAAAAAGGTAAACTCAATAGACCCGGAAAAAAGAGAAAAACAAGGAAGGCAAAAGAATCACATCAAGTGCCAGAAGCACCAGGAACAAGTGAAGCCTCCATTTGAAGTTCCATCTGTAGTTCCATCTGATTATCTAAAAAAGAGGCCAAATCAGCAGGTTCATCGAAGATTCTGGAGCGACCTTTGAAGGTAATGCGACATTTGGAAGGGCCAGAGAAGGAAAATGGGATATTCATCTCTGATAGACGCTTCCGAAGATTAAGAAAGCCTTTCCTCCTTATCACCGTGTTGCTGGCAAAGTCTTGAGAAATCGAAATACGGTGGCCTTCCCAAGAAACAACTTTAACCTTCCGCATATGGGCCAAAATTTGTTCCGTGTGCTGATGACGCAGCGGCTTAAAAATGACAGCCCTTGGTTGCGTAGCAGATTTAGAACGAAAAGTGGGGACACGATGTGCCCGTTCCAGCTCAAAGTCTCTTTGAAAAGAAATTTGCAGGGTAGAAGGCAACCATTGGTATAAGAAGTCAATCATAGACTGAGCACCTTTCTCGGCTTCTTCAGGAAGGCCAAAAATGCGTAAGTTGGATCTGCGGTTACGGTCCTCCTGTTCAGTTAGATCCCTCCGCAATGCCGCCATTGAGCGCTCTAATTGTAAAAGAGATCTAGATTGCTTTTGCATATTATCCTCTGCGCCACTAATACGTGTCTCCGTGGCAGAGACACGAATGGAGAGAGCCTTAAGATCATTTCTGATGGCTGATACCTCCACCTGTAGTAAATCTGTATTAGTTTTGGTAGACTGCGCAATGTCATGCACATCATTGAGACGCGTCAGAATAGCCTCCAGAGTGGAATTAGTATCTTTTTGAGATGATTCAGGTGTAGGAGATATTTGTTTGAGTCTCTTAAGAGAAGCTTTCGACTCTTTTGTATCTTTAGCAGTCGGCGACAAGCCCATATTTGCCGCCATAGAGCCTCCAAAACAAAGGTAGAAGAAGCAACCACTTCAGAGAACTGAGAAAAATCACAAGGCCAGAGGATATTGGTGTACTCAGAAGGCAAGGATAAAAAAAAGGAAAGTAGCAAAAATATGTAAGCACACATCCAGCAGGTATCGCAAAGCAATAAATAGCGGCGGGATTACATGCACAAAAATAGAAGTCTCAACACCATAATGCCAGGACCCTGCCGATATGAAGAATACGCCGTCAAAAACTAAGAAGCCAAAAAGCAGGGTATCAAAGAGCAGGTAGTGTCAATGGAAGGCAATGGAGGCGCTCTGAAGAAAGGCAAAGTAAAATAAAATGCAAAAAGGTTTCATTTTAAAGCCACACAGCATGAAAAACGTAAAAAGAAGCTTTTAGAAGCTGTGTAAGGTTTAATAGTAGTCACCAACACCAGTTTGTTCGCATTCCGGATAAATTCGTATCCATGGTACCTCCGTGTGTGAATAGACTCGGAACTGCGTGTGGAGGCGACACAAAATGGCGGCCGTTCGTATAAACACCGAGCGTCACCTCAAAGTGTCAAAATATCAGGCACCAGCAGCTCCAGGGCACAGGAAGGACGTTCAACCGGCACACGCCACCTTCCGATACATGAGGCTCCGTTTCTGCGAGCGTGGGGTCACTGTAAGCAGAGATGAACCTCCGACGGCCCTCGCTCGTCTCGCAGCTCAAGCGCAGACCGCCATTCCAAAGCGGCGCGCAAGCCACGCCCCAAGTTTAGACATATTTTAACATTGCCAGTTTAAGTTCTGTTACTGCTTCAAAAATTCAATAAAACTCATAATTGCCATACATACTATTCCAGCCAGGCCTTACTAACACGTAAATGCATCCACAGTGTGATTATTTGAAATGGGGTGGGGGTTTGGAATAATATTTGGAATCCCTTCCCTTTTGACACCTTCCCCCAGCCAAGATATAAATGACAAATGATGCTAGTGATGACCCTTTATAGAGCATCTTACTGCACTATCATCAGCATAATGTTTCTTTTGGCTAGAACCTGACGGCTCCCTCAGGGAACACTTGAGGCCTCCCTAGGGGAGCCCACTCCACAGTTTGAAGACCCCTTGGGCCTTATTTATGAGGCTGTGCATCACTTTTACGCTGCCGAAGCGTCACTTTTTGTGACGCACCAGTGGTGTAAAAAATGCGACTTGTTGCGCCATATTTACAAAGTGACGCATCTAGGTAGATGCGTCACTTTGTAAACCCCTGCGCCACATTATACCTGCGCCAGGTATAATGTATGCAAGGGGGGGGCGTATTGACACTAGAAAGGGTCATGGAAGTGACGCAGTGAAATCTATGAAATTTCACTGCGCCACTTCTAGGACTCCAATGCCACAAAATCTTACGCCTGCCTTTCACATGGGGCTTGCCCCATGTGAAAGGACACATTACTGGAGTTGCGTCACTTTTGTGACACACTCCAGCAATATGTCACTTTTGCGCCATACAGATACGTCAGAAATACTGACGTATTTGTAACTCCTTGCGACATGATGCGTCATACTGTAAATATGACGCATCATTGGTGTCGCATGGAGGGCGCAATGAAAAGTGACGCATCGCTGTTTTCACGCAGCGATGCGTCACTTTTCATAAATGAGGCCCCTTGTTTAGATGGAGCTCAGTTTAAACACACGTAGAAGTTTCTAGCCACTTGCCCACCTTACCATAAAACAGCAGGAAATGTTTTCAGGGCATTGCGGAGATGGCTAGCTCCCATAGTGACAATCTTAAAATGGAATTTCTAGTTTCCGTTTATCACTTGTTTCTATTGTATGACATTCAAATCCCAGTTGCTGAATGCATTTTGTGTGTACATCAATTACATATAAGAATGAGTTGTTTATTCTGCAGTCAAGCATTCCAGATGCAGGTTAAGAGAGATGGCGCAACGCGGATCTTGGCTCATAGGCACGGGCTGCGTGTGTCAGAGTGATGAAGCTGAGCTGACAGATTAAAGCACATCCAACTTCCATCGTGAAATGTATTTCAAAAATCTCTCTTCTGCTAGTGACAAATTTCTCCCATGGGCATAAATCCTGTGCTGTGCTTTCTATTCTTATCCTTGAAGGGCGCGCACATTCCTTTGCCTCCACTGCCTTGGGATCTGCTAGTCCTGGTGGTGCGGACCATGTACCCGAGAGGCAGCAGGCCTCAGCTCCGTGGAATCTGAGCATCCTTCCAGATCTGGTCCCAGCCGTGGCCCCCGGCGCTCTCTCTTGGCCTCTGCACACTTCAGTGTGTTTGCGGAGGCTGCTGGGGGTCTGCACTTAGATATCCCGCTCAAAAATGAACCAGATGGAATTCCTTGGCTCACTAGAAAATGACTCTGTGGCATGTGGATATTTTTCAAGTGATAAACTGCACAAATGACATTCAGCAACTCAAAAATGATTACAAATGTAAAATACTATGTTATTTTTTGTACAGCGCTTCATACCAGAAGTCTGGCAGTTCCCAGTTCTGTAACTAATAGGTGTAATACTATATTACCCGATGTGTTGGCATTGAACCTACTGACCTCGGAAGGATGGAAGGTAGATTTAGGCACAGAAGAGATCAGAAGTGCCCAGCAGATGCCAGTGGCATCATGTAATTCATGTAATTACCTTCCTGGTTGCAGGTTATCATGTATTCTCAATAATACCTAACCAGTTGTTTACGGGTGTCTGAGGAGTGATCCCAGGGCGTGTACTATATTTACTTAGAGGAGTATTTGGGTGGATTTTATGTTTGTGGACTTGGCGCGAGACTCGGTACAACGCATCAGTGGTCTGTATAGAGTCAGGTGAGCATCGCTCGGATGCATCACTGTGGATCAGTCACACAGGCTTTTAGGGTCATTTTAATAGGTGGGTGTGTTATTACACATGGTAAGTTGAATCACAATTAACCGTTCGTTAGCCTTTATAAAACCTAAGCCCTTGAACCCTCAGCTATAAAAAATATATTTACAGCATCCTTGAACTATGTGTGCAGATTTTCTAAATAAATTGCGTTTATAGTAATAGTATAGTATAGTAATAGACTCCCCTTTTAGGAATGACCCAACCGAGTTGGCTGTTTCATCCCTGCTGTGTAGGGGTTCGGTGGAAATCAGGCCCGACAGTTTACAGGAATGAGGCAATATTAATATGATTACAGACCTAAATTCACTCACTGCTCTCTATCTTAATACAAGATCCATCCCTAAACATGCCTTAGAGCTTTGGTGCCTACTGGATAAAAAGAAGCCAGATATCTGTTTCTTCACGGAGACGTGGCTTCATAACCAGGCTTCGCCTGATATCGCCACGGCATTTCCCAGTGAACACCACCTGATTAGGCTGTATAGAGTGGGCAAACGAGGGGGAGGCCTCGCAGTAGCTGCGAAGGCCCCCTTAGAGATTACCCGCCTGGACTCGCTTTCCAGTGACTCGCTTGAAATATTGATAATTAACATAAAACACAATTTGGCTGTGGTAGGTAGAGCAGCCCTGGTATATAGACCCCCAGGAGGTAAATCTGAATTCACTAACAATCTGCTGGATATCTTAGCCTCCTATGTGTTGACCACAGACAATTTTATCTTACTAGGTGACTTTAATCACCATGCTGAGTTACCACATGACGTGGACTCTTGTCATTTGATTTCAACCTTAGAAACCCTGGGTTTAACTCAGCGGGTCCATGGCCCCACCCATCTAGCTGGGCATCTATTGGATCTAGTATTTTCTAATATGATTGATCTCTACTGTGACCCTCCTTGGCAGATGACCTGGACGGATCCTTTTTTAATACATTTTAAATTTTCTATACCTTCTAGGTTACAGATTGCCGCCCATAAAGAATCCATGCTCATTCGACCTTGGTATAAAATGACTCCCGAGGCGTTTAAGACACATTTTAAGCCTCCGGACAGTAATCCTAATGATGTTGGAACAATGGCCATGCAATTGGACATATCCATTAGAAATACACTTGACGAAATTATCCCGGAAATGAAAGTAAATTTGAAAAGGATAGCTTCACCTTGGTTTTCCGAGACCTTGAAACGAGAGAAAATTGATTGTAGAACGGCGGAGAGACTAAGGCGTAAGTCCAGAACGCCTGAAAACCGCTTGAAGTATAAATTAATTCATTCTGATTATATGAAACATATAAAGGCAGCGAAATCTCTTTATATTTCGCAAAGAATAAATAAGGCATCCCAATCTAGTAAAGAACTGTACAAAATAGTCAGGGAGTTTACTACACCACAGGTCGAGCAATCTAAATTCGACCCCTCGCCAGAATGGGTGAATTCACTGGCTTCCTATTTTCACAATAAGATCCAGTCAATATATTGCTCATTTCCTTCCTCACCTCCAAGTGTGGCCTCAGGCGTGGAGGCTCTCTGTAATTCTGAGCCCGCCCCTGAAACCACGGATTCTCCATCCATGATAGAATTGGAGCCCACTTCCCCTGCTGAAGTGCTAGTTGCACTCAAGAAAATTAAGTCAGGATCTCCTAATGACCCCTTGCTCCCCCGCAAGTGCAATGATTTATTTCCATTGCTGGCCGACGTTTTGACCAGTATTTTTAATGCCTCCTTTGAGAGTGCTTCTTTCCCTAGTAGCTGGAAATTGGCGCAAGTCAGGCCAATTCTCAAAAAGCCTAATAGCGACCCTTCCACTGTGTCCAACTACAGACCAATTTCTCTATTACCTTACTTTGGCAAGGTTCTTGAATTTTTGGTAAACAAACGTGTGTCCTCTTACATTGAAACCCATGCACTCCTTGACCCGTCACAATCAGGCTTCCGTGCCGCTCATGGGACGGAAACCGCAGTAATGGAAGTAGTGGATAACATCCGACTTTCCTTGGATAGGGGCGAATCAGCAATTCTGGTACTATTAGATCTTTCCGCTGCCTTTGACACCATCTCCCACAGCATTTTGAAACATCGGTTGTGGGAGGTTGGTGTCAGAGGCAATGCTTTGGCCTGGTTCGTGGACTATCTCAAGGATCGTCATTCTCACATCAGGATGAATTCTCACACATCTGCCACTATTCCTCTCTCCGTAGGGGTCCCACAGGGGTCCATCCTCAGTCCCCTCCTATTTAATGTATATATCTGCCCTCTGGCCCATATTATAAAATCCTATGGCTTCTCCACCGTGTCATACGCAGATGATATGCAGGTACTCATTACCTGCAGATCTAATTCCCAAGAAACCTGTATCCGTTTCAAACAATGTCTGGTCCACATTAAAAACTGGATGAGTGATAACAAGCTTCAACTCAATTGCAGCAAGACTGAAATCTTACTATTTCGCAAAGCCACGACCTTCTGGTCACAGGACTGGTGGCCTATTGATCTAGGGCCTTGCCCTGAGCCTAAAGAAGCTGTAAGAGATCTAGGGATCATGCTTGATCGGGATCGTTCCATGAAGGTTCACGTCAACTAGGTTGCCGGGACATGTTTTGGCCTTCTTCGACAACTGCGTAACATTTTTAAATGGCTCCCAATTGAAGCCAGAAAGCCCCTGGTCCAGGGTTTGATTGTTAGTAGGCTCGATTATGGAAATGCCATGTTTGCCTCCATTAATGAGAATCTACTAACCAAATTACAAACTATTCAGAACGCGGCGGCAAGGCTAGTGCTGGGTCTGCCTCCTAGATCTGCCTCCAACCTATCCTTAAAAAATTACACTGGCTTCCTGTGCGACAAAGATGCCATTTTAAAATCTTGAGTTTAACTCATAAACTCCTTCGTGTTATCGGCCCCTATTATTTAACAAAAAAACTAGCCTGGTATAGTCCGTCTAGAGCGCTTCGCTCTAGCTCTAAGTTCCTGCTGTTCCAGCCTAGAGTACAGACGTCCAGGAATGGATGCCGATCCTTTTCATATGTGGCTCCCCAACTATGGAATAAGTTACCTGCTCATCTCCTGTCCCTCTCCAATCATTTGGAGTTTCGAAGGGGCTTAAAAACGTGGCTCTTCTCCTATTAAAGTCTCTTTGTAGGTGCCTCACTCTGGTAGGTTAATGCCTCTCTTCTGCAAAGCGCCTTGAGACCTCCTTGGTGATAAGTGCACTATATAAAAGCATTTGACATTGACATTGACAATATAAAAATGATGGCATTTGAATTATATGGTAATGGGTTAAAGAAGTCAATCAATCAATCAATCAATCAATCAATCAATCAAAGCATTTGTAAATCGCACTACTTACCCCTGAGGGTCTCAAGGCGCTGGCGGGTGGGGGGTGCTGCTACTGCTCGAAGAGCCAGGTCTTGAGGAGTCTTCTGAAGGTCAGTAGGGCTTGGGTCTGCCGATGTCGGATGGGGAGGGTGTTCCAGGTCTTGGCGGCGAGGCGGGAAAATGATTTGCTGCTGGAGGTTGCTCTTCCAATGCGGAGGACTGTCGCGAGGGTGAGGTCGGCGGAGCGGAGCTGGCGGGTGGGGGTGTAGAAGCTGGGTCTGCCTCCTAGATCTGCCTCCAACCTATCCTTAAAAAATTACACTGGCTTCCTGTGCGACAAAGATGCCATTTTAAAATCTTGAGTTTAACTCATAAACTCCTTCGTGGTATCGGCCCCTCTTATTTAACAAAAAAACTAGCCTGGTATAGTCCGTCTAGAGCGCTTCGCTCTAGCTCTAAGTTCCTGCTGTTCCAGCCTAGAGTACAGACGTCCAGGAATGGATGCCGATCCTTTTCATATGTGGCTCCCCAACTATGGAATAAGTTACCTGCCCATCTCCTGTCCCTCTCCAATCATTTGGAGTTTCGAAGGGGCTTAAAAACGTGGCTCTTCTCCTATTAAAGTCTCTTTGTAGGTGCCTCACTCTGGTAGGTTAATGCCTCTCTTCTGCAAAGCGCCTTGAGACCTCCTTGGTGATAAGTGCACTATATAAAAGCACTTGACATTGACATTGACAATATAAAAATGATGGCATTTGAATTATATGGTAATGGGTTAAAGAAGTCAATCAATCAATCAATCAATCAATCAATCAAAGCATTTGTAAATCGCACTACTTACCCCTGAGGGTCTCAAGGCGCTGGCGGGTGGGGGGTGCTGCTACTGCTCGAAGAGCCAGGTCTTGAGGAGTCTTCTGAAGGTCAGTAGGGCTTGGGTCTTGCGATGGCGGATGGGGAGGGTGTTCCAGGTCTTGGGGGCGAGGTGGGAAAATGATTTGCTGCTGGAGGTTGCTCTTCCAATGCGGAGGACTGTCGCGAGGGTGAGGTCGGCGGAGCGGAGCTGGCGGGTGGGGGTGTAGAAGCTGAGTCGTCTGTTGAGGTACGCTGGTCCGGTGTTGTGGAGTGCTTTGTGTGCGTGGTTGAGGAGCTTGAAGGTTATCCTCTTGTTGACAGGGAGCCAGTGAAGGTTTCTCAGTTGGGGTGTGATGTGGCTGCAGTGAGGAATGTCGAGGATCAAGTGTGCAGAGGCGTTCTGGATGCACGGGAGCTGTTTCAGAAGTTTGGCCGAGGCTCCTGCGTAGAGGGCGTATCTGTAGTCCAACCTGCTGCTGACGAGGGCCTGGGTGACCGTTCTTCTCGTTTCAGTGGGGATCCACTTGTACATCTTGTTGAGCATGCAGAGGGTGTTGAAGCATGCGGATGAGACGGCGTTGACCTGCTTAGTCATGGAGAGGGTGGAGTCGAGGATGACCTCTAGGTTGTGTGCGTGGTCAGTGGGTGTTGGAGCTGTTCCCAGTGCAGTCGGCCACCAGGAGGTGTCTCAGGCCGAAGGGGTGGAACCGAGGACCTCCGTTTTGTCCGAGTTCAGCTTCAGTCGGCTGTTCCTCATCCATTCAGCAACGGCCTTCATACCTTCATGGAGTTTGGTTTTGGCAGTGTGGGGGTCCTTGGTGAGGGAGAGGATCAGCTGGGAGTCGTCGGCATAAGAGATGATGCTGAGGTCGTGCAGTCGGGCGACGTGGGCGAGCGGTGCCATGTAGATGTTAAACAGCGTTGGGCTGAGGGATGAGCACTGGTTTCGCCGCAGACGATCTTGGTGGCTTTGGATTGAAAGTGGGGGAAAGCGGACGCTCTGTGTTCTGCTGGAGAGAAAGGAGGTGGTCCAGTCCAGGGCCATCTCTTGGATTACGGCGTCGTTGAGGCATGTTCGTAGTGTGCGGTGGTAGACCGTGTCAAAAGCGTCTGACAGGTCCAGGAGGATGAGGGTTGCGGTTTCTCCATAGTCTAGCAGGGTCCTGATGTCATCGGTGACGGCGATGAGGGCAGTTTCGGTGCTGTGGTTGCTGCGGAACCTGGACTGGAATGGGTCTAGGATGCCGTTCTCCTTGAGGTAGCGGGTCAGTTGTTTGTTGACGGTCTTCTCGATGACCTTTGCCAGGAATGGGAGTAGGGAGATGGGCCGGAAGTTCTTGAGGTCCTTTGGGTCCGCCTTGGGTTTTTTGAGTAAGGCGTTGATCTCAGCATGCTTCCAGCTCTCCGGTAAGGTTGCTGTCTTGAAAGAGATGTTGATGGCTTTCCGGAGATGGGGTGCTATGGTGGTGCTGGCTTTGTTGAAGATGTGGTGTGGGCATGGGTCTGACGGAGGTCCGGAGTGGGTGGTGTTCATGATCTTGATGGCGTCGTC
Source organism: Lissotriton helveticus (assembly GCF_964261635.1). NCBI lineage: Eukaryota > Metazoa > Chordata > Amphibia > Caudata > Salamandridae > Lissotriton > Lissotriton helveticus. The sequence continues at coordinate 448,563,430 of NC_136059.1, read as the reverse complement.
GTCATTGATGTTGTTCCAGGAGAGCAGGGGGTTGGTGCGGGTGGTGGTTGTGGGGCCGGAGATCTTGGTGGTTGTCGGACGGTCTTGGTGTTGAAGCTGTCGTGGATGTCTGCGATCTAGTGGTAGAAGAAGGTGGCCAGTCAGTCACACAGGTCTTGCGAAGGTGGGTTGTCATTGGTGTTGGAGCTGGGGTTGCAGAGTTCCTTCACGATGTTCAAGAGCTCTTTGCTGTTGTGTGCGTTGTTGTCTAGGCGGTCTTTGAAGGAGGCCCTTTTGACGGATCTCATAAGGTGGTGGTGTCTGCGGGTGGCGTTCTTGTGGGCTGCGTAGCTGTCTGGTGTTCGTTCACGGTGTCACAGGGGACGCAGTGGCGTGAAAAACGGGAGGGGGGAATGGCGAAGGGGAACAGACGGCATCAAGGGAAACAGAAGGCAAAAAGGCACAGAGTAATGGGGAGGAAGGAAAAAAACAAACACAGTGCAACACAATACCAAAATACAGTACTAATGACAGAAGCAATTACACATGAACAGCGCAGATGCAGAAATGCAGGCATACAGCCTCAAACTAGGTCAGCAGCAGTGGCAGCTGAGCACAGAGCACGGGTGCAGACAGGTGGAGCTGCGCGGCGTGGGGAGCGTCCTGCCTGGAAGCAGGGTCAAGGGAAGTAATTGTCTCTTTGAATAATGTAGCAAACGTATTAACACAGTTTTAACTGCAAGTTGCCTCCAGTTGAGGCTTTGGCTCTCATTTCTAGTGGCCACTTCTTTCTGCTGGGGGCGGTGGAAACTGTTATCGCCACAAGTGGGAGATCTGCAGGAACACATTAGGTGGCATATTTACAAGAGAATGGCTGATAGTGGCCCTAAGCCACAATTGCTAACTCCGCGCTTAATGTGAGACTGTGTTAAAAAAAAACGAGACTTGATAATAACGAGACTATACTTTTATATTATAGCCTCGCGGTACGGATTGCGCCCGCATAACTCAATCTAATATCACCAGTAGAATACTACAATAATGCCATATAAACGCGTGACTCGGTCTCCCCATATCTAAAATCAATTGCGCCATTGAAATACCATGGAAACGCCATAGAAACGCGTTTTGGGCAAGCACCAATGAGGTTAAGCAGGATATACCCCGTTAATCAACAGGAATAGCATACAAAGAGGTAGCTAAATGCGTCCGTTCACCATAGCAACGCCGCGTTGAATGGTTAGTTTTAAACCAATGAGACAACAGGAGACGCGCGCCCAATCATAACGGGTACGCTTTAAAAACCCGGATGAGCAGTCTGGGACGTTCCTTTCATTTCGATATACACCGCTTGAAGGAATTGTGGACGGACTGCCGGGAAACAGGAGCAGGGAGGCCGATGCAAAGTTTGCGGGTAAGCTATAGTTAGTGCCCGTGACGATTGAAGAACAAACTTCACATTCGAAGTAATACGAAGATTTGGGGAATAGTTTTACTCGTGATTACTGAAGAGTATACCTCATATCCAGATTTAAGCCATGAGATGCCTTATTCTAAGTAGAAAGAAATGAGGCTGTATGTATTAACAGGCTGGGAACATATCAGAAATGGATGTATACAGTTAGTCTTGCCGGTATACAATTTTAATAAAAAACCGAAACCGAGCATACTATAGAGAACGTCAGAGATAGGTGTAATATTGTGGCACATGTGGCGATAAGCAATTACTAAAATAATTTTTTTTAAATGAGTAAATCCCTTTACAGACAATAACAAATTGAAGAGGCCAACCCCCTTTTTGTCTTTGAACTCTCAACTGAGAACGGACCCAATTGAAAACGGACCGTATGTGAAGCGAGATCCTAGCAAAAAATCCTTGACCTAGATTTAATGGTGAGTGACAAATTAGCATTAAATTAGGTCCTTTAGTAGTGAATCACCAGAATTGAAATTAAAGCATAAATTGGAATTCTTTAGGTAAATTAACGTCAGCAACGATCAAAAAAACGGTGGCTCCTCCTGGCAGTCTAATATCCAGCAAGACTACGCCCTAGTAACAGGTACAAAATGTAATGAATTAAATTAAAAACAAATAGGGGGTGATGAGCCATGTAACGGAATAAGCTAAGGGTTCCCTTTACTTTGTTTCTTATGTTGTAGAGACACCTATAGAGATTGAAGAATAGAGACAGATGACAACATAAAGGAACGTTGTTAATACTGCTCTACTAGGGAGGTATGTAAAGCCCCCCCTAACTTAATAATGTTTTTGAAAATAGTATCGAAGGATCAAAAGTTAAATATATATAAAAAAATAATTATTTTTCTACGTAGAGACATCACACTATGCCAAATTGAATACAGCATCCTGTGACGGGTAAATCAACTAAAAAATCCCATAGTAATCTTATCAAACCAGGACTTTCCAGCAGAGACATTACCTCCATCTGGAACAAGGTATGCGTGCTGATAACATTATTATAGTGTTCTGAAAATGTCCAATATATGGGTAAACAGCATTGGACAATATGTCCAAGGGAGAGGCAAACAAATTTAGCTGTGCAATAAGTGTATAAATGTGTTGAGACAATGAACAGTAGAAATGTTGGAGGGGATTATATGTACATGAGACCTTTGCGAAAAAGAATAATATAATGGTGGTGGCCAAAAACAGTGAAAAAAAGACGGACTATTGTTTTGTAATAGATATCGGAACCATATAATAATAGGAAAGGGCAATCACTATTGTGAGACTGTGTCATACATAAAGAGACGTACTTTTAAAACTGCACCATAAAATGGATTGTAACTCTGTGCTTTTAAATTCATTTAAAATCAGTCCTGAAGAAGGTGTACTAACAGAAAACCGAAACGCCGCGTCGACTCTTTTTTGATTCTTTGTTTTTAAATTTTAAAATAAAATCTATAATATGTTGCTTTTAATGTTGTGATTGTGTATAATGAATTAATTTTGTACAAAAATAAATGTAAACAGAGTTTTTCCAAACATGTATTGTGATGATCATCTTTTTTAATGAGTAATTGTTGCAGTATCTTATGACAATTAACAATTGCCCTGCTTTAAGAGACTGTTATAATTTGAACACACCACATTGTACCTTTGCCTTTCTCGCCTAATTGATGGCATGCTGTGTCTTAGTTTAATAGCTTTACCCTTAGGAGTACTTTTTGAAATCGGACATTTCCCTACACTGTCCATTTTTTTGGGACTTCTCTTCTTTTTTTAATAACTCCGCACTACCCCATTCTGAAAACGCTGGGATGTGCCATCTTCGCAAGAGTGAGCCGCACCCCTGCTTTTTCCCTGGTGCTGGCAATATATTCAGCTGCCTAGTGCCAATGCAGGCACCCTTGCACAATAGGGTGCCTGCATTGAGGAAATTATTGTTTATGTGTCGGAAGATGTCCCTTCCTGCACTCCTATGTGTGTTACATTGTGCAGCACACATAAAAGTTGCAAATTGTCAATTTTTTTTCTGATTTGTTATGTGCAGGAAAGGACACCTTCCTGCACATAAACAATCATTCATAATGATTTGTTGTTTCTGGTAAACAGACATAATATCGACTACAAAATATCGAATGGACATAATATCGAGTTTAAAATATAGACTGGACAAAATATCGAATGGACAGAATATAGACATACAAAATATCGTTTTTAAGGTAAGTAATGTAATATCGAATGTTAAAAATATAGAAAGTTAAAATATCGCAGTATATATTATAGGTTATTAAAATTATCGAACTTTTAATAGTATCAAATTTTTTATAGTGTTTTTTATGCTATATGTGTGAAAATTGTGTATTTATGTTATAATTAATTTTAAATAATGAAATTAGTTTTTTTAATTTTTGCGTAATTTAATTCTGTAGCGGGTTGTGGGTTTATAGGGGAATAGGGTGGGAAGTAATTTAATTATAATTAATTAAATATGTAAATTTGTTTATTGGTATTCATTTTTTATTAATTGTTAATTAATTTATATTTGGTAATTAATTAAATTTTAATTGGCAATTATTTTTAATTAATTGATTAATTGCTAATTATGTTAATTTTACTAATTTATTTTCTGTAGCGGGTTGTGGGTTTATAGGGGAATGGGGTGGGAAGTAATTTAATTATAATTAATTAAATATGTAAATGTAAAAATATTTATTGGTATTTTTTAGAATTAATTGTTAAATGATTTTTTATGGGTAATTAATTAAATTTTAATTGGTAATTAATTTTATTTAATTGATTATTTGCTAATTATGTTAATTTTACTAATTTATTTTCTGTAGCGGGTTGTGGGTTTATAGGGGAATAGGGTGGGAAGTAATTTATTCATAATTAATTAAATAATTCAATTTATTTCATTGTATTTAATTTGTATTAATTGTTAAATAATTTTTAATTGTTAACTAATTAATTGTTAATTAATTTTGATTAATAGGTAACTAATAGTAATAATTAATTATAATTTGTAATTTTAATTGATTAATTGTTATATTATATTAAATTGGTAATTACTTTAAATTAATTTTTTATAGATAATAATTTATATTTTTTTAAATAATATATGAAGTATTTACTTTCCCTACTGTTGCACTCTCTGGAGTGGGAATAGTAATTTTTACCCCTACGCTATCCAACGCTTTCCCTATTGTTGCACTCTTTGGAGTGGGAATAGTAATTTTAACCCCTACGCTATCCAATGCTTTCCCTACTGTTGCACTCTTTGGAGTGGGAATAGTAATTTTAACCCCTACGCTATCCAACGCTTTCCCTACTGTGGCACTCTTTGGAGTGGGAATAGTACTTTTTACCCCTACGCTATCCAACGCTTTCCCTACTGTTGCACTCACTGGAGTGGGAATAGTAATTTTTACCCCTACGCTATCCAACGCTTTCCCTACTGTTGCACCCACTGGAGTGGGAATAGTAATTTTTACCTCTACGCTATCCAACGCTTTCCTACTGTTGCACTGACTGGAGTGGGAATAGTAATTTTTACCCCTACGCTATCCAACGCTTTCCCTACTGTTGCACCCACTGGAGTGGGAATAGTAATTTTTACCCCTACGCTATCCAACGCTTTCCCTACTCTTGCACCCACTGGAGTGGGAATAGTAATTTTTACCTCTACGCTATCCAACGCTTTCCCTACTGTTGCACTCTTTGGAGTGGGAATAGTAATTTTAACCCCTACCCTATCCAATGCTTTCCCTACTGTTGCACTCTTTGGAGTGGGAATAGTAATTTTTACCTCTACGCTATCCAACGCTTTCCCTACTGTTGCACTCTTTGGAGTTGGAATAGTAATTTTTACCCCTACGCTATCCAACGCTTTCCCTACTGTTGCACCCACTGGAGTGGGGATAGTAATTTTTACCCCTACGCTATCCACTGCTTTCCCTACTGTTGCACTCACTGGAGTGGGAATAGTAATTTTTACCCCTACGCTATCCAACGCTTTCCCTACTGTTGCACTCTTTGGAGTGGGGAATAGTAATTTTTACCCCTACGCTATCCAACGCTTTCCCTTATGTTGCACTCACTGGAGTGGGAATAGTCATTTTTACCCCTAGGCTATCCAACGCTTTCCCTACTGTTGCACTCTCTGGAGTGGGAATAGTAATTTTTACACTTCCGCTATCCTACGGTAATAATATTGATTATTATTTAATTATATTATGTTACTATATATATATGTTTTAACACATATGATTGTAAAACATTTTTTTATAACTTTCATTAATTATTTAATTATTATAAGGTAATTTAAGTATTTTTAAGTATATTTTAGTAATTAATTTTTAATATTAATTTAATGTAACATTGTTTTTAATAAAGTCGATATTTTTATAAACTATATTTTTGTAAACGATATTTTTTACTATATATTTTTGCACTTACCTGTTTGTAGATACAAAGTCGATATTCTGTCTGTCGATATTTTGTCAACGATATTTTTGATAGTCGATATTATGTCCCTCGATATTATGTCAGTGATCCGTTGTTTCTACGTGTGCTGCACAATTCAACACACAGAGAAACATTTTAAGCAACATTGCTCCCTTCAAAAGGGAAATGGACAATGGTACACAGAACCACAATAGGACTTTGTCAGTTAATACATATTCAGTCAGTCACAATAGAAAAGGCATCTTATGCTGCACAGAACTTCAATTTGGAGTCAAGATACATAAGTCGACGACATTTTGATCCCAACTAGAATAGGGGGATCATTATCAGGAAACAAGCATTTATGCCTGAGTGATAGCCTGTACAACAAAGGGGAAAAAGAGAAAGAAAAAGAAGGTGGAGGTGGAGGTGGAAGAAGAAGAAAAGGGGTTATAGCTGTTCTGGATAAAAGCGTTTGGTCAGGACACCAATGTGTAGTGCATATCAAACCTGTAACATAGGAGGGGTATGATAGATATAGGTGCCAATATACTCCTAGTGCTGCAAACCAGATAAAAACTAACAATAATGCAATTAGGGTTGCAAAACTAGAGTAGATTCTAATAGGCTATGAGAGAAAAGTGGAAAGGTTGAGCTGACCTGTTGATACTCAATATGCAGTATAATATAAAAAAAACATATTGGTGTATGTTGTCGCCGTGGCCATAGGCCCGTGGGCTGAGATCCTAAATAGGGCTGGGAGTTGAAAGGTGACCTAAACGGTAATAATAACTGAAACAGTTCAGGTCACATTTGTGATAATTATCAGTAATGTACGCGACGCGTGCATAGTGCCAATGTAGAGGTGAGGGAACAACTTTCTAAATTAAGTTACAGGTAGTGTTAACACGATGGTGGAGTCCCGTCCGTCTGTTTCCACAGAAGACCCCTTAAGATCTGGTCCCCACACACATAGAAACAGCAAAAACGTTGAGAAATGAATAATTTCTCCCCGTTTCGCCAAGTTAAGGCCAGGTTCTCTTTTGCTTTTAATTTTAGTGCTGCCCCATATTTTCGCCACCCTTTTAAATAGGGGACAGCATAAAAAAGCAATAGGTATTTGGCGGAATGCCCACCACAACACCCATTGCCCGCCCCTTTCACACTAAGTGGCCTTATTCACAAAGCGGTGTTAAACCACTTTAAGGGGCATATTTATTAGACCCTACTGCCATTGTGATGGTGACAGGGGCCTCACCCTATTTACAAGGCAGCGATAAGCCACCTAACGTGGCTTTACCCTGCCTTGTAAATAAGGCACCCTTTCATGCTATACTTAGCATGAAAAGGGAAGGCAATGGGTGTTGCAGTGAGCATTCCACCGCAACACCCATTGATTTTGACACTGCCCCCTATTTACAAGGGCAGCATAAATAGGAAGCAGTGCCAAAATTAAGACCTGGGATATCCTGGTCTTAAACAGGCGAAATGAGTAGAAATGCTTTTTTCTCCTCGTTTTTGCTGTTTCATGTGTGCTGCGTTGTGCAGCACACATAGAAACTGCAAATTGCTTATGATTGTTTAGGTGCAGCAAGGTCCCCACATTGACATGTTCTTACATTTCATGGTTCAATTATTTTTAAGTAGATGCAGCACTTACTCATAGCATTGGAACATATTGCAGTTTATGCATTTAAAGTCTGTTTTCCCATTTCCAACCATGGTCATTGGCACAGACAAACTAACATCTGAGATAGCTTCTATGTGGCATGTCCAAGGAGTAGATGTAAATGAGGATAACAAAGGCGTACTTGATAGCAATCAGGAGAGTGTCATATTGTGCCATTTCTTGTATTACGGCTTACCAGAATCTATTCCTCCGGGTAATCCTTCCAAGCCCTCAGGGTGTAGGATGGCCAAGACCTTCTCCTCCCAGATGGGCGGATTGCCGTCAGTCGTCTGTGCTTCCTGGTGGTGGATGCTTTACTTTCGAGGCTCCTTCTTATGGAGGTCGTTCCTACTCTTCCTAATGTTGTGCTATGTGCACAGGGTGTTTCCTACAGCATTCACACTGTTGACTATCCTCTCCCACATTTCCGCTCTCGTACTGTGAGGAGTATGGTGGACTTGGGTTCTAAAAATGTGGGACTCTACTTTGAGGATTTCATCCACATTGGCTCCAGATTCGCCTTTAGTGAAAGGTGGTTTCTGAGGGGGAAAAAAAGAAGAGTAGTGTAATGTAGTTATAATTATGGTGGTGATTAATACATGATAGTTTTAACCAAATAGAATTAGATGTGTAATCAAAGTTGTTGTTCTGGTTGTTAAGGTGGCTGTTCTGTGTAGAATGGCAAAGGATGTTGATCACGTTTGGGGTGTGTTTTATAGTGTGATTTGTAGGCGTGTCCACTTGTGACAACACTTCTGCTGTGCGCTATTTAGATCCATCCAATGGTCAGTATTTTTTTTTTTGTTTCTTGCACACAGCAATTACCCACCTTTGAGGAACAGCCGTTGGCTGTGCACCACCGTGAGACCACCAATGTCACTTTGTACTTACAATATACTGGCTGGACGGAACGCTATCCAGGCGGAGTCCGCCGGCTCACCACTGACAAATCACCCCGCCACGAGTCTGCCGCAAAACCGATTACATGCTCTCCATGCTGGTGGTGTGTGTTTCATACTGTGCATCTCGTAATACGGCCCAGCAGCGGCATGGAGTGGACGGATACGGTTCTCTGGCGGTATGACAGCCAAACTCTTAATCAGGCCCTCAGCATGAAAGGGGCAAGCAACCGGTGTTTGAGTGGGCGTTCTACTGCATCACCCATTGCTTTATGACGCTACGCCATATTTACAGGGTATGGGGCAGTGCCAAAAATACTGCCAGGGAATACCTGGTCTTAAGCAGGCGGTACGACGACAAATGCTTTATTTCTCCTCGTATTTTGCTCTTTCCACGTGTGCTGCAGTCTGGAGCACACGTAGAAAGAGCAAATAACTAAGAAAGATTTTTTATGTGTCGGAAGGTGTCCTTTCCTGCAAATAAACAATTTGTACTCCAGCGCAGGCACCTTAACAAAATGGCACTAGGGTGCCTGCGCTGCCACTAGGCAGCTTTTTTAGTGCCAGAACCAGGGGTAATGCAGGAGTGCGCCGCATTCTTGTGAATAAGGCGCATCCCTGAGTTTTGAAACTGCCGGAGCGTGGCATTACCAATTTTGGCATAACATCGCTCTCCGGCAGTTTCTTGTAAATATGCCCCTTTATATCCTATGAGATTTATATTTCGGTGGATGGGATAGCCATCACCGCTGTGATGAAGTAACCAGTCCACCATGATCTAAATCAAGCCCTCAGTTGGTGAAGGTGTAGGACACTAACGGGGTGACATTTACTATTCCCACTCCAATCTATACCAATTTGGAAAGGGTGTTGGACACAAAAAGGGTTACATTTACTATTGCCACTCCAATCTATACCAAATTAAGGGAGGTGTTGAACACTACAGGGGTGCCATTTACCATTCCCACTCCAATCTAAACCAATCTGGGGCAGGCGTTGGACACTAAAGGCCTCATGCAGCACTTTTGTGCCGCCGGAATGTCACTTTTTTGATGTTCTGGTGATGCAGCATATTTACAAGTTTACGTAATGCCACTTTAAGTGGCTTTTCACAGCTTTGTAAATATGTGCCCCTTTCACACAGAACACAGCGTTCCCACGCAACACTCATAGAATCTGAAGCATTCCCTGATTTACGAGACATCGTAAACCTGGGAATGCCTCGGAATCGAATGCCAACATAGGGAGGCACATTTTTTCCTTTTTCTATGTGTGCCTCAAAATCGTCTGACTTGATTGATTTTGTGCAAGAAGGTGTCCCTTTCTGCACAAAATCAATCAGCCCCACAACACAGGCATCCTTCCACCATGGTTGGCACCCCATTTTGCGCCGGCACAGGGGAAAAGGGCAGGAATGTGTGGCATCTCATAGATACGACACATTCCTGCCCTTTTCTTTTAAAGTAGGGCAGCTCAGCAATGTTCCTTACTGTGCTGCCCTGGGCCAAAACCTCATAAAGATGCCCTAAAAGGGTAACATCAACTTTTCCCACTCTAATATAACCCAATTTCAAGAAGGTGTTGGACAATAAAGGGATAACATTTACTATTCCCACTCCAATCTATACCAATTTGGACAAGGTGTTGGACCCTAAAGAGGTGACATTTACTCTTCCCACTTCAAAGTAAACAATTTTGCAGAAAGTGGTGGACACTAAAGGGGTGACATTTACTTATCTGACTTCAATGGGAAACCTTCTTTACTCCGCCAGCAGAACCACAACCTGCCTTACTCCCAAGTCACTATCCTGACTGTGCCGTTACCACGCATTCATTTACCACACAAGTCTTTACAAAAACTTGCTTTAGGGGACTGGTGTTGGATTTTAAGATCCAATACCTTCCCTACTGATGGACTGACTGGAGTTGGAATAGTAATTTATACTATTCCAAAGTCCAGCACCCCTCAAAGTCAATTTGTTGTAATGACTTGCGTAGTAAAGGAACATGGGGTAATGTCACAATCGGGGTAGTGACTGCGGAGTAGAGGCTTATGTGGGAAATGCATGCAGGGTTCCGTCATACATCTCACTCCAATATTTGCCAATTTGAGGAAGGTATCGGACAATAAAAGGGGGACAGTTACTTTATTTAGCATTTTCATAGTAACATCAGCATTGCATTGAGGATATATGATTAACCGCACATGTGTTTATGTATAACAGTTCTTTACGCATTACACACTTGTTCAAATAGGCATATCCAGAAGATTTAAAATATATGTATTTCTTAGCGGGCTCCATCAAGCGTCTGCCCATGTCTCCCATCCCCAGTACCTGCTCATTATCCACCCTCTCCAAAGCCTTGCCAATAGTTCTTATCAATGTGCAACCATCATATATTGTGTACGTACTATGGGAGAAAACTTTGCTTTACCATTCTATCCTACACCCGTTGGAACTATACCCTGTTCTTGTTGGGTGGGGGGGTCTTGCTGCTGTGCCGTCAGGAAAGTCTGGAATGGGCCCCAAATATCCTTGGGTCTAGATGTTGAGGGAATTGTATTGGCATATAGTTTGCTTTTCATGGAGCAGGAAGCCAGGCTTCGGATCCAATTCTGTTCTGTGGGTGCACGTTTACTGCACCAGCGTATAGCGACTTCTCTTTTGGCCAATAATAAACAAATAGCGACAAATCTACAAATTTTCTAAGGAAACTACACAAGGCAATCTCCGGCAGGGGCTCTATTGGTATCCCTATCATCCCATTAATTGTTTTGTGTATACTAATCCAGAAATTGAGAATGTTGGGGCGTGTCCAGGTGAGGTGAGAAAAATCTGCATACGGGGAGTTGCATCGCTGACAGGAATGCGGCTTGGTGGGATCTATTCTGTGCATTTTAGCCGGGGTGATATGCATCCTATGTAACCATTTGAAATGGATCAGTTTATGTCGACTATTAAGGGAAACAGATTTCGTAACTGCACAATAGACTGCCCACTGCTCATCTGATATTGGGTTCCACAGGTCTATCTCCCAAGCCCCGCCTATCTTGTCATCTGTAACCGGAAGGATGTCGGCACAGGCTCTGTAGAGCTGGGTCATAAGATGGACTCCCTTGCTGCTGCTAATCACTATAGTGAGTGGGGGGAAGGAAGCAGGCTCTAGTGGATACTCCGGGAACTTGGCCCTCAAGGCGAGCGTAGTCTCATTAGGATAATTTTATCCATGAAGGTGATGTCAGGAAACAGGGTCTCGTCGTCTGGGTCAAAAATGTGGCCACCAGGGTAAAAGTCCCCCATTTTAAAAATGTTAAATTTAGTACAAGTCTTTTGAACTAGCTTCTCGCCTGTAATGGGTAACTATCTGGGGTTAGGGAGCGGTAGGGTGGAGGAGTACAATGATGAAGCGTTCAATATGCGTCCTAGTTTTGTCCAGACCCAGCTAGTCATTGAGACCGGCAGAATATCCGTGGTGTCCCTGGGGTTACCCAAGGGTAGGACTGAAGCAAAGGTGTCCGGAAGCACGAAGTCTGATTCGATACGCAGGAACAGTATCCTAGCGTCTGGGTGGTACCAAGTTTGTGCAAAGCTGCATTGTGCTGCCAGATAATATATTTGCAGATCAGGAACCCCGAACCCTCCTCTATTGCAGTGAAGCCTCATGATTTGCCAGCATACACTAGGCTTTCTGTTGCCCCATACCAATTTGAATAAATGTGAGCGAAGAGTACTGAAAAACCGATTTGTGAGTGGGATCGGTATGTTCTGAAAGAGATATAAAAATTTCGGAAGCACATTCATTTTTATGAGGGCTACCCGTCCGGCCATGGAGAGTGGGAGTTTCAGCCATGTGTCTATTTGTGTCTCCAATTTAGAGATCGCCACCCCATAGTTACGGCGGAGGATCTGATCTGTCTCAAGATGGATGTGCACACCCAGATATCTTACTGTGTCTGATCCCCACTCCAATGGAAATTCAGCATCCCATTTTGAGGTGTAAACTGTGAGGGGGAAAATCCCTGATGTATGCCAGTTCATACCTAGTCCGGAAAAGTACCAAATCGTAGTATTTCCCGAATAAGGGGATCCAAATTTAGTCAGGGTTCTCGAATATATAATATTGTGTCATCTGCGTATAAGGAAACTAACACTGGCCTAGTGGAAAATTGTAATCCACGGTGTAGGTATTTCTCCTGAAAATTCCTGATCAAGGGGTCCATTGCCAATATAAAGAGCAAGGGGGATAAGGGGCAGCCCTGCCTTGTACCGTGTGACAAGGAGAAAGGTGCCGATAGAGTGCCGTTTAACCGGAGCCTAGCAGTGGGTCGGCTGTTCAGTAGGGCCGTTGTGGCAATGAAACCAGAAGGCATCCCCATACGTTGCATTATGGACAGGAAAATGGGCCACTCTAGCGAATCAATGGCCTTCTCAGTGTCAAGTAATAAGGCTGCGTGGGGGGTGTCTGGGTCTACCCTGTGCAGGGTGTTAAATAATGTGCGGAGATAGAGGGCTGTGGAGCGGTGTGGCACAAAACCGGACTGAGCCGGGGAGATTATAGATTCCATCAACAAGGAGAGATGACAGGAGAAAGCCAAGTATCTTGTAGTCGAGGTTTAAAAGAGACAAAGGTCTGTAGGAGCCGCACAATCGGGGATCCTTTCCAGGCTTGGGAATCAGTATAATAACCGCTTCACGAAGGGTGGGGGGGTAATACCTGCCTCTCCAGTGCTTTCGCATACACCCCCAATAACCAGGGGATCCGTAGATCCTTGTAGGCCTTGTAGAATTTGCCCTTAAACTTATCTAGGCCGGGGGCAGTAGAGGAGTTGAGGGCAGTGATGGCTTAATCTATACTGTCCTCAGTGATGGGAATCGCCAGAAAGTCCTGCATAAAGCGCTCTAGATACATGAGCGTAATTTCTGATAAATAAGTCTCCTGGTCTGTCCGTTCATGTCCTAGTCTCGTGATGTGTAAGGTTTTAAAATAAGATAGAAATTCACCCTGGATGTCAAGTGGGTCAGTGAGTTGCTGCGGTGTCGCCGTTTGGAGCTCTGTGATGTATGTTTTTATGTATGGGGGCCTCATCATCTGGGCCAATACCCTCACAGGGTGGTCTCCTTTCCCATATACCTTAGCGTTATGATATTTCCCCATAAAGTGGATTTCCCTCTCGGCTGTGTCTCTGTAGTCTATGAGAAGAGCCGCTCATTTATTGTTAGCGTCCGGGTCAAATAACTGCGCCTGTCGAGCGTCTAGCGCACCAAGTTCTGCCTCTAAGCGGGCAAGGGAACCACGCAAATCCCGCAGCACTCCTGCACTCTTTGATATGCACACACCTCTCATGTAATCCTTAAAGCCCTCCCACAGCACTGCCTCGGAATCCACTGACCCTGTGTTTCAGGTGAAGTACTCCTCAATTGCCTCCTGAATTTCATGTCTAAACAGCTCATCCTCTAAAGCGCTATTGGAAAAACGCCATTGTCTCTCAAAGCCCTCGGGACGGGGGACCCTCAAGGATAGTAAAACTTGGGAATGATCAGGGTAGGTCCTAGGGAGAGTTCTAATTCCTAGGAACCAATGGGAGATCTCGGGGGTCGTGAGCCAGTAATTAATCTTTGTCCATGTGTTATGTAGGCTGGTGTAATGTGTGTAGGTGGTGTTGCCAGGATCTCGTGAGCGGCCCAGATCTAACAGTGAGAACTGGTCGCACAGGGACTCCAGGGCTCTACGTGCTCGAGGCTTGGGGTCCAGGGCAGTTGAAGTGTTGTCCACTGTCAAGCATCATTAAGGGCCTGGATGGCATTGGATTGAATTAGGTAATGTGTTTTCATTGGGGTGGGCTTTCTGTTGTTGGGCCTTGCCTTTTGGCTGGTGGCCATTTAGAAGCCTAGGCCTGCAAGCTTGTCTGGCCTTGTCTGCCAATAGGCCTGCTTTCAGGTGAAGTACTCCTCAATTGCCTCCTGAATTTCATGTCTAAACAGCTCATCCTCTAAAGCGCTATTGGGAAAACGCCATTGTCTCTCAAAGCCCTCGGGACGGGGGACCCTCAAGGATAGTAAAACTTGGGAATGATCAGGGTAGGTCCTAGGGACAGTTCTAATTCCTAGGAACCAATGGGAGATCTCGGGGGTCGTGAGCCAGTAATTAATCTTTGTCCATGTGTTATGTAGGCTGGTGTAATGTGTGTAGGTGGTGTTGCCAGGATCTCGTGAGCGGCCCAGATCTAACAGTGAGAACTGGTCGCACAGGGACTCCAGGGCTCTACGTGCTCGAGGCTTGGGGTCCAGGGCAGTTGAAGTGTTGTCCACTGTCAAGCATCATTAAGGGCCTGGATGGCATTGGATTGAATTGGGAAATGTGTTTTCTTTGGGGTGGGCTTTCTGTTGTTGGGCCTGGCCTTTTGGCTGGTGGCCATTTAGAAGCCTAGGCCTGCAAGCTTGTCTGGCCTTGTCTGCCAATAGGCCTGCTTTCATCCAGTAGGCTCGGAGCAGGTAGCCACAGCTTTATTAATCAAGTGTTTCTGTGTGGTCTGTTGAAGTTTTAGACATCATTTAGGGCATGGATGTCATTGGATTGAGTTGGGAAATGTGTTTTTTGGGGTGGGGTTTCTGTTGCTAGGCCTGGCCATGTGGCTGATGGCCATTTTGAATCCTAGGCCTGCAAGCTTGGCTGGCCTTATCTGCCAACAGGCCTGCTTTTATCCAGTAGGCTCAGAGCAGGTAGCCACAGCTGCAGTAAACAAGTGTTTATGTGTGGTCTGTTGATTTTCTGACATCATTTATTTATTTTTTATTTATTTATTTATTGAAGTTTTGTATAGCGCTAGCTGGACCCGGAGGTATCAGAGCGCTTCACAGCATGTACAAATTATATGCAAACAATATCAGAACGGAAAATAGGAGCATAGAAGAAAATACAGACAAAGCATCATTGGTTAAGTAAATCAGCGTCAGAATGACAACAGTACCGCAGCGTGATTCCCGGGGATGGGAAATCAAAATAAGCCTTCTTCAGACCATTCTAGATTCATCTTAACGGACGAGAGCGCTCTAGGAAGAGGGCTTTTAGAAGTGTCTTGAATTTCGGGAAGGAGGGGGTAAGTCTGATGTGGGGAGGGATAGAGTTCCAAATTTTGGGCGCATTACCCGCGAAGGATTTCGTTCTGGTTTTTTGTTTCCGAGCTTTTAGTGGGATGAGTAGAAGCGTGTTGGAGCTTCTGAGGCTCCTGGACTGACTGGCCCTTTTGAGTTTGGCGGCCAGATATTCCTGTTTGCCTGTGTGCAGGGCTTTATGGGTGAGACAGGCTGTGCGAAAGTTGGCTCGTTGGTCAATAGGAAGCCACTTCAGTTCCCTAAGTGCCGGAGAGATGTGCTCAAACTTTTTCGTTCCTGTGACCATTCTTGCTGCTGCATTGAGGGTCGTGGACAGGGGACCTAAGTGAGAACTTGCTGAACCGGACAAGGTTGCGATTCCATAATCGATTCTGGAAAGCACCAACGCCTGTGTGGCCTGTTTGAGATCTTTGGGACGTAGGAATGGTTTTATTCTGTACAGGAGCTTCAGGTTTAGGAATGCGGCTTTTGCGGCTTTTGAGATGTGTTTTTTCATGTCCAGTTTGGAGTCGAGGGTGATTCCTAAGGATTTCACAGAGCTCGTTGGCGTGAGAGCTCCGTTGAGGGCGTCTAAGGCTTTGAGCCATTCTTCGATTTGCGGGTTTTTGTCTCTGTTTGAGATGAGAAGAACTTCTGTTTTCTCTTGGTTGAGTTTGAGGTGGTTCATTGAGAGCCACTGCTGAACCTCTTTGAGTGTGGCGTTTAGTCTGTGGATGTCTTCAATCGATGAGGTTTCCAGGTAGAGTTGTGTGTCGTCTGCGTAGAGGTGGAAGGGAATGTTAGATTTCCTTAGAAGTGTGGTAAGGGGTTCCATATAAACGTTAAAGAGTTGAGGAGAGAGAACTGATCCTTGAAGGACTCCTCTACTGACTGGCCGGGAGTCAGACTCGAAGTCGTTGATTTTTATTCTTTGTGAGCGGTTGTGAAAGAAGGAGGAGAACCATTTAAGTACCGTGCTTTCGATGCCCGCTCGCTCTTGGAGGGCTTTGAGGAGCAGGGAGTGGTCAACTGTATCGAACGCGGCTGAAAGGTCAAGTAGGATGAGAAGGCTACATTGGTCCGAGTCGAGGGACAAGTGAAGATCGTCTAGGACGTTTAAGATTGCGGTTTCGGTGCTGCATCCTTTTCTGAATCCAGATTGGTGAGGGTCCAGTAGATTGATCTTCTCTAGGTGTTGGGTTAGCTGAGGGAGAACACATCTTTCGAGAATTTTAGATAGGAGCGGAAGGTTGGACACCGGTCTGAAGTTGTTCATGTCCTCAATGTCCAGACCAGGTTTTTTTAGTAGCGGCGTGACTTGGCCTACTTTGAGGCAGTCAGGAATGAGTCCCGTACTCAGTGAACTATTGATTATCTTGCACCAGATTGGGGCTAGGGTGAGCTTCATGTCTTTCATTAGGTTCGAGGAGAGCTGGTCTAAGGAGTGGGATGAGGGTTTAGCGGCGGCTATTAGCTTGATTATCTCAACTTCCTGGATGGGGCGGAATGAGGACCAAAGCGTAGGAGGACTCACTAGAGGATTGCTTAATGATACTAGTGTTGAGGTCCCCGTGAGAGAGGCAGGGTCCGTGCTGAGAGCCAGATCAATTTTGGCGATTTTGGCATTGAAAAAGCTAGCAAAGTTGTTACACAGCGATTTTGACGCCGTCATGTTGGATGCTGCCGGTTTGGATGTTTGGCTCCTAATGATATTAAAGAGCTCGTTAGGGCGGTTTTTAGCGTTGTTTAGGGCCAGGCAGAAGAATGATGACTTTTTGTTCATGATGTGCTTATTATAGTTTCTGCGTGCTGCCTTAAGTTGATCACGATGGAGGGAGGAGGGATTATTCCTCCAGGTTCTCTCAACAGTTCTTCTGTGTCTTCTTTCCTCGTTAATGTCAGTGGTGAACCAAGACCTTGAGGGTGTTTTTCTAGGTTTTTTTTGTTTCAAGGGAGCCAGCTTGTCCAAGGAGAGTGTCAAGTTAGAGTGGTAGAGAGAGGTTAGATCAGAGGTTGAGAGGTGCTCCACTTCGATTGGAAGGAGCGAGCTGAGCCCTTCTTCTAGTTTGTCTCGAGGGACTCTAGATGTGTTCCTGGCCCATTTAGGAGGAGCCAGAGTGGGGGGTTTGGGGAGGGCTGGATGGGTGATATGAAAAAGAATAATGTGGTGGTCGGACCAGTCGACAGGAATGATGTAGTCAATAGTGATTGATTTCTTATCCGCGATAATTGCATCTAGGATTGCTCCTCGGTGGTGTGTTTCTTCTAGGCAATGTTGGAACAGATCGTTATCTAGCAGGAGATCATTCAAAGATTGGATGAGTGGGTTTTTTGATTCATTCCATCTCAGGTTAAGGTCCCCCAGAATTAGGCTACTATTGTTGCTGAGAGCGCATTGGGTGATCAAGTCCTTGAGCTGAGATCCAAATTCGTTGTGGTTACCGGGAGGATGGTACAAGAGATGGCAGTGAAGTGGGCTGTTAGTACTCGATTTGATGATGACCGATAGGCATTCGAAGGAATTATAAAGGCATGCGGGATGTTCTGAAATGGAGAGGTCGTTCTTGTGAATGATAGCAACACCACCCCCTCTGTGCTCAGGTCTGTCTTTGTGGATGATTGAGAAACCTGGAGGTACCAGCATGTCCATGTTGGGGAGAGACAGGGTATTAAGCCATGTTTCAGTGATGAAGGCTACATCCAGGTCATGTGAGAGGATGGCTTCCGCTATTTCTGTAGCGTGTTTGGCCGCAGATCTGCTGTTGATGAGCATACAGTTGAGGTGTGGTTCTTCTTTAGGCTTCTGAGTATCAGGGAGGGCCCTGGGTATAGAAGTTAGGTACTCTGGCGGTCTGGGGGGTCTGCCGTGGGGAGGGACCCTACCCATCCCAGTAATGACTTGGATTGCGGATTTGGGTGAGGATGTTAGAGTCGGGGTTTGTGTTAAGGTGGGCGAAGTCGGTATCTGTAGATTGGGAGCTAGCTTGTGGAGGGGGATGGTAGGGAGGTCGTATGATGCGGCGAGTGTGGTCACTTCCTGGTGGGAAAGGTTGGGATGCGTTCTTCTGGGTCTCTCTGGTCGTGAATCCACCCAGGGTTTCCTAAGAGGGGGCCAGGGGCTTGCGTGAGCCATGGACTGGATGGTGGGTGGTGGGTCAATTATGTTTGTAGGCGAAGGAGAAAGGGGGGTAGCCAAGACTGGGGATGACTGTTGTGTTTTACCTAGAGAGTGGAGAGTTTCCTTTAGGCCGTGAACTAGGATCCCAAGCTGTGCTTCAAGCAATTCAAGGCGTTGCATCAGCTTGTCTGGAGGAGCGGGGGGGAGGTGGAGGGAGGGATAGAGCCCTGTGGTCGAGAGGTTGCTGACCGTGTTGATACTAGTAGCGTTAGGAGGTGGCTGGGGCACTGATTCTGGCAGGTCACCCAACTGCGGTGAGGCAAGGTGGAGGGGTCGGAGGCCTAGTTGAGGATGAAGGACAAGGTCCCTTTGGCTGAAGGAGCTCTGTTCTGGTTGAATAGGTGTAGGTGGGGTGACGGGTCGGATTCTCTCTTGGGCGGGTGGAAGAGAACTAGGTATAGACTGGTTAGTGGGAGGAGAGAGACTGTGGAGCAGTAGTGGATGGGAGGGGGGCTGTGGGGGTTGGGTTTGGCGGGTGAGGGGGCAGGGGAAGGTGGTCGGATGGTCTGCGGTTGCGACGGAGTCTAGACTAGGGCGGTCTCGAAGCAAGAAAGGGTGCTCACTTGGATCGGGCCTGAGCGGAGGCAGGAGGTTAAGTGCTTGAGTTGGGTTGCTTGAGGGGGTGGGCCTTGTCTGTTGTGCGTTTTGTGAAGCTGCTTTCTTTAAAGCTGGGAAGATGGAGTCGAAGAATTCAAGGTTTTCGTCCTTAGCCTGAATTAGTATGGTGCCGTTCTCAAAGATGGTAATCGAGATGTCTCCTCTTAGGGACTGGTGCTTTAATAGGGAGAAGGTTAATTTGCGGCTGTGGGATGTAATGGTAGTTTTAGAGATGTGGAGGTGAGAGTTGAAGATTGTGACCCAAACGTTACTCCTGTCCGTGTGGAAGATGAAGTCCATTTTTCGTTGCCCTTTGGATGAACAGTGATAGATGTCAACAACTAGTGTTTCGGGATGTCGTCTGATTAGTTTGGACTTGAATAGTTTTTTTGCTTTGAAGGAGAGGGTGTGGGGGAAAGAAATCGCGAATGAGTTTGGTCCATGAGGAGATTGGAAGTTCAGGGTGGGGCGAGGGTGCGTGCCCAAGTGCGAGGGCATTGATGGCATTGTATTGAGTTGGGAAATGTGTTTTTTGGTGTGGGCTTTCTGATGTTGGGCGTCTTAAAGACATGCCTTTGTTGTGTGTGTCTGGTGTGTGTGTTGGTGTGCAATGCATGCACCCTGCAGACCTTTTTGGGGCCTGTGAATTTTCGTATGTGCATTTCGCTACATTAAAAAGGCAGAGCAGTGTGCTTTCACATGCATCCTTTGTCTGGCCTTTATAGGCCTTCTGTCAGCTCCTGGTGTTTCCCAGACCCCCTGCTTGTTGCTTGTGATTTGTGAGTGTCCATGTGGCTGGTGGCCTTTTTTTGTGGTGGGAGTTAGTAGTGTCCTGCTTTTGCCATATATAGGCCTGCATGGTTTTCCTATTGGCTTACTGCTTCCATCCATCCACCCCCTTTGCCAGCAGCAGCTCCATGAATGATGTGAGTCTCAAATAATTTAATGGCAAATAGGGTCCACCCCACTTCAATTACATTTTTATTTTGGTGGTTCTTATTCTCTTTCCTACCCTGAGAGTGTAGTGTGTGTACACACCAGTATAACTTAGCCCTTGTTGACAAAGTCTCAGAAATGACTAGACTATATCTTTTGTTTGCACTAGTACAGTAGTAACGGAACCACAACAACAAATGCAACATTTCACTGATGTTCTTCACCTGGCTTATTTGCCTTTAGGTGCACAAAAAGCCAGAGGAGGAGGTGTCATCATCATCACCCGTTGTACTGCCAGCCAGACAGAAGTCCTGCTGCACATCACGTCCACGTGTGACCACAACTTGTGGTGCATCTGCTTCCTGCCTGACATCTGAAGAAGATGGCCCCAAAGAAAGGTACCAGGTCCAGTACCAAGAAAGTTGCCTGTGAGAAGAAGGAACAGAAAAAGGAACAGAAAAAGCAAGTGCCAGCATTAACCACGACTGGTGTGCCGGCCAATGATTCTGAAAAGGAAGGTTTCAGAAAAACTTACAGTTATGGAGGTAGATGTACAAGAGGGGGATGATGTTGATGAAGAGTCAGACGAGCCAGTCATCACGCACATCACTCCCGCCCCAAAGAGGATGGAAACCAACATTCTCACCCTATCCAAAAAGGCTGCTACTGAGCTGGATGTAGCACTGATATCACCAACACAGGTTATACCACCACGACCTCCAGCTGCCATATTTTCATTTTTTTTTAAAAATATTTGTATTAGATTTTTTTTAACACATTTTATGCAAGAAAGGCAGAGTAGAAAACAACAGATATTACATAAGCAAAGAAGAAGTAAAAAAAAATAAAGAAAAAGAAACAAAAAAGAGAAACACATTAAGCTGCAAGGACAACAGAAGAAAAAAAAAACAGTTTCCCTTAAATCCAGCCCGTGACTGGAGCCCAGATCTTGATACCAGTGGTCCTCTTTTTCCGACCTTTGGTCCCATATAAAGCCAATTCAAGATTATACATTGCTAAAAGACGAGCGCGCCATGTGGCAAAGGAGGGGGGATCGGGACTGATCCAATTGTGCGTGATACATGCGTGCACTAGCGCCATACAAATGAATACAAAGCTTTTTCTGTACTCAGAAAATACATTAAGACATTCATCTGATGGTACACCTAACACAACCAATTCCCCAGTTATAATTACCGGTGTGTCCAATAAAAGTCACAAAAATTGTTCAATGGAGGAAAATAAATCAGATAGTTTTGGACAAGCAATAAACATGTGCACGGCGTCGGCAGCAATTTCACCACATCTGCTACACGTGGTCCCAACAGTTGATCCCCATTTAGCTATCTTGCCGGGCGTGTAATACCGATCATAAAGAGCCATGTAATGTTGGGTGCGCATCCTTCCTGTCATCAGAACCCTATTTGCTAAGCTTATTGATTCCTCCATATTAACTATGTTAATACCCAGCTTTGTTGCCCATTTGTTTTGATAGTGCTCTTAATCATCAGGAAGTGATATGATAAGCTGTGCATAGAATTGGCCTATCGGTGTTTTTCTGAACATACTCTCAATAAGAGGGATTCTCCTCAATTGGGATTTCCCCTGGGGTCCTAAAGTGTTCACATAGCTGCGAATCTGCAAGAACTTTAAAAAAATCACATTTCGGCAACCCCTAATTTGTTTTGCAACTCAGAAAAAGAAACCAAATGTCCGTCTTGCAGTAAATCACCCAGGTACTGAATTCCATGAAAACGCCACCTATTCATAATAGAATCTCGAAATATTAAGGGAAGAATATCTGGTGCTGCAAAGGGTGTATAAGCAGTAATCTTTGAGAGGCCAAGCTGGCGTTTAACATATCTCTGTACCACGTAGGCTGATTTCAAGATCTTAAATTTAGTTTTTTTAAATAACTGGGTTCAATGATTTTGACTTAACAACCCCTACATTGCTCACAAAGTCCAAATTCATTAATTGAGGGAGAATGGCATGGCAAGATACGAGCCCTATCACCAATCACCAATGGGCTAATGAACTGCAAGATGGACGCCAAATAATAAAATAAAGTATACCCCAACCACCCCTATCTTTCGGTAGTACCATCTTTTTATATGCCCGTCTCTGACGCTTATAGCCCCACAAAAACCTTGCTGACATCTTTTCTAACTGCTTAAAGCAGCTAAGCGGTAACTCGAGCGATATAGTTTGGAACATATAAAGAAGCTTAGGTAATACTGTCATTTTTAAAACATTAGCGCGCCCATAGAGGGATAAATGAAGATGGTCTATTCTCTGCAACATTGTATTGGCTTTTTTCAGAACCATAGTTATATTTAGATCAGGGATATTGGAAAGAGGCAGTGATATTTTAATGCCTAAGTAGGTGACTTCTGACACCGTTCTAATATGCGCCGGGGGGTCCTTACCAACATGAAGAATTTGAGTCTTAGAAATATTCAGTTTGTATCCCGAAAAAGATCCAAACTGGGCTGCTAGTTCCTCTATCGCTGGTACCGCGCTGTTGATATCCGTAGTTAACACAACAATATCATCCACATAGGCAAGAGCTCTATAATCCCGGTGGGAAACTTGAACCGGCTTAATTTTTTCGGAACGGTTTAGCTTGTTCAGAAACAAATCAATATATAAGGCAAACAAAAGCGGGGAACATGGACACCCTTGCCGTGTTCCAAGATAAATAAAAAAAGGGGGGGATTCCTGGCCAGTCAACCTAATAGAGGCTGTTGGAGAGAAGTAAAGAGCCTTCAAGGCAGAGATTATTTTGGGACCGAAACCCTTCTGGTACAAAAAATCCCACAGATATGGCCAGGCGACCCTGTCAAATGCCTTTTCGGCATCCAACAGGGTAACTCCCATTGTGGTCTCAGTTGCCAGATGCCAGTCCACAAGAGCAATAAGACGGCGTACATGGTCAGTGGTATCACAATGCCGAATAAATCTATGTTGGAATTGGGACACAATAGATGGAATTATGCCAGATATCCGTGCGGCTAAGATTTTTTAATAAATCTTGCTATCGACATTGACTAATATGTGGGCCGATAAGAGGCAGGCAACAAATGTGGTTTATCTTTTTTCAAAAAAGCTATAATTGTCGAGTGCCGCCAGGATGCCGGGGCATTACCCTTCTGTGCTTCCAAATAGGCAAGCATCAGATCTTCCTTTAACAGGTGCCGAAACATCCTGAAGAACTCCAATGGGACGCCATCGGGGCCCACCGCCTTGCCTAAAGCAAGTGAGAAAATAGCAGCCTTAGTTTCTTCCCATGTAATGTCTTTCTCTAGATCTGTGACCTGATCTAAGGTTATCTTCCAATACTAACACTAAAATCCAGAAAAGAATCAGAGGTATAAACAATTATATCGTCCTTGTATAGTTTGCTATAGTAGTGACGAAATACTTCAAAGACTTTATCGGCTTTTTCATGAGTTTGCCCTGCCTCATCCTGAATGCTATCAATACAGTTAGCTGCCTCTTTTTGTCGTGTCTTTTTGGCTAATATACGGGCAGTATTTTCTCCCACCTCATAAACTTGCGAGCGATGAACTGCTATTTGGGCCGCTAGTTTCCTAGCAAAAGTCTCATAGAGCCTCAGACTTTTGAATGGCCAACTCCATCGATATTTGTTCTATATTTTGACCAGAGGTAATGGCCGTCATTAGTTTGGATTAAAATTCCTGCAATTTCTTAAGGTCAGCTGCCAATAGCTCTCAAGTTTTCCGCTGATTATTGATTGAATAAGACAACGTCTCTTCCCGTACCCCTGATTTAAAAGCATCCCAAACTACACTTGAGGGGGCAGATCCTCGATTAAAATTAAAGCAATCAGCAATCCACTTCCCCATATGTTCAATATATAGTGGATCAGCTAGTAGTTTCCGCTCGAATGTCCAGGCCCAACCAGAAGGGTTAGGATTTACATCTAATTCTAAAATGATCGGATTATGGTCCGAAATTATTTTGGGGAGAATATCATATCTGGAATTCTTATCATATCCAGTGGTGATATGAAAATAATCTAAACAAGCAAATTTCTGATGAGGGGCAGAAAAAAAAGTATAACCAGGAATGCCCAAACCTTTGGCATAGCCTACATCCGCTAAACCTAACTCTTTAATTAGCCCTCTTTTTTCTACCTTGATACATAAGATCACTAGTTATATCAAACTGGCTATACTGGTGAAGATTAAGGTCGCCACATAACATGACAGGGGAGGGCCATCCAGCAAGCTCAATCCTGAGGTGGTTCATCATCTCAGAGTCATCTAGATTAGGACCGTACACAGCACAAATAGTCCAAGAAGAGCCTTCAAAAGAGATTTCGCAGATCACCCAGCGACCATAACAGTCAACTTTTAGCTGTTTACAGCTCCCCCTACCCCGTCTTTTCATGATTGCAACACCTCTTGTAGTTGTTCCTTGTCGCGTACAGCCAACAATTTCCATACCTAAATCATTAAGCCTTTGCCTATTATTCCAGGATATGTGTGTTTCTTGCAAACACAATACATCCAGCTTCATAGAATGAAGAATTTGGGCCGCTATCCCTCTTTTCTTTTTGTCATTGAACCCACAAATATTCCATGAACAAATCCTTAATTTAGCCATTATAGTCCACCAGATAACTTCCTAGAGCTGACACATAATAGATATTACCTTCTCTTGGCGCATTTCTTGTTGAGACACGTATATCAACATATGCAGTGAGAAAACATTTACTTAATTGACAGATTCCAACTTGTCCTTGCATTTAAAAAGCTACTCTGCTCTTTCTTGCCCCTACCCCCCACCACTCAGCCCCCCCAACCCACCCTCACCCACCCAAACGCCCACCCAAAAGAGGCAAAGGGACTATTGAAGTGATGGGAAGAGAGGCAGGATGCGTCTCGCCGGTCGCACCTAACCCTTTGACGACAAACAAGCAAAGAAAACACAAAGTGAAAATGCACAAAGTAAGACATCCCGAAAAAGAGCAAGGGATCTGTAACTATATTATCATTACACTACATAGAGGCCAAGAGCTCCTTGGCACTAATCTCTGACATCAAAAAGTGAGTTTTCTCTTTGTGTATAGTCTTAAATTTTGAGGGATTCGAGGATAATCATCGCAAAAAATCCTAAACTATAGGGATAGAGACACCATCTTACAGGCGGCCAGGCAGACCGGGGACCTGCAATACGAGAATGTCACAATCCGTTTTTTCCCGGACTTCACTCTTCAGGTTCAGCGTGAGAGACGATCCTTTGTGGGTGTAAAGGCGGCGCTGAGAGAAAGAGGTTTCAAGTACATGATGTTCTTTCCTGCCAGGCTCAAGGTTATAGTTGGGGGCAAGTCCATATTCTTTACTTCTCCATCGGGGGGCAGGACTGGCTCGACAGGGAGGCGTCGACCACTGGTTAGGGAGCTGGGGCTCAGAGCTGGAGAGACACGAGGGCTGGATCTCCGGGATCAGCCGCAGGGAG
Source organism: Lissotriton helveticus (assembly GCF_964261635.1). NCBI lineage: Eukaryota > Metazoa > Chordata > Amphibia > Caudata > Salamandridae > Lissotriton > Lissotriton helveticus. The sequence continues at coordinate 448,537,680 of NC_136059.1, read as the reverse complement.
ATCGGAACAGGACGGCCAGAGTCAGCGCTCCTGGATATCCCGGTCTGCGCGCCCCAGATGGGACACCCTACGCGGTGTGGCTGGCCACGGAGAATGAAGACTCTGCGGAACTGTGCCGGCATGAACCGTAAAGTACTGTGTTGAGTGTGGCTGTCAGGGAGGTCTGCGATTAGCCCGCAGGCCTTCTTTGGGGGGTGGGGGTGGGGGAGGGGTGGAGGGGCAAAACTATGTGGCCTGGAAAAGAAGGGGAGCCAACATGTTGACTATTATTGCTGAAATCACCCCACCCTCCCTACCTCATTTCTCTTTTCCCCTCTCCCCCTCTTTCCCCCCCCCCATCCATACCTTATTATTGGTGGCCCGGGAGGACCACGCAGGGGCTGCCGCTTGGACTGCGGGGGTGCGCTACAGACTGGTATTGGGCTTATCTTACTTTTAGTTGAGTGCGGGATATGCTGGAGCATTGTTTAACTGTTATGTTTGGTGGGCGGGGGGCTCGGGTGGCGGGGTGGCAGGATGGGCCGGGGCCAGTGCACGCTCCTGACAACAGGGCCACGAGGAAGGGAAGACAGGTTACTTAGAGTTGTAGTTTCTTCCTATTCCGGGGTGAGTAGCGGGCGAAAGGCACTCTGCTAATTGGGGATGTGGGTATTTCAAAGCCTACGGAGCAGGGGAGCAGGGAGGGGGGTGGGGTTGGGGGGCAGGGGGGATGAGTTTGGGGAGGGGAGGGACAGTTGGGGACACACAACGAAATTTGGTACGGTCACATAAGGACTGTAATGAGGTTATTGAGAGTTGTATCATTTCACACAGTGCGTCGCTTCAGAACTATAGATATGTACATGTGCACGTGGTTGGGAATCACGAGGAGGGAGTATTGGTAGGCAACGTGCATTGCTATGAAGTGGGATAAGAGTTTGAAGATAATGAGCTGGAATGTCAAAGGGCTGGGGGACAAGCTTAAGAGAACCATAGTATTACAATTTGTAAAGAGGCACCTTCCTGATGTGGTACTCCTGCAGGAGACGCATCTACTGGGCAACATTTGTCACGCGATGAATAGGTGGGGATATAACTTAGCCGCACATGCCGGCTTCACCTCAGGATCCAGAGGGGTGGGCATTTTGCTTCGCTGCAACCTTCCCCTAGTCCTCGACCACACAGACTCTGACCCCTTAGGGCGCTTTGTGACTATCTCAGGCAGATAGGAGGGTCGTAGAATTAATCTGGTTGCGACTTACATTCCACCTGGTCTTCAAACCCAATCGTACCAGGACCTGGGCAGGTTACTCCTTTCCCTACCAGTGGGAAGCCTCCTAGTAGGAGGCGACTTTAACGCTGTAGTGTCAGGGACCCTTGACCGAAATCCACCCAGGGACATACCAACGGGGCACAGGTGGTTATCAGATTTTCTGGAGACATTTGGTCTTACCGACCTGTGGCGCCTCCGGCACCCGAGGGACACTCAGTACACTTTCTTCTCCGGCCCACACAGATCGTTCTCCCGCATTCACTACATACTAGAGCCTCTACAGCGTGACACAACGATTCATGAAATTACACATCTCGCAAGGGGAATATCGGACCACTAACCGTTGATTGCTCACCTCACATTTGGGGACAAGCAGGGGGGTTGTGTCGCGCCAATAAACGCCTGGTACCTGCGTTGCGAGGAAATAAGGAAAAAGCTTACCCTCTCGATTGATCGCTACTTTGAGGACAACGATGGTATGGTAGCCTCATCATCGGTGTTGTGGGAGGCCTTTAAAACCATGCTAAGAGGGGAGGCCCTGTCCACCATTGCCGGCCGACGGAAGGAACGTGAGAAACAAATGGCTAAAGTGGAGGTGAACCGAGAACAGTGCACCTGATGGAACTCAAGGCGGCGGAGTATAGAGCCCCGGCTGCGGACGCAGCCAGGACCATGGCCAGAGACAAGGAGGGTAGAATATATGACCAAGGGGATAAAGCGGGCAAATTACTAGCTTGGCTAGACAAAAAGCAACAGGCCCAGAGAGTTGTGGCAGAACTCACAACTGAGTCCGGATACATCATTACCCTGTGAATAGTCAAGGAATTCGCGTCTCACTACCAAAAAGTATACAGCAGGGGTTCAGACAGGCCCGAAGAAGACTCGATCTCCTTGTTGACCGACATCCGTTTACCCGCCCTCTCAGACTCGGAGCGAGAAGTGCTAGAGGCACCACTTGCTGAAGAAGAACTTAGCCGGGCGATCGGGGACCTAAAACCGGGAAAGGCCGTAGGGCCTAACGGCTTGCCGATAGAGCTGTACAAGCTGACGACTGGCGGCCTGAGCCCGTACTTAAAGCGAATGTTCGAGGAGAGCAAGGAGAAGGGCACTCTACCACAAGACCAGCGCATTGCCACGATCGTGGCTATCCCAAAAGAGGGGATACCAAGGGATTCCTGTGCCTCTTACAGGCCCATATCTTTGCTGAACGCAGAGCCTAAAATCCTCGCCAAGGTACTCGCGAACGGGCTAAAACCTGTCCTTCCCGCTCTGGTCCACCCAGACCAGTCTGGTTTCATGCCCCACCGCAATACAGCACTCAATCTCCGACGGCTGCATGGCGTGCTGGGGCGATGCCACACCCTCCTGGAAGATGCGGTGGTAGTGTCTCTGGACGCTGCCATGGCCTTCGATACCCTCGAATGGCCGTATATGCTGGCAGTCCTCCGAAAACTGGGCTTCGGCCCTAACTTTATAGGGTGCGTGCGTCTTCTCTATTCTGATCCCCTGGCCCAGGTCTCTGTCAACAATAAAACCTCTGAAGTGTTTGCGCTTGAGAGGGGGACACAACAGGGATGTCCCCTCTCACCTCTATTGTTTGCGCTTTCACTAGAACCATTGGCTGCATGGATTAGACAGGACCTCTCCCTGAAGGGGATACTCTGGACGGACGGGTGGGAGGACAGGATCTCGCTGTATGCGGATGACATCCTCCTATATCTAACGAAGCCTCGTAAATCCCTGATAGTGGCCATGGACATCTTTGCCAGTTTTGGGAGGAATTCAGGATACAGCATCAACTGGGGAAAATCCATATTATACGCCCTACAGGGCAGCCCCCAGCCGCTCCGCAAATCTGCCCGATCACAGTGGCCACTGTGGGGTTCCGATACCTTGGGATCTTTATCGCTAAGGAAAAGACCACCAGATACAAGAAAAATCTCCTGCCACCCCTGCAACGTTTTGGGAGGGATGCGGCCTCCTGTCGGAAGCTCCCACTTTCACTCCTTGGAAGAGCGGCGCTCTTCAAAATGATGGCGCTGCCACGATTCTTGTATGCCCTACAGAACCACCCGGACTTGGTCCCGCACTCATATTTTAAGGCCATCGAGGCCACACAGAGAGAGCTGTTATGGTCTGGAACTCCTCGTATATCCCTCCAAAAACTGACCCTGGGATGGTTTGACGGAGGCATAGCGCTCCCGGACATCCGTAAGTACTACTGGGCTGCCCATCTCGTGGTCATCAACCAGGGCACATACTGTGCTGGTAATGACCTAGGGTACAGCATGGATCGTTGGCTCCTACCGGGGGGAAACTTTGAGGCGGCGCTCTATTCTAGGCCCGGCAGGTACCAACTTACTGGACCCACGCAACACTCGGTACAACTGTGGCACATTGTGCAGCGAAAGCTGGGTTGGGCTGACACCCTCACGATGGCTACTCCCCTGTGGGTTGCAGAGAAGCTAGAAACGCTGAGCCGTACCAAGGGGTTCCGGAACCGGGACCTCATAGGCATCTCCCACATACGGGAAGGAGGGCATGGTGTCTTTCGCCTCGCTCCAGCGCACATATGAGCTGGCCCACACAGAATACTTCAGATACCTACAGGTCAGGCAAACATTCCCGTGAACACACAGCCCCCTGACTACTCCCATTGGAGGACAGACAATTAGACGGCCACCTTCCTGACCATGCCATATCGCTCACATATAAAAAAATCATAAACAACTCCCCAGACCTCCTGCTCCCCCTTAAAGGGAAATGGGAAGCGGACGGGCTGGAAATAGATGAGGAAGAATGGGGGAATGTACTGGCCTCCCCTAGGGAGGTGGCTATATCGGCAAGGCTCCGGCTGATTCAGCTGAAAATCCTGCACCGAGCATACTTCTCGGAAACCAGGCTGCAGCGTATGGGCCGGAGCGAGGATGGACTTTGTAGGAGGGGGTGCAGGGAGGTAGGGACATACTTCCATATACTGTGGGAATGCCCGCTGATTAGGACCGACTGGGCCCGTGTGGTCCGTTGTATGCAGGAGGTGCGGGGGGTGGAGCAAAGAGGTGCCTCCTTAACGTTTGGGAGCCATCAGATCTTCCGTCCTGAGGGAAGCTTTGGGCGACACTAGGGTTTAACCTTCCTACTTTGAGTGGTATGGCCACTCAACCTCTACGCACTGTTGCTTTTTGTGAATAATTCACACTACCTTTGTTGTATTAAACATATTTATAAATCACTTTTGCTGATTCAAAATTGTCAGAAACAACACTTTATCATTTTTCCAAATGTAAATTTGATTTAAATCATCAAACAGTACATATTTAACTTTTCACTTTGAAAATGCAAATATTTTGAGCTATTTTCATTCATAACATTTTTACAAGCGTGACAAGCTGATAGTTGAAGCCCGATGCATTTCGAGTCTTGATAGACTCTTCCTCAGGGGCCTGAAACTGAATATACAAATACAATCAATCAAGTTTCACTAAGACACAATCTTCTGCATGTAACAAGGTTTTTAAAGAAGACATAAAAAACGAAGAAAAACATAGAAAAAACATGCATGGTCCTCCACCTCACCCAGTGGTGTAAAAAACCGTGTAAACCATACTCACATTTCCAGCCGGAAATGAATGTGCATCACCTATTAAAGAAACCACTCTTGTCACCACTCAACCTAAATCATAATGAAACTCCGTTTCTAGTGCTCTCGGTTTGTTGCGCTGTCTTACCTTGCTAGGTCTTCTCTATGTTCAAACCGTCACAGCCTTCAAAAACGACAACCTTGCTAACACCTGAAGACACAAGTACACGCTTATTACCCTCACATATGCAACAGCTCTGGAGAAGTTATGCCCCTAGAAATCACCCACATCTACCTTCAGCGTCTCCACTCTGTGGCTATCATTCCTCGAAACGGTGCAAATCGCCGCCCTGTATTCCTAACCGACTCTTTCCCGCTACTTTAAAGGCAAATCGGCTACTACCGTTCACTTCCGTGAACACCATAGAAAACGGACTCCTTAGTGGTTTGTTCTGTCACGCCATCTTGTTCTAGGCAAATGCCTCGTCTACAAACACCAAAGACTGTGAACTACATCAATCTCCTCACTATCTGGAAATATTCCAACTGAAAAACGGACACCCTACCAACGTAACATAGCCAGGCAATGGGGGGCAACCAGGCCTCCTAGATTGGATCACTGGAAGACTGATGTTCATTGGTGTATGCTCCAAGAAAAAACGGTGTATGTGGCCCGTGGCTGCCCGCGGAAATGGATAGAAATATGGTCTAGTTGGAATGAATATAGGGGCAACATTGCGAACCCCCCGAATTTCTCCAATTGATGAACCACTTGCACCTTAAAGATATTGTGATGCACTATTCTGAATGTTTGCACTGAGTATGTTATGTCTCTTATGTGATTACCCGAGATGCACATGTAAATGATATTTGCCTTAACTGTGATGACCACCACCTATTTATGTTTCTAAAAACAATAAAAAGAGTTAAAAAAAAGAAATTTGTAGGAATTAAGAAGGTATGCCTGTGCACCTTTGGCCTGGAATAAAGGAATAAGCTGACGAAGTTGCCATCTCTGCTGCACTGTTCCCTGACAATAGTCAGGACGAACAAAAAATTCAACCCCCTTCACCTTTCTCTTACGATCAGGCCTAGCTAGGTCATACAAAGCTTTGCGTGACAGAAAATTATTTAGAGAGAAAAGTATTGCTCTAGGCTTGACTGTTGTAGTCCCTCTACTGTTTTTCTGATGAAAAGGAAATCGGTGAGCCCTTTGCAGTTCAGTTTCCCACTGCCACTGGGTGAGTTCGGAGAAAGCTTCTGTAAACAGTCCTATGATGAATTGACGGAAATTACTGCCTTCGCTTCCTTCCGGAACGCCTAGGACGCGGAGATTATTTCTCCTAGATCTGTTCTCCAAATCAATTCATTTCCAATTAATATCTTTACGCAATGCAGCCAGGGATGAAATATCAGTTTTATGCTACACCATTTGTCCTCTATTGCAGAGATTCTCGCTTCTGCCTCCCCCACTCTCGAAGCCACTTCATTACAAGCCTTAGCAACCCGACGGACCATATTTTGAAGCTTGCGGACTGCCCCTTGCGTTGGCAAGTTTTCCGCCTTCGTCTCCTCCCGATGCTGTAACATTGCTTGATAGATAGTAGTTAAGGTGACTTCGGGCCCATTGTATCCTTCGTCCAAATCCCCTGCCCTAATAGATTCATCAGGAGGTACACCAGAGTGGCCCACTATAGGGCATCCTCCATTCTCTTCTGCATTACTGGAAGGTGGGTTAGACCTATCGCTAGGTTCGCCCATTTTTCGTACAGTATTCTGCTCCTCACCCCATTCTTCCCTTCTTAATGGGGTGATATCGTCATCCTCTAATGGCGCTGAACTAGTCTGGCTTCTATCATCCGGCCAATCCCCCTCCAGGCTCTCAGTCTCCAGAGCTACAGACAGGTCTGACATAGAGTAAAAATTACAGGCTGAGTCAATGGAATCCGTGTCGTCCCCTAGTTCAGTTAATTCAATTGATCCGGCTGCTACACCTCCCTTTGCAGCCATGTTTGAGCCAGCAATGCCTTCAGAGGATTTATCTGGATTGCGCAGTTTTCTTAACGAAATATAACCTGGTTTTAAGCTAGTGATCTGGTGAACTGTAATCACCCCCAGTGTAGCACTTATACTAGCATCCATTGTGATAGTATTTATATCAGTTCTCAAAGGTCCGGTAGATGCAGTTTGAGCATCTAGTTCGTTTGCTGGGGTCATAACCATACGTATTTCAGGCTCAGACCGTGGAGGGGGTACAGTATAATCTAGACCAGCTATAGTCATAGAACATGCATCCTTATTCTGGAGGGTATCTGGATTTGCCACAGCCAAAGGTTGGTTCCTACCTCTAAGTTGAGTCCTTTTTTTAAAGATTCCCAGGATCTTCGCAGTTTTTCCGGCTTCTTCTGATTTCCCCATCGTAGACACAGGATGGGACTATTGTTCGGACATTGAAAAAGATCGCCCCCTATCTGTCCCCTGAGGCACATAAACAGTCAACGGTCGCCCTGGTATCTTCCAGGCTCGACTATTGTAACGCGCTATATGGTGGTATTAACAAGAAAGCGAGTCAGCGACTTCAGGTGGTCCAAAACGCTGCCGCTAGGCTGGTTCTCAATCTGCCCAGGCGCTCATCGGCCACCAAGGCGAGAAAAGACCTCCACTGGCTGCCAATTCAGGCCAGAATTTCTTTTAAGCTCCTCTGTCTGGCCCACAGGGCTGTATTTGGACCAGGTTCCGTAGGGATTAAAGCTTTAGTCAATCCCTACATCCCCAGCAGATCCCTTTGCTCATCCACCAAAAACCTGCTCACCGTCCCTAGATTCAATAAGGTGAAGTGGGGAGGAAGAGCGTTTTCCTTCTTGGTGCCCAAACTGTGGAACACGCTCCCTCCTGAACGTTCCAGCCAACCCTCATTGGTGATTTTTCGTAAACTTTTGAAGACATGGCTCTTTTCCCTGGCTTATTAACTATTAATTATTACTATATCTCCTTCCTGCTTTGCTGTGCCTATTTGTTTGTTATCTGCGCCTTGATGCCCCATGGGGTTAAGTTATGCGCATTATAAGACACCCATTCATTCATTCATTCACTGTGACCCTTGTAAATTCATTGCAGGCAGGGTATCAATTCCATTAGCGCTATCAGTAGCGCTATCAAACGTGCCGGCGCCAGCACCAGAACCATTACCAAGCGTCTCCGTGATGACAGAGACACCTCCTGTGGCTGCAGCCGCCGCCCGCATCTTAGGACCTTTAGCAGAACTATTGCCGTTCTTGGGCGCCATACGTGCAGAATGTGCTTGACCTCCAGGCCAGTCCGGGACCTTGGGATAGCCTGTTGAAGACGTTTTCGTCGAGCTCATGCCTGTGCAATGAGAGCGGGGGAGAGACCACTGCCGTCTGCTGCCCACAGCTGAAAGGCGTTCGGAACCGAAATGCAGAGAACGCCAGCGGCAGTGATGCAAGCGGCAATGTAACCGGACCCAGTCAAACAGCATCACCGGACATCGTTATGCATGAAGAGAAGATACCAGTAATCCCTTCAGTTCCGCACAACAAGCAGTCAGGTAAGGCAGGCGCGGTGATCAGCGAGAGGCATTCAGAGCCACTCACACGGACACGCAAGCATCCGCCATCTTGCCCCCCAGCTGCCATATTTTCAAAGGCCCGGCAGGGACCTACTACATCCAGTTCAACCCTCTCAGTAGGTAGAGGTGGTAGTAAAAGTCACAGTGTAGCTGCACAGAGTCACATTCCAAGCACATCCTCCCGTTCATCTGGTATTGAAAGTAGCACATCCAGCAGTGCCAGAAAGTTCTCCTCCCCAGTTTGGGACTTCTTTTCTGTTAGCACCAGGGAGGAGAACATTGCTATATGCTCAATTTAGCGCACAGGTGTTCGGCGCGGTAAGCTTGGTACAAACTATGGTACCGGAGGCCAAGCAAGTCATCTCAGAATACACCACACTATCGTGTGGGAGAATCATCTACTTCAGTTAAAACAAAGTAAAAAAACCCAACCAATTGAAGTTCGGCATGAAGAATGAGGGGACGATATTATTGTGGTGGAAGGTGAAGAAGAGGGAGGCATTTCTATCCCTGTCCCAGTGGTACCGCCCACATCCTCCTCGGTAACATCTGAGTCGCACCGCAGTAAAAGCCATACTCAGAGTCAGCCTGAGACACCAAGGCAACCGAGTACTGCAATGAGACAAACAGCATCGTTCAGCCTACGTGGGTTAATGAAAACAACAGCACTACAAAGGAAAGAAATCCAGCCTACCATTGAGAGCATGCTTAGGTTGGAGGGGCAGTTCCAACGCAACCACCCAACGGCACGGTTGTACAATGCGAAGCTGGCTAAAATGTTAGCACTGGACCGTCTCCCTTTTTCATTTGTGGAAGGGGTGGGTTTCCTTGCATTTGTGTCAGCCATCTGCTCTAAATGGAAGGTTCCTAGCCGGTCCTATTACGCAAGAATTGCTGTTCCGGCATTACATCATGATGTGCTGGAATTGGTTGGACAAGCTTTGCAGCAGAGTGCTGTTCACAATATCCACATGACAACAGACATGTGGACCAGTTGCCACGCCACAGATTCCATGTGCATCACTGCACACTGGGTCTCTTTTGTGGGGGTTAGAGATAAGCTATCTGAACGAGGTGTTGTTGACACAGCTGAGATTTTTAAAGCTACTCGGAAACATGCAACTATAGCCATGTTCGCCATGGAGAAATCTCATACTGCTCTAAACATTTTGGACGAGTTTTACAGCAAGGTTTTTGAATGGCTGCACCCAAGAGGGCTTAGTATTGGTTTTGTTGCCACAGATAATGGCAGGAATGTACTTAAAGCCATGGACCTTGGTTCCTATTTCAGGGTTCCGTGTTTGGCGCACTGCATAAACATTATAGTTCAAGACTTTCTGAAAAAAGAAACCATAGTCAGCAACTTACTGACCACCTGCCGAAGAATATGCACTCATTTCAGCCATTCTTTTAAATCTCGCAAGCAGTTGAGGATCATTCAACGTGAATATAAGATACCAGTCAAAGCACTCATCCAGGAGGAGGCAACACGTTGAAACTCTACGTATTACATGCTTGATCGTCTGTTTGAGCAGTACAGGCCACTCAATGAATATGTCATGCGAAGAGGGGATGCTACTGTGAAAGGCATGATCCTTCAGATGGACCAATGGGGCCTAGTTAAATGCCTGACTGAGATGCTTCATCCTTTTGAGGTCTTCACACGTGAAGTCAGCAAGGAGGACTGCACAATGGGCCAAGCTATCCCATTATTGCAAATGCTAGAGCATCAGCTAAAGAAGGTGTCTGAATCATACCAATTTGTAGAGGAAAAAAAGGAAGCCTATAACTTGGTGGAGAGCTTAGCTCATTGCTTAGCTGAAAATATAAAGGTGCACAATAAGATTTTGTCACAAGAACATTTCATTTCTGCCACAATTCTGGATCCACGGGCATAATTGGTACTGAAGACATTCATTCCTTTTTCAGAGATGGATGTTGCCCGCTACAAAACTTGGATAGCTGAGGCAGCGAGTAAGTTGGAAAATGAACGGCTGCTACTTAAAAGCCTGGTAGATCAACCCCCAAGAAGTACTGCAGCAGGGCATGTGGAATCAAGTGCAACTTCAGAGGCTGAGGGCAGTGCGTTTGGCTCACAAAACACACCATCACTATTGACAACAGCAACAATAACTGGATAATTAGGCCCAGTAGAATTGTTACACAATTGGTATTTACTACTACTACTACTACTACTCTCTATCCCCTCTTCTTTTCAATCTCTATCTTCGCCCCCTTCTTTTTTCTTTGAGGCAGTGGGACGTTACCGTGTTTAACTACGCGGACGACCTGCAACTCATCTTTTCTCTCAACTCCCCTTCTGCTATTCCTAATTTCCAGGCAGTCATGTCCCACATTCTCCAGTGGATGGGCCACAACCAGCTGAAATTGAACCCCGGGAAGACGGAGCTCCTCCTTCCCGGTAGGAGCGCCACCTCCTGGGGGCCACAATTCTGGCCGGCGGAACTGGGTCCCTCTCCCACCCCCGTGGCCACGGTGAAGAGCTTAGGGGTCACAATTGACTCCGGTCTATCCCTTGGGCCACAGGTGGGGACGGTGGTCTCGTCCTGCATCTACCAGCTACGCAGGATCAGGAAAGTGGCATCTCTTTTCACACCCGACGCCCTCCTACAGGTCATCATGGCCCTCGTCCTCTCCCGCTTAGATTTCTCTAACGCGATCTACCACGGTCTGCCTAAAACATCGGTGGCCAGGCTGCAAGTGGTGCAAAATCAAGCGGCGAGACTGGCCCTAGGGATCCCGAAGTGGCAATCTGCCAGGCCCCTTCTTGTCAAACTCCATTGGCTCCCCGTCACTGCCAGGTCTGCCTTCAAGATCGGCTGTCTTGTTTTCAAATCGCAAACCGGGCCTTGTCCCGCGTTTGTGAAATCTCTGATTACACCCTATTGCCCGCCCCGGAATCTGAGATCCTCCTATCTTCACCTTCTTACTGTTCCCTCTTATAAACTCTGTAGATCTGGAGGCCGGAGATTTGCATACCTGGCCCCCAAGCTTTGGAATTCTTTTCCCTCTTCTCTTAAAGTTTCTACCTCTTTGACTCTTTTTCGTAAGTTTCTAAAAACCTGGCTTTTCCCTCAATCTACCTAGTCCCTCTGTACTCTCCATGTCCACCCAGCGCCAGGAAACCCATGGTGTCAGTGCGCTCTATAACCACCCCTTACAATACAATACAATACAATACAGTTAGGCATTAATAAGCACAGTGGTGATGCACAGAGAAAAGTGCCCAAAAGGTTAGCAGCAGCACCCCTGAACATTGAGCAGAAGGACCAGGCCTATCTGGACGACCCAACAGAGGTGTACATTGATCAAACCCATTGCAGTGTTGGTATAAGAAAAGGGCTGAATGGCCCCTGCTCAGCAGGTTGGCGATAAGCTATCTGTCTTGCTCTGTCACAAGTGTCTCTTCCGAACGTGTTTTCAGTGCTGCTGGTTCCATTGCAACAGTGAGAAGGACCAGTCTCTCGCCCAAAAACATGGAGAGGTTAACAATGACCAAAATGAATCAGCACTTCATACTACCGAATTACACAATACATGAAGCAAGAGAGGAAGATGAGGACAGCGGCTCAGGTGACGGAAGTAGTGTGTCACATCATGATTACCGACTACTGGCTGAACCCCTAGAGTTTGAGGACGAGCTATACTTCCCTGACAATTAGGCTTGCACTTACTGTCTTCCTCCCTTTTTTTCCTTTATTTGTGTGTCTGTTGTTCCAGTTACAAACTTTGAATCACAACAAATCCATTACCACCGTCTTCTACTCTTCTTATTTCAATATACAAGTTTCAGGTGTCTGCATTTGACAGTACAGTCCTCCAAATCCAGCTCCTCCACTCCATCATACTGAATCTCCTGCCTAAATCCATTTCCCTCATGATGATTGGATAATGGAAAATAGAAGAAGAAATAAAAACTTTCCTAGCCCCGCCAAAAGAAGTGGAACATGATGACTACTATAGCTATCCTCCTTTCTGACCCGAGAGAGACTGCCCATTAACTGAAAAAGAAATGGAACAGGTTATGATTGATGCCATGCATTGGATGCAGAGTTGCAGACTGAGTGATTTTGTTGTTGTTTATTGTGCATGAAGTTATGTCATTGTGCACTAATCATCTTTCTACAGTACACACTAAACGTAACTCAAGGCAATTTTCCCCTTCTTGCAAATAAGAAATTTGTACTTCTACTGCAGCTTGATACATTTCTTTTGATTGAATACAGGAAGGGGACTCAATCTTCACACTGAGTTTGATAACAGCACCGTCCATGATGATGATGGCGAAAAAGACGGCCTGTTAACTTAAGAGGAGAAGGAACAGGTAATGAAAATGAATGGCATGCATTGGATACCTGACTCTGGTGTTTGTGTTTTTGTTGTTTGTTTGTTGTGCACAAAGTGAAGTCAAATTGTACTAGTAGTCTTACTGTACACACTAAAGAGTGACTCAAGTCAATAATATTTCTACTCTTGTTGTGTAATAACAACATTTTACTTCTACTGCAGGCTGATCTTCACAGTCAGTCAGTACAAGTATTGGAGATGATTGATGGAATAATAACAAGTCAGGAGGACATTTCATGAGTGGCATAAAAAAAGCCTAAAGGTAAATACATCAACAACAACCACAGCTGACCCAAATGTCTGTGTAGAAGTGGAGTCGAGTGTAGCGGTGGGATGACTGCGGTGCATTAATTTACTAACTTAAATTGTAAAATGCTATGTTTGGAATTGATATGTTCTTTGTCCAACTCTTTAAAAAAAAGTACTCTAAGCCGAGGATGTGCTAAGCAACGTGCCGTCACTGTGGGCCTGCTCTGTCCTGTTGTTGTTGAAGGTCAATGCTGGAAACAGACTAGAGTAGAGATGATGCATACATGCCGCCTCGGAAAGTGTTCTTGTTGCACTACATCATAACTTGTGCATTTGTTTCAATTTTGTTTCTCAATATCCCCTTTGTTTTTCCATCTACAATTACAGGCCGGGTCTTGCCCTATACTTGGGAAAACATTGCACTGCACACTTACCTTACCAATAAATCAATTTTTTTTTCTTTTTTCCATGTAGGCAGTGGCGAGTAGCGACACCCAAGACTGATGGACGAGAGGACCAAGAGGAATGCCGAGATGCAAATCCAGTCCACATTTTTGACCAGGATAACACAGTAACAGTACCAACTTTCATCTTCTTTTAAATAATTTGATCAATCTTTCCAACAGTGTGTTCTTCTTGTTTTTATTATCATTAGGTTTGCTCACTGTTTATGTTTCATCCCTACCAATATTTAAAAATTGTATTTGCGATCTGTAAAAGTAGTAAGCCCGGAACAACTGAACAAGAAGTGTATGTAATCCGGGTCTCCTTATCATTCATCAGCATGCATGCATTTCCTTTTTCTCCCTTAACATATTGATATGGATATGGTAGTCTACAAAGATTGTCATTTGTTGTTTGTCCATGTGTACTGTTTTTCACTGTCAAACCTTTCCCCAAACCCCCTTCCCATCCATTCAACAAACCCTAACCCTCTTCACCCGGGCTGTGTGACTTATTGAGGTGTGACTAAATTAAATGTACACCAATAATTAATCACACGCTTGCTGGGGCGGATGTGCCAAAGGCAACAGTACTTCAATTTCAAGGCAGAAAAATTATCTTCTTCTGCTTGCCCACCCATGAGCAGTATATTTGAGAGGTGATTTTTAACAAAGGAACATAGCTCAGCATTAATTGCCTGCATTAATGTGATTTTTTGTCATGATCATCCTCATACACAGCACTCACTGTTACGCTGTAGGCCTAGTCAAGTGACTCGACACAACTATAGTTTGTAACTCCGTCTAGTAGGCTATCCCCACCACCATTATGTTTGTTGTACAATATTTTTGTATATTATTGTTGCTCGGTAAGTTCTGTACTGCACTTCATTCTACTACTCCTAGAATAGTCTCTCAAAGGCGACTGACTGTCTCATTTTCTTTTTTTGCAAATGCTGCTGCCCTGCCAGTGTCTAATACTACTACTACCACCACAATCATGGCATGTTAGAAAAAGGAAACCATCATGCAGCCATCGCTGTGCCTAAGTTAAACATCAAGCAAGGTAAGAAAAGTTTGGGGGAGGCATAATTAATAATGGACATGTTTTCAATCAATTCACACACCCCTTTGAGTCCAGATAAAGAATGCATAGACTAGAAGAGAGAGACTGACAGTACTAGTAGGACAACTCAATCAGTGAGGGGTGTTGCATCTATCTGTTTGTGTCTTACACAGTAAGCCAATTATTTAAATCAAACACTGGCTATGGGCGGACCTGCACCAGCAAGGAAACAGTGTGATGTAAAACAGTAACCCCACCTACCAAACATTAACAACACTGTATGTAAAGTAGAAATCTATAGATGTAATATAACCCTAACAAAAATAAACTTGAAAAACCCTTAAAAGCTGACCCACCCCCTCCCTAACCCCAACCAATGTCCGTAACCGTAATGAGAGTCCAAAATGTCCAACCCCAACACCCAATTCCCACCCACCAAAACAAGAATTAAAAAAGGGGCAATAGACAGGGTCTATGTGTGGCGGGATTGTCTCTGGAGGACACGTCGCAGTTGCTCTTCTAGTTTGGCGACGTGGCGCTTTAAGGCGCGGCAGTCGCAGCCACAGTGGGGGGGCACCAGAGATGGTAAGGCGGCGGGCGGCTGCCAGACGGTGGCGCCGTACTGCTGGAGGGCGTTGGCTGGAGCCTGGGGCACTGGAGGAAGCTTCAAGGGCTGCAGTCTCCTCCTCCTCCTCTTCCAAGACCACCAGCCGCCGATATTCACGCTGGATTGCCTGGCTTGCGGCGCCGTGCCTTGGCGGCCAACTCCTTCCGATCAGGTTTGGAACTGGAAGGAGTAGCTGTATATCAAAAAGAAAAACAAGCCAATTGTAAAATATACTCTTAGAAAAACAGTAAGACACGGTAATTATACACATAGTGTGGCATGGTAGCACTATAAAGCACAGTACATAACATTTGTGGTATGTATCTATCCTCCCACTTGCTTGGGCTTTAACATTTGCAGGATTTTTTTCAGGCATTCAACCAACCATGCATCAGATTCTTTACTATCAGCCACCTTTGCAATTTGCATACTTGCATCACACGTATCCTTCTCTCTGTCAGTCATAAATATTACATCTCGCCCATCCTTCTTCCTTCCACCCGTCTTTCACTTTTTTTTAGTTCAACACCAGTTGATCTGATCTGACTTTTAGTCTTCTCCATAAAACTTTCAAAGCGGAGTTGAAATCACAGATAGATGAGGCCGTTGGTTACTCAATACTCCCGCCCCTAATGCCTTTACTAATGCCAATTAAAGGGTGTTTTCACTCTTCAAACGTTCACAACAACTCTTACTTACTTAGGGCATCATTAGGATGGTGGGCGGACTATGTCCTCCCGCCATCCTCATGCTAAAAGGGACCGCCCACCATAAGGGCGGGGGTCCCATGGGGGCAAATAGGATGCGCCCGCCACAGTGGCGGGCGCATCCCGTATTTTTAACATTGTGGCGGGCGGTGCTGAAAGCAACGCCCGCCGCAATGCTAAAAATACAAGTTGTGCTTTTTCAAGCACAACGTGACAGGTACCGCGCGGAGCCTGCCATGTTGTGCTTTGAAAGGCAGGGAGGTACCATAGGTAGTAGGTACCCTCCATGGGGGCCCACAGTGGGCACCCCAAGCATACTCTGCATGCCTTTCTGTGGCGGTGAAAGGCATTCCAAAATGCAGATTATATGGCTGGCGGTGTGTTTCAGACACCGCCACCATATTGAACCCTTTTCCACCCGGTGGACATGTCGAGTGTGCGGAAAATCGGTGGACGGTTTCTATCCACCGCGGACCCCCAGACATTGTAATATGGAGGGTGGGCCTTTTCTACAGGGATGGCGGGGGCAATCCGCCCGTCATCCTAATGGGGCCCTAAGTCTTAACAGTACAGTATACATACATACAGTACACCCTTGCAGTGAGTGTAATGTCAATAGTTAAGGATTATGAATCTAACTTACCACTGGCCGCCACTGGTGCTGGCACTCCCGCTACCGCTCCATCGGTAGCAGCAACTGCCACATCCTCCCCCTCCGCGTCACCTTCACTGCCGCTGGCCCCGGCAATGTTGGTTGGTAGTGCGCCTAGAAAACATTACAGATCTTTTAAGCGTCATATACACCTCCCCCTATTGGTCAGTAGCAAGATTGAAAAATGAGTTAATAGTATACAACATACACCACTAGTACAAATCAGGTAGTAGTAGAGTAGACACTAGTAGTTATATATGGTCCCTAGGGTCATTCTAGCCTTTGCTTAGTTAGCCGGAGCCATGCAACCAGTTTACCTTTGTGTCTTTTATTTTTGCACATGACGTTACCTTGCAGCTTGTTGTATAAGACACCTTTGAGCCCACATCACCTCATACTGCTACTGTCTAAGCACTGCGTACAAGCGGTCAACCAAAACATGAACAAGCCACTTTTTTATGAAGTTTTGGTGCACTGTTAGTCCATATTGCTTATCTATAAATGTTACACTTTTTGGCACGGCTGAGAAATTCTTGCAATATACTAATGCGCACCATTTCATTTTTTGCATTACAGACTGAAGATTCCCTTCTACGAACCAGAGCTTTGCAGAGCTTATGATGCAACAACTACCAGTACTAGGTTCTTCTAAGGTGAGGGGTCCACAGAATTGACTCAGAGATCTTCATTTATAAAGTTATATAAACTATGGGTCATATTACCAACAACTAGCGATAATTATCGCTGTGTTGGCTTAGCAGGAATATATCTATCGCCGCCCTTCACCTGTTTTTATCGCTGAGATACCTTGTTATTAGCAAGGTTTATCTCGGGAGCGATAAAAAACAGGCAAAATGCGTGAATATCGCTGTCAATACAGCGATATTCAGGCATTACCGTGACAATGCTCTTAGCCATGTTATCCACCTCTCATTGGATAAAATGGCTAAGAACTGGTCAGGGCAGGCGTTAGTTTTTGGAGATATTCGCGCTTAGCGCGAATATTTCCAAAACAACGCCTGTGTTGATCATAGGCGATAGCGATTGCAGCGGCTGTTTTCAGTCGCTGACATTTTGGCACGCCCACTTTGCATGTCATTAGCGATAATTATCGCTGACATGCAAATCGGGCCCCAAAGTGCCCGCTATCGCCTACAAGCTGTTGTTAACTGGTGTTAGCGACAGCTTGGTAATAGGGCGATAAAATTATCGCCGCTTTAGCGGGAAAAAGTCCCGCTAAAGCAGCGATAATGGCCCTTGGTATAATGCCCCTATATTCCTACCTAGGGGATGGTGGTGCTTCCACCACTGTTCAGTTATCATGATTTATTTCCCAACTGTAAGTAAGTGTAACAATGTTTACTGTTTTAATGTTATTGATTTTCCTGTTGGTGCCGCATTATAGAACAACGTACAGAGCTTGTGAATTCAAAATAAAAATGTTGAACTTACATAGACTTGGTGGTATTTGGTGTGGACTTACACAAGTGAGCGAGCGAAAGGAAGGGTGTGCATGTGCATTGCTTCCACGACTGAGCGGTTGGGTGTGTTCTGTTCTGGGTTGTCTACTTGTTTGGTATTTTGGTGGGAGGGTTCGGAGAGCTAATAGTTATGACAAGACACTACTATAACTAGTCGGGCAGGGGATTGTGGTGGGTTCTGAACTTCTGATTGAGGTGTGTGAGGAAGGTCCAACCTTCCATCACCAACATCCTATTTTCTTGTGCAAAGTTCTGTATGTGCAAAATCCCTACAACAGTAGTAGTATGTCCTATCATATCAAAATAGTAATACATCTGGTTGGGCATTTGTTGATGAGAATTGTCAAAGCCTCAATATTAACAAAGACTCAAGATCAATAAGACTAGAAGTAGTACAAGCGGACGACCCAAAGGACTGGACTCGATGGCTAGAGCTACTGGTGAATCTGAGTTTTATTTAAACCATTTAAATAAAGAGTGGCCAACTGGGCAAGCTTAGCTACTACAGTACAGACAGACTAATAGTAGTAGTAGTACAGAGAGTCATTGTGGCAGAGGCAGGGATAACAAGATTTTCGAAACAGTACAGATCGAAGGATAATTGTTGGTAAAAATAGCATTAGGAAACGGAAACAATAGTTCGGGAAAAATATGGTGCAGTAAAAGTTATGGAATAAGAATTATTATTAAAAACAAGAAAACTTACTAGGGCCAGCAGAAGAGCCCGCGTTGGTGTCCTCCTCCTGTTGATGGTGTTCTCCCACCAACTGCGCCCCTGTCTACCTGCCCCTGGGTGCTGAACAGCAAAGATATAAGAAAGAGACAAACATTGATGAATGGTGTCAAACAAATAAAATATTTTTAAAGAACGGTCGAAACTTATGTAAACAACAATTGCAATAACTAAATTGGCCAATCTCATCTGGTCAACATGTAGAATCGGGGGATTCGCCGATCGACTACCTACTATTTATCAACCCTAATTCACTCTTCCATTCTAATTCCAGAATACTAACTAAGCCTAAGTAAGACGTACCACCTGAACTAGCCCACCTATTCCAGGCGTGCCAATTGCACATTAAAGTATGCATTTCCACTTCTTTTAGTCCTCAACAATGCATATGGTCAAATGGAGGACACATGACTACATTTTTGTATACACCAAATTTTTGGTTGATTGATTGATGCCGATGTTCTGCTATTGTTGCTAAACCTATTACCTCTCATTGAACAAACTAGAAACGGTTCTAATAAAGACTGGGGTACTAGCAGCACATGACGTAACAGAGGGGGCATCACGAATACCACTAAAAAATTACAAACTCATACAAAGTAACTAAACCTAAGTATCAATCCGCCCCCATCTCTTAGTGACAGGACAAAGTAAGGACTAGAGTCACTATAGCATTACGTTACTTAATTTCTCTAAAATAAACTCTTACATAATCCCGCTAAGCAAGCGCAAACATGTAAGATTAGTAGCGCAGAAGAGCACCTGTGTCATAGAAGACTGTTAAACGTAATTTACCTGTAATGTAAGCATTAAGCAGCAGCATTCTAGCTGGTTGGAAATAAAAAGATATTCGCAATATATAACACAGAGCAGAAGAACAGACAAAAAGTAGTAATAATTAAATATTTACTCACCAAGACCCGGACCTCCACTCCTAGCGTGTCCAGCAAGTCCTGCTCCCGGTCCAGGATGTCGGAACACCGGTGAATCAGCTGGGCCTGGGTGCACCGAACCCCAGAGCAGCGGAACACTGCCCGGCGCACCTTCCCCCACCACTACCGACGCTCCCGGAGCCCGTATCTGGACCGAGGCCTGCCATGGTTGAGGGGAGGTGGCGTTGCACAAAGAAAATGAGTGCAGCCAACCCCACCTCCCCAAATAAGGCCCGTGCCTGCACCTCTTGTGGGCGCTGCCTTCCGCAGGGAAGGCGGTCGCGACTCTGGCTGCGGTGAGCATTACCCTTCGACATGGTTCTGGGGAGAGTGAGACGGGGCGGGAAAGAAGGTAATAAAATTTAAAAAGTAAGTAAAAGAAATAAAAATAGCAGGCAATAGAAAAAGAGTGAAAAAGTAGCTAAAAAACACAAAAAAAGTAGCCAAAAACCGAACATATAGTAGCAGGAAAATAGTCTGAATAATAATAAGTAAAAAAAGATCAAAAAAAAGATTCTAGAAAGTAAGGATTGAAAAGATAAAGGGAGGATTCAAAAGCAGGCCCCAGAACCATATCAGAGAGTGAAAAACAAGATGGCCACGCCCATTGCGACCACGTTCGCAAGTTCGCGCAATATTTTCTCCCCGAGCAGGCAAAAAGCAGCGCGAACACTTAAAAGCGTTCTCGAACAGGAAATACGTAACGCGAACGGGCGCGAGCATGCATTGCGCGACCCGGAACAGGAAGTAAGCAGTGTGAGTGGGCGGGACAAGTGAAAGCAAGATGGCCATGCCAATGAGCGACCGTATGGGTAAATTAGAGAAAATACAGCGAATGGGCGGGAAAAAAACTTCTGCGTCTTCGCTATATTTAAGCGTGATCGCAGAGATTTTTATTTACGCGAGTTTGCTAAAGTGAATTTCGCAAATTCCGCCCACCCCTAATTTATACACCATAATTAATATGTATTACTATTATTTTCATATTATAACTAAACAACATCTCAAAAACCTTTCAAATAAATGTCATTATAAAAATAAAATTTGTCTCCAAAAAGTTTTAAAATTTACATTTTAATTTTCAACATAGAAAACCTTATATTGTAATTTCGATAACATTCAGCCTTTATTCCCCACCCCACCGATTGTCATGTGCATAAATGTGGACTGACACATCATCCTTGATATTACTCTTCTTTGACCTCTGTGGGCCTCTGCTTAGTGGATCACCACATGCTATGTATCTAGTGCTATGTCTAATTCTGCACTGTGTACATTGCGCTCTGTGATTATTCCATGTGTTAAGTATTATGGGCCTGATTAGAATGTTGGTGGGAGCACCACTGACATCCAGCTGAGCAGTCCGACCACCGCATTATAATGCGATCACTTGGATCGCATCAGTCAAAGTGATCGACGGACCATCTGTCAGATTGTAGAATAAGATTGGATAGTAGAATAGGGGTGGTTCCTGCTCAGGCACCGCCATAGGGATTATGATGTCCCTTTCCGACAACCTTTACATTGCGGTCCCACCACCATAGAGAGGCTGTCGGAAAGGGACTTTGGGGGCACCTAGCAGGGCCCCTGTGCCCTCTAGCCCTCTGCTCTGAGTCCCGGGGGTACTGATGTGCCCCCCAATCATCCATGCCCCATGTGCCAGGCACCGGTAGCACCTGGCACACGGTGTACGGATGTTTGTAAACATACCATTTGCCATTGAGGAACGTGCTGTGTCCCTTTTCCGGGCCGCAGCACAAGCCTCAATGACCAAATCGTGATTTTGTAGCCAGGACCGCCAACTACCTGTCGGCCGGTCCCGTTCGCGCAATGACCACCATCGTAATCAGCCCCTGTGTTTTTCACCCCACTCCCATATGCTATGTTTTGTATCGAACTTTCAATAAAGAATGGATGAAACACCAAAGTTTATTGTTTTTTGTTTTTTTAACTTGAATAAAAAAGTGATAAAAAAATTAGTTCACATTATCAAATACATTTTTGATATAGTTTTATTTTTCATAAATGTCTTATCATTTTATTTTTTATTTTAAAAGTTACAATTAAATAATATTGGTTTTAATTTAAAATCATTGTTATATTTATTCAAAATTATTGTAAACTATTATTTGTCCACATTATTAATGTGATAAAAGAAATAACAAATATTTACCATACTAATTTGCATATCATTAACATAATGAACATTACATTTATTTTCCATATTTTAATCATCTTCCCACCCTTATCCCTTAAAAACCCAATATCCGGCTGCCAAAAAAAATGATAAACTCATTCATTTTTAGACATTAAAATAACAGAAAATACTAATTTTAACTATTTCATAATTATAAAACTATCTTCCTAGAAACACAAATAGAAAAAACATATTAAACATATATTCTCAGCCACACTAAAGTAAATTGCATTAAAAAATATCACTTACAAACATGTGGGGAAGGTGCAGGTAAAAGCGGTGGGATGGGAGGTCTGGTGGGGGACCCAACAGATGATGACGATGAGGGAAAATGAAATTTAAAAAAGGAAAACCACTTACCTTGTGCTTGCCGCATCGCCAATTCGGAGATGCAGCGAGAGCAAGGTAAGTGGTTTTATTTTTTTATTTATTTAATTTTCCCTCATCATTGTGTGTTGGCTCAGCCCCACAACTATTACCTGCACCGGCCGCAGCTGCTGTCAAACATATTACATACAACAATAGTTTTAAATTAAATTTTTACAAAAATATGAAAACAACACTTAAAATGATATTCTTACCTACAATATTCCTGACGATGATAGTTTCGACATCCCGATATTCTTAACATGATGTTTTTGCATCATGATATTTCTAATTCAATATTACATCCAAACACCAAATAGACCCTACAAAGAATATGTCCTGCTGTAAATTATCCTTTTATTTACACCCTAGAGAATTTGCAGGGCCAGTGTTGGCAATGTCTAGTGTGCATACCCATTGACTTGTGGGGTATCTAGAACTCACATAGATCTTCTCCCAGAGTGTCCATTCTCCCAGCCTAAAATCCATTCAAGGAGTTACATGGCTTGTTAGACAATAAAGAAGCCGGCAATGGATGAGCTATCTTTGGGCCAAGACTGTGTCGTATTATAGTTTTAGACAAAAGTACATTGGACAGTGTTGTCAGCTTGGATGATACAATACCAGGAGAAAATTATCCCAATTGGAACATTGTAATTACAACATGATGGCACAAACATCTGGCTGCAAAATTCTTCATAAAGAGCCTGTTCAAACAGGAGTATTGTTTTATCCTTTTTAGACCAGGTAATATTTTAGTGGATCACTATATAAAAAAACTATTGGCATCCACTCCAAAACCTTATAAAACTATCCAAGGAACTGGGGAATCACTGCTATGAGACAGATTGTGACGGTTCAGATGGAAGTTAATCTGGCTCTGTCATACTCTACCGCAGAATGTTAATCGCAGCACTTGGACTATTGGACTTCTGGATTCTTCATTTATGTAGGCCTTCTGAGCTCATTGAAATGCACCTCTTGCCTTTAACTCTAAAGCCACGGCAGCAGTTGATAGCCTGCTGAACTAGTCTCCCAAAAGAGGTTAGACTTTAGATGATGTCCCCTCACTTTTGCAAAGCTAGCTGTCAGGTAGTCTCCATCTCTGGTTGCACAGCCATCCCCTGAGAATTCTGCAGAGGCGGAGCAATCCCTTTCATGGTCAAAGGCAACTGAGAAGAAGAACAACAAATGGGTCAGTGGCTCCTACTTTTATACAGTGAATGAAGATAGGTTATGTGGATTCTCTCTCTGCACTTTAAGAAAGGGTTTAGGGTGGTTCTCCTTTCAAGAGTCCCTTTAAGACTGCTTTCAATTCTCAAACTTTCCATTGAGTGATGCTCCTCAAAGCATGGTAATCTTCAGCCCGGAGCACCCACAATAGAGGCACAGGCAAGAGTGAGATTTCTGCACCTGGTTATTATCAGCCACACTAAGCAATCATCAGGGAAAAGAAGAAAGGCTTGTCTCTCCTAATATGATCCCTTTTACCATAACTAAATAGACTGAAATCTCACCCTTCACTCCCATTGTCTACCAAATAGCACTACTACAGGAAGGCAAATCAGCAGCTCCTCTCAGTAACAGGTCTGAATGACCTTGTCTCCTCTGTTCTCTCTTCAGTGTCTAAATAGCCTCCCTCCAGCTTCATAAATGTGAGCAATCCACTCCCACTACCTGGGAAAACAATATCAACTCCATCATGAACATAAGAACAGGCCAGGGGCTTCGAAAATTGATCCTACAGTCTCCCATTACTCTGGCTCTCTTTTGCACAAAGTATGTACCACACAAATCACATGTACTTATGTGCATAACATACACCTTTGGATGTTAGCACTAGGATCAGTGTTATCGATTGGAAGTAAAACGCTACACAAATGGGTCAAGAGATCTTCATGCCCGTGACACAAATCAAAATAGGTCTGATCACAACTATGGATTCACAAATCATGATACGCTGCAACCACTACTCTGCAGGCAAAACATGAGACACGGACAGTAGCCCACTGTCAGTAAATGAGGGCTCAGCATGGTGCACCATGCAAGGGCACAGGACAGTTCAGGACTTCCCTCACGTCAAAGGAAAGATCTAGGCCTCAGTGCACACACTAGATTGGTGTGAACCTATGGACAAAAATGAAAAATCAGGATACCATACACTTGCAGTTGGGCACACCCACACCCAGAGCCAGTAGTACCCTTATTTGCATTACACTCAAAGAGAAGCCCTTACAAGAGGGACATAGTCCACATCTCTGAACACCCAAAACACTGTCACCATGAATGTCCAGAGGATCAAACAACAGCATCACCAATATTTCTCCCAACACTACATTTCCCATGGCCAAAAACAAATATTTCTGGAGCTAGACCCCAGGCTAAAGTCCTTGTCGATCTCTCTTGGAGGATCTCAGTTCCACACTCAGCGGACAATCCTCTTCCTCCATGTCACCTATACCTTGTTCATGTACCCTAAACACCATGCTTATCTTGTCCATAAGCCCCATATTTTTATGATTGGCATAACACTGCCTGTCCACCCTAGTGGTGACCCCAGATCCAGGCACACTCACACACTCCCTGCTGGATCTGCAATCCTCCTAATGAAGTCACCTGACTGGCCCTCAACCAGTCAGAGCCTACCAGCAGTTGATGAGCCTCACATGTGCCAGAGCCTGAAAATGCTGGGAGGAGTTTGAAGCGTGTGTATTCTGGCAGATGCAGTAACATCCTAAGGGGCATATTCTCAAGGACCTATTGTAAGTAGATGTTCCCGTGCAAAAAGCTGCAAAAATACCACTTCGGAACATTCTCAGTGACCAGCCAGATCGGCGATAAGTTCACAAAACATGCAATAAGGTGCGTTAGCAGCACGGTTTTAACACCTGCTCCGACTTGGTGTTAAGCCGGACGACACCCTGCACCATAAAGGGAGCCCAGCCCAGAGCCACACATGAAGAACAACATGCAGCTCGGAGCCCCAAGAGGACCACAACACCCACCGCCACCCCCCAGGCCCGTCAAACCCCCAGACCCTGTCGCACCCCCCTCCCGGACCACCACGGAGGCAGCGCAGACAAAGACAGCGGACCTTTAGAAAATGCACCAGCCTCACAGACTTAACACCAGAGGATGTCATTGTCCACTACAGGCTCAGAAGGACAATCATCCTACGCTTCATGACCATCATTGCCCATAGGCTGACAATACCAACACAGCGGACAACTAACATCCCTCCGCAGACAAAGCTGCTGGCTGTGCTGCACCAGTTGGCCTCTGGGACCTTCCAACCAACAACTGCCAGAGTCGTAGGAGTCTCACAGCCATCCCCATCAAAGTTCCCCACACCTGTCCTGGATGCCATCACCAGCTTGGTACCCCAGTACATCACATTCCACGCACTGCGCAGGAACAGCTGGAAACCAGGCAAGGCATCCATGCCATAGCTACCTTATCTTAAGTGTAAATGACACTTAACCTAGGCGCACTGTTGCTCTAGCGTGAAACACGCTAAAATAATATCAACACTCTTCAATACGTTTTCAAAATAAGTTTTAGTCAACTTTTATCAAATGAGAATTTTCAAAACAGTGTAGATAAACTCAACATGTTATTGTTATATATCAACCACAATACATGATCATAACAAAAAAATTTTTTCAGAACTTCAATGACAGTTTCATGAAAATAATAACGTTTCATCTGTGTATGCCCAATGCATTTCGAGCTGTGGGCAGCTCTTCGTCGGGGGCCTGAAAAGATAGAATGTGGAAGGCAATACAATCACTCAAATGTCTTTACTTAGGCACTAAACAGAACTCAAAAACAGAGAAATGAAGAGCAGAACTTTGGTAGATAAAAACCTTCACCAACACCTATGTGCCTGTGTGATAATGACACCAAAAAACTTACTCCAATCGCGCTCCTCAGGCGCTAAATCCTTCTGCAAAAACAAAATACAGACTCTAACTAAAATCCCATCGGATGACTGGGAGAATATCTCCTATCCAAACCAATGACAAGAAATTATTACCAGGATATTAAAACAGGTAAAACTGCACTTTACCTTATCTTGAACACCAGTGTTCAAAAGAATATACTGTGAACCCAGCGCTTCACTTTTCTACCTGCAAATGACACGAAAACCCATGCCGGTCAGTCGGGGAACATTAACCCTCGCGGATGAAATGCACACCAAAGCTGCAGCGCAGCGCGCTCACCGTGTAAATCTTTCTCAGCGTGTACAACAAACTCCTCTCTATCTCTTAATCGAACACACTCTCCGGGAACAGTAACTGCGAAGGGGCAAGCCTCGACAGTCCTTTTACACGGAACTCCGTTCACAAAAATAAATGAAAATGAAAAGCGGACAACTCACTCAAATGAGCCGATGCTAACCCGCGCCATCTTGCAATGGGGAAATAACAAGAAAGTGATGTGTAGCAAAAGTAAAATGAAAAAAGGTAAAGAAAATGATATTGAACGTGCCTAAAATCAGGTCAGATTCTTGTACAGATACAATATAAGTTACATTCATCAAACATAGATGCATAAACAGAGTCATTATAAAAAACATGAGAAATCTACTTTTTCATTAAGACCCTTAGGTTCTTGAGACGATAAAAATTTGATCCAGTGTATTTCTCTCTGGAGGAGGGATCTGTTGAGATCAACCCCCTCGTAGGATTTAACTACCTCTAGAATGGAAAACCTTAGCTGGGCTATGCTGTGGTTATTGTCATTCCAATGTCTAGCTAGATTACTTTTGGTGTTTTTATTTCTGATCGTACTCTTGTGTTCAGAAATTCTTGTTTTCAATTTTCTTTCAGTTTTTCCCGTGTAGATTTTGCCACACGGGCATTTGATGTAATAAATCAAGTTTTTAGTGTTACAATCACCGTTGTAATGTAGCTTTATTTCTCTTCCATTTTGCGGATGGTTTAACGCATTGCCTACAATTACATTGGAACAATGTACGCAGTTTTGGCATTTCTTCATGCCTCTGTTGATCTCTTCAGGTGCCCTAGTTGGGGTCATTAATAACTCTTTTAGGTTTTTTGAACGTTTGTAGGCAAAAATGGGTGTGTTGTTGTATATTCCATTGAAATCAACTTCATTTCTTAATAGGTTCCAATGTTTATTTATTATTGTTTTAAGTTTGTTTGATGTTGTAGAAAATTTTGATACAAACACCTGTCTGTCTAGAAGTTTTTTGGGTTTTTGAATAAGCAAATTCTCTCTGCTATAGGCTTTGATCCGGTCTTCGGCTTTCTTCAGCACCTCCTCAGGGTATCCTCTATCTTTGTAGCGTTGCTGTTGTGAGTCTAAGTTCTTTCTACATTCATCCTCTTCAGAGCAGATCCTCTTGATTCTCATGTATTGAGATACTGGAAGATTATCTTTGAGATGTTGGGTGTGGAAACTTTGGTACAGTAGTGAGTTGTTAACGTCCGTCTGTTTTCTATAAATGGTGGTAGAAATTTGTTGGTTGTCGATTTTAACTAAGACATCCAGGAAGGAGAGTTCTTTTTCACTTATAGCATGCGTGAATTCAATATGCTCTGAACATTGATTGAGTCTGTCTATCTCCAGTTCCAAGCTTTGTTTAGTTCCTGTCCACATCAGGAAAATGTCGTCAATGAACCTCCTGTACAAGGTTGTGTGATCGTTCCAGAATTTGTTGTTGAACATGTGATCCGCCTCGAATTTCGCCATAAAAGTATTGGCATATGCCGGAGCCCCGGCAAATCCCATGGATGTTCCATGCTGTTGGAGAAAAAACTCAGAAGACCATTTAAAATAACTGTGATATAAACAGAAATGTAGTAGCTCTAAAATAAACACTTTGTTGGCTCTTATCGGGTTCTGTTGTAGCAAAGCCCATTCCACGGCTTCCAATCCAGCTAGGTGCATGCCATAGCTGCCTTCCCGCACATGTTGGGGGCATTTGACTGCACACATGTACTCCTCGTGCCCCCTGCGGACAATGCACACAAATACCACAACAGGAAGCACACACATTCCATCAATGTGCGGGCAATAGTGGATCACCGTGGACTCTTCACCAATGTTGTCGCAAGCCACCCAGGCAGTATGCATGATTCCTTTATCTTCTGACAGTCCATCATCAACCAGCGCTTTGAGGCTGGCACCTATGGGAATGCATTGTTAATTGGAAAGTACCAAATGGACACACCACACACCTCAACTTCACAATCATGCAACTCACAACTCTGAGAATGCACATGTTACAAACTCATACACACAATGCCAAACAACATGCCCACCTACCAGACATGACAACACAACTTACTGTGGTGACCTGGGCCAGTCATGTACATGAGCCATCAACGGCATGGCACCTCCGCCACACAATAGCAGAATGTGGGGAGAGGTGGGAACCATGCATGTGCGAAGGAGGTACGTGACCCATGAATGAGAATGTACACAATGAAAAGTGTGGCGTGGATGTGCTGGACAGACTGCAGTATGCAGAGCACAGACATGCCCATGTCGACATAAACTGGTGGGGTTTGGAGAGTAGTGAACAGTGGACGCAACCATGTAACCCTAGGTAGCGGGGAAGAGCGGGGAAAGTAGCTCCTTACGTCCCCCTCTGTAAGCGTGAGAGGAGTGGGCTGGCCCGTCGTACGCCAGCGTAGGGGTGTGAATATTAAGTCCGTAGCTCTGGGCGTGGTTCTCTTCCGGAATGGCCAACGTGTCTGCCAGGGCGGCGCCTTCCAGCACGCCACGAGGCCAATGCTATGAGTGGCGGTGCCTGCGATCATATGCACCTGCTGCACCCAGGCAGCATGTCCTCAGACAAGTCTTGGATGCATCTGCGCAACCAGGCCACGCCGCTCACCTTCCGACACCGGCGTGTGTCAAGGATGGCCCAGCATGTTCCTGTGCAAGCTCCAAGCTGAGGCCCGCGACCTTGGCAGTCTATCAGACCATCGCTGTCCTCCCCGAGACAGGCCCGCTGCACTCCTTTCTCGTTGACGTACTCCACCGGCCTACACAGCGGTCAAGTAGGTCACACATTTGGAACTGAGTCTTGATTATACAATGGCCGAGTACACACTTTATGGCTGAGTTTATATCACTCAATCAAGATCAATCAAGACATTTATAGAGCGCACTACTCACCCGTAGGGTCTCACTATACTCCCTTCGATGTGGTTCCACCGACTCTGTGCATAGCATTCCAACCACACGTGCTTGTGGGCCCTTGCTGACTATGCCTTCGGCCTACACTGCGTTAGAACACCGCTTGGTCACCTGTGTGCTGTCTACACTGCGGTCCAGCAGGCCTTTCACCAATCCAATCCAGTCTGTAGCAGTCAGGACATGGCATCGTTGCAGGCTGCACACCCACTCAGCTCTGGTGCTTCTACCTCCTTCAAGTCATCTCCACATGCCATTTCAACGTTGTGTGTTAGAGTTCCAGGAGGAGCTCACTGAACAGCGGTTGGCCCGCGCTGACCACTGGCTCCGGCCTACACTGTGGTCAAGTAGGTCACACATTTGGAACTGAGTCTTGATTATGCAGTGGCAGAGTACACAATTTATGGAAGATTTTATATCACTGTACTCTCTTCAATGTGGTGACACCAACTCTGTGCATAGCATCCAAACGAGCCATGTCTGTGGTCCCATGCTAACTACTGCCTTCCGCCTACACCGTGGTCGAGTAGGTCACACACTTGGAACTGAGTCTTGATTTCTGTATGGCAGAGTGCATATCATTGTACGCAAGGAGAGGGGGAATAGGAAGACGCGGTTCAGTCCAGAGGAAAAAAGGATCCTTGTTACAGAGGTGATCTAACACTACCAACAACTGTTCTGGTGCCAATAACTGTGCATCGCAAACCAACGACATGTGGCTGTGGTCCCATGCTGACCACTGCCTCCGGCCTACACTAAGGTCCAGTAAATCAAACATTTGGATCTGAGCCCTGATTTGTTTAAGGCAGTGTTCACATCATTGTACAGGCCTCGTCGGAGGCTGCATCCCCTTTCAGACCTGGTGCCACTGACTCTGTGCCCCGAAATTCATGGACACTCTCTGGTTGAACTTTGGGGGCATCTGAGTCTATGGCCTGGGGGTTGTCTTCATCATCATGTAGCTGATACTGACTTGGTGGTGAAAAGGATTCTGTAGCATTCTACTCCTCCATTTGCCTGTTTTGGCTTTCTTCTGCCCTCTGCATCATGCCCTAGAATTCAATTCAATTCAATTCAGAAATGTATATAGCTCACTACATACCCAGAGGGTCTCAAGGCGCTTAGGGAGGGGTGGGGAATTTATTTGTCGAATATCCAGGTCTTAAGTTGCTTTCTGAATGCTAGATGGTTTTGAGTGAGGCGGAGGTGAATGGGAAGTGAGTTCCAGGTTTTAGCCGCCAGGTAGGAGAAGGATCTTCCTCCCATGGTGGTTTTGTTGATGCGAGGTACAGCAGCCAGGGCTTGGTTGGAGGAGCGTAGCTGGCGAGAGGGGGTGTAGAAGGAAAGTCTTGTGTTGAGGCATTCAGGTCCAAGTTCGTAAAGTGCTTTGTGTGCGTGGGACAGGAGGCGGAATGTTATCCTCTAATTGACGGGGAGCCAGTGGAGGTTTTTCAGGTGACCAGAAATGTGTTCATTGCGCGAGATGTCTAGTATGAGTCTGGCTGAAGCGTTCTGGATGTGTTGGAGTTTTTTCTGAAGTTTTGCGGTGGTGCCGGCGTATAGGGTGTTTCCGTAGTCCAGTCGGCTTGTAACTAGTGCGTGGGTGACCGTTTTTCTGGTTTCGGTGGGGATCCAGCGAAATGTTTTTTTGAGCATGCGAAGGATGTTGAAGCAGGAAGATGAAACGGCATTGACTTGTCTGGTCATCGAAAGTGAGGAGTCCAGAATGACGCCCAGGTTCCGTGCGTGGTCCGTCGGGATGGGTGCTTTTCCGAGGGACTCTGGCCACCAAGAGTCGTCCCAGGCAGAGGGGGAGGTGCCTAAGATAAGGACTTCCGTTTTGTCGGAATTCAGCTTCAGACGGCTTTGCTTCATCCACTCGGCTACTTCTTTCATTCCTTCATGCAGGTTGGATTTGGCGGTGTTAGGGTCATTGGTGAGTGAGAGGATCAGTTGAGTGTCATCAGCGTAGGAGATGATGTTGAGGTTGTGTTGGCGTGCGATGACCGCGAGGGGGCTCATGTATACGTTGAAGAGGGTGGGACTGAGTGAGGATCCTTGTGGCACGCCGCAAATGACTTCAGTGGCCTCTGACTTGAATGGTGGGAGGCGGACTCTCTGGGTTCTTCCGGCAAGGAACGAGGTAATCCATTCCAGTGCTTTTCCTTGGATACCGATGTTTCTGAGGCGTTGTAGCAGGGTGTTATGACAGACTGTGTCGAAGGCTGCGGAGAGGTCGAGGAGGATGAGGGCGACTGTGTCTCCATTGTCCAGTAGAGTTCGAATGTCGTCTGTTGCTGCGATGAGTGCGGTCTCAGTGCTGTGTTTGGCTCGGAAGCCGGACTGTGATGAGTCGAGGGATTTGTTGGTTTCGAGGAAGGCGGCGAGCTGGTTGTTGACAGCTTTCTCGATGACTTTGGCCGGGAATGGAAGGAGCGAGATGGGGCGGTAGTTTTTGAGTTCGGTGGGGTCCGCTGTGTTTTTTTTTAGAAGGGCGCTGAGTTCGGCGTGTTTGCAGCTTTCCGGGAAGGTGGCGGAGTTGAGGGAGCAGTTGATGACGTCTCGAAGGTGTGGTGCTATGATGGAGTCTGCTTTGTTGAAGATGTGGTGAGGGCATGGGTCTGTGGGGGATCCTGAGTGGATGGAGTTCATCAGGCGGATGGTGTCCTCGGTGGAGATTGGGTTCCAGTCATTAAGGATGTTCAAGGGGAGTTTGGGTTCGGAGGTAGGTTGGGTGGGTTGGTCTCCGGGTTGGTTGTCGAAGCTGTTGTGGATGTCTGCGATTTTGTCGTGGAAGAACGAAGCTAGGGAGTCGCAAAGGGCTTGAGAGGGAGTGATGTCGTTGGAGTTGGCAGTGGGGTTGGTAAATTCTTTGACGATGTTGAATAATTCCTTGCTGTTGTGTGCGTTGTTGGCAAGTCGGTCTTTGAAGGCGGCTTTCTTGGCAGTCCGGATCAGTTGGTGGTGTGTGCGGGTGGCGTTTTTGAAGGCATCCCTGGTGCTGGTGTTTGGGTCTTTTTTCCAGGCCTTCTCAAGGGAGCAACAGAGTTTCTTGGATTTCTTAAGATCCTCGTTGAACCAGGGGGCGTTTTTGTTGCCAAGTTTGATTTGACGTTTTTTCAGGGGTGCTAGGATGTCGGCGCTGTTGGTTAGCCATTGAGTGAGGTTAAAGGCTGCTTGGTTGGCGTTCGAAGAGTGGGAAGGGGGGTTTTGAAGAAGCGATGAGGAGATCTGATCGATGGTGATTTTGTTCCAGTTTCTTCGCAGAGTAGGTTGGGAGTGGTTGTGGGTTGTGGTCTTTTTGTAGACAAAGTGAACGCAGCTGTGGTCCGTCCAATGGAGAGTAGTGGTGTGACTGAAGGAGATATGTTTGCTGGAGGTGAAGATGGGGTCGAGTGTGTGCCCTGCAATGTGGGTGGGGGTATTAACAAGTTGTTTGTGTCCGAGGTTGGCGAGATTGTCCAGAAGGGTGGTGGTGTTGCAGTCGAGGCTCTTTTCCAGGTGAAAATTGAGGTCTCCCAATAGAATGTAGTCCTCGGAGGGGAGGGCGTGTGGGGTGATAAAGTCCGTGATGTCTTCACTGAATTGTGCACGGGGTCCTGGTGGCCTGTAGAGGAGGGTGCCTCTGAGTGTGGTCTTGGGGTCGGTGTGGATCTGGAAGTGAAGGTGTTCGGCGTTAGCAAGATTGACGTCAGAGCTGGTGGAGATGCGGATGGAATTCTTGTGGACGATAGCGATGCCTCCTCCTGTTTGCTTGGTGCGGTCTTTTCGGATGATTTTGTAGCCTTCCGGGATGGCGATGGTGATGTCTGGGGCTGAGGAGGCGTTCATCCATGTTTCTGTTAGGAAGGCGACGTCTGGAGAGATGGTGTCTAGTAGATTCCAGAGGTCGATGGCGTGTTTGTGGACCGAGCGGGTGTTGAGCAGGATGCACTTTAGGTGGTTAGTGTCAGGTCTCTGCTTAGTGTTTGTGGATAGGGAGTTGGTTATGATGCTGTCAAACTTGCAGGAGTTGCAAGTGAAGGGTCCATGGGTGTGTCCAGGTTCGGCTAGGGCGCAGTAGGGGAGTCGGCCGGTGTTAAGGGCTAAGAGGGTGGAGGCTGAGTATGTAATGCGGATGGGGTGGATGGAGCGGGAGCCAGGGGGTCTGGCGCTGGGCGCGGGCTCGGCGCGGACGGGCGTAGATGGGCTTACCTTTGGCGCACCTTCGGCGTGGCCGTAGCGCGTGGACGCTGCGCGTTGGGACATTAGGCATAAATGTAGTTATGAGGGGCGGAGCGTGGGAGGGTCAGCTGGGAGGCGGTAGCAGGGGAGGGTATGCGGGCTATGGGGGTCAACAACAAACAAACAAGATAACAAAATGGAGGATGGCACGTGAAACGGGGGCAGATTACTATAAGGCTAAATTGCACACATTAATGCACACA
Source organism: Lissotriton helveticus (assembly GCF_964261635.1). Lineage (NCBI taxonomy): Eukaryota > Metazoa > Chordata > Amphibia > Caudata > Salamandridae > Lissotriton > Lissotriton helveticus. The sequence continues at coordinate 448,503,861 of NC_136059.1, read as the reverse complement.
GTAAAGCAGCACTTAAAATAGAGTCACTGGCGGCAGTAGTTGCAATCAGAACAGACAACGTTGCGCTTGAAAGGTAATTAACATGCGAGGTTCGGCGCTGTATTAAGTCAATGCGCTATGATTTTAAAGTCTATTGCATTCGCGACCAGAGCGCTGTGTGTACGATACCAAGGCCAAATTGGCAGAGGTGCTTCAGGAACGGGGATAGCAGGCAGATTCTGTGGCCAGGGAGCGTGGGGGGAGCGACCTCTTAGAAGCAGATCCAGACGGTCACAGCTGCGAGAAGGAGGAGGTGAGCGCTGTATTCGTGGGTGGGAGGGTCAGCTGGGAGGCGGTAGCAGGGGAGGGTAGGCGGGCCAAGGGGGTCAACAACAAACAAACAAGATAACAAAATGGAGGATGGCACGTGAAACGGGGGCAGATTACTATAAGGCTAAATTGCACACATTAATGCACACAGTAAAGCAGCACTTAAAATAGAGTCACTGGCGGCAGTAGTTGCAATCAGAACAGACAACGTTGCGCTTGAAAGGTAATTAACATGCGAGGTTCGGCGCTGTATTAAGTCAATGCGCTATGATTTTAAAGTCTATTGCATTCGCGACCAGAGCGCTGTGTGTACGATACCAAGGCCAAATTGGCAGAGGCGCTTCAGGAACGGGGATAGCGGGCAGATTCTGTGGCCAGGGAGCGTGGGGGGAGCGACCTCTTAGAAGCAGATCCAGACGGTCACAGCTGCGAGAAGGAGGAGGTGAGCGCTGTATTCGTGGGTGGGAGGGTCAGCTGGGAGGCGGTAGCAGGGGAGGGTAGGCGGGCCAAGGGGGTCAACAACAAACAAACAAGATAACAAAATGGAGGATGGCACGTGAAACGGGGGCAGATTACTATAAGGCTAAATTGCACACATTAATGCACACAGTAAAGCAGCACTTAAAATAGAGTCACTGGCGGCAGAAGTTGCAATCAGAACAGACAACGTTGCGCTTGAAAGGTAATTAACATGCGAGGTTCGGCGCTGTATTAAGTCAATGCGCTATGATTTTAAAGTCTATTGCATTCGCGACCAGAGCGCTGCGTGTACGATACCAAGGCCAAATTGGCAGAGGCGCTTCAGGAACGGGGATAGCAGGCAGATTCTGTGGCCAGGGAGCGTGGGGGGAGCGACCTCTTAGAAGCAGATCCAGACGGTCACAGCTGCGAGAAGGAGGAGGTGAGCGCTGTATTCGTGGGTGGGAGGGTCAGCTGGGAGGCGGTAGCAGGGGAGGGTAGGCGGGCCAAGGGGGTCAACAACAAACAAACAAGATAACAAAATGGAGGATGGCACGTGAAACGGGGGCAGATTACTATAAGGCTAAATTGCACACATTAATGCACACAGTAAAGCAGCACTTAAAATAGAGTCACTGGCGGCAGTAGTTGCAATCAGAACAGACAACGTTGCGCTTGAAAGGTAATTAACATGCGAGGTTCGGCGCTGTATTAAGTCAATGCACTATGATTTTAAAGTCTATTGCATTCGCGACCAGAGCGCTGTGTGTACGATACCAAGGCAAAATTGGCAGAGGCGCTTCAGGAACGGGGATAGCAGGCAGATTCTGTGGCCAGGGAGCGTGGGGGGAGCGACCTCTTAGAAGCAGATCCAGACGGTCACATAGGACACCTACCACTGTCGCCCGAAACACTCTGCGACATTCTCCTTGGACATCACAGGGGACCTGCTCAGCTCGCGTGGCCCTACCTCAGTGCACTGCAACTCATCGTCCCATGGCAGTGTGCCTATGCTGCCAGCAGGGCATCCCGGGCCACTAACTCTGTGCAGCTCAAGTAATGGACCCTGTCCGATTGACTATTGGATGGCCTCTGTGTCGATGGCCTGGGGCTCATCAACGTCATTTGTCTGTGGCCCTGCGCTGTCCGCTGCCTCCGGCCTCGACTGCGGTCCACCAGGGCCCACACATCAAATTGAGTCCTGGCCTGCCCGAACGACTCAGCACTGCAGAATGCACACGCCACGACCGTCAGGACCACCTCCAATCAACAACTGCCAGAGTCATGGGAGTCTCACAGTCAGACTATCCGAGTTGCTCACACATGTCTTGGAGACCATCCTCAGCTTGGTACCCTGCTCAGCTCTTCATGTGCCACCAACTCAGTGCACCACAACTCATGGACCCTTTCCAATCGATCTTTTTTTCTGTGGACAGCTCACGCAACAATGTCACCTTAGGCAGTGGGGAAGACCTGGACGATGATGGGGAAGGCACGGACAATGGGGGGGCAGGAGGCAACAACCAGAAGGCAGCTATGCAGACTGGAGGTGGTAGTCCAGCTACACACCAGGAGCCATGGATGAGGTACATGCTGTGGACTGGGGATGCAACTATGTCACCTCATTCGGTGGGAAAGACCTGGGACGATTTTGGGGAAGATGTGGCGGGTGCAACACACCCTATTGCAGCTGCAGCAGGGATATCCCGAAGGGACACAATCTTGGACAATTTCTTCACATGAGCACGGTCAGATCTGGTGCCCCTACCTCAGTACACTGCGACGCGCCGACCCTTCTAATTGGCTATTGGGTAATCTCTGTACTTGCTCCGGCTACCAACACGATGCTTCGCAGTTGTGTGTGTTATGTTGGTGTTTTCTCTTTCTGTTTTAATGGTGAACACTATTCAAGTTGTTGCCAGCACCAACCACTCCCTGAGAGCTGGCTCACACTCACCACACACCCATCCAGCAAAGGTGTCACTGGTCAGGTGACCCTGGTAATAAAGAGTGGCCAGGCGCACGTGCCCGTAGCCAGTTCAACTGACTATCAAAGTGTGTCTGTGTGCTTATTACATATGCATGATGGCCCCGGGCCCTACCACATTACATTGTGCCTTGTACAGCGGACGCAACCATGTCACCCAAGGCAGTGGGTAAGACCTTGTACATGTAGCTCTGTTGTCCCCTCCTTCATACTTAAGAGGAGCTGACTGGGCAGGCATACACAAGTCCAGCGTAGGGGTGCAAATGATTGTCCCGTGGCTCTGGGCATGGTTCAGTACTGGAAATGTGCAATTGCGTGTGGCTATGTCGCAGTGTGTGTCTCCCCATTGGTGAGGGTAAGTGGTCCCTGATGGGAAATAGACACCCACGTATGTAATCGAGTGCGGCTGCTCTGAGTTCAAACCCCACCTGCACTTGTTCACCCACCTCTTTCTGGCAGTCTAACACCTGGCTGTGGAATGCAATGTGTGCTTCTTTAAGGAGCTGGGAGTCATCTATGGTGGTGTGTGCTTCCTGCTGTGTGGTCTGTGATGGGAGTGGGATCTCCTGGATGAAGCTGGGCTGCCCTGCTGCTGGAGGTGGGATGCCTAAGATGTCCATGAGCTGTTGAAGGGCGTCAGTGTCGAAGGTGTGGAGGTCCTCTTCAACATCACTGATGAGTTGTCTGGTCTGCTCTGCAGGAGGTGTTGATTGTCCCTCTGCGATATGAAGGGGAGATGCATTTTGACATTGAGTTGACATGTATCTTGACGCATTGTTCATGTTTACCTTGGGACTGCATGACAATGTACATTGTGACTGTTTTGGAGGAGCTCACTATTTGGTGCGAGACAGTGGACATTTGTACTACATCACGGATGTGAGGTTGTACACATATATTTTCATCTCACAGTTTCCTGCTATGCCAGATGTGATTTGCCAGTTTCCATGCACAGGCGGAACCAGTTGTGTCCAGGGCTGGACTGGGAACTGAAAGCAGCCCTGGCAAATTTTGGCAGACCAGCCCCCGTCAGGCATGTAGCGAGCGAGCCTGTCCGCAACTAGAGGGTTTGGGGGTGTTCTCTCCCCAAGAAAATTTTGGAAAAGGACAGACCAAAATGGTGAATTTTACAGCCCATTTTTCATTACATATTCAATTGTATCAACTTTCAAAGCACAGTAAATAGTAGATGATGACCTTAAAGAACATCAGGTTACCCACCCAGTTATATGTACATATAGACATTCTTTCACATAACACCAAAAATAGACAAGCAGTGAATCGGAGAGAACAAAGTAAAAGTGAGACTAGCCTCCAGATAGTATGTAGTGAGCAAGCACAGTGAGCAACCACTACTAGGGGGAATTTGGTGGGGGTTGTCCCCCCACGAAAAGTTTAGAGACAGAAAGGCCCAGACAAAGCATTTTTCAACACATTTTCTCTCCTAGACCGCACTGATGACATCACCATGTCTGAAACTAATGAGGCAATTTCATAATTGATCACGTCATCCATGTACAACTGAGCCAGTAAATAGGTATAACAGATGATTCAATCACAATGTGTCAGGATCAGCACTCTGCAGGATTCGTTTGCAGCAATAAGCTCCACCTCCGGACCTCCCAAACACCCTGACTGTAATACACAGGGTGTTCGAGTGATACGGTGAGGGAAAAACCCCGTAAACGGGGAAAACCCAAGGAAGGAAAGGAGGGGACAGCAGGGAAAGGAAGCTGTAAAACAAAAGAACAGGTTAGTACATTTCCTTATAACTACTCTCATTAAAGTCTCGCTAAAAGAACTAATCACCTGCATCAAACAAGAATCATTCTCCGCTCGACGACCTTCATCCCTTTCCTCCAATCCCTATGCAACACAAGGAACAGAGTTAACACGGATCACTGAAATAATATCGACTACCAAAATATCGACTACCCAAAATATCGCCGAGAAAATATCTACAACCAAAATATCGAGTTTGTATGTACAAACAGGTAAGTACAAAAATATCGAGTACAAAATATCGTTAACAAAAATATAGTTGTAAAAAATATCGACTTTAATAAAAACAATGTTTAATTACATTAATATAAAAAAATAATTACTAAAATATAATTAACAATACTTAAAATAACTTTTAATAATTAAATAATTAATGAAAGTAAAAAAAAAATATTTTTTTAATCATATTTCTTAAAACATATATATATATATAGTAACAAAATTTAATTAAATAATAGCCAATATTATTAACGTACAAATACAAAAGAGTAAAAATTACTATTCCCACTGCAAAGAGTGCAACAGTGGATATATGACGTTACAACGCAACTTTTACAACGCACTACCATTACAACGTAAGTATTGGTAAGTATATAATAACTTTTTTTTATTTACATTATTTAAAATTATTTAAATATAATTTAATTTAATTTAATTTCATTAAATTAAATTAATGTAAATTTTATTTTACTTTATTTTTACACTGTACCCCTGTACCCCTGTACCCCAAAACTGACCCTGAACCCTAAAAAAACCCTTTACCCAAAAACCCAAAACTGACCCTGAACCCTAAAAATACCCCTTTACCCAAAAACTAAAAACTGACCCTGAACCCTAAAAATACCCCTTTACCCAAAAACTAAAAACTGACCCTGAACCCTAAAAATACCCCTTTACCCAAAAACTAAAAACTGAACCTGAACCCTAAAAATACCCCTTTACCCAAAAACTAAAAACTGACCCTGAACCCTAAAAATACCCCTTTACCCAAAAACTAAAAACTGACCCTGAACCCTTAAAATACCCCTTTACCCAAAAACTAAAAACTGACCCTGAACCCTAAAAATACCCCTTTACCCAAAAACTAAAAACTGACCCTGAACCCTAAAAATACCCCTTAACCCAAAAACTAACCCCGAACCCTAAAAATACCCCTTTACCCAAAAACTTAAAACTGACCCTGAACCCTAAAAATACCCCTTTACCCAAAAACTAAAAACTGACCCTGAACCCTAAAAATACCCCTTTACCCAAAAACTAAAAACTGACCCTGAACCCTAAAAATACCCCTTTACCCAGAAACTAAAAACTGACCCTGAACCCTAAAAATACCCCTTTAATTTAACATAATTAGCAATTAATCAATGAAATTAAATTAATTACCAATTACATTTTAATTAATTAACAAATATTATTTAATTACCAAGTAATTAAATATTACTACCAATTAATACATTTACATATTTAATAAATAATAATTAAATTACTTCCCACCCTATTCCCCTATAAACCCACAACCCGCTACAGGAAATACATTATTTTAATTTACATAATTAGCAATTAATAAATTAAATTAAATTAATTACCAATTAAATTTTAAATAATTAACATATAATATTTAATTACCAATTAATTAATTATTACTACCAATTAATGATTTACATATTTAATTAATTATAATTAAATTACTTCCCACCCTATTCCCCTATAAACCCACAACCCGCTACAGGAAATACATTATTTTAATTTACATAATTAGCAATTAATAAATTAAATTAAATTAATTACCAATTACATTTTAAATAATTGACATATAATTTTTAATTACCAATTAATTAATTATTACTACCAATTAATGAATTTAAATATTTAATTAATTATAATTAAATTACTTCCCACCCTATTCCCCTATAAACCCACAACCCGCTACAGAATAAAATTACACAATAATTAAAAAAAAATCATTAATTAAAAATAATGATAACATAAAATGACACTTTTCACACATATTATAACATAAAAACACTATAAATAATTACATATTATATAAAAAACGATATTTTTTACTTTCGATATTATTTACAGTCGATAGTACTTCACTTACCTTAAAAACGATATTTTTGCTGTCGATATTCTGTCCTGTCGATATTTTCTCCAAACGATATTTAAAACTCGATATTCTGTCCAAACGATATTTTGGAGTCGATATTATGTCTGTGCACCAGTTAACACATACAAGGATGACAACACCATGTACATCAGCTATCACTGGTGGATTGTTTTCACGCACCCCCAGAGTGGCAACACTCTTCCTCCTGAAAATTCTACAGCCAAGAAAGTCTTGCACATTGCTATGTTCCTGCTATCCAGCAGATCAAGGTATGCAAGCCACAGGAGGCTAAACTGCAGAGGCCAGTTTCCGTAAAGTGCGATATCAATTACTGCATTGAAATCCTTGCCTGGAACATGAAACCTCCTTTTTGGCAAACCCAACCAAACACGGTGAAGTGTAGCCACAATGCCACTGCCTCCCGCTTTGGGAATTGTAATCCAAATTCGAAGAACAAACACACGTCAAGAATTCATGACGGCAATGAGGAGATTATCTCCCCCCCTTCATTCCGCCACTTGAAGCACCAAACCCAGAAAGAAACATAAATGAAATAAACACACGATAGACACGCCTTATCCAAAGACGTTCTGAAAGTACGACAACGCAGTACAGTGCCAGCTCTATGCGACTTGCAGATCCTGGCCAAAGTATACACTTGGCTCTCCTAAGAAACGAAGGAGCCCAGCAATCAGGGAACAGTGTCGATAACGATACCTATCCAGGAATGTCCTCAACGCTGACACCTACGCAGACCTCTCTCCTAGGAAGGAGCACCGGAACCGAGAGCTGCCGCTCCCGCAGGGAAGTCCAGAATCACTAGCCCCGAGCAAGCCGCTCGGCAACGCTATATCGCGAGGGCTGCAAAGGGTCATGGGAAATGTAGTTCTTGGCCCGCAGTCCCTGGGAAATGTAGTTCGCAATGCAGGCGCGAAGGCTAGGACCTGACACAATGCCCTTGAGCCAGAGAATAATTAAAGACGTCATCTTTGTGCCATGGTCTCCCCTGGGCTGGTTGCTTGTGGTGGCTCCAGGGGTGCAGTGCTGCCAGAAGACCACATACCATGACAATAGGCGCTACTCTTGTTACCCAGACATTACCTTGCATTCTGGGACATGTAGTTTTGTTTTCCAGTTATGGGCCTGGGTCTAGATTTTCATGCAAAGTGCTGAGGCTAAAAGATTACGAAGGGGTGAAAGCATCACACACTGGTCAGGAGTCATTTTACAGTCTGTTTTTCAAAGCGAATCACAATTTCATCAACCAGTGGTGAGAAAAATTAAGACAATAAATGTTTTTGACACAGTATTTTGGCCTCCTCATTAGATACCACTCACTATACCAAGTCTCTGTATGTAGACTTGGGTCTACAGTGTACTGCTGACATGATGCCAGTTACCAAGTGGCTTTTCCTGGTGCCACGAACTTTCTTTCCCATCCCCCTCCAGCAGCGGTGTGCCCCTGAACCAGCCGGCATTCCATGGTGGTACACACATCAGATTGCCCTTGCATGTATGAGCACCCCTTAACATGTGGGTACACCTCTCGCAGCACCCACTCCAAGCAACTTAGGTCACAAGGTTTGCTGGCTTGGCAGTGTGTGCACACAAACCCAATGCCACCTTCTGTTCATCATGGGGCATATAGCATGCAGGGTGCCTAGTATGTTAAACCACTGAGATGCACATAACCCCCAGCACCTAATCTGCACAGACTACATACATGTCAATCATGGCCTGTCTGTGCTAAACATACGAAAGAAAACAGCTTTCCACACACAGATGTGGGAGGACACTATACAAGCGTCATCTGTGGATAGAATTCTCATTATAAATGTTTGCTTTAAAATACCATAACAGAACACCAATATAAAAATAAATACAGGACTGCAAGTACCAGAATGCAGTCTGCCTTGCAGAAGTCCTATATACAACAATGCAAACTGTACATGCAGTTTTGATTTTCAATTTATTAACGCAGGAATTCAAGCTCCATAAAGCAATATCCCATGAGAAAGTATGATATAACAAATTCATGTAATTTTGAGTTTCATTCTGGTTCTGTAAGTACCAGAGTGAAATCTATCAAGCACAGATATGCTACAAAAATACAAACTGTACATGTTGCTTTGATTTTAAATGTATAAATGCAGGATTACAAGTACCAGAAAGCAATATTCCTCCTACGTGTATTATATCGTACACACCGAGTACATGTTCTGCTGGTCTTCATTTTACAAATGAAGTACTACAAGTATCAAAATGCATCCTAGGTCATTTATAACATAAAACACACGGTACATGTTATTTTCATTTTACAAATGCAGGACTCCAAGTACCAGAATGCAATATTCAATGTACATGCATGATATAAAACAATGCACACTGGTATTTTGATTTTCTTTTTACAAATGCAGGACTGCAGCTACCAGAATGCAATATCAAATAGACAAGAAGACCACAAGCTGCTTGTGTAGTTTAGATTTTCCTCCTATGAACGCAGGCTACAATTATCAGCACACAAACTGCGAAACAGGGCAAGATAAAAAACAACTGAGGTGGTAAATGGCAAATCTCTAGTCACAGACTGACCTTCTAAAAAGGAGGGATGCTATCTCACTCACTCAGCACTCCCTCATACCCCAGGACATAAGCTCCTCACTAGCCAAGCGCCTAGGAGGCACCAAGTGGGTCTTGGTAGCGCTATAGATACTCATCACACAGACCTAGCTACAGATAGTGATGTGATGCAGACCCCACCTCTCCCAGCAAAATGAGCTGAGGGGCCACTGAAACGCTCATACCTCACACACATTCTCAGTTTGGAGGCTGAACTGGGGGCCCTTAAAGGTGGAACGACACCACCGCAAGGGCCTGCGCTCGACCCCTGGCTGCAGAGAGACATAAAGGCGTCATGCCAGCGCAATGCAAATCATTAAAATAAATGAAAACATATACAAAAGCTTTTTTTAAATTCATTAATATGTGTGAAATTTTGCATACATTGAATATATTGATGTGACGCACATCCCTTCATAACTGAACACCTCTTTGCCAAGAAGTCCTTTCATTATGCTCTGAAGGTAGGGCCATGCTGACCTGTTACAACGCCAGCTTAACAAAACACGGCAAGCCACAACATTGACACTGTTTGTCTCGACCGGGTGCCTGTGCCAGTCTCATCGCCTCCAGCATGGCTTGGGGCGGCATAAACGCTATACTGGATTGTATTTGCATTGCATGCAATCTAAACAGCTGGCTTCCAGTCGTAATTAAATAGACTCACCTGCGGGCCTCTCTTTTCCAGTCCTGTCTCTGGCCTCTGAGATGCCTGCCTCAGAGTCACGTGCACTTTTTAATGCATCGCGAGCCTAAATGTGCATGTCATGATGAGCGTCACCAGGCAGCAGAAACCCCACCCTAAGGTAAAACTAACTGTATAACCCCGGTGCGCGGAGGTAAAGACATCTGCGCGTCTACTACTATACGAACTTCCTCATGGTCAGGTAAGGTGGTTTTTAATCAGTGGTCTAAGTGGGGTGAAAAAGTAGGGGATCTGTGGGCGGAGACTCCGAGGGCGGGGATAACCCAAGGATTGGATCAGTGCGCGGAGTCAGAGGTGTGGCTAGAATGTGCCCAACATCACAATTTTTAGTATTTGTTTGGCCAGTTACAGCTTATTGTGTTACTTAATTCAACCAATGGATACACTTGATTATTTAAGGTTTAATAGGAGTTATTGGCATTTTAAATACATTCACAAAGTGGGATATATTTCCAATCACACAATGTCCCAAATACACTTAAAAGTGGAGACACAAGCCATTTGACTCCAAGCCATGCAGTTTCTCTCATTAGCACTTCTGCTCCCTTCTTCCACAAGAGCAGCTCAAGCATGAATGGCAAAATGTTCTAGTTTGCAATTGTTTTCTATATAATTATGGCTCTGCCATATTTGACACATAATACATCATCCACTGCATAATCTTTCAGTTTACACTAATAATTTTTGTAGCTCAAATGGATAAAAAGTTACTAAAAAACGTGACTTGAGTTGCTGCAAAGTGGACTGCCCTTTGCAAAGGTTGACTGATCACCTTTCTCACTGCTGCATTTGTATGTTATACTGATACTAATGAGGCAGAATCTTTGCAGAAACTTAACATGTGTAAGATTTCTAAATAATAAAGTATAAGAAAATATATTGCATTACGCTGCAGCCTTTTTTTGTAGCATAATTTGTCCCCCATTGCTGCATAATTCCAGTGCCTGCAGAGCAGGTAGCACATGTTAAAAGTGGGTGTGCATGAAGCAGAGAGCCAGTGAAGTTTGCAAACTTAGGGGCATATTATCAAGGGGGTTTATCCAAGAAAGCGGAGATAAAATTATCTCCCTATTACCTAGCTGTCGCTAACACCAGTTAGCGACCGCTAGTAGGAGATAGCGACCATCTTGGGCCCCACTTTGCATGTCAGTGATATTTATCACTAATGACATGCAAAGTGGGCGTGCCAAGATGTTAGCGACTGGAAACAGTCGCTAACATCGCTATCTCCTATTACCAACTTTTGGAGATATTCGCGCTAAGCGCGAATATCTCCAAAAACTAACACCTGCCCTGAGCAGTTCTTAGCCATGTTATCCAATGGGAGGTGGATAACATGGCTAAGAGCATTAGCTCGGTAATGCATGAATATCGCTGACTTTTCAGCGATATTCATGCATTGCGGCCGTTTTTTATCGCATTTGCGATAAACCTTGATAATAGCAAGGTTTATCTGCGATAATTTCTGACGATGCTTAGCGGTAAAAAATTCGTTGCTAAGCATCGTTAGCGATAAATATCGCTTAACGCTTGTAATATGCCCCTTAGTTTGGTGTGTGTGCAAATCCTGCATTGCCCATTCTTGGTGAGTTGCAGCTACTACTGCTGAAACAAGGCCAATGGAGGTACCAATGGGTGAGGCGGACTGGCCTCGATGGCAGGGCCGGCGTTAGTGCTGGTGGCGCCCTGTGCAACAATGTTTGTTGGTGCCCCCAATGATCACCTATGCCTCGTACTCCCTCGCTACCACCCGTTACCAGTCCCCCTCAAGTCTCCATAACCACACTCTCTCAGATGCATTTAATTTGATTTACAGCGCCACTCCTACCAGTGTACGGTGTCAGAGCACTTTACATCACACACACTACACAGAGACAATCATTTATATGTGTGTAAATCACTGTATAGGAAATGTTACATAAGACAAAGGACTACAAGGTGTAGAAGCCACATGACAACACTACTAGTAGGCAGTATAGTTTAATAGCTCACTGTTCTATGTTAGGATTTTAACTTATAAACTGCAAGAAACAAAAGGATCTCTCTGACAAAAGCAGTAATCTACTAACCTAGTTAACATTATGTGCACTTCGTGATCTGCATGTTCTTTGCAGCAGGCACATTAACCCTCTGTCCTACCTTTCCAGGAGTCAACCCTTCCACTAGACAAAACTCCGATCTATCTCCATGAAGAACATTAATCACCGAAGTCATCATGACATTTTTATTGTTGCTGAAAATTGCTTGAGGCAAAGAAGGAGGCAGCAAGTTTTTTTAAACCGTAATATACTTGCAAACACTATGCACCCACCCAAAATAGGTACCCATTGTCGTCACACCGTTCGTACCGCCCTAACCTGCTCAAGGTTCATGTGACCTCAGTGACAGAGTCACAGTGACTGGATCACTGTTGCTCTAGGGTGTGCTGCTTTGTAGGCCTGCCCGCAAGACTGAGATGAACTTCAGTATGGATTGTGACAGGCCTTCAAGGGTAACCCACAATTGACACCACTAGGGTACATCTGCTTGGGCTACGACATAAGACCTTCTAAGGTCTAGTGGGGCCTTCTAAGGTCTAGCATGGGAATATGCTCCCTCAGTAGAGTGGTCTGGTGGACTGGTCATAAAGGCCGAACCCGGTTCCCCAGTTCCAAATTCGACAGCTCTGGCCATAGTGACACATCCTCTCCCCCACTGAACACCATACTGCCCCACTGAGAGAAACTCGCACTGCCTTCAGCTACAACCTAATTGTGTTGCGCTATAAGCACTTGGATGTGGCTCAATCGAAATTATGCACTTGATAAAAGTAATATGCTGCCTGAAAAAAAAAGTAAAAGCACACACTCACAGGGAATGAAAGATTAAGTAAAGCATGTGAAATGTAAGCAGAAACAACATGGTTACCTGAACGATCTCCCACTCACTATTCAGAAATCAGCAAGTGGTTGTACCTGAAAAATTAAGGCCACGACTACAGGGCCTTGAAGGGAACCGTTTCAATGTCCATTGCTTATATTCTTACAAAACGTATGCAGTCTGGGTTAACCCCTTGGCTGGGGCGCTAATTCGGCTGCGGCGCTGCGGGGGTGGAGGGTGAGCGCGGCTCCGCCATGCTCGTGACAGAACCACACCGTCATGAGTCATGGGCGACCTGAACTCATGACGGCGTGGTTCCGTCACGACCCCGCCCATCTCTAATTTACCCATACAGGCGGGGAATCAGTGCCGTGTGGGCGGAGCGGCCACAGCATGACAGAACCACGCAGTCATGAGCACACACAGCCCGTGGCTCATGACGGCGTGATTCCGTCATACACAGGGAAGGGGTTAAAAAGACCAAATCCATAAACACAGAGCCATGGTACACATTTTGTTTATCAATCCACCCATCAACCAGGTATTGCAATACGTCCAGGAATGGTCCATTTCTCCACCTGGGGACAACAGTGCTGTTCAAAGAAAGATGAGAAAACAAAAATAGCGCTTCACTGCAAAGTCTGTAAAGTGAGGCTAATGTGTTTGTATGTGCATAAAACCAATCTGGCCACTTTGCAACCACTCTGTCTTGCTTTATTTAGTTATGTATTTTTTTTTCATATTTAAAACCTTTTATTTCTCTCCATCCCAAGGCTGCACTTTGGAATAGAAAAATGTCAGAAAAAGGGCATTTCCCGCAAGTGTTTTTCTTTTTTGGATCCATTTCACAGAGAAACAACTAAATGAAAGAAGGAAAGCGAGGTTGTGAACAGTTTCTTCAAGTCACAGTTTTCAGTAAGTGAGGAGCAAGACAGAAAGAGAGGGAATAATAGGAAGAGCTGGGGAGGGGGCAGCTGCCAGAATGGAAAACAGAACCGGCTCCCTGTCCCAAAACCGGACCCCACCCCATCCAGCCTACCGGGGAATGCCCGGTGTCCGGATTTACCAGTCCGGCCCTGGTTGTGTCCTCTGTTCTGCAGTGAAAGTGTTGCACTTCGTACCACATTATCATCAATGTTGATGTGCTGTTGTTGCTATCTGTGTGTGCTGCATTGTGGGTGAGTAGCCCCTGCAGCTGTGATTTTGCTGCCCCTTATCCCTTTGAGGCAGTGTGCTTTTGACTTCTGTGCTTCTACAGTGATGAGATGTTGCAGACTTGGCTGATTTGGGCTCTTGGGCATGGTCTATTCGCAGATGTGTTGTTGCTGTCAGGTGTTGTGTGTGCACATGGATGTGTCAGGGTGTGACCTGCTCCTTTCTGGATGTGTTCCACACTTAGCCACCTCAGTGTCGTGGCGTGCTGTCATGATTATTGGACTTCAGCCATGCTATTCGTCATGCAGTGTCACTTGCATTGTCAGTGTGACTCACGGACACGCAGATTTGTTGGTTTTCACATGTGTGCATGGGTTGGTTGTGGGATTGGTGTTGGGGGGAGACATCTTTATGCCCACATTGGACGTGGGCCTACTTGCTATTTGTATGTGTGCTGCAGTGTGCCAAGGGGATCAGGGACATGCTCCAGAGTCAATGTGAATATGCAGTGTACTCTACTTAATTGTGCATGTGTGCCATTGTGCCCATCTCTCCCGGTCCCCCAGTCCCTGTTCGGTACTCACCTTGGTGCTGTTGTGTCAGGTCATGTCGGGCAGTGTCCGGACCCAGAATTCATGCCACCGTCTCCCCACTGATGACTGTGGACACCATTTCCTCCATCTCATCCAGCTCCTGGTGTTTTGTTGAACTGCCACCTGCAGTCTGCATTGCTGACTGATTGTTGTCAGCGAGTTTCTTCTTGGTTTTGCGCTTCGCATCGTTCCAGCGCCTCTTGACCTCTCCAATTGTCCTCTTCCTCACTCCGACTGCATTCACCTTGTCCAGGATGGCCTGCCATATTGTATTTTTATTTGCCAATGGCACGTTGGAGGTGACGAACAGTTGTTAGTGGTGTTCTATCACATCCGTGATGATGATCCTGTTTTCCTGCGGACTGAACCTCGTCTTCCTCGTCTTCTTCTCTTTGCCCTTCCGTGATCCCGAGGTCCCAGGAAGGTCCTCCTGGGGGCTAGTGGGGTTCTGGTCGTCCTCTGTACTTGCTCCGGCTTCCTCCATGGATCTACGCAGTTTGGGTTATTTTGTTTGTGTTTTTCGGTGTTTTTATAGTGCATTTTCCCGTATGACGCTTGGGAATTGCAGGCCTGCCACTGGTTATCGCTGGGTTTTGGAACGCGATTGGCCACACCGCAAATTTTCTATTGGCGTTGCATTCATTCTAACGCGGTCATTTGGCATGTTATCGTGAGACTATCGCATGGTGCCGCTGTGTTGAGAATAAAACGTTAACACTGCATTATTTTCCCGTGATAGACTGAGAAGTGCAAAGTTGGGTTAAGCAAATTTTGCAATAGTTATCACACATTCTTGAGAATAGCCACCTAAATGTATATTAGAAGATGGGGTTTGTCATTGCTCTTCAGTGCTATTGGATTGCTAATATTTCCAATGCGTATCCATCCCACTTTTGCATATGTAAATGAATTATGCCCTGTACCTTCAGCTATTCCAATAGCTCCGCAGAGTATCGCAAATATGTACTATATCACCCCCTGTTGCCATCACTGGGAGTAGCACACAGACATCAGTACACCTAGATCTTTACCGGAAAAACACACTAGTATTCTTTAAGCACCGAGACCTTTTCGCAGCTGTATTTGCACCCCAATCGAATACTAGAGAATACTTTTTATTTTAGATGCTGCTATTCACAATTGTGCCAGTGCATGAAACACATTGTCTTCTGCAGCCTTGCTATTCGAGCGACCTCTGCACTGCTCTGACCTGGTACCTCAGTTGACCCTGGCATCTCTGTCCGTGCACTACGATGCTGCCCCACGTCACCATCTACACCTGTAGTGACATGCAGTCAGTGCATTAAAACTACGCACAACCTGCTTATTACATACATTGATTAAGAATCTATGAGAATACTGAATACATTTTCAGATTATTGGGGACTTATCCCAAAAAAGACTGCATATTATCTTAGAAAGCAGTAGCTTCCTCCACAATGCCAAAAGAGTAATAATATGTGTATGATGAAACATTTGAAACTTTTTCGCCAATGTAGATATGCTAATGAAACGAGGATCATTTTTTAAAGCACTGGAACTAAGTTATAATGTCAGCTCATTTTGTGGCATGGAATATACTTATAACTGGATGTAAAACAAGTACATTCCAGTGAAATAACTGGCAAGCGCATTCTATATATAGACAAAAGTATCCAGAGCAAAAGTGGTTTTATTCTAAATAAGTGAGGGGTGATCATTCAGAATTGGAATTTTACATTACAACATGAGAGCACCCACAAGCAGCAAGTGTCATGCTCACTATGGAGGACCTCTGTAATTTGTAGTCAGTGAGGGGCATATTCACACATATAGTCACACAGCATCACCTTGCTGCGAAGCGCTGCGTGATAGGGTGGGATGTTATGTTAAATGTATTTTCCTAGCGCTGCATAATAGGGAGAGGGTGGGATGTTATGTTAAATGTCTGCTTAATTCGGAGACTCTGTCCATCACCACCCCTTGTTGTAAATATTTTTGTCCACCCTAAGCGTGGAAGGGTATACTCAGATGTGAGTCCCTTGCTCATTGCACCATCAGGATTCAAGCAAGCCGGGCCGAAGACGGCTGAAATACCAGAAACCGGTCCCCGGAAGCTTGTTTCCTTCCCAGTGTAAGAATTGGCTTTTGTAGTCTGGTCTGCCCTGTTCCCATGATGTACTGGGCCAGGGACAGACTAATTTGCATACAGCCAGGTTCTGAAACTGGGATGGTGCAATGAGCTAAAAAACGGTGTTGGATCTAGCCCTGATCTCTTGACTGGGTGAGAGTATTCTGCTTAATTCGGAGACTCTGTCCATCACCACCCCTTGTTGTAAATATTTGTGTCCACCCTAAGCGTGGAAGGGTATACTCAGATGTGAGTCCCTTGCTCATTGCACCATCAGGATTCAAGCAAGCCGGGCCGAAGACGGCTGAAATGCCAGAAACCGGTCCCCGGAAGCTTGTTTCCTTCCCAGTGTAAGAATTGGCTTTTGTTGTCTGGTCTGCCCTGTTCCCATGATGCACTGGGCCAGGGACAGACTAATTTGCATACAGCCAGGTTCTGAAACTGGGATGGTGCAATGAGCTAAAAAACGGTGTTGGATCTAGCCCTGATCTCTTGACTGGGTGAGAGTATTCTGCTTAATTCGGAGACTCTGTCCATCACCACCCCTTGTTGTAAATATTTTTGTCCACCCTAAGCGTGGAAGGGTATACTCAGATGTGAGTCCCTTGCTCATTGCACCATCAGGATTCAAGCAAGCCGGGCCGAAGACGGCTGAAATGCCAGAAACCGGTCCCCGGAAGCTTGTTTCCTTCCCAGTGTAAGAATTGGCTTTTGTAGTCTGGTCTGCCCTGTTCCCATGATGCACTGGGCCAGGGACAGACTAATTTGCATACAGCCAGGTTCTGAAACTGGGATGGTGCAATGAGCTAAAAAACGGTGTTGGATCTAGCCCTGATCTCTTGACTGGGTGAGAATATTCTGCCTAATTCGGAGACTCTGTCCATCACCACCCCTTGTTGTAAATATTTTTGTCCACCCTAAGCGTGGAAGGGTATACTCAGATGTGAGTCCCTTGCTCATTGCACCATCAGGATTCAAGCAAGCCGGGCCGAAGACGGCTGAAATGCCAGAAACCGGTCCCCGGAAGCTTGTTTCCTTCCCAGTGTAAGAATTGGCTTTTGTAGTCTGGTCTGCCCTGTTCCCATGAGGCACTGGGCCAGGGACAGACTAATTTGCATACAGCCAGGTTCTGAAACTGGGATGGTGCAATGAGCTAAAAAACGGTGTTGGATCTAGCCCTGATCTCTTGACTGGGTGAGAGTATTCTGCTTAATTCGGAGACTCTGTCCATCACCACCCCTTGTTGTAAATATTTTTGTCCACCCTAAGCGTGGAAGGGTATACTCAGATGTGAGTCCCTTGCTCATTGCACCATCAGGATTCAAGCAAGCCGGGCCGAAGACGGCTGAAATGCCAGAAACCGGTCCCCGGAAGCTTGTTTCCTTCCCAGTGTAAGAATTGGCTTTTGTAGTCTGGTCTGCCCTGTTCCCATGATGCACTGGGCCAGGGACAGACTAATTTGCATACAGCCAGGTTCTGAAACTGGGATGGTGCAATGAGCTAAAAAACGGTGTTGGATCTAGCCCTGATCTCTTGACTGGGTGAGAGTATTCTGCTTAATTCGGAGACTCTGTCCATCACCACCCCTTGTTGTAAATATTTTTGTCCACCCTAAGCGTGGAAGGGTATACTCAGATGTGAGTCCCTTGCTCATTGCACCATCAGGATTCAAGCAAGCCGGGCCGAAGGCGGCTGAAATGCCAGAAACCGGTCCCCGGAAGCTTGTTTCCTTCCCAGTGTAAGAATTGGCTTTTGTAGTCTGGTCTGCCCTGTTCCCATGATGCACTGGGCCAGGGACAGACTAATTTGCATACAGCCAGGTTCTGAAACTGGGATGGTGCAATGAGCTAAAAAACGGTGTTGGATCTAGCCCTGATCTCTTGACTGGGTGAGAGTATTCTGCTTAATTCGGAGACTCTGTCCATCACCACCCCTTGTTGTAAATATTTTTGTCCACCCTAAGCGTGGAAGGGTATACTCAGATGTGAGTCCCTTGCTCATTGCACCATCAGGATTCAAGCAAGCCGGGCCGAAGACGGCTGAAATGCCAGAAACCGGTCCCCGGAAGCTTGTTTCCTTCCCAGTGTAAGAATTGGCTTTTGTAGTCTGGTCTGCCCTGTTCCCATGATGCACTGGGCCAGGGACAGACTAATTTGCATACAGCCAGGTTCTGAAACTGGGATGGTGCAATGAGCTAAAAAACGGTGTTGGATCTAGCCCTGATCTCTTGACTGGGTGAGAGTATTCTGCTTAATTCGGAGACTCTGTCCATCACCACCCCTTGTTGTAAATATTTTTGTCCACCCTAAGCGTGGAAGGGTATACTCAGATGTGAGTCCCTTGCTCATTGCACCATCAGGATTCAAGCAAGCCGGGCCGAAGACGGCTGAAATGCCAGAAACCGGTCCCCGGAAGCTTGTTTCCTTCCCAGTGTAAGAATTGGCTTTTGTAGTCTGGTCTGCCCTGTTCCCATGATGCACTGGGCCAGGGACAGACTAATTTGCATACAGCCAGGTTCTGAAACTGGGATGGTGCAATGAGCTAAAAAACGGTGTTGGATCTAGCCCTGATCTCTTGACTGGGTGAGAGTATTCTGCTTAATTCGGAGACTCTGTCCATCACCACCCCTTGTTGTAAATAAATGTCTTTTCCCAGCGCTGGCAAACAATGTGCTGCCTAGGGCTATCGCTGGCACTCTTGTGCTGCATTGCGTTACTCTAGATTTATCAAGCCACGCAAGGTGGCCTTGCGTGGTGCTAAAAATCGACCTTAAGTGTTGCATCACTCTTGTGCAAAAAACGCTGCGTATCGGGCCAATGAGGTGAAAACAAGGTGGGGGGGTGTCGATAAAGGGGAGGGAATACGAGGTTATGGTGTGAGTTTGGAACGTTGAGGAGGATGGAAACTCTCATGGCAGGTACGAGTAAAAGCTTAAATTGTAGCAGAGTCACAGTGGATTGATTATAACGAAGGATAAGGAAATAAGGTTGAAGACATTGTAATGCAAATGTTTTTTCGGTAAAAGTTTGTATAAACAGGAAAGTGACTCAGAAAGTACAGATGGAGCATTGAGAGGGGTGGAAAGGATGTTGAACGCATAGACGGTTTTGTTGGGTTGATTATAGAGGAAGGGAGGTTGTTAAGTAGTGAGGTGGGATATTTGGGAGTAGGTCAGTTGGCCCATCAGAAGAAGGGTTCATATTGAACAAACCATGATTGCTGGTTCACAATGTATCTCTCCATACAAAGAAGTATTTGATACTGTGTTTAATTAAAATTGAGAGTATGTTGCGATATTACAGAAATTACGAGTGTTGACTTTCGAATGATTAATGGGTAATTATTTTTATCGTTGTTTGTAGTGACCCCTGACGAAGGGCGCTTCTAAAGCCCGAAATGCATTGGGATTTTTTCAAATAAACACTGCTTGAGATGAACCTTGCATTTGTCTTATTTGCACAAAGAGGTCGAGATGGGCACAGTGTTAATATGAAAAACTTTGAAAAAAGCAAAACATTCCGAGTGTGGTTTTGTGTAAAAAGGAGAGAAAGTAAAAGTGATGAATAAAATATGTGGAGTTTAATAGTGAAAACGGGGATAAAATTGGGAATACATATGATTGCCTATAGATGGCACTCTGCAGTGCGTTTGGATGGGGCCAAAACGATGCCCCCAAAATATGGAGCCCTTACCGATGAGGCACTGATCCCCTGCTGAGGGAGTGGATGCTCCTCTGTCAGACTAGTTAAAGAAGCTTACATGCTCCATGGCAGGGCGTGCCATTTGCATCCTTTCTTGCCTGTGCCGTGCATGCCCTGCTGATGCATGGGAAAAAGAAAATACTATCCTCCTCTTCTTCCCTGAGCCAACAGCAGGCTAGTTAGGATGACTTAGATTGAGCTGGTAGATCCTAGCCCTTCCCCATCCTAAGTCTCTCAAATGCCTAAAGAACTATGGGAGAAACAAGCATAGGAGCTGCTGAGCTGAGCCCCATTTGTTTTAGGCACAGCCTCATGTCTGTGTCAGGGATCGCACAAGGCAAGGCAGGGGTCATAATAACGACCCCCCTGGTGACCCCAAATTAACGTCCCTACAGTAAAACTGTATGTCTTTATTTAATATTGTTTATTTCTTTATTGTTCGCAGTTTTATATAGCAAAATTGTGGTTCGAGAGCAATAGAGCACTTCACACGCTCTGTTGTGCTCTGTGACGGATCGCGTTGCCTGCCTGCTTGCCTGCCGCGTCGAAAACGCCCGCACCGGAAACGACCGTCCCGCAGTACCTCCCTCTCCCCGCCTGACGTCACACGCTGTGAGAAGAGCAGAGGGAGATGTGGTAAATATTTTAGTAATTTACCTTGATCAGAATTTCTAGGCAATATCAATAAGTTCAAAGTATGAAGAGCAGAGTCCGTGGTGGTTCGAATTCAGGGTCTTTATTCAGTAACTCGAGTTAAGGGAGAGCTCCGTCACCTGAGGAGGATCGGAAGAATCTCTAACTTTATTATCTGAACACACAGTATTTATAGCAGGAAAAGAGGAAGGAGCTTCCCTTCAATGAATGCCCGGATCATACGTTAACATAAGACAGAAGTCATGTAGGCCCGGATCATATGTTGCAATAAAACAGAAGTCATGACCATAAAAGGAGGCAGCGTCATGAAAGAGTGAAGACATGGTAGAGGAGATAAGGCTGCGTCATGATTTAGAATGAGGAAGCACAAGAGAGGCGAAGGTGTGGAGAAATAACACTAGGCTGGTTCCTTAGATAGGGGAGAGGTGGTCGTGACAGGATGTCTGTTTGTCGTGTTTCAGCATTCGGGGGCTCTTCTTCTTGGAATTGGTTATCGTGGTTTAACAGAGTGGGGCCCATTTCTCGGAATTGGCCCGATTATAGGAAAATGGTTACAGATGGGGGGGGGGTCTTGTTCTCGGCATCGGCTTAACCACAGTAATGTACGGTTTGAGTGAGGCAGTTGGTTCTCGGAATCGCTTTGACCATAAGGATAAGCGTTTGACTTTTTGGGGAAGGAGAGTGCGTGTGTGACTACATGAGGCGCATGATCAGCGCGTGGTCGGTTCGTGCTCGTGTTCTCGTGTGCTCGTGTTTTGGCGTGATGGGCTCGGGGACATGACGGAAGAGGGTGTATGATGGGACATAACTGTACGATAAATAATCATTTTCCTCATTCCCTCCTTGTCCCATAATATACCCTTCTAAAATTCTTTGCTTTTTCTAGTCCACCTCTATACTCATTAGGTCGTTTACTTGTTCCTGTAACATGATTCTTTCTCTTTCTTTCTTTCTGGTCTGGGTTTTGGGAATGCAGGTAGTGATACAGAAACTACAGAGTGCTGGACCGCACTGAATACAGAGGCAGCAGGTGAAGAGAATAGCTAGAGCAAGACCTAGGACTGTAAGCACCTTCCATCCCCATGAGGACAGGAGGCTCCAGAGCCAACCCGTCAGGGACCAGGCACCAGTGTCTGCATCTAGTTTTCTGGAAAGTATATGAAGGCGGGAAATAGCGGCATACACCGAGGGTGCATTATCTGGGATAAATATACAGCAGCTGGACCCGATCAGTTCACATACACCACCACGGTCAGCCAATATGATGTCTAGGACCATACGGTTTTGTAACATCATGAGTCTGTCGGCAGCCATCTCAGCGTTGATGTTACTTAATGCACCGGCTGTTTCATTTATGGCTCCCTGGACTACACGAGTCAGTTGTCTTATGTGGCGGCTGTTGATCATAGGCCCCCAGAATGGGATGACTCCTTTAAAGAAATCGCCAGCTTCTTGGCCCGCTGTATCTTCAGTGTCTATGGCCCCCCTTCGCCGTCTATTAATTACGGTCGGGGGGTCACTGAGATGATAATCTGCTGGGGTGGTGTAGGTAGGGGGAAGGAGAAATGCAATGTAGCATTTTCCAGACCAGCCTTGAGGTAACCAAGTGCGCGCGTGAGATCCACAGATAAAGTAGGTGTTGGGGGCAGTGGCCATCATTGGGAAATTTGGATCAGGTAGGGTGTAGGTCTTGTTACATTCACTATCTCCCATTTTCTGACCCTTGCCCTTTCCTCTTACGCAGAATAGGCCCTGGTGGGGCACGGCCCATCCTCCCTGGTCTGTCTGTCTTTTCTAGACTGAAAATGTCTCCCTAAAGGAGGTGGTGTCATTAAAGAGGGAGTAACTGGTGTTTTCACTAATGTCTGCTCGTCCCCATGTTGCTGTGAAGGTTACCATCCTTGCGACGGCTCTTACTGTTTTTGTTTTTATCTCATTCCAGGTACTAGCGTTTTTGATCGGGGTCTCAGGAATGTTCCTAACAGAGGCGGAAAATATCATAGAGAGTGCATAGGTAGATCCAGCATAGCCAAAAGGGAGAGGAATAAAAGGCATTCCTCCGTGCACAGAATGTGGCATTAAACCACAGACCCAACAATTTGTTTTGTTAATCACCAATTGATGTTGGTGGAGTGTGGAGATGAATGTGTTATTGAAGAACTCTTTTCTTCTGTTCATGAGATGTGGAGGAAGATCTACGTGTGAATGCATAGCAGTATTGTTCAAGGGCGCGGGGGAAGACGGTGGGAAAGCTAGATGAAGGAACCAACCTAGACAAGCCATGATGCAGAAAATAAGAATCATGATAGAAAGAAAAAGGGGAACTTTGTCATGTAACAGTTTCGCACAATGAGTCTTTATCTTCATAATTTCGGCTGCTTAATCTTCGAGAGGAAAAAAATGCACCAGTAACCGGACTCTTCCCAGCAACCGCTTCACCAAGCGTCCGTCTTGGGCTTAAATAGCCACTGGCAGGCCGGATTCAGATGCAAATGTCTCAAGCCTGTTTGGGGTAAGATCACAGCCGCGATTTGTACTCTTCTTGGGGTAAAAGTTCTGGGAGGGGTGAAATAAAGTCTGTCGTTTCAGTGTCTTTAAAGTTTGCTTTTTCAGTGTCTCTGGTCTCAGGATCAGCAACAGTGTCCGGAGTTGGTCCGTAGAAGGGTTTGCAATGAGAGACGTGTAGCCAGCCTTTCCGTCCCTCGACTTTGATAGCGGTCCTCGACGTCAGCAGCACCAGCTTGGGGGACGTCCACCTTTTCTCCAGAGGGCTGGTTCGATCAAAATTTCTGACGTGTACCCATTGACCAGGCCGAAGGGAGTGCTCGTCGGGCGTGGACTTGTCTGGAAAAGCTGCAGCCACCTGTGAACGGCAAGAACGTAGTGCAGACATCAAAGAAGCCAAGTAATCTGTCAGTACATTTGAATCAATGTCAATTAGCTTTTTAGGAGATGGGACACCCCAGATATTCGGAGGCCTCCCAAATGTAATTTCATAGGGGGTCAGACCCGTCCGGGAATGTGCCACCATTCTCATATAGAAGAGGGCAACCGGAAGAGCTGTAACCCAATCTATTTGTTTGTCAGCGCATATTTTTGCTAATTTTGTTTTTAATGTCTGGTTATGTCGTTCGACTAGGCCTGCTGCTTGGGGATGCCTAACACAGTGAAACTTCCAGGTGTATCCTAGCAGTAAGGAGACAGCTTCCATCAATTTAGAGGAGAATGGTTGTCCGTTGTCAGAGTAAATGACTCTTGGCAACCCGTAGCGAGGGAAGAATTCCCTCACCAATTGCTTGGCAGTCATCTGGGCACCATAGTCTGGGACGGGGTATGCTTCAGTCCATCGAGTTAAGGTACAGACTACTACGAGGACATACTTATATCCCCGACATCTCTCCATCTGTATGTAGTCCATTTGTAGGACTTCGAAGGGGTGATCTGGAGGATGGAACCCTCCTTGTTCAACGGATACACTTTTCCCTGGATTGAACTGACAGCAAATCATACAGGTTCGTACTTTTTGTTTGGCTGCTGCACGCAGATGCTTGTTGTGCCATATCAGATTCAGACTGTCTAACATTCCTTTCTCTCCTAGATGTGCGGGACCATGAGCAGTTTCTATCATTATGGGAACCATTAGGTCAGGGAGAAACCATTTGGATTCGTCCTGTGTTACCCAACCTTGATCTGTGTGTGAACCTCCCTCCTCTTCACATTTTCTCTTTTCGGTTTCTGTGGCTTGATTTTGGATGTCTACTACATCCTTAGTCGGATCGATAACTGGACAGATAGTACTAATGGTGGTTTCGGTGTTTATAGTTTCTGTCTGAGCAGTATGTTTAGCTGTGGCGTCAGCCAGAGCATTACCTCTGGTGATAGAGTCTACAACTTTGGTGTGTGCTTTACATTTTAGTATGGCTATTTCTGTGGGTTTGTGTATTGACTCTAGTAGCTGGAGGACAAGGTCTCCATGTTGGATCTTGGTTCCATGAGAGGTCAGGAAACCTCTCTCTTTCCAAAGGATGCCGAAATTATGAACTACCCCGAATGCATATTGTGAGTCGGTGTAGATGTTGACTCGCTTTCCTTTGGACCATCCACATGCTTGGGTGAGAGCTATTAGTTCTGCTGCTTGTGCAGAATGTATGGGTATTCTGGCTGCTAGAAGGACGGTGTTCTCTGTAGTGACAGCATAGGCTGCTGAGAGTTCGCCTGATTGGAGACGCATACAGGAACCGTCTACAAACAGTGTGTGTTCTGATGTACTTAGAGGGACATCTGTAAGATCAGACCGGGGTTTTGTGACTAGTTCGACCACCTCTAAGCAGTCATGAACCTGGTTGTCAACTGGAACAGTAGGCAGTAGCGTAGCTGGGTTGAGGATATTGCACCTTTTGATGATAATATGGGGTTGGAACAGAGTGACTTCGAAACCTGTGAGGCGAGCTATGGTTAGGTGTTGTGTCTGTGTCCTATTCAAAAGCAATTCTACTGCATGTGGAAATTGTACTTCAAGGGAGTGTCCTAGTACTATGGAATCACTTTGTCGTATTGCTAGAGCTTAGCTGCAACAGATTTTAGGCAGGCCGGCAAACCTTGTGCAACAGGGTCAAGAGTGCTAGAAAAATAAGCACAGGGACGGTGTTTGTTAGCTTGTGTTTGTGTGAGTACTGACAAGGCTGTACCTTCCCGTTCTGTGACAAAGAGGACAAAAGGTTTGGCATAATCAGGTGTAGCTAGGACAGGTGCAGAGCATAATGCCTGTTTGAGGGTGTCAAAAGCAAAAGTGTGCTCAGGTGTCCATGGCAATGGGGAAGAGGTTGTGCTTGTTAGCTGTATCAGGGGTTTGGCCAAGTATGCAAACTGGGGAATCCATTGTCTACAGTAAGACGTGAGGCCAATAAAGGCACGGACTTCTTTCTGTGTCTTGGGGACAGGAATGTTAAAAATGAGTTGAATTCTTTCAGGTGTGAGTGCCCTACCCTCCTTTGACAGCAGGTGTCCTAGGTAGGCCACCTGCTGTAAACACAATTGTAATTTCGAGGGTGACACCTTGTGGCCATGTTGTGCAAGGAACATTAGGACAATTCGTGAAGCTTGCTCACATTCTGGTTCGGAGCGTGCGGTGACCAGCAAGTCATCGACATATTGTAACAATGTCGTGTTGGCGGGCAGAACAATGTCATCTAGCTGTCTTTTAAGTGCCTGACTGTAGATACTGGGACTTTCTGTATATCCTTGGGGAGCTCTTGTGAAACAGAAGCTACGACCTCGTAGGGAGAATCCGAATAGGTACTGACTGTCTTGGTGGATGGGTACACTGAAGAAAGCATTCTTCAGGTCTATTACAGTGAAATGTGTAGCCTCAGGATCTATGGCTGTTAACAGAGTACTGATATCCGAGACCACAGGGTATTGTGGTACTACGCATTTATTGAGTTCACGTAAGTCAACCACGAGTCTGTAGACTGGTGGCGCACCATCATCAGTTTTCTTTCTGACTGGCAGGACTGGCGAGTTACATGTGTTGGAAGGTACTTCTCTGACTACTCCTTTTGTTATCAAATCATCGATAAAATGAATAAGGGCTTGTTCTGCATCTGGAGGTAATTTGTATTGACGGATACGAGGTAGGACAACGCCTTCTTTCAGTGTCACTAAGTGTGGTGTAATATCCATGAATCCTACATCTGTTGGATCAGTAGCCCATAGTGTAACAGGAATGTCTCTTAGTCTGACATCTAGTTCTCGTGTGGTGAAATGACCTTTAAAATCTCGGAGGAATAGTCGGACTCCTTCTGGGGAACAACATATTATAGCACCTAGTTCTTTTAGTGTCTGGATGCCAAGGAGATTTTCGGGACAGGACTTTGTAAGTACTAAATCGGTGGAAGTTGTAAGAGGACCAACTTTAAGAGAAATTGGTTCAGAAACTTTGTTGATGACAGGTGTACCAGAAAAACCCAAGGAAATACTATTTGAGCTAGAGAGGGGTACCTTGGGAACTTCGTTGTGCTGCACTGTCGTCCTACTAGCCCCGGTGTCGATCTGAAATTTTGCTTCCTTACCTAGGAGTTTAGCATGTACATAGGGACCCTCTTGGTCAACCGGGACCGGTATTAGTGGACGATTATCGTGTTCCCCCCAGCTGTTTCATGAGATCGTGGGGAATTCAGGAAAGGATGACACTGGGTACTGATAGAGTTGGGTGGTAAGTTTAGCATCAGTTGGAGGAGCAGAAGGACGAGGGGGATAGTTATGAGGTTGTGTCTTCCCAGTGGCAATATTATGTTGTAATACTGGACAGCCACGCACGAAGTGTCCTGGCTTTTTACAGTAATTACAAGTAACTTTTTCTTGTGATACTTGGGGTTGTTTAGGGGTCTGTTGGATCGTATTAGTTTGTGCTAATAATACCTTCATTTTAGTATCTTTTGTTCTCTTCTTTTCTTGTTCTTGTTCGTCCCTAATTCTATTTTGGTGATATTGGAGCATCTGAAGTGCTTGTGAGGGGAAGCTTGCTTGCCAAGTACTTTCTACCTTCAGTACTCTATTTTTGATCGTGGGCAAGGCATTTTCTACGAGTTTGGAAACAAATAATCGACTATAGGCATCTCCACCGGAGGAGAGGCCGCTGTTGATGAGGAAACATTTCTCTAACCTGGAATAATAGTCCCCTATATCCTCATCTGGTTTCTGTTTACATGCAGAGATAGCATCCCAATCTTCTTTCTTAGTGGTCAGCAACTGGGACAGTATTTTAGGGAGACAGCGAGGGAGTTCCTGAACTAGAGGTCCCAAACCTTGTCCGGGATTACGAGTGGCATCTTCTTTTTCTAAGTCTGCCCATGTTACCTTTTTCCCTTCAATCTCCCAATCTTTTCCTATTAGCTTGTCGTACGTTCCTTGAGGTAACAGGACTTTAAGGAGAATATTGAGGTTTTTATAAGTAAAGGAACCCATTTGAAGAATGTCCTTGAGTTCCCTATGGAAACCCGAAGGGTCTTTTTCGTGGGAAGGGACCATTTTATTCATCTCGAGTATTTCTAGTTTTGTCAAAGGAGTGTACACGAATGTTTGTTGCAACTTTCCATCGGAATCTGCAACGGGGTGTACTTCTCGGAGGGGGAACTGTCCTTGGTCATAGGGATGGGGATTTGTATCATAACTGTCTGTAAAACATTGGATATATCGCTGTCGTAGTTCAAGGAAGATATTAAGGAATTCTTGTCCCCTAGCCACCCACCTCCCTTCTAAACAGTCTCGTAAGAGAGGATGTAATCTTTTTGGTAGGCAACCAGTATCTTCGTACATTGTAATGAGGTGTTGAACCATATAGATGCTAGCTAGCCTTTGAGAGGCTAGAGGGATCGATAAAAACATTTGAGAAACTATATCAGAGCCATATATGGAGTATTGAGATACCCAATGGGTGCTTGATCTCGCGAGTTCTTTTTCTTGTGTGGTGAGTGGAGGCTCGTCGTCCATCCAATCATCTAGAGCTTCTTGCGTTCGTTGGAACAACCTATCTGTGGGGGCTGACAATTTCTTAGTTCTAAGTTTGAATTGTCCGTTATTCTGAGAACGAGGGATACGGGAACGTACTGCACCCTGAAAAGCAGTTCCTTCGTCTCTATCCTCGCTCATACTCTTATTCACAGTTCCCTGGGTAGGGGCATCTTTTCGATGGGAATCGGAAACCTTGCTTATGAAGAGTGGAATTAAAAGATCTATTTCTTTTATTTTATTGTAATTTCCTGCGACTACTGCTTGGTCTAGTTGTAGTAAATCATCAGGAACTCTTTTTCCTGAACTAGCTATCATTCTAATAAAACAAGTGATCATGAATCGTGAGAGGCATTTTCTATGTGCTATGGGTCTATTTTTTATAGCCTCCTGTAGTGTTTCTAAATTTTCTCCTGTTCGAAGCGCTTCATAAATTTTGTTTAGGCAATTTGTGATATTCGGTACCTCTCGTATACCTTCTAGAGCTTCTCGTAAGCGAAGGGAAATATCTGCTTGTGAACCTTCCCCTGGGGTTGGATCATAATCACATTCTAACAGAGGTAGAACACCACCCGAAGTGTCAGGGATGGGTTCCGTCTGAGTAACTACTCGTCTGGCTGTTACCTGATTCGTATAAGCAGGAGGAGGCTCCATCAAGTAAGTAGTAATAAAATCATCGGGTACAGAAGGAACCTTAGGGCGTGGAGGTGCCGTAGGGGTACTAGAATCTGAGTTAATCCCGGACCCTGTTTTTGGTGAGAGGACAGGATATATACCCGTTACTGAGGCTGAGACCTCCCTTTTCTTTTGTTCAGAACAAATATCATCATCCTGATCCTGTAACTTTTTCATCTTACTTTCTTCCGACATTCTTTTTGCTTTCTCAACTTTCCCTTGCTCTTTCTGTTCCCTTCGATGTGCTTCTTTTCGCCATATATCAACACTCTCTAACATCGAGGGTCTCGCTTTCTTTTCCCAACATCTTTTCTCAACCGCCATGATACAATTCAAATCCCATGTGCCTCTCTTTGGCCATCTGATCGCGATGTCTAAATCTTTAGTATAACCTTCCCAAAGATCAAAATACAAGATGGCACCAATCCCAAACTTTGTGTACATAAAATAACCAGGAGTATCCTTCGGGGGGACTGGTACAGACTGTTCCAGTAACCCCTTCCGGGTACCCAGTTTACACAGCTTAGAGAACAAAGGCATTGTATCAAATAAAGATAAAACTTTACACTTGAAAAAACTCGATATATTCTGAGTATCAGAATACAAACATACCGTTTTCTAGAAACCTAGAACCCGTCTTTACCGTGCTCTGAATAACTCAGAACCCGTCTTTACCGTGCTCCGAATAATTCGGAACCCGTCTTTACCGTGCTCTGAAAATTCAGAACCCGTCTTTATACACCCCCAGCAGTACTCACCGAGGTGCAGAGAACTTGAAGACCTTGAAGATCTGGACACTTGATTACGCAGCGCTCGTGGACAGGGACTGGTCGGGTTTCAGACGACCTCGGACTCGGCAATCTTCACAGGTTTCGGGCTCTGGGTCGGAACTTCTGCTGTCGTCCTCACCGCCTCGTATGGATGGCTAGGCCGTGGCTCTGCCCCTCTTCGACATGAAGGAGTTCATGCAGGAACACCCTGCAGTGTGCACGTAGAAGCCCGTCGATATCTTGAAGAGACCGGTCTAGGTCCGCATCACCGGCGTGTGGGGAGAAAGGGAAGTCCCTGTTCGGGCGCCAATTTGCTGTGGTAAATATTTTAGTAATTTACCTTGATCAGAATTTCTAGGCAATATCAATAAGTTCAAAGTATGAAGAGCAGAGTCCGTGGTGGTTCGAATTCAGGGTCTTTATTCAGTAACTCGAGTTAAGGGAGAGCTCCGTCACCTGAGGAGGATCGGAAGAATCTCTAACTTTATTGTCTGAACACACAGTATTTATAGCAGGAAAAGAGGAAGGAGCTTCCCTTCAATGAATGCCCGGATCAAACGTTAACATAAGACAGAAGTCATGTAGGCACGGATCATATGTTGCAATAAAACAGAAGTCATGACCATAAAAGGAGGCAGCGTCATGAAAGAGTGAAGACATGGTAGAGGAGATAAGGCTGCGTCATGATTTAGAATGAGGAAGCACAAGAGAGGCGAAGGGGTGGAGAAATAACACTAGGCTGGTTCCTTAGATAGGGGAGAGGTGGTCGTGACAGGATGTCTGTTTGTCGTGTTTCAGCATTCGGGGGCTCTTCTTCTTGGAATTGGTTATCGTGGTTTAACAGAGTGGGGCCCATTTCTCGGAATTGGCCCGATTATAGGGAAATGGTTACAGATGGGGGGGGGGGTCTTGTTCTCGGCATCGGCTTAACCACAGTAATGTACGGTTTGAGTGAGGCAGTTGGTTCTCGGAATCGCTTTGACCATAAGGATAAGCGTTTGACTTTTTGGGGAAGGAGAGCGCGTGTGTGACTACATGAGGCGCATGATCAGCGCGTGGTCGGTTCGTGCTCGTGTTCTCGTGTGCTCGTGTTTTGGCGTGATGGGCTCGGGGACATGACGGAAGAGGGTGTATGATGGGAAATAACTGTACTATAAATAATCATTTTCCTCAGAGAGGGAAACAAGGTGACGAGGACTCCGCATTCCGCGGCTGCTGTGTGTAGAGGAACAGTAGCAAGCTCTAAGAGGAATGAAGAATCCATACTGCTCGGAGCTTAAAAGGAGACGAAAAACATCGAGGACGAAAGCGATGTAAAACCCAGGGGGCACAGGGGGGGCCCCCTGCTCCATATAATTACTGGTCATGGGGCGCGGCATGGCATGGGCGTAAAGCTGGATCCCACAGACACACAGAGGTAAGTGGGGGAACGGCGAGGTGGTTAAAGCGCTGAACACAACCTTGCGTTTACCTGTATTTTCACCTGTAACTTTAAAACCTTGGAGAGTCACAAGAATAACATATGTTGACTGGATTGCTGCAAACTTAATTAAAGATATTTTATAGGACACGTTTAAAGCAGTAGGGAGCCCAAAAAAAAAAAGACCTTTGTCGCCCTATAGACGCACTTAAGTGTCTTTCAACTTCATCCTAATCAACTGGTACAGATTAAGGATATAACAGAACTCATCAGGGGATATAAGGAAGATCAAGCCCCGGCGAGCTCTAACAGCGCTGGTAGAGAAAGTTAATTATGGCCACCAAAAAAAAAAGAAGTGAAAAAAAGAGGGAACACAACTTGAGGCCAAGACTTAACGCAGCAAACTCTATAAATGCGACTAGCCCGGATTACTTGGAAGAGAGCAGTGAGTGTCTCGAAATAACACCGAAAGCCAAAAAGAAAGGACTAAAGAGACCAAAGGTGGCGGCCAAAAATACGGGTAGTGCAGCGTCAAACTCAATTAAGGAGTTTATGGGGAAACATTTTAAAAAGGTGTTTACACCTGCAAAAGACAAAGACACAACAACAAGCAAAGTGGCATCCCCAAATGAAACACAAGAGGGAGAGAAGAACGCAGGCGCATCCCCACCCCCGGAGACACACGTATCGTACTCCCTAAACTTGGCCAATCAATCGCTTCAGCTCTTATTAGATCAGGGGGGCTTAATTTCGCCACGGCTGTCATCTTCACCACGCATACATTTCTGCTATGATTTGGAGGGAGAAACCTTGGACAGCCCGATACCATTGGACTGCCCAATCCCTCGGGTAGGAATGGAGAAAGGAACAGAAACCCACCCGAGTAAAGGGCCAAGCCAGAATAGGAGTCAAAACAGATGCCCATCGGAAGCCGGAAACATCAGTTCAAGACACTGTGCCGAACTGAATAAAACCTCTGAATTAAACCTCGATCCTAATCGCGATCTCTCATCACTGTCAGCTACATCAATGTTGGACTTAATGTTAATGTTACAAAGGACCTTGCAAGGCCTCTTAGAGGTCACCTTGTCTAATAACTCTATTTTAAAAACTCAGAAAACATATCTTGCTAATATAGAGGGGGAGCTGCGGGGGATTAAATCACATATGCCAAACATGATAAGACAAATCCCTGACCCTGACCCGGAGCCCCAACCTCTGGCACAGTGGGGAACCGTAAAATACCCAAAGGGAAACGAGCAAACACCAAGTATGGCAGGCAAGATCCCTGACCCTGATCCTGCCTCGCGGAGGGAGGGTCAGCCTCAAACCGACAAACAACCCAATGAGGGCCACCAGATATATATCTCAAAGTGGCGAATGAGGATAATAAGAAGGGCAAAGCAGACAAGACGTGGGCCAATAAAGAGAGTAAGAGGTGCAGGAAGTAAACCAGTAAGGAAGGTGAGCCCCTCGGTGGAGGAAGTAGAGGTGACGGAAGAGGAGGATAGGATTACAGGAAAGGAAATAATGGGTCCCTACCTACAGATGAGCATCCCAAATTCGAACAACACAAAATGCCAGGGAAAAGGAGGAGGCCCACATAATAACCCCAAACCCCAGAAGAAGACAGTCGACAATAAACACATAGCCCACAGAAGGGGGGGAGAGTATCTGGGAGGAAATTTAGAGGCTTGGGTAACACTGGAGGTGAGAGTAAATAGACCCTGCATGCAGTCAGATAAGGCCAATACGAATGAAGCTTCAGTATCCAACAGGGCGAGGAAAGATGAAAACGACAATATGTGGCTATACCTCGAACAAATCCTGTTAAGGTTAGGGGGAAAAAAGTTAGGTAAGAGGCAGCCCCTGAATAGGTCGCAACTCTTGCAAGGCTTTTCCAAATGCCAGAAGCTGAAAGCGATAGGAACGGGCGACATCAGGGTAGTGGGTTTTAGACAAAATAGAGAAGGAAAAGAGATCACTAGAATCACGCTGTACTCAAACCTGGTAAAAGACATGATTGAAAAGGCAGCTACAAAAGGAAGGTATTCGCCTACTAAATAAGAACGAAGTCTTAGTAGAAGTGGAAGGAAAGGGATGGCAGGGAAAAAACTTTCTAAAATGCCACGCAGGGCTAGGAAAGAGACAGGTTAGGATGTGACCAGGAGGATGAGGAGGAAATGCCGCTAGGAAACATAAAAATAGTTGCAAACAACTCAGAGGTAGTACATGGGTGGGGAAACTGGAGTAAGGAGTCTGACCAGGCAGGACCCTCATCGAAATATGCTAAAGACCACGGTGAGGAAGGTTGGCTTGATGATATCGAATAGGGAAAAGATATGCCACATAGCATAAGGATAATCTCCTGGAATATAAATGGCCTAGTAAATGACCTGAAACGGAACAATATAAGGGAACTGGGGGAAAATACAGAAATTATGTGTATCCAGGAGACCTGGCTATGTGGTAAGTCCCCGATCTTTGATAGTTTTTATCAGCAAAATAGACCTGCAAAGAAATGTAGATTCGGTCGATCCGCTGGTGGAATTATGACTCTGGTATCGACTAAGATAATTAGGAAAGTAACAGAAATAAATGTGAAATGCAAATGGCTGTTAGCATGTAGTATAACACTATCAGGGTGTATAAAATTGGATACAATTGTAATGATAAATGTGTACATGCAATGGGCCACCATAGAGCAATATGCAGAGGAAATGGCTCTATTAAAGGAGGATATGGACTACCTTTGCGAAAAATACAGCAGGGATATGTTTATTCTGGTGGGCGATTTTAATCACAATCTTCACCCCAAGAATGTCGATTGTTGGTTTCAAGACACATTGGAGGCCCATGAAATACCACTAGCAACTTTCTCTGAATATATAACTAGTGCTAAAGATAGGCAGTTGGGAATCTTCCTGGGAACTAAAAACCTGTTCTGTTTAAATGGAAGATGCCAGGTAGATTGCCCCACCAAAAAAACATTTAAACTAGGCTCTCAAATCTGCCCCATAGATTATGCCTTTACCTCACCTTGGAACTTCAGTTTAATCTCGGGATTCAGAATTGTGAATAGAGAAGGAAGCGACCATAACATGGTAACCCTGGAGATCTCGGATGTACACCTTGACTCTGGCCCAAAGGTTATGGAACAAGAGGTGGAATACCCCAGACGCCGCACAACTAGGCTCACGGATGAATATGCTGCTAGATTAATTAAACTACAACAGAACCTAGACCTGAAGATAGCAAGGGGTCAAAACCTCGAATGGTACGTAGGCAAAATTGAGGAGGTGGTCCAAACTCTTAGTAAAGAACAAAAAAATATAAATAGAGGCAAAAATAAAAACAAAGCGAAAAGCCTGAAGACTGAGAAATCCTCTGGCTGGTTTACAAGGGAATGCCAGGAGAAAAAAAGGGAAGTTAGGAGAATGAACCGCCGCAATCAGCTAAAGAGAGATCGAGATAGTACAAACACCCTAATGGGCTTAAAAAGAGAATATATTATGCTTATCAGAAGGGCAAAAAGAGAATTTAAAGAGGGATGCTGGCAAAAATTACTTGAGGCAATAGAAACGAAGTACTCACGCCACTTCTGGATGTTAGTGCACTCAGGAGCAGATCGCCCTCTAGGGAAAATGAATTGCATAGTAGAAGAGGCAGTATGGGAGGAGTATCTACAGGATCTGTATAGCCCAGGGAAGGACCGGGAAGAAAATCTGTACACAGACTGGAGCGGTCTGGTAGCAGATATAAAACCCGATTTTTCTGCCCAAGAGGTTAAAAAGACGATAAAAGGTTTGAATCTCACAAGAGTGGCAGGATCGGATAAGCTTCCGGCACAAATAATCAAAACTCATGTAGAGTGGTGGGCGGAATTTTTTGCAAATATGTTTGGAGTCATTCTAGATACTGGGAAACTTCCCGAAAACTGGAATGGGGCTATAATAAGGCCAATTCATAAGAAAGGGGAGATGAAAAACCCGAAAAATTATAGATTAATTAATCTATTGGACATCGGGGAGAAAATATTAGCCAAAATAGTGCTTGGCAAATTAAAG
The DNA here is from genome assembly GCF_964261635.1 of Lissotriton helveticus. Classification (NCBI taxonomy): domain Eukaryota; kingdom Metazoa; phylum Chordata; class Amphibia; order Caudata; family Salamandridae; genus Lissotriton; species Lissotriton helveticus. Next base: position 448,468,376 of record NC_136059.1, on the reverse strand, counting down.
GACTGGGTAGAAGAGAAATGAATCATCCCAGTGGAACAGGGGGGCTTTAAAGAAGGGCACTCCACTGTAGACCACTGTTATGCTCTGTGGGCCCACGCCCGGAAGTCGCTAGAACAAAAGGGGAACCTGTTTTGCTGTTTCGTCGACTTCCGGGCAGCCTTTGATTCAGTGGACCGGGGAAACTATGGGAGTGCCTGATTAAATACGAAATCCCGGTGTGCTTACTCAAAATTCTGAAAGAATTGCATAGAGGGAACTGGGCCCAAGTCATTAAAGATACACAAGGGGCTCTGACAAGGAGGATTGAGATAGGGAACGGGTTGAGACAGGGCTGCGTCTTAGCTCCGCTCCTCTTTTCAATATTCCTAGCGGACCTGCCAGCAGCACTAGAGGTGGAAAGAAGCGCGAGCCCGAGGATGAATAATAGAAAGGTCTCATGCTTGCTGTATGAAGATCTTGTGATTACTGATCTGACCGAGCTCGGGCTACAAAGAAAATTAAATGCATTCCATGACTACTTTAAGGATAAATTGCTGACAGTGAACATGGAAAAAACAAAGACAACTCGTTCGGAAAAGGGTCCAAGAGTTTCAGCTGGCACCTAAATAAAATAAAATTAGAAACGGTAAAAGAATACAAATATCTTGGTCTTTGGTTTGAATCCTCTTTAAAATGGGATATACATTTGGAATACCAAAACGTAAAAGCATCCTCCTCCATTTGTGGGCTGAAAAAACTTAATATAAACTACGGGGATAAGTCACATAAGCCGTTACTAAAAGCATATGAGGCCATGATACCGCCCCAAGTACTGTATGGTGCAGAGGTGCTCCTTTTAAGCGGAAAGGGATGTTGGGATCGGGATGAAGGTATGGCCCTGAAAAAGTTACTGTCACTACCAAAGTCATCAATGATACAGGCAATTAGACTGGAAACAGATATGATCGGCTGGAACACTCAGGCCAAAATGGCGATGATACGATTCTGGAAACGCCAATCCCAGGGAGAAGGGAAAAAGGTCTCACATTGGTGTCGTGAGGAAATCCGACACAGTAACCTAAGATAGGCAATAGACGCAAAAAGAAAAATAAAGGAAATAATTGGGCATGTAAATGTTGGAGTAAACCAAAATTCTCTAGATGTGGAGTTCACGAAGAGTGCACTCAGAGCACAAGGAAGGGAGTACTCTAGAAGGCAGGATATAGGATACCTAAGAAACAAAAAAATCAGTGGTTAATATGATAGAATCGTGGGAAAACGAGACGGGGTACCCATATTTAGAAACCCTGCCAAATTACGGCTTTAGGTGGGAGATACTGAAAATCCGAATAGGTACCATTCCCTGGCTAATGGAGTGGAGAGTGAAGGCAGAAATGTTATATCCAGATGGTATATGTAAATGTGGCCTGGGGGTCAAGTGTGAAATGTTGCATATACTACTTGACTGCTTGACATGTCTAGAAGTAAGAAAACGGTTCCTACGACCATTATTTATAAAATATGGCATAAGACAACGTGTACAAGCGACGAACTTACTGATAGGAATGGAAAATCTGGACACAGCAATTGCACTTGGGAACTATCTGAAAGGGGTGAATCGCTTAGCGCAGGAACGGCAAAAGAAATCAAATTGAGGAACCTACTAGTATCCCATTGCCAGAAATAAGTAAAACTTAAGATACGAGGGATTACAATCCAATAAGATATCAGACAGTACCAAAATGAGAAACTTATGGACATTGCCTCGCTTTTAAATGTAATAACTTCTAGTTTTATTATGTATAGTATGTGTTTTTAAAATTCCTTTTAATGATTTTATGTCTGTGCTACCCAAAGAAAGCCTTTTTTAAAAATTGTATAACATATAGGAAGCTGCATAGAGAGTAATAGCTTGGTTTTAATACATTTTGTAAGGTTTTTTGATGTGACGCATTTCTATTTCGATCTCATTGTTTAAAGACTACGGTCTAAATAAACAGAGTTTCTCTTACACACTTCACAATAGCCCCAGGAGTCCATTATTGGTAACAGTAATTGCTACAATAGATGGGTAGCAAAAAAAGAAAATGTATCAGTCAAAACAGACAGGTCAAATCAATGAGGGCACTATTGCTTTATCCGAAGTCTCTCTGAAATGAGAGGAGACTGAGCTACTCTTTGCAGTCAACATGGTTTGATGTTGTACATAGACCTGATAGGCTGGAGTAACAAATCCTCGCGAGATTGTCAGAGATGGCCTTTTTCATGTAGCTTTGCTGCTTGGATCTAAGAGGCTCCAGAAGAAAGGAATCAACGTTCTACAAACCCTGTTCAATGCCAGTGACTTTGAGTAATGCAACGAGACAGGAAGGTGTATAATTATGCAGTGTTTTATGAGTGATGCATGCAGTCTTAAATTGAGCTCGTGTTTTGATGGGAAGCCATTGTATAGTGCAAAGTATAGAGGTGATGTGCTCACATTTGTTGTGCTCCGGACAAGGTGAGCGGCTGTGTGAAGCACTGCTCAGGTGTTTCGTGAACTTTAACTGAACAACAGTTTTTTGTCCTGTTCTGTGATGAACTGCCCAATGCCCCAAAGTAGTCTGAGCTGGTGATAGGGTATCTTGGCCATTGCAGAGATTTGTTTCTGGAGATGCTGTTCAAGGTTGAATCGCATAGATTTGGCATTCTCCACCACGGCTGTCGGTTTGCAGGTCAGTGGAGAAAATTATTCCACTCATCCCTGGATGGGAAGGCTGAATTGTTTTGATGAAATTAGTGGAAATTCTGATTCGTTTGATGAGTTTTATATCGTGGTTAGTTATTCACTTTTGGATTCTGCCCAGGGTGTTGGCGAGTAGGATGATCTCATTAGGATACATCTGGGTATCATCTGCACACTGAGGATAAAGAATGCCAAAGTTTCTCAGAATCTGTCCAATAGGCTCAGGGTATGGATTAAACAAGTTTTGTGAAAGAATCAAGCCCAGTGGAACTCCTGGTTTTAGGTTGGTTGAGCTAGGGGCAGAGTTCCCAATTTCCACTACTCTTAATTGGTTTGATAAATAGGAAATGAACCAGTTTAAGACTGCACCATTGTTCCCTCGGGATATAAATCAGTGCAAGCTGGTTCACTGTATCGAAGACAGCCCGGGGGGGTGTACAAATGAACAAGAAGGCAGGGATTACCCTGCTTCGAGGAAGAGGTGGAGTCAGCAATAATTTAAAGAAAGGCAGTTTCGTGCTGCAGTGCTGTCTGAATCAGATTCCAGACTGGACCGTAGCAAGAAGGTTATTTGTTTGGCTATGAAGTGATGATTGTGAAGAAACACAACTTTCCAACACCTTCCCTAAGAAGAAACAAGGTAGTTGCTGTTCAAGTCACCTACGTCGACTGCCCTGTTTTTTTTAGGAGCGTAGAGACATGGCTTGTTGTCAAAACCATCAAGGAAAACACCAGGGAGGGCCGTTCCCTGCTAATGGAACCAGGCATTGAATTGAAGAGGTGATTAGATGGTTCAACCTTGAGTACAGCATCAATTAATTCTGACTCGCAGACTCAATCACAGCGTGGTCAGGCCCATTAGGCTTTGTGGATCAACTTGCAGTCACCTTTGTTGTCTGATCTTGGGGGGAAGAAATAATAAAGAGACTGTACAAAATTTCTCTGCAAAGACGTTTGCAAATCCCTCACATTTGATTTATATTGTATGGGCTGTGCTAATGACAGAATGGGAGTTTGCCTGTTTTATAATATTGCACAGATGTTTTTGCATAATTACAGAAGCATCTTGAAGATATTCAATATGGTATGATTTTCTCTTTGCAACTTCGTCTGGCATCCGTAAATCTAGTAAAATTGGACGGAAAGCATGATTGTATCTTGCTTTTATCAAGATGTTTTTGACAGGACCACTGAAATTATGTGGCAGGGAAGGATAGCATTATGTGTCAAGATTGCCTACATTATAATGCAAAAGAGGAAAACTATGTGGCCTAATGCGGCACAAGTTGTGATACTATTACTTCATTATTTTGTTATTTTTACATATATTGACATGGCTTGGCCAAAGGTTTCCTCTGATTAGTAACAGATTAGCACCCAAATACAGCAATAAGCAACTGAAAGGCATCCAGTCAACCTTTGTAAAGGGGCTTCTGCTGCGCGGCGACACATGTAGCCTTATTTTTAATACCTTTTTACCCATTGAGCTAGAGCAATGTTTTTTGTTAAAATCTGCAAATTATGCGGCAGATGATGGATTATGTGGCAAATGCAGCAAATCTATAATTATGTGGACACCTCAACAGCCGCAGTATCACAAAATTACAGTGGCCCTCGTCTTAGATGTTTTGTTTTAGTCAATAGATCCTTCCAGAACCAGGGACAAGAAGGTTTTGGACTTTTCCTCTTGCTTTTCAGCAGAGCCAATTCATTGATTAGGCTTGCCATGCAGTTATTGTATTCATCTGTCTACATTAATAATTTGTTGGGAGCCAGGGGTGAAAACGTTATCATAAGCCTTGTTAGCAAGATTGTTGATATCATTATTCTTAGTGCTTTCCTGAACCATCTCTCTTTTGAAATGACCTGCAATTTTATGTTGGGCAAATGATAACATGAAGGGAATATAAAGGTGGTCTGGCCAGACTTCTACAACAAAGTAATCATCCGCTAGATGCGTATTCCTTGAAATTATCAATCCAGAACCAACCTTTTACTTTGAGTAGCTTTTTGGCAGAGGTGGGAGAGATTGTTCTAGCAGAGAAAAGAAGAAAATGGATTCACAGCATTGTTGTTTTCCTCTCCCCCGTAATGACTGAAATCACGATATCCATTCCATACATTTAATGCATTCTTCACTTAAAAGGAAGGTGTCAGAGAGTGCCTCTTTTGGACATGGTTAGCACCCTCTTTTTGCCTAGAAAATGATGTCGTTTCGATTAGGAGTGCACAGGGTCCCTGCCAACTAGGTCTCCTGTGCCAGATCTCCTTCCCTATACTATACCTATTGTTTCCACTATTGGCACTCCTTTAGCTCGCATGTAAGCCCCTAATAACAGGTAGCCATGTTACCAAGGGCCTTGTAGTAAAGAGGGTCCATAAGGGTTGCAGCACGAACTGTGCCACCCTATGGCACCCCTCTCCATGCACATGCACACTGCCACTGCAGCTCACGTGTCTTGGTGCAGACAAAATTAAAGAGTCAACATGGCACACACCCCTGAGTGGCATGCCCATAGACACTGCATGAGATATACGTAAGACACACATAAAGCAGGCCTTAGCCCTAAGGCTGGGTGCACTATATATCATGTGAGGGCATATCTAAAGGAGCAGATATGCCCCTGCAATATCCTTGCTGATTCCTAGATATTGTAAGTGACCAGGGAAGCCATAGTTAGTACAAGGGCTGGATACCAGTCTTTGTGAGTTCCTCAGTTCCATGATGGCTTCATTGAAATAAGGGATGTTTGGTACCAAACATCTCAGCATAATAATCCTGCACTAATTCCATCGTCAGATTTATAAAAAATGTATCCAGAGGACCCCTTAGAAAGGCCTCCTAAAACCTACCAATCCTTAGTGTGGTCACCGACAGGCCTGAGCCATCCTGCTACCACCAGACAGTGTTCTGACCTCATTGGGATAGTGCCTGCATGCTCTGAGGTCAAGAACAATGCCTTCCTGGCTGGAAGTGTTTGCACCTCCCCCTGGTCAGGAAAAGCCATCGGTGGGGGGGGAGCTTCAAAGACCTTGCCGCCTTTGTAATGTGACCCCAGCCTCTCTTGTTCGAGGGAGCATGCCCGCTTTCAGTACTCACCGACTTTTTGGTGGGAGGACAGCGGGAAAACATAGAAAAATAGGAGGTGTGCCTCCCTCTGCTAACTCCACCCCTCAGGTGCTGGAGACGAGGGGAATAGACTTTTCAGTACCCACAATCTTGAAGATGTTGGGGCTTATAAATTCAGGGCTAGGACTATGCTCAGAAAGTGGGCTTAATAGAGGGTGTAAACACCCCCAGGTGAGGGGCCCATTCGCCACTACCTGTCACTCCCTTGTACCGCCCCTTAATCTAGTATTTAGGTGGCATCCCCAGACCGTGAACTTCAGTTCCTGATGACCTAAGAAGAGCTGGACATCACAGAGTTGCACCAGCAGAGACGACGGCAGAGAACTACTGACTTGGCCCCAGCCTTATCGGCATGTCTGCAGCCCTCAATGACACTGCACCAAAAGACGGCTCATCCTGCAGCCCAGTGACCTACAGAACCTTGGGAGGTCTGCCTGCCTTCAATAAAGACCAAGATCTCCTGAGAACAGCAGGCCTATTCACAAAGCAACCATCTTCATTAAAGACTCTGCAACCTGAAGAACCACGAAGCCTGCCCCTGGTTCCACCTCTCACACGACGCCTCCAGCCCTATTCCAAGTGGCCCACCAGTTCCAGTGAGGTTCCTCAGCGCATCAGAGGCAAAGTCCACCATGAGCCGATCTCTCCGGGTCCCCTCTATGTCACCTGCAGCCTCTGCACGGAGACCCCCCTCACTGCTAACTGCTCCAGTAAGCTGTTTTTGACACCAAAAGGCACCCGTCCATCATGGGCCTTGGTGAAGAGGACAAAGTGTGTCCCCACATCCCTGAGCATTGCAACTTACCTCTGCAGCTGTTGGTTTCATTTGACCGTCCTCCTGGCCAGAGTCTGGAGCCCTTTTCTGATGTGGCCTATCTCCATTGCCTTTCATTTGGCACCTGATGCTGTGTTGGCACCCTACATCTGGCCACCTCTGTGCCGCTGGTGGTGTAGTGTTGGTGCTGCCTTGGGCCTTGTCCAGTGTTGGCCTCAACCACCAGAGACTGATCCATCAAGCAGCTGCTACTTACTTGTAAGCAGCCCCTGTCCGATTGCCACAGTTCCCATTGATTTATATTGGGGGCCTGACCTTGAACTTGCACCCTGCACCCACCTGCACACGTGCCGCTGGTGGTGTACTGTTGGTGCTGAACTGAACTTTACCCAATACAGGCCTTAACTTCTGAAGACTGCTCTTGTAAGTTGATGTTGCCTATATGTATGTTGAATGTCTTCTTCCTCCCATAGGTTAACATTGCAAAGTCAGAAAATTGTATTGTGTCCACTTTTTACATTGAAAGGTATTTCTATTGCAAATTGGATTTAGCTGAGACGAAGTTCTGTGGTTCTACAAAATAAATATAACCAAGTATTATTTCTATAAATTGGTCTCAGATTTATTTATTAAGGGTGTGTCTCATGTATTGCAACTGTGTGTACAATAAATGCTTAACACTACCTTTTGATAAGCCTAACTGCTCACCCACACTACCACAAAAGAGAGCATTAGTATTATCCACTTTAGCCTCTGTAAAGCCTCTGGGGATCCACTGGACTCCCTCCACACTATACTTCTTTTTGGTGTAGTAGATAGAGAGAAAGCTTACTGCAGATGGCATATGTGATATTCATTCTGAGAGTAGAGGCTTTGGAAGCAGACATTTCCTGAGAAAGATATTTTACCAAATGAAAGCGATCAGTTGCAAGAGAGCTGCAGTTTAGCATGTTCTTGTGAATCACTGCAACTCCACAGCCATGTCTGTTTTCATTATCATAGATTGGAGTAATGTGGTAGAGAAGAAGCTTGAGGATATTGTTTGAGATGTCATTGAACCACGTTTCAGTCAAAACCAAGATATCTAAGTTGAGGTTTACAATAGTGTCTATTTATGAAACTTAGGATTTGCGATTCTCAAATAGCGATTTTTAGAGAATCGCTATTTGAGAATCGCAAAATGTCATGTATGTAGGATTTGCAAATAATTTTGCGAATCCTACATATTCCTTAATTGCGAATCGCAAAGTGCAATTCGCAATTAAGGAATACCTCCAATTCATTCCTATGGGCTAAGAGGCCCATAGGTATGAATGGGAAGACATTCTAGATTTGCGATTCTCAATTAGAGAATCGCACATTGAGAATGCAATTTCAAGGGTGCCAGGGTGTCAAAAGGACACCCTGTTGCACCCCATAAATGTGCATGTGTGCACATGTGGCGCACATACATGCCCTAAGGGCATGTATGTGCGCCACATGGCACTATGAAAAATGCAAAAAAGTGCATTTTTCAAAGAAATCGCAAATTACCACCAACTTGAAGTTGGTGGTAATTTGCGATTCATTAAGGCCAAATTGCACTTTTTCTGTGCTTCTTGCATTGCATTTAAGGAATAGCAATTTGCGATTCCTTAAATGCAATCGCAAAATAAGGAATCGCAAATGTTGTGATTCCTTATTTTGCGAGGCAGTTTTGCTTTCATACATACCATAAAGTCTAATTGCGATCGCAAACGCCAATGCCATCACAATTTGGAATGATACATATGGCCCTAAGTGCTGTAAGCAGTGTTTAACTGCGAAAGGTAATTATGTGACATAAACTGCAATGATGGATCTGGACATAGGATTTTCTGGGTGTTCAATGTGTACCTGAGTGAGACTGGAACGTGCCTTCTTCTTGGGTCGTGGGCATGAACAAAGAAGCCTGTGGTTCCAGATGGTGCGGATGTGGATGTTGTCTTCAGCTTGACTACAGGCAGGTTTAATTACTATGTTTACTGTGCAATGAATTCTGTAAGATTAACATCATCCTAAGGGTAGAAGGCTTGGGGTGGAGCCAATTGAAGTAAGATGTACATATTTATGGTGAAAAGAATGTGATTAGAGGGTGTGGAAGGCAGGTGGGTGTGTTATGTCTGTGTGACAAAGGAATGGCGCATGAGAGTTATTTATGTTTGTAAGAAATTAGGATATTAGTTGAGAGGGTGCAAGCTCCTGTTGGATCTGGTCCTTTTAGCAGGGGTATCCCCAAGCCTTTTGCCTCTTCCTCCTATTTTGTCTGACCTGCTTTTGTTGGCTCTAGGACTCTGGGCATTTTACCACTGCTAATCAGTGCTAAAGTGCATATGCTCTCTGGTGTAAATGGCAATTGTGATTGGCTATCCATAATTGGCATATTTGATTTATTGGTAAAGTGTACTGTGTGTGCCCTGGACCTGTAAATCAAATGCTACTAGTGGGCCTACAGCACTGATTGCGCCACCCACATGAGTAGCCCTGAAAACATGTCTCAGGCCCGGCACTGTGTTTTAAATTCCCATGTTGAACTGGCAAGTGTACCCACTTGCCAAGCCCAAACCTTCCCTTTTACTTCATGTAAGGCACCCCTAAGTTAGGCCCAAGGTAGTCCCAATGGGGAGGGTGAAGTGTATGTGAAGGGTAGGACTTGTACTGGTGTGTTGTGTATGTCCTGATAGTGACAGACTGCTAATTTCGTTGTTCACTATTGCAAGGACTATCTCTCCCATAAGTTATAATTGGAGCTGCATTGTAATTCCTTTACAAGTGTAACTTTCAGTTGTGAAGAGATGGAGATTTGAAGTTTGGGCTCCCTGAACTAAGAATTACAAAATACATATTTTAGTGAAGTTGATTTTTAAATTGTGTTTTTGAAAATGCCACTTTTAGAAAGTGTACAAACTATACAGATTGGGACCATAATCAGTAAGGCTGGGCCACTCTAATCTCTAAGAACGTGAGAATTACCAGCACTTACACACATTCACAAACTCACTTCTATTTATGATCACACAACTGAATCACTGCAATCACCATTTATTTGAAAGAATTTCAAAAACTTTTTTTTTGCGATCCATTTGACATAATTCAGAACAATTTCACACTTTTTTTCCTATACTAAACATATCAGGCTCCTGAAAGGGCAATGAACCAAAAAGTCAAAACCTGGGCACAACAATTCTTTGAGTGTCTAATTGTGTTGTTTTGTACGCATTTGTTCATATATTTGTCTTACGTGGATCGTATTGATTATGCACGTTAAATATTGTTTTTGTCTATATGCTGTATATGAAAAAAACTTGCGAAATTGTTCTGAATTATGTCAAATGGATTTTTTAAATGATTCAAATTAATGGTAATAGCAGTGATTTAGTTGTGTGATCACGAATTGAAGTGAGTTTGTGAATGAGTGTTAGTAGTGACAATTCTGGTGTTGTTAGACTTTAGAAAGTGGCCATTTTCTCGCTTTACAATCTGTGCCTCTGCCTGCCTGTAAAATCAGTTTGCTGTTTGTGAATTCCCTCTAGACAGTCACACAATGGGAGCTGAGGTGTGCCTTGCATATCATGATTGCCCATCACTAGGCTGATGAGCCTTCTTGAGTTAGAGTGGTGGGAGAGGTTGTCACTGACACCTGATTAGGGCTCTGCCTGTCCTCACACAATGCTGTCTCTACCCTCCTGGAGCGTGTCTGTAGCCAGGTCAGGGAAAGGCAGGATCTGTAAACTACAAAGACTATCCTTTGAAGTATGCCCACTTAAAAAGGAGAAAGGGGTATACATATTGATTCTGTAACCCCACATTTTTGGAACACTTCTGGATCAAGAGGAGGCTCTGCCACAAGGAAGAGCTGGAGAGATGTCAGGTGGAGTACTGCACTTTTGCTGTGTTGCATTACTAGGTTGGCCTGCAGTTGTTGCTTCTGTCTTGAAGAAGATGCACACTGGACTTTGCTTTGGTATCCTGCTTAATAAGATTCTCCAAGGGCTTGTGTGTGCTTGCCTCCTGTTAGAGGTCTCAGGGCCATCGAAGATTTCACCTGCAGTCCCTGGGCTCCTCTACTGAGAGTTCTGACCTGCCAAGTGGTGCCAATTCCATTTGGGAACCCTTGGAGACTGCTTTGCTGCAGAAAGAAAACATCCACGTGGTGACCCTCTGCACCTGTTTTTCCCACCGCACACTTGCTGTGCGGCCGAAAAACCAATGTATCACCACGCTGCAGCCAAAGGATCGGCGCAGCGCCTGCTCACAGCTGGGGGAATTGGTGCTGCGCCAGTTCGCTTGGGTCCATGTCCAACCACAATCCTTGTCAAGGTGAACCACAACAGTCACTAAATAAACCTGTGCTTATCCCTCTGGTAGCTTGAGACAAAGTAGTCTTATCTTTCTGCAGCACCCAAACAGTACTAAAGGGAAAACACAGTACAATAAAAATCGTAAACCAATTTAAACAAAATAGAGTACATTTTAATAAATAAAATTATACCAGAATGACAAAAATCTAATCAGTAGAACCATCGATATTGATTTCCAAATTTTTTGAAGAAAAGGGAGCCAAGACGCATAAAGCGCCACTCGTGACTATCTGGTTAAGCAAAGCCAGGGGAAAGTCACAAGTTCAGGCCAACTGTTAGGGAGCAGGGGTCAGAAACAGGGACCAGTTTAGTCTTGTTGAAGAGTCAAATACTCTAATGCAGCGCGTGCGCCTTGAAGGAGACTGCGAGAAGGAAACTTTTGGCATGATGAGCTGGCTGAGCATTGTGGAGAGTCGTTCTTGTAAAGCTGGAGCTTCATGCTGGTTGATAGTCGTGGATGGCTGTTGTTGGAGCGAAGTGCAGGTCTTGCATTGCCGGTAGGTGAGGACGGTTGCTGTACGCACGAAGAGCAGGTTCCACCGGAGCTTCATGTTCGCGGTTGTCACAGGCAGCAGAGTTTTAGCATGAGCGGGCCCGTTTGCAGTCATAACGTACCTAAACTTCAGGATTTTCATCTTTTACTTTCACCTGTGCCAGCCAAAGGTTCAGGACCTTGGGGGCACCTCTTGGGTATCAGAGTCAGCACTCACTCCAGCAGAGGCCAGCTACAGTACTCAGGCAGGTGAGGCACTTCCAGTTGGTGCTGGTCATATGGGAGGTTACTGGGAAACATTTGGTAGCTTGTTGTGTACCTGTAGCTCATACAGGAGGTCAGCCAACCGATCCTTGGAGTCACGCTGGGTAGCCCGGTATCAAGGCAACCAGTTATACATTTCCTTCACAAGGCAGCAAAGCAGTTGCAGCAGCAGCAGGGCAGTCCTTCTTTTGAATCTTCTACAGGTCCAGGAGTATTCTGATGAGAGGTTCCGAATGCCCTATTTGTATACCTTGCTCCAGCCTTTGTGTGGGGGAATTCTGTGACCTCCCCCTAAAACTTGCTCTGGTCAGTTCAACCCCTTCCCCTGGGTTTGGCTCCAAGCTGTCTAGAGTGACAAAAGGTAGGACAGGGTGGTGTCGGGGACCTTTGTGTGTGCTGCAGGCAGGATCCTTTGAAATATAATTAGGGCAGGGTGCAGGGCAGGACAGGGTACAGCTCCTTCCCAGCCATACTGTCAGGATGACCCACTCCCCTCAATCCTAGGCCTTCTTACTTCCCTTGTTTGGAAGCAATACACAAAACACCACAGTCACATGGCCCTCGACACAGGAAGAAAGGCACATTTGGTTTAGACAGGAAATGTCTACTGTCTAAAAATAGCACTTTTAGAATGCTAACTTAAAATATGACTTTATCACAGAAGTTAGCACTTATTATGTGTAGTATGATAAACCAGTGCTAGTATATGGGTGAGATAGCCTTACAGCATTGAAAAATGACTTAGGGAGTTTTTTACTGGCAGGACATTTAAAACTTAAACACACATGCCCAATTTTTTAACTAACTTGTACCCTGCCCTGGAGTTTTTAGGACCTACCTTAGAGGTGACATATCAGTATTAAAATGGAAGATTTAGTCCTGGCACACTGTTTATTTTGCCTGGTTGAAATGGCGGTTGTAAACTGTCCCACAGAGGCTGCAGTGGTAGTGGTAGTAGGGACTTACAAGTAAACTAAATGTAGCAATTCGGTGTAACCCTATTTCACCATGTTTTAAGGAGAGAGGACAAGCACTTTAACACTGGTCAGTAGAGGTAGAGTGCACAGTCCTAATACCAACAAAAATGGGTTTGGCAAAGAACGGCCAACATCTGGGATGCCCTGCAGAAAGGGCCAGGCTCAACAACAATTGGAGTGGGTAGATAGAGGATAATTAGGAGCAGTATGTGAGGGGTTGAGGACTGTGAAGTCATCTACAGAAGGGCTTTTATGGAAAATGATGAAGGGTGTGGCATGGTGAGTCAGTGAGTGTCAGCTGGAGTTGTTATGTTGAGCTGAGTAGAAGATAAAATGGGACACCACGGTGGGAGCAAGGAGACTGCGACTGAATGGGCAGAGTACAGATGGTACTGCTGTAAGTGGGTTGATCAGGAGAGTAATAGAAGGGGTGGAGAATGAGCCATTTCTAAAGAGGTGTGAGTGAGAAGCTGAGTGTGCAAACACTGAGGCTGTTGAGAGTAAGCCATCGTTTAATTAACTAGATTAGTGATAGTATGGTCCAGGTGGGTAGGTGATGGCCTGGGTGGGGGGTGGGGGTCGGGTAAGGGTGGGAGTTAAATGCCGCTATGGTATTGCTAGCATTGTAGAAATAAGGAATTAGGTAAGTACAAATACAAACAAAAAAAGACACTAGTGAAATAAACGTTAATACCGTCTGTAGATCATAAAAACTGCTTGTGGAAGGTTTATAAATGTGCACCCAGAATCAATCAATCTATCTATCTATCTATCTATCTATCTATCTATCTATCTATCTATCTATCTATCTATCTATCTATCTATCTATCTATGTGTCATCTATCGATATATCTATCTATCTATCTATCTATCTATCTATCTATCTATCTATGTGTCATCTATCGATATATCTATCTATCTATCTATCTATCTATCTATCTATGTGTCATCTATCGATATATCACACAAATCAGCAGAATATTTCTCGAGGACATGGCATGTTTTATGAGTGCGCAGACATTCCTCAGGATGGAGCCCAGCATATAAAAACTGTTTTATGGCTACGCATCAATCCCTCCCAAGAGACGGCCAAACATCCTGACGCCTCCAATAATTCATTCCTATTATTCGCGTTGCTGGTTCCAGGGGGGCCGAAGGAAGCCTTTCCTTGGCAGCGCTCCCTCAGCCCTGTCCAACATGTACAAGGGGTCCTTGGGTCAGACAGGCACACTTCCACCGATGAGAGCTGCGAAGGTAGTTCCACTTTACAGAAGTTCATTTGTATGAAGCAGGAAGCGGAAGAGGACGAGTGGGGTCAGGGGGCACTCAAAGGGATAACCATTGTTTCCTATTGCACTTAATATGGATGTTGACTCCGGTAATAGAGCTCTCCTATGATAACATAGCGTGAGGTAATTAACTGCATCAGACTTGTGATGGCGGCACGAGACCGTCAGCGGGGCAATAGCTTGTCTCTGGAAAAGCCGTTCTTTCCGCAGAGATCATGATTCAATCTTCACTTGGCAAGAGGGGCAGACAGAAAAACAAAGGCGAGCGGAGGTACATTTTTTAAAAGAGAGGGAGTTTCATGGAAAAACAAGACTTGTTTATGCCTAGAGGTGCACACGCAATAAATATTATCCAGTGCTTTAAATGGGAAAAAAGGTACTCAATAAAATGAGCTAGAGGTGTGGCAAGTGGGCGGGGCTATGGGCGGGGCTTAGGGCAAGACAGGATGATACATAATAACTTCTATACCACTTGCAGCACATATCAAAACACAACAGAAATGCGTTTATGTAAACAAAACAGGTTAAATCATTACACAAAATCAAAGCAAAACAGGATAATATGGTAACTTTTTCTTGTTTTGTAATATTTGCAACTTCTTAATGTCATACCATTATTTGTTGTTGTTTGGCACAATGCTATATATTCCCAAGCATGAACACACACAGAAAGAAACAAGCAGACATATACACAAATGCATTCCCCCACATTCAAAGGAGCCTGTGTTGAATAGTCAGTAGCGGCTGAGCTCAGCACTACAAAAGTGCCTTAGGCTGTCAGAGACAGAATTTTCTCGGACAGATTAGTGCTCACCAGCAGCCAATGAGCCTACCTTTCATGAGCACTGGTACTCTCCTAGGCAGTAGCGAAGTGCCGATACTAACAGTGATAAAAATAAGAAGTGCTGGTACTCAGTACCTGTAAGTAGCGGCCTATTTAACCGCATGCGCGCTAGCGGTTTTCCCACTGCGCGCTGCGATTTTAAAAAACCCGCGTTACGTGACGAGCTCAGCTCGTCATCCGCGTAGCGCAGGTTACGCCCATGACGAGCTCAGCTCGTCATGAGCACAGAAGGGGTTAAAGCACTGCCTCTGCCCTTTTCCCTGTGGCCAGGCACTTTATGTCTCTTGCTGGTTCAGTATCTTTACAGCCTTTAACCTTCTCTCCCTTGTTCTACTCCGCTTACTCCCACCTCCCTCTTACTCTCTCCACAAATCTCTAACATTTTGTCACTGTTTTTTTCCCCCACTTGCCTCCTCTTCTCCCCTCCATGATGTACCCATACCCTAAATTTGCCACCTGGTCAGTATTTCGTTGTGCTATACATCATTATTTTTGTTGCTAGAGTAAGCTTACTGCTGAGGGCTGTATTTTTTTAAATATAGGCTTGCAAAAAAAAAAAACTTGCTAAATCAGGATTCATAATTTTTCCAGTAAATAAAAGCATGAATCCTTTAATCACTTCAAAAGTACAAAAGTATGTCCAAGCTGTGAAAGTGTGTGTGTGCACGCAAGCGCCATCGGGGCCCTGTAAATTCTGCAAGGCAGCGTTTTAAACTAAATTTCAGGCTAAAGGTTATTTAATTTCTTTTGATCAGACTGCTTCCAAGCATTAAAGGAGGCGATTCTATTGAAATCACATGTGGGTCATCAATAGTTAACCCAATTGCTTCAGGAAACACAGCAGATTTTTACTTTACAGAGATTTGTGTTAACATACCATTTCTAAGCACTCTTTTCAGAACTGAACAAATATCTGGTATTTGTATCTGAAAAAAAGCAATTCTAACTTAGCTGTCGCCTCACATTTTTTACCTTCCTCCCTCCCCGTTTCTGTATGTTCATGTCGTTTTCCCCAACCAGATCCAGTTCCTGGGGTGCTGCAGCATTCCCTGCTATTCCTTGCTCTTTGGGCAGGGCACCTTCACACTCATGAACCCGTTGTAATGTCGCTGTTATCATGTAAATTCAGTGACAAGTGCTGAAGGGGCACACAAAGAGAAGCAGCTCCTGTGTTCAAAAGAAAACCAGCTTTGTCGAAGGTGAAGGATTGTGTTTCCCTGCTACTTGTTTTAGTGCAATACCCTAAATGGGACTAAATTACTGACCAGCAGGGGGAGGCTAAAGGACTTTCAACTGAATGGTCGTTGATGGCTAATCAACAGTGCAGTGTCTGACGAGACCCTGTCCTGTTAATCACAGCGTGATGCAAGCCCTCCCCAACCCCAGCAGTCTGCGGAAAATCAAATGGGAGCTGCTAATCTAGCAGACTCTCTGCAAAAGGCTACTTCATGGCTACCATGTTCCTGCTGTGCCATCAATCAGGGCACCGGTACTCTCCCTGACTAAAGAAACGTGCCGGTACAGACGGCTCGAACGTTTGGAAGTGCCGGTACTCAGTACCGGTGAGTACCGGCCCATTTAAAGCACTGATATTATCACAGGTTAAGCGGTAACTTATGGACCTATCCCATGTTTGGGGTACAATTCCTAGGCTAAAGTAACACAGCTCTCAGCATATATTACCAGCAATACATATGATTCTACTTGGTTTAATTTCATATCATATGGATGTTTATAAAGTGTACATAAACCACAAGGGTGTCTCGGTGGTATATCCAAATACCGGATGAATATTGTGACTCAAAGTAATATTACTCATATTATCGACCTCATAAGGGTGAAATGCTGAGCGACCTAACAGGATTCAAACTAGTTACCAAGATTTCAAGCAGATCCCTTAGTACACTAGTTTTGTTTAGCATTTACCTGACCAGCTCTGGCACCAGAGTGATGTTTATTTTAACAATCTTTCTGCATTTAGAAATAGGATTGCATTCAGGAAAGTAAGTCTTAGAGCCAGAAGGATGAGACAGACACATAGAAGGCAGGGCTTGTGCTCCCAACGAAGTGTAGAATCTAGTTCAGACTTTCAGGACAGCTACATTGAATATGTTTCAGTCTAATTTGCATATTGTTTATTTCAGCTTTGATTATTTGCACGTATTTTGGTCATTCTGGAAGCCTAAAGAGAGCTTGTTGTTTAGTAGGTGTAGGATGCTGGGTTTTTAAATAGAAATACTTTTCACTTTGAAAAATCAACACAGAAACCTTTCAGCACAGTTCAATGGCATCCTATAGGAAAAACAATATTGTGGTTAAACAGGTAAGTAGTGCACTCGCAATTCCAATCTTTGGGACCAAAAGTCAGCAAGGGGCAAGGGTCAGGTGAGTACCAAAACTGCACCACCAGCGGCACAGGGGGTGGCCGGGTGCAGAGGTCAAAGACGGAGTACAGCCAAACGCTTTCTAATGGAGACAGGTGATGCCTGTAACCACGCTGCTTGCAGGTGGGTAAATCAGTTGCAGGAGCCAAGCTTGGGGGGTTAGGACCAGCACAGGAGAGACCACAAAGCAGCACCAAACATAAAACACCAGTGGCACATGGACAGCTGGGTGCAGGGTGCAATTTTGATGTCCGGCATCCAATGCTTTTCAATAGGGATTCTTCTTTAGATTGATAGGCTGCAGGTGTGGCACCGGAGATTGCAGGAGGGAGACCAACGACAGCAGAGATAAGTAGACATGTAGAAGGTCGTAGGGGCACCGTTGGGTCTGCTTGCAAAGGCCCAGGGACTTCAGGTGCAGGGGGTCTTTTGACGTCAGAGTCTACTAACTGGAGTCAGTCGCGTTCAGGGGGAGCCTCTGGAATCACACTACAGGCGCCGTGGTGGAGATCAGGAGAGGTCAGCCAATGCTAGACACAAGGTAAGGATCACTGGGTAGACTTCACTGCACAAGTGAGCCACTTAGAATTGGACCGTTGGCGTCGGGTGCAAAGTGGGCGGGGATTATGGTTCCATCTGGTCCAGGAACCCTTGGAATCGGTTTCTTCTGGTCAGGTCCGCTGTCCAAGGGAGACTAGAGTCTTTTTTTAAGGCAGCAGTCCTCCCAGGTTTTTCAGAGGTTGCTGGCTGCAGGACAGGTCGCAGGTAAGCAGAAGCTGGAGACAGGCTGGTAGGGCTGGGACAAAGGCAGTTGTTGTCTTCAGTGTTCTCTGCAGGGTCATCTTTTACTTCTTAGGTTTGGAGGGGGCCCATGTAAAAAAATGCTATTTTTTTGTACGGCCACTCTCAAAGTTTTTGACTGATGCTGCTGGCTTTTCGAATCTGAGAGTGCACTGAGGCCTGCTAACCAGACCTCAGTGGCAGTGCTCTGACCTTCAAATGTATATGTTCAGCTGGCGTATACCCAATTGGCATAAGCTAACTTAGTTGTAAGTCTCAATTATATGGTACCTAGGGTACCCAACCCGGGTATGTTAGAGGGTCACCCAAGGGACGGCAACACTGATTGTGCATCCTGGGAGTGACAAAGGTAAAACATGACTCCCAGTCTGCCACTGCAGACTGGAAGGGCAGTTTCAATTTGCGAACTCAACATTTCCATTTAAAGAAAAGGCAACGCCTAATCCTCCCTTTTAAATATATGTGTGTCACCCCCCCCTAGCAGAGGCCTATTGAGGCCCAAGGCCAGGTGCTGTATATTAGAAAGTGCAACATGTACTTTTTCATGTTCCAACCGTAAAAATCCGCAATTGTTTCTTCTCACTGTCGAAAAGACAGGCAGTCCAATTAATGAGGGTTACAAGCTGACACCTTAGTCTTGCTAACTTCTGAATGGGACTACTAAAGGTCATACTGTAAGGTATCAAACATCTCATTACATTAAGCCCAACTTGATGTCCAAGTAAAATGTATTGTAACTGGTTGCTTTGTGTGATGTTTATGAAGTTGCCACTTTGTTGCGCTAAGTCTCCTCTGCCGGCTCACAGTTGCACATGAGGTATCTCCGTGAGACAGCTTTCTGCCATCCTGAGGAGACATGTAAATGACTCCCAAGAAATGACACAATAGAAGCTTGCACTAGGGAGAGAGAAAGCCACATAGGTGTTGGCCCAAACGTTGAGCTTCAAAGGGGAAGCCGCTTTTCAAAGGCAAATAGTGAACATTAGGGAGAGGGGCTGCTCTATTGTTTAGGTAGATAGACTGGCACTCCAGAAGGAGAGGGAAAGCCAGTTGCCAAACTGTTTTTTCAGGGGTGTGCAGCCCACTTGGTTGCCACACCTCTGGGTTGGGTCAGGGAGCTCCGCAGGCTGAGAGAGGGGATTTGCCATCTTGAGAGTGGGTAGAATAGAGATTCCTGGGATAGCTAGATTCAACATTTCACCGGAGATAGCCGTCAGGAGGGAAAGAACCTGGTATCCCACTTCCTAGTGACCGCGACCTCCCCTGAGTGACTTTTCTGCGCACCCAGAACTCAGATCTCGTTGGACTGGAGTAGAGGACTGGAGAAGGACTCCCCTGCTGCACCAACGACCCAGCGAAAAGAGCCAGGACCCTTGTGGACTGCACCTGTTGAACCTGGAGGTGAGCAAAGGAAGTGAGTCTTTTAAGACCTTAACCACAGCCTTTAAGGCGCTTCACAATTTCGGCGCTGGTTATTTGCAGAAAAGGGTCAACTTCTATCTTCCATCTAGACACTTGAGGTCGGCTGCCCAGGCCAATGCCATCTTGCCGGCAGTGAGACGTGTGCGCTGTAGAGGTCGCTCTTTTAGCTACCTTGCCCCCGTCTCTGGAACACTCTGCCCCTGACGTTGCGAACGTGCTCAATCTGTCTGCTTTTAGAAAGGGACTTAAAACCTATCTTTTTGCCCTGTAAGCTGTTTTGTGGTTTTTTTGTGCCGTAGGGCTGTTTTTGTTAGTTGCTGGTGTTTGTGTGAGGATCTATAGCGCCGGGACGCTCTTTGAGCAGCTGAGCGCTTTACGAAACCCCCAGTAACATAACATAACATAACATAACTGTGCTTGCTGTGTTCTGTTCGTTAAGAAGTTGATTCCTGAGCCCTACCGAAGCAAGAGACTTCAAGGGTCATTTGGCTGACCTACTCACAGGACAGGATCACAACAGCTGAACCCTGCTGGGGAGAGTTGGTAGCCGAGATGTCTACTGATTGCCACACTTCCCAGAACGACACTCTTTGCTGCTGTGCAGCCGAATGGACCAATGCTGAAAAGTTTCCCCAGAGTCAGCTGAACCTGGGCAAGTCATCAAAATGCAACAAGATTTCCTAGAACATAAGTTACCGCCAAAAGAAGAAACCACTCAAACAAAGTACCGGTGACAACTGGTAGCCCCGTAGCAACTGGACTTCTGCCAAGCTCGAGATGACTTTGAGGGACAACGACTCTTGTGGCCAGGATCACCATGCCTGTGGACTGAGGAATAGCACAAGGAAGACCCCAGTGGAGTAAACAGCATCTTCAACATCCTTGAGAATCTTCAGCATCCTACATCCCTTGTATCAGGGCCACTCCTTAGAAGTCAATGGCAAGCAGCCGTTGACCCTAGAAATTCACTGAAGACTGCTTTTCCTGGAGATGTAACTGCTACTGTAGTAGACCTTGTGGGCCAACCTGACTGGCTCCCTGCCAGCATTGGTCACCTAAAGTAACTCTAAGTAACCACATTGATACTTACCAAAGTTTTTCCTGAAAAGCTTTGTGTCAAATTTGTTGACTTAGCCAATGTTTGTTTGAAGTCAAGTAAAAAGTGTTGATTTACTATACCTGGTAAATTCTGTATCTCCAGAATCCTCTGTTGGGTTGTTTTTGTTTTGGTGTATAAGAAATACATAAAAATCCAATCTATTTTTATAAACTGGTGTCAGATTTTTTGAGTGTCAGGTGAATTTCTTCAATTGTTTCGGTGCTGTCTAAATGCTTTACACTTTTTCCTTTGTGTAAGCCTGACAGCTCAGAGCCACAGCTACCCAGGGTTGAGCTACGGTTTAACAAACAACACCTGATTGGTCCTAAAGGGGTTGGTAGTGTATCACATGGTGAGGTCACACAATCATACTATATAATACACCCCATTCTCTCACAAGAGGAACACTTTTGGGGCTAGCGATTTTCCTCTTGCCTATTTCTGGCCCTTTTTTGTCTTCAAGGGTCGTCCCCAAAAGGTAGCTAAAGTGGACAACCTGCAAATCTTTTGTGCTCTTGTTTCGTGTTTCTTCTGGCAAGAATCTCTCAGCACCACCCTACCTAGCTCCTCACACTCTGGGGACAAAACTTGACTATTCGAGTCTGCTTAGAAATGATAAAAGTGCAGACTGCTTATAACCAGTCACTGACATGAACTGCTATTATAAACCGTATGTCTGAACCTTGAGTATAAAGATGGAGCAGAGGCTTCCAGTCTGGATACCAAGACTTATTTTCTGGATCACTGTCCATATCAGTGGGATCAAAAAACTCTTTGAGTTCCCGGTTTAGGTATCCACTGCCAACTGCCCACGGCAGGTTCCGGACCAGAAACCTGAGGAACTCCATTCTGAACAGCTATTTAGAGGTGGCTGAACATTACTAAGAATTATTGCTGAACAAATGCTTAGGAGGGACGTCGGCAGTGTCCTTGCATGAGAGAGATTCTACCACAGGAAAAGTATGAGATGAAGGAGCTGAGGTTAGACAAGCCAGAGAAGTCTGCTGTGTGCCAGGGGAAGATTTGGCTCACTCTGTGAGGGCAGTATCCGGGAGTCCATGAAGGGCTCTGACAGTGTGAGTGAACTGTATACCCCCAAGTTCAGAGGGAATGAAGGAACATAAGCCTCTGTAGTTTCCCCCATCCCAGTACCGCAAAGCTGCGGGTCACTACAAGAAAGAGGCAATAACATACTAAAATGAGCTGAGCTGCCATACATAAACGATATCACCAATAAGCGGATTTACTGTGACTGAGAGATCAGAACCAGTAGCCAAGAACTTATCTGGAGTGGGCACCTAGCCATTTGGATGGTGGGGTTGCGTCTGGGCCCGAATAAGAACTTCCAAGTGTTGAATCCAACAAAACAGAAACTCAGTGACCCCCGCATCACCTTCCCGAATTACTTCCTCAGGTTCGTCATTTCACTCAGGAGAATCCCAGAGACTGTATTTCAAGAACATTGTTCTCCCTGTGGTGGAAGATAGCACTCTCGCCATGACCTGCTTCATTTCATGGTAATTATATCTCCCTTTGTAATTTGTTGTTTGTGAAATCATATGTTTAGAATTACACTTTGTGTGATGTGTGAAGTTCAGGGGTGTACAAAGGGACGCATCTGCCTAGATGCGTAACTTTGTAAATATGGCACACTTTTAATACGGCTGCAGTGTTTCAAAAAGTGACGTAACTGTGGCATAAGGGTCTATTTATGCATGCCTACATCATTACAGAGAAAGTTAAATGAGCCTATACGGCTCATTTACTTTCACTTATATCAGTGCTCCGGGACATATCTTAACCCTCAGCACCTATTTGGATGGGAGAGGTATCTTTGGAAAGGAGAGAATTTCACCTTTCCATTAGTACCTTTCCCTAGTATCTTCCTGATTGGGAATCACCTCATGAGGGTGATTCCCTGTATTGCAGGGAATGATTGTTTAATTGCAGGAAGGTATCCCTACCTGAACAGAGACATTCCATAATGGATATTTGTTACTTCTATGTGTGCTTCATTCTGCAGCACGTATAGAAGTAGCAAATCACCATTATTTAATGATTGAAGGGACACCTTCCTGCACATAAACAGTCATTATTGGCTTTTTGCTCTTTGTGCAGGACACATAGAAAAAGCAAAAACGTGGAGAAATACAAGCATTTCTCCTTGTGCTCCATTCAAACTCTTGCATGGCATTAGTTTTTGGCGCAGTCGCAGATTTACACCTCCTTGTAAATGTGGGGCAGTGACAAAAAGAAATGGGTGTTACGGTGGAAAGCCCACAGTAAAACCCATTGCACGCCCGTTTGCGGCAGAGGTCTGCGGCGGAAAGGGGCATGTTTACAAGGTGGCGTTAAGCCACGCTAAGTGGCTTAGAGCCACCATGTAAATATTGACAATGGAGCTACACCACAGGTGCATCAAAAAAAGTGACGCTCCGGTGGCAATAGGGGCTTGTAAATAGGCCCTAATGTGAAAGAATCTCAGCACAAGTGCTATTTGCAAACTGAACGGTGGCACAGAACTGTTTCTGCTGTCATCTATCCTGCAAACAAGAGTGTGCCAGGGAGCCGTTACTGCAAGAAGACAGAAACAACATCACTCTTTCAAGCCATCAATCAGTGTGCTCTCTTCTAGACACTGGCGTAACAAAACTTGAGTGGCCCCTCCTGCAAGGTACTGTGACGGGCCCCCTCCGGACTAAATCAGGAGCTCTCCGGCCAGAGTTCTGTTCTGAGGGGGCCCCCTAGAGCTTGGGGGCCCCCCGCACCACGGGGGATGCGGGGCCTGTGTTACGCCACTGCTTCTAGACCCACTGCACACAGTCGTAATGTGTGCATTCTGTTTTACCTCAAATGTTCCTAAAATGCATGGCATTAAGTCGTAAACTTAGTAAATAAAATGGCTAGCTAGAAAGCGATTTGCAGAGTATGGCTGGCCTCAACCTCATCTTCAGGCCCTGAAAACATCTGTACTGGGGAGAGGATGTGGTCCACTGGTTAAAGTGGTGGATCTCAAGCGGGGGAACTGGGTTTGAGTCTCTGCAGGGACGCTCAGCATCCTGTGATTCTGGGCAACTTGCTTATTCTCCCCATGCCCAACAAAATGAATTTGTCAGTCTACAACGCAACTGGTGCTCATGCAAAGCACTCTGATACCTTTGGGTTGAATTTGCGCTATATAAAACTCCTCTGCCCAACAAAAAGATGCACAGTTATATAATCCGGTTGAAGACGCATAGCTTTGCAGGAGAGGATCCTTCCTTTTATTTGAAAAACTGATGTTATTTGAATATGAAGCACAGGCAGACTGTGTTCTGCTCAATTCCACTAACAGTACCCCTGCCTTGTACTATAGTATAATTTACAGTTCCGGCACTCACACTAAATCTGTCCCTGTGCCTATCCCAGGCGTGTTTATATGAAGCTTCTGATGCCTGCTTCTCTACTCTTAGTGGGAGGATGGCCTATGGCTTTGGGGCTTTCCTGGGTATCATTTACTCCTACCACTCCCTCAGAACCCATGTGACTCCAAGTTACAATCGAGGCCATGTTCCAGCCTTGGCCATTCTTCTGTATCTTTGTTTTCAGTTTAAGTGAATCCATTGAACAGTACTGGCCCGTCCCAATGGACGCAGCTGTCCCCCTCTCTTTACTTTATTTAAACAAGTACTATTCATGAGTCTCGCCGTACCCTGGCAGCTCCTGTGGGCTGTGTTCAAAACCATTTTGGTTTCTTGTCTTGGATCAACTTTGCTGTGGTGTTAGTTTTTCATATTACTCTGATATTGCAGGTTCATGCCCCTACTTCCCCTTATAGTGTCATAAATGTTGTCCTTCAATTACTGTATCTTGATGTCCAGCAGTCACTAGGAAACAGCACTATCCTTTGATCTACACATGTACACAGCTTCAAGTCGCTGTAAACGGGTAGGTGCAATGGCCACAGGAGTGGCACTTACTTGACTTGGGGTGTCTGAGCTAAGGGCTCTGCATGAGTTAGCTGGTATGAGGAGCAGGTCCTCGTGCCAGCTTCCCTTGCGACAGTTCTCCTGTGCACCTTGCCCGCAGTCCTCTACCCTCTGCTGCCTTCGGTTTCTGCCTCCTCTGCTCATTTTCTTGTAATTTCTGACTTTTTTTCTGCTTATTTTTCTTCCTTTTTCTGCCCACTTCACTCTATTTTTGCCTCTCTCTGCAAGTTTCTTTTTTCTTTTAAACAAATTTTATTTTGTCAACAGTTGTACATATTCTGGAATGACAAAGTTTCTTGGTAGAAACAGTATAGTACAGTAATACATCTATGATGTCAACATCTATTTTATCTAATCAAACCAGAAAAGGAAAGACATTAGAGAAAAGCTCAACATTCAAAGATTTAACATGGTGTGCCATGTCCATATTACAGTGTCTTGTGTAGGCCTCTCCTGACCATCATGGCAAATTTGTCATTGAATCACACAATAATAAGATCTCCCACAGCCATTCTACCTCTTTATTCTTGTATCAGTTATTATGAGAATAAAGGTCTTCAGAAAAAGACCTTAGTAGTCTACCCATCTCTTGCATATTTTGGGGCGCTTCTGTGGGCATCCACTCGCTTTGAATATAGGTAGCTCCAAACCCATACAGAAATCCAACCCTTTTTTCCATACCTCCAAAAAAGGAGGGGACGCTACCTTCCATGCCCTAGCTATGTCCCACTTTGCCAATGTGAGACCCAGAAACAGTAAATGGCATTTGCAGCCGTTGCCCCCGATCCCTTCCATAATGTGTAGGAGGGCCAGTCTCAGTGACATGGGAATATCCCACCCCTACACCTCGGAAAAGCATGCTGTCACTCCTTTCCATAACCTAAGGAGTGCCATCGGTGTTGCGCCAGCTCAAGCATAGAGGGAATGCCACTATGCCCGCCCTTCACAACTTATGCCTGAAAAAATATACTTGATGAAGA
The DNA here is from genome assembly GCF_964261635.1 of Lissotriton helveticus. Classification (NCBI taxonomy): domain Eukaryota; kingdom Metazoa; phylum Chordata; class Amphibia; order Caudata; family Salamandridae; genus Lissotriton; species Lissotriton helveticus. Next base: position 448,442,867 of record NC_136059.1, on the reverse strand, counting down.
TATTTAAATTGTATAAGCTGCGAGCGCAATGCAATGGCTGCCCCACGCGAGGATGCCAGCGCCTCGCTCCAGTCATCATTGTCCAACGGGCCTATGTCTGCCTGCCAGGCCTCTCGAAGTGTGTCTTGTGTAGTGGGGCTGTTGGTAATGAGTGATTGGTAAATCTTGGTAATTTTGTGGTCCTTGAGGTCTCCCTTTGCCTCTATAGGGTTACATTCCGGCAGAGTATCTAGCTGTACAATGTACGGGGATAGCGCATGCCAAAATTGAAGATATTTGTAGAACTGTGTGTGGCGCATGTCATATTCTCTCTGGAGCTCTTGGAAAGATTTTAATGTCTGACCATGTAAGACCACCCCCAGCATGGTTATGCCAATGTCATACCAGCCACTGAAGCCGGTAGGTGTGGACAGTTGGGGCAAAAGACCATTGTGCCACAGGGGAGTCTCTCCGACCAATCGGCCCCACCACCCCATCTGGCGCAGGAACTGCCTCCGTACCCCTAACATCACCTTTGTCTCTGGCGGCTATGCCCGAAGCGACGTCCCCGCGTAGAGGTATGAGTGAAGAGTAATTTCACCCATCAACCAGCGCTCCACCGTGTGCGCCGGGTCACATCCATTTCCATAGCACCATTCATTTAGTACTAAAAGGTGGGAAGCAGGTTCTCAAGGCCACCCAGGTGGAGCTACCTCCCCAGAGAAATTGACCCAGGATTGTGTTTATTTGACAAAACCATGTGGTCAATATAGGAAAGGGGTGATTCTGCAACTGGTAGAGAAGGCGGGGGAGGGAAACCATCTTAAAGATAGCTGATCTTCCGAACAGGGAGAATGGTAGATGGGACCAAGACTGTGTATCTTCTTTTACTTGCTTCCACAATGGAGCCAGATTCTGGTGCCATGATGTCGCGCAACTCATTGTTGAGGTTTGATAGTCACCATCCTCGATCCTTACGAGAAAACCTCCCTTTTGGACAATTTCTCAGGGTCCGAAGGAATTGTTCAGAGAAACCAGATTTTCGTGACCAATCAAGAGATCTGTCCACCAAACTTGCACAACGCATGTATCCCAGTACTTTGGTTAAGAATTCGTGCAAGAGAGCATTGAATAACCATCGAGAGGCACTACTTGCACCTCCGATTGTGAAACCGCCTCTGAATAGACTGGCATGTGTGACCACTTTCTGCACCTCGTCAACCAAGATTCAAAAAATCATCAGACAAAAGTGGCGTATATTAAACAGTGCAGGAGACAATATTCCTCTGCCCCTTTTTTCCTTCAAAAGGAGCACGAATCTAAAAGATGAATTAGTCCATACTAAACCATCCAATGCTAGACTTGACACTGCACCAAGACTGTGGAACCTTCCTCCAGTACAGGGCCACTACCCCTGTGGTAATTGTTCGGTGTGTCCACAGACGCAGAAGACATTATCTGTAGACATAGGGACGGAACGTCCTTGGAAGCTGATCCATCACACAAATTGTAACAGTGAAAGAGTGATTTACCAAAGAACGTGTCCATGCACCCTCCGATACATAGGGATGACCACCAGAAAAATCAAGTTGAGGATACAGGAACATAAGAGCACCATTCGGTGCAATAGACAAGCAACACGGCTGACAAGTCATTTTCTAACCATGAAACACTCTGCAGAAGATTTACAATGGGTGATATTGGAACAACCCTTTATACCACCACATGTAAGTGACATCTCTCAATTTCTGCTAAGAAAAGAGCAGAAATGGGTTTTTTAACTCAAATGCGAAAAAGAAGGGTTGAACGATGCCATACTATGGTTACAGCTTTAGTGGATTACTGTTGTTGTATAAAATTGACTGATTGTTGAAAAAGAGACACCTAACTGCTACTATGGAAGAGTATATGTGGCACTAGGACGGTCCATCTGACACTGATCCCTTTCTTTTCCACTCCGAATCATAGTCTACGAAATGATGGCTATTTTTCTGTCTTTATGGTGTTTCTATAGATCCCACCACCACATGAATCCAGAAGGTGTTATGAGCCAAGCACACGTTACAGATAATCTCTATCAGCAGAGAGGTGGCACAGCTTGATCGAGAGTCTCCGGTAAGGGACCTTCTGTAGTACCTGGATGTTGTCACCATCCACACTAAAGAATCATATCCATCAATTAGGTGGATTCTGAATTAAGAAAAGAATTAGCACAAGGTTGGCTGCATATATAATTTATGAAATCCCACGATTTCACGCGATTATACAGATGCCGGCACACTGCCGTATGAACCAGTAAATCCATTTGCTCTTTAAGTTCGAGTTTCTAAACACTCCCCACATATTCAGATAATCAAAAGAGATGTCTGTCCACATATAACTAGTCAGTGCGCTTTTAAGGACGCTTTTGCAAGTATGGTTGGGGTCGTTGTGTTTTTTGTTTTTTGTTTAAGGTGCGCATATAAAGTTTCCCCTCTGTCTGTAAGGTGCGCAGGTCTATTTCCTTTTCCGGTCTATCCGTTCAATCACGGGCATGCTCACATCATAGAACAGCGAAATGCAGCCTGTCAGCAGAACATGCTGATACGACTAGCCACCGCCCAATGAGATGATTGGGACATGAAGTTTCCCTTCAGGTCCGCCGACACGGTTCTAGCGCCTCAAATGATTATGAAAGAATCAGTCTATATATAACATTTCCGTGCGCTCGAAATGACGTGTTTGGGGTTAGATGTTTGTTCTATATGTTGTTTTAAGTTTGAGGTGCGTAGGCCGTTCCACTCCGGCTCACCCTTCAAACCATAGACATGCTTACGTCATAGCAAGACCCAGCGTGGTATCGACACGCTGATACGACCAAACAAATGACCAATGAGACCAACGGTTTCTCTAGCTTCTTGTTTAGGTCTTTCCAGCTTCCTTTCAGGTCCGCCAGTGGCCCTTTTAGGCAGAAGCAGTATACGGTTGAAACACCTCCCCCTCGGCTCAGTCCTTTGACAGAGGCAACGACGGAGAGGTGAGTGCCGCTGCTTCACGCTTTTAAAACGAGATGCTGAGACCTTGCGCCACGGGTGCCGCTCACCCTAACTAGATACTGAGAATCTGGGCAAAGATCATTCTGTCTGACTAGACGCAGCCGCATACCATTTTCTGAGCAGGGAGCGTACACAACTTTGAATGACTATAACTGAAACCTGCAAACAACAGGGTTTTTTTCAATATTCCCACACGCTGTGAATTTTCAAAATTCTCATAATTTACTGTGGGCAACAGAGACAAAAGAGTCCTGATTTGGGAATTGAAGATTTGGGTTCCTTGCCCACTTTAGGTGCCAAATTGGGTTTATTATAAAAACATTAGACATGAATATGGTGGAGATTCTCTCTTATCTGTTGCCACTGACCGGTGTCTTTGCCCATCTGTGTGCATGTTGTGAGATTTATATCTTCTCGTTGAGAACTGATGAAGACTTTTTTTGTACTTTCAATCCTTGTCTACTCAGTGCGTGGCCTCCCTTTTCCTGAGCGAGTGCCAGGTGAGGTGAGGCTGGTCCTCCCTACAATGTTGGGTGAGTACAATGATGCTCTAAAGTGTAATTTACTATATGTTTTAAACACTACAGAAGCAACAAAACTGTCAATGGAATTATCATTGTACTGTTTTATTATGTTTTGTATATATTTCTTCTGTTTGTGTTTTTTGGTCACATAGGAGAGGCTGTGAAATAACAGACTACACCACTGGTAGGTCTTTATATTCTTTATCACTAGTAGTGGTAAATGTTGCAGTAGTACATCATAGGTCCTGATGAAAGCCCTGAAGGGCTGAAACATGTCGACCATTTAACACTCTTGATGCGTAGTAATATTGTCATACTACATCTACTTTGCTTTTAAACATGCCGTCTTGATGGTCACCCAAAATAAAAAACTCTTTAAAGACATCAACACAGGCATTTTTAATTCACATTAATTTGTTTTCCACATTTCTTTGAGCACTGCAACAACAACTCATCAGCCCTTTACAACACTCTTTGTCTGGGTGACAATTCTTTTTCACATTCCGGTTCTAGTAAACCTCAACTGAGCATATTGAGGTTGAATTTAGCGGAAATGTGATATGACCCAGATGATGAAGTTCCGCCAACTGGTGGGCTGATGGGTTTCTTTTCACTTTCTCTGTAGACCATTCTCTGCAGTTCATTCATTCACCTCTCCTTTGTATTTCTAATCACGTGATGACTATCTAGCATCCCGGTTTTGAGCACCACATCTTAGGTACCAAGCCCGGAAAACTGAACAAGACCCTTGTTACCTCTCGTGTAGTTCCATCTTCTTTTACTTGCTTCCACAATGGAGCCAGATTCTGGTGCCATGATGTAGGCTGGGAGGCCGACAGAAACACCCCCAAGTATTTAAATCCCTCCCTAACCAAGGTCACATTGAACCATACAACCAGTTCACTCCCTCCCTGCAGTGGCCATAGGATCGACTTACAAGCATTCATGTATAGACCAGTAGTCTCCCAGAAATATGCATTATGTGAATCAGTCTCTGGCCCATCCTGTTTGGATCCATAAGGAAAAACAGCATCGTCCGCATATAATGCAATGCAATCTTAGATCTCGGTGGACTATTCGAAGCCTTGGACCTGAGTGTCAAGCCTGACCCAAACCGCCAGCGGCTCCATGGCTAACGGGAACAAGTATGGGGATAGAGGACCGCCTTTGCGGGTGCCTCGTCCAAAGAGGCAGGTATAAGAAACCGAGCTCACCACCCGTACTGAGGCTGTGAGGTCAGTATACAACAGTTGTATATAGGAAAGGAGCCTGGGGCCAATATTCAAGCATCGTAGGAGCGCAAAAAGATATATCCAGCTTAGCGAGCCAAAAGCCTTGTTTATATCTGCCTGCAATAGAGCTGCAGGGCAGTCTAGATGGTCTATTGCTGCTATGGTGTTGTGGACACGACCGATATTATGACGCGTGGCAAGGCAAGGCATGAAGCCTGCCTGGTCTGAGTGCACCAGGCCAGTTATATATGGCAAGATGCGGTTTGCAAGGGCGTTAGCGAGTAATTTGGCTTCCACGTTCAAGAGATAGATTGGGCGGTATGATGCATGGTGCTCAGAGGTTCTGTCAGGCTTGAGAAATACTACTACTTCGGTGTGCCTCCAGTCTGGTGGAGACGGCCTGTTTCAAGGGCAGTGTTAATCACTGCAAGGTAATGGGCATCAAGGTATATTTTAAAAAACTTGCATGGGAAGCCATTGGGGCCTGGGGCTTTGCCAGAGCGCATATCTGCCAAAGCGGCAGCCAACTCATCAATTGTGAGTGGAGCGTCCAATTCCATTCTTGCTTCGTCAGGTAGTGCTCTTGGGGGCAAGTTATCTAAAAATCGCTGTATGGTAGCTTACAGGACGAGTTCACTTGGGGTGTACAAATCTGCATAGTAATTTGAAAAACTAGCAGCAATCTGAGATGGGTTGGAGACTACCTTTCCGTCTGGATCGTGGGTATCGGGGATCATAGGCAGGTGCAGTGCCTGTTGACAGACGCGATGTAACAAAGTGGTCAATTTGTCTCCCCATTGGTATATCCTGCTACGCGAGGCCAGGCACACCACTCTGGTATTATCTAATAGTTCCCCAGCGTATAGTTGGTGCGTGTAAAGCAATTGAGTCTCATTCTCCCCCCCCTGCCCACTGCACTAGGTCAATAAGTTGGGCCTCAATCTGGATTAGTTTCTCACAATGTTGTCTATGTTGCGCTGTACAGAAGGAGAAATCTACACCCCGTAGGGTTGGCTTCATAGCCTCACACAGTTTCTCCACTGATTCCACAATCCCAATATTAACTGTGAGATAGTCGGCGATTGCTTGTTGGATGTGTGATCTATATAATTGATCATGTAGATGCCATGCTGAGAGTCACTATCTGAAAATGCGGCGGTCAGGGCCTATCTGTAACCTAAGTTCCATGGGGGAGTGGTTGGAGAGACCCCTGAAATATATCTCTACAGTCATTATTCTATGGAAGCTGCTGGAGGTCACAAATATGTAGTCCAGGCAGGAGAGTGAGTTATGTATGCTTGAACAGTACGTGTATCCTTAGTAAGGTGGAGTCTCTCCATGTGTTTACCCATCCCATCCCGTCCACCAAGAATTCCAACCGTAATTCTCATGTAACTATCGATTTCCCGGCCAGGCGCCACCTGTCCCAAGTGGTGCATAGTACGTCATTCCAATCTCCTCCTACTACCATCAGTACGTGAGGTAGTTCTGCCCATATAGTCATCGGGCATTCCACAAAGGTCCAGGTAAGAGGTGGAGGGCCGTAAACACTACCAATTTATTTCCTGTATAGTGTACCTGACACAATGACGTATCTCCCTTGGGGATCAAGCCATGACTTGGCGTGAACAAATGGACCCTGCGATGAATCAGAATCGTCGTACCTCGAGATCCTCTAGTGAACCCTGAATGAAAGATCGGGACAAAATCAAAGTGGAAATGACATGGTGTTTTGGTACCCAGGAGATGAGTTTCCTGCAGCAATAGGACATCAGCTTTGTATTGTTTGGCCTGATGGAGTATAGCGCCCCTTTTTATCTTGTCCAGGATTCAAAGTACATTCCAGATAACTACTCAGAGCCCACATCCTGAGGCACCTGTCAGATTAGGAGACATGTGGTCTGGTGAGTCGAATGCATGTGAGTAGACCTATGTGTGGCTTCGCCTGGGGGTACCATATGAATGATGAAAAGACATAGCACAATCACCAAAAAGGAAGTGCCCCTTAACCCCTCCTGCCCACCCTGTCCTATGCCTCAGAAATGTTGAAGTATCTGTCACTGCTAGGGTGTAGACCTGACCCCAACGGGAGCCGCATACTAATCCCCGCCAATGGATCCCCGGTAAACTTCCCCTAGTCATACGTTTATCTCTTAAACTGAGAGATGTCCCCATGGAGGGAGTAGCCCTGGTGTTCCTGCCGCTATCAGCCATGCCTCGGCTTCTATCTTTGGCCCTTGGGTATTTTACTATGATGTCAGCTCACGTTGAGTTTCAGTTGGTGATGCTCGGGATTCACTGCAGGCCCTGGATTGATGTATTGACCGTGATCTATGGTTCCGTTTACCTTTAGATTTAGACAATTTGCGGGCTGCATCCCCTGATGATGAGTCCGAGTCCTGCCGTGGTGGGGTGTGCAGTTTTACCTTCACTGCTTCATTTGTCCATGCGAATACTTCCTCCGGGGTTTCGAAGAAATCCGAGTGCAACTAAATATGTCACTCTGAGGCGGGCCAGGAATACCAGGGCATACGGGATTTTGAGGTCTTGTAGGTGGGTCTTTGCCTCCGTGAATGATTGTCGACGCTTCTGGACCAGCTTAGCATAGTCTGGAAATATCAGTATGCGTTGTGAGGCGTATAGTAGCGAGCCTTTTAGTCTAGCCTGTTTCAGGATAGTATCCCTATCATGAAAGTTAAGGAACTTGCTGATTATGGGTCTCGGCTTGGCACCTGGATGAGGCTTTTGGAGTAGGGCCCTGTGAGCACGCTCAATGATTAAGCATTGCAACATGGAGTTGGGTGAAGGCCAGTCCGTGAGCCATTTAGTGAGGAATTGCTTCATATTGCTCCCTTCGTAGCCCGCTGGGAAGCCCACAAAGCGGAGGTTATTCCTGTGGGCCCTTCCTTCTGGTTCTTCCACCAACATTGCAAGGCCTCTGGTGATGGACTCCAAGGGGGACAACTTTTTCTGAAGGGAGGTGACTATGTCTTCCACCCTTGAAATCCGCGTTTCACTTTCAGTGATTCTGTCCACTGCAGTGGGTAAGTCCTGATGAATGACCATAACATCCGAGCTCACGGCTCCAATTTTGGCATCAGGCATTTCCCATGATTGTGTGATGGCTGCCATTAAGTCCGCATTATCTGGCATAACGTTGGTCTGATCTCCTGAGGTCTCTGCCTTGGCTCCAGCTCATGTAAATCTGTCTATTGTACTCTGTTTGGCACTAGCGCTTGGTATTTTGTCCCGCTTCATTGTTTGTTGGTGGGGGATCAGACAAGGCAAACACCAGGCATTCAATGTACGAGACCCCCTTGGGCAAGGCGAGTAGACACTGCCAACAGGGAAGAATTGGAGTAGCTGTGCTGGGGAGAGGGTCTCCTCAAGATTCGGTCGAGTCTAGATGGCAAGCGATGGCCGGGGGGAGCACCTCACACGCAAGCCGTACAGAGACCTAGCCTGACCGCCTCCGCAAACGAGTGCGCCCCCCCACCCACTAATGGGCACCCCAAGCCACCACAAACTCAGGCCTGTTGTCCAGTAGTTGCTGCTGCCTCAATCTATCTCAGGCCCTGTCAGCTGATGCCTCTTAGGACTTTTCAGCCAGGCCCTCCATCACTGTCCCGGTCGCCACACCGCTCACCTTGTGCATCATGATTGGGCCGCAGCCCGCCCGGCCATGGATTAGCAGAACAACATCAGGTTGGGATCTGCAGCAATATCTTTCTCAGCCCCACAGCACCATGTGCTTCAGTATAGGGGTGGCAGGGTCCCTGGATCATGCCACATCAATCAATCTCTGATCCGGGCAGGCATCCCATGACGTCACTCTGATCTAAGCGGGTCACCTCCAGAAAGCGACTCCCAACTTTTACATGGCCGGCGCATAGCAACACCACAGCTCAACACAGCTGCTGAAGTCGACAACTTGGATCACAGATGGTAACCCACCTGTGGCCTTAATTCCATATAGACACCTTCCAGGGCTAAGCTCCTCCCCCGTGACCTCTGATATGCACCTCGCAGCCAGGGTCACAATCGGCATTTTGGCATTTCTGGATGGCCAGGGCGCTGTCTGAGCCCCCAAGCAGACTCGACAGTCTCAGTGGAGAGGATTGGGGCCCTCCCCGGCTTCACAGTGCTCAGCCCCGATTCTGCAGGCTGCCAGGCCGCTCCTCTCCCGGAAGGTACAAAGGTAGCACTCAGCGGTTGGCCAGCGATGTTGCGTTTCCTTCTGTGGGTGGAGGCAGGTCCAGTGGCTCCTCTTTGGGGCATAAAAGTGTATATGTGAGCTGATTTGGCAGGATATTTGGCAAATTCTGTAGCTGGCTAAGGAAGCTCGCCTAGAGCGTGTCTGCCATGTTGGACCGCTGGGCCATGCCCCCTCTCTCTGCTAGTAACTGCCTGTTATTTTGTCCCTGTCTGCTCGTTTCTGACCTTCACTTTGCCCCTTTCTGCTCAATTCTTCCCTCTTCTGGCTGTTTCCCTTCTCCTGCCGTTTCCCTTCTCCTGCAGTTTCCTGTCTCCCGCCCCCCAGCACCCCTCCCTCCCCCAGGACCTACTTGATGGAGGCTGCAGTGCCACCCCATTGGGCAAGTTTTCATGCCAGCTCCCCCTACACCAGTTTTCCTGTCCAGCTTGCCCGCAGTCCACTACCCTCTGTTGCTTTCTGTGTGTGTCTTCTCTGCTCATTTTCTGCCCCCTTCTTCCCTCAATGTTTGCCTCTCTCTGCTCGCTTCTGCCTGTTATTTTTCATCTTTCTGCTGGTTTCTACCTGTTATTTTTCCTCTTTCTGCTTGTTTCTGACCTCTATTTTTTCTCTGTCTGCTAGTTCCTGACCCTTATTTTTCCCTTTCTGCTCGTTTCTGACCTTTATTTTTCCACTTTCAGCTTGTTTCTGATGTTTCTTTTTCCTCTTTCAGCTCGTTTCTAACCTGGCTCTTACATGGAGGCATCACATCCACAGCACCCAGATAACTCTAGAGTTGACAGTGCTGCGCTATACAAATGCTGAATAAATGATTGAGAGCAGTGTGTCTACCTGGACCGAGATAGGAGGCATTTTAGAGAAGTGTATATGCCGCAGAGTTCTCCTCGGCAAGGTGGCAAGTTAGAGAGCAGTAAAGGAGCACAGCCAAATGAGTTTCAGCCCAGCCCGCCGGCATCTTGGAATCATCACTTTCATTACTTAAAGAAGAGTCCTCCTTCAATGTCCATGACCTGGTTTTCCTTGGGCTGCTTCAGACACATGAATGGGGCAGAGTTGAAGCTGAACTTCGCGGCTGCTGGTTCTGAACGTTTATCGACTTTCAGCCTCTTCACAGGTGTTCCCCGTCTTTGCATCCCCATCGTTGCTTCCCCTGTTGTTGTTGTCCCATTGTTCCTTGCCCTGTTAATGTCTGTCTCTCTCCTGTGTTTTGCTTGCCCCCCACCTGCCTCGCATCCCTTTCTCGCATTCTTGCTTGCCCTTTTTAGGTCACACTGAGCCAACGCGCATGCTTTGTCTGAGAGACTTAAGTAAGGGTCTTTCAAAAATGCTCCCTAAGGCTTTTCCAGGAGGATTGCCTACAGTGCATGTGTGCGGGCGCGTGCTGCATATCGCACATCATTTGGCAGCCTGTGGGCCTCTCTCCGCACTCATGCTGGTTTGCTTTCAGCCAGCATCAGACTTCAAACACTTCAAAGGAATCCCCTCCCCCGCCCCTTGCCATTTCTGGCTTTGCTTGCTGAAGGCTGTCATGCCCAAGATCACACCGACTGTCAGATGAGCAAACGCGAATTAGATTCTATAGATGCAGCGAGAAGGGTTTTTTAGGAAAAACTCAGTAAGAGTAAGGCGCTCTGCCTGGTGTGTACGTCTGGGTATATCTGAAGCCAAGTAATAGTTAGGTGCGTAATGAGTGAGTGGAAAAGCCCGTAACCACTCCACATGAAAATCACATGAATTTCACAAGTTTAAAGAAACAGCATTACTCTCGCACACAAAACATTTAAGGTTCGCAGGAGGCGAAAAATTAGAATTGAAAGCACCACAACAGTATCTAAAGGAACAGATGCAGATTCTTGGGTGTATGTTCCAAGCAGTGTTGTTTAATCAGTCCACAAAAAGGCCACAATCAGCCGACACGTGTTTCGTCGAGTGAGTGTAATTCACTACGACTCTTCAGGGCTGGTGACAGAAAATACAATGTGTGTATGAATTAAGTTGATAATTACAGCACATTTCCAAATGAAATTAGTGACTGTTTGTGTGAGTTGTGTCCCCATGCCGTGCCAGATAACTCCAAGGATCAAGACTGTGACAGGGTATTAGATGTGACTGTGGTGTTTATATTCGCGAGAACATTCAAATTGTATAGACACCTACATGACAAGAATTTATATTACTAAATAATTGCTCCATCAGATCACGTATTGCCACATGAAAAAACACAGAAAAAATGCTGTATTAACAACCAACTGCATAACACAGGTCTCTTACGGCGAAAAGAACTCAGAGTGAATGTGTCGACATCACGGTTGTGTGATTTGCATGCAAAATAGATCGGTGCATGCAAGAGTTGGAAAGTGAGATGAGGGAAGGGGGGGATGGTTTATTTTTGATTACTTTAAAATGGAGTCTTAAGTCTAAACGGGAGCCTACCTTGTGGCTGGCCTGTATGTGTACAGGTCTAGAACGATAGATAGGCAGCTGCAGATCTATTCGATAATTTAGCTAAGGGTATGCCTACACACCAGGCCTCAGCAACCACAGGCCCTAAACGGACTGAAGGTCTCAGAGATAAGTTTATCAAACTTGAGAAACTCAAGAAACAAGAAAACTCACGCTGGTGGGACGGAACCACTCTCAAACACTACATCAGACTCAAACAAATACCAAGGGGACTACGGTCCCAGGTGTTCCCCACCTATGATGATCTAGACCTAGATTTAATGACTAAATGGGAAGACACGCTCAACCATAACTCCATGACGCTCATGGATATTTTGATTGAGAGTGCTGAGCGTAAGACAGTTAAATTACAAGCTGAGATCTCTATCTTAGAACAAGAAATTAAGGATCTCAATCTACCCGAAGCCACGGTCAAGAACTACACTATACTTGATGACATTTTACTTGCACATCAAGCTGAGATCAAAAATAGAAAGGCTCGTCAGATTAAGAGGGACGAGGCTGACTACAGAGATGGAAGGGTCTACACATTTGATCGTAAATATGACTCTATGATGCCGAACACTAAACAGGGATCTCAATCAGGTAGATCCACCACTTCCACTTCAGTGAATTCTAGTAACAACTCACTAAATTCTACGGGGCTTAGTGATATAGTGAATGAAGTTCCTGATACTGCCAACACTCACACCACACGTACACCTTTTTTATTAGAGATGCAGCGTATCAGGAAGGGCAACAAAATACCTCCCCCAAGAGGCGCAAACGACCCAAGACCCACAGGGGCAAACGCCGTAACAAACGAAGAATATCGGAAGAAACTGAGGTCAGGGACCCAGAGGAACTAACTAAATCAAATGAACAAGTTCAGGTTGTCAACCTTTCTTCTTTTCCCCTAAGAGATGACATGATTTCTTTACTTTGCAAAGGTTTAAGTTTTAATCCTTATGCTACAGGGGATATTTGTCAAGCTAAAATTGATATCTTTAAATTCATACGTCAACTTAAATTAAAGAAATATTTTGTGGGACAACAGAACCATACTGAACATCGCAAAGTTATTCCTCAAGTGTTTGATACTGAATCACTGACAATTAAAGATGTGCAAACCACACACCTGCTTCTTTCTTTAACAGATGTAGAAGAAAGTCCTTATGACATGGAAAGGTTATTAGAAGAACTTGATGTGGAAACGGACTATGGTTTAAGCAGTGGCCTTAAATGCAAATCCAAATGGACCCCCACCTTACCAGGGGGTAACACGATAGACAACTTTCACAGACATATTCTAGAAGATTTGAATAAACTCAATATCAACAATCTAGATAAAAAATTCAAGTGCAAAGATAATCTTACCAAAGGTGAACGCTTAGCACTGTCAACCTTGAATAAGAATACCAACATTATCATTAGAGAGGCAGACAAAGGGGGCAATATTGTAGTTATGAATTTGTCTGACTACAACAATGAGATACAAAGCCAATTGAATGATATTTCCTGTTATGAACCATTGTCACAGAACCCTATGGGTCCTTTGACTTTGCTCATTAATAACTGGTTAATAGAATGGAAACAATCTGGTCTTCTGGACAACGACGAGTACCTATATCTCAAAGTTTCTAGACCTACCTTTCCTTGGCTATATACTCTACCCAAGGTTCACAAAAATCTCCCTTTTCCCCCGGGCAGACCAATAGTCTCAGGTATTGGAGGACCTACAGAGAGATTGGCAGAATATGTAGATCTATTTTTAGGTCCTCTGGTAAAGAACCTACCATCACACATACAGGATTCTAAACACATTTTAAGCATCATGGCTGACATGGAATGGCAACAGGGCACCACGTTGGTCACCATGGATGTGGTGGCTCTGTACACTAGCATTAACCCGAGACTAGGAATGGAAGCAATAGGCAAACTACTTTCTAACAGACCGGCATCACTATGGGCGCATACAAAGATGCTGTCACAAATGATGGATATCATTTTGAACAATAATTGCATCATTTTCTACCGCAAATGGTACCGCCAAAAGAAAGGCGTTGCCATGGGCTCGAAATTTTCACCTTCCTTTGCGAATCTTTTTATGGGGGCATTGGAGGCTGAATACATCTGGGGTACCAAGGGAGCACAATATATCGACTCGGTGATTTACTGGGGTCGGTATATAGATGATTGCTTTCTATTATGGTCAGGAACTGAAGAGGGACTCCACTCCTTCTTCGAAGTCTTGAATTCAAACACCTGGGAAATCAGCTTTACCATGCAACACAACAACACCAAAATTGAATTCTTAGACTTGGAATTCTATATCAGCAATAATGTATTACACAGCAGGTTATACAGAAAACCTACTTCGTGTAATTCACTTTTACATGCCACTAGTTCTCACCCACCACACCAGATACTTTCCATTCCATATGGTGAGTTTCTTAGAGCAAGACGTAACTGCAGTGAGCAAACGGATTTTGAACACTGAATTACCAATATGAACAAACGCTTTCTAGACAGGGGTTACTCAAAACAATCCATACAGAAAGCTGAGAAAAGGATTAATCGAACCAAAAGACCAGACTGTTTATTGACACATACTAAACTTACATCCTCCAAACAACCAATCAGACTAATTACGGAATACAATGCTTTACATCATGCATTAAGAAGAAGTCTCCACAAACATTGGAAACTACTGACATCGGATCCCACTCTTAAAGAGTGGGTACCCAAGAGACCAATGATTACATATAGAAGAGGCCACACACTGAGGAACAGACTTAGTCCCACTGTCCCCCACAATACTACAGTAAACAATTGGCTCACAACCAAGAGTTTGGGATTCTAGAAATGCGGCTTTTGTTCCATGTGCATGTGGGGTAAACATAGGATGGTTACTTTTAAAGGTTTTGACGGTACCACATATAACGGTACCACATATAAAATTAAACAAAATATCACTTGCTTGACCAAATATGTGGTGTACATTATTGAATGCCAGTGTGGCAAAATCTATGTCGGCAGCACCATCAGGGCTCTGAAGGATAGACTGGCCGAACACATAAGAGCAATCCAAAAGAGAGACCCAAGATATCCAGTTGCTTTACATATTGCAGAATGTCAATCCATGGAGGCTGAGGTCAAAGTACGATTTTACGGCATTGATGTGATACCACAGCACATCAGAGGTGGTAACCGAGAATTAGCATTAAGAAGAAGGGAAGCCATGTGGATCATGCGTTTACAGTGCGTGGAACACGGGCTTAATTATGACCCAGAGATGCAATTTTTCTTGGGTGATTAAATGATTAAATTCAGTAAACAGAGATCCAGGGTAGGATTTAACTGAACATGTTTGTAGAAGTTCAAGTTATAACGTTTACGTTTTGTTGATGTCTATACTCTTACTGTACTCGTTTACTGTATACAGTGATCGTGCACTAAGTCACATACCACCAATGAGTGTCACCATTTAATGTTTGATATGTTCATATACAATTATAGTGCATGCAATCACACCTTCACTAAGAAGCATGACACTTCTATACCAAATGACATCCCCTTTATATAGTGATGAATCCAACTCACTCTATACATAACATCCAATAATAGTTCAAGAATATTGTGATCACGTCTTGTTCTACAATGTAAATAAAGTTACTGACTCAGATTACAATAATTTTTACTATGAGAATTATATTCTCGTTATTAGCTGAAAGAGAGGGAATCCGTTATGTCTTCCCTTATATAAATCACTAGTCTTTTAAAAGAGACAACGCTTACAGAGGAAGACCTAGTGAGAAAGGAACGTTGAATACAAATCGCCTGGTCTCCTGACAATGGGGATGTATGGCTAGGGACACCGCCACTTTTACTTTTCTTTTTTCGGTCTTTTCTTTCAACCGTTCTACTACTTTCTTTTACCTGTGCAGCCTTAATCCTCGTGTTACAATACCATTTATCAAGCACGTTTATACAATTACACGTCATTGACGACGGATGTCAGCACACGGAAATCAATCCAATCTGGTGGCTCAATATGCACTTTTGCGTTCTAGTGCTCCCCCTTACGAAAACATAAATACATTTCCTGTTTCCCGGTCACGTGTCCGTTCTTGGCAAACGGCGACCGGGAATCTCAAGAGGAGGGATAGCACACTTGAGGTAAGAACCTTTTACCGCAGTAAGTAAAGGTTGTCGTGCACCTTAGCCATAACATACCCTTGATCACCATAGTGATCTCTCCTTTCATGTATTTTTACAGAAATAGACGCCGAGACTGGTCGGCTTTCGAAAATACCATAAGGATCCCCTCCCGGTTACTGACTGATACGCACTTGTATCCAGGTACAGTGGGTCTTTGATAATCATCCGTTAATGGATTCTGAGTGTAACGTTAAAACGGTATGACCTGTATACTGATTTTAAAACTGCAAAATACTTATACCACTTCTTGGTTTCCCTCACACAGCATACGTCTTTTTATATATCAACACCTTGGAGTTTTGATTTGAATCTAAAGCAAATACACTTGCTTTCTGGCATTAACTTCCTAAAGACCACTCGTTTGATCGAACGAATCCGGTCCACACTTGGTGAGTAGAGTCGAGCAATCCCTACTTCCTTTTCGTTTTTATTTTTCTCCATTTAGTTATTTTTATGCCCTTTACTTAATGTCTCTCTGCCTTCTGTAGATGGATGTCCCCGGTAACATCTATCGTTCTAGACCTGTACACATACAGGCCAGCCACAAGGTAGGCTCCCGTTTAGACTTAAGACTCCATTTTAAAGTAATCAAAAATAAACCCCCCCCTCCCTCATCTCACTTCCCAACTCTTGCACGCACCGATCTATTTTGCATGCAAATCACACAACCGTGATGTCGACACATTCACTCTGAGTTCTTTTCGCCGTAAGAGACCTGTGTTATGCAGTTGGTTGTTAATACAGCATTTTTTCTGTGTTTTTTCATGTGGCAATACGTGATCTGTTGGAGCAATTATTTAGTAATATAAATTCTTGTCATGTAGGTGTCTATACAATTTGAATGTTCTCGCGAATATAAACACCACAGTCACATCTAATACCCTGTCACAGTCTTGATCCTTGGAGTTATCTGGCACGGCATGGGGACACAACTCACACAAACAGTCACCAATTTCATTTGGAAATGTGCTGTAATTATCAACTTAATTCATACACACATTGTATTTTCTGTCACCAGCCCTGAAGAGTCGTAGTGAATTACACTCACTCGACGAAACACGTGTCGGCTGATTGTGGCCTTTTTGTGGACTGATTAAACAACACTGCTTGGAACATACACCCAAGAATCTGCATCTGTGCCTTTAGATACTGTTGTGGTGCTTTCAATTCTAATTTTTCGCCTCCTGCGAACCTTAAATGTTTTGTGTGCGAGAGTAATGCTGTTTCTTTTTTGCGAATTAGATTCTAGGTTTTTTTTACAGTGGATACATGCTTGGTTTTCACTGTGGATGCACACTTTGATGCTTGTTTACTATCTCGCAAGGTTAAACTAGCAGCGCAAGGGAATGCCTCTCAACAGCTTAGGCAGGGAATGCACGCAGCTCTCTTCAATGCACATCTTTTAGCCAGTGGCACTCTTTATTAATGTCACTTGTTCCCCACAGAATTACAGCTGTTTAGATACTCGGTCACACACATCTCAGTCCCACCCCTCCCCACACGTGTTCACACATCACTGATCGCACACTCACTCCCTGCCTCACAGCTCTTTATGTAACCAGGCTTTCCCCTCCACTGCTGAGATCCCCTTTCCCCGCCAATTTCCTTCCCTGCAAAAGCCCACACTGCTGTTGCCATTCACGCTCTCTCCCTGCTCCCCCCACCCCTCTACACGTTTTTCCGCCCTTGCAGACATGCTCGCGCAAAACTTGCTCCTTACACCTTCTCCCCGCGACCATCGTCCAACCCGATCCAATCTGGTGCTAGCGCTGCCAATGCACGCGTTCCCACGACCTGGGATAAATGTTGTAATCTAGAAAAAACAGACATTTGTTAAATGTAGTTCTTTGTTCTCAGTGTTGCCAGATTATCTGCGAACTCTCACTTTTGTGTGCCTCTGAGGGATATAGGCAAAAACGCTGGTGTCAAATTGGTGGTTCCAGGGCCAAATGAGAGTTTGCTTTATTTCTTACAGTTCTGTTTGCCTGAGGAGTTTAGTTTTGTTTTTTGTAAACATTTATTTGCAGGAGGAAGTGGTAATCCCCTACTCCCATTTCAAGTCCTCTTCGCTCCTGCTCCTACTGAACTGGGAGTTGATCCTACTTATGCATCTTGTGAACTGTTGTGTGTCTTGTTGTGTGAAATCCCCACACTTCACAAATAGCCAGTTCCACATGGACAAATACCTTTTTCTTTTTTAGGCCTATAATTTTCCCAGAAAAAATCTCACTTCACCCTGTCACCCCTGCCATGCCCAGTCTTTACTTACCGTGCCTATGTTTCCGTATTTATGTTAAGTCATGTATATTTGGTTAATGCACAACGTATCCGAGAGAGTAACCTGGCACATCCATCACTACTGCCATATCCTCAGTCTCCTACTAACTCAGCTTGTGCAGAGTTGTGAAATGTGAAATCAGCCTTTCTTGCATGGCTATAGGTAATCTTTCCACATTTTTTGTGGAGGCCCTCTCTGCATGTTCAGTGTTATCCTTGTAGACCCAAGATCTTTCAAAAGAGAGAATGAAAATATTTCTGACCATTGCTCTCCCTCGTCAAGTACCAGAATATCTTTCCTCTGTCTCTTTTTAATACATTTTGCTAATTAAATTTGTTGACAATGATTTTTTTGTAATCAAGCTTTTTGGTCTCATGTTTTAGTGAATTTGCTCAATATTTTTACTGAATTCCCAGTCCCTACAACACACATAAAGTTACACAAGACTTTTCTAAAGCCTAACTAATAGCTTTAATTTTCCTGGTAAACATGTTGATACCTTTTTGCAATTATGAGTTTGCCTACATCCCAAAATGAGGCTACCCGTAAAGTCATGCTATGCTAGTTAAACAGTGGGGAAATATTTATTTTGGATTTGCTACAAAAATAGTTTCGGTATGGTTGCTAGCAAGACCTGCCTTATCAATTAAAATCCATAGACCTCTCCTCACAAAAACACACATTACTGTCTTCACATGGGCACAGGATGGAGGAGGTTAAGAGTTGTTTCCCAGGCTGCTTTTGGCAAGCTACATTTGATATTCGTATTTTCCTACCTTTGGTTGTTGTAGCACAAATTGTTTGAAAGTAGGTGATTCTTAGAATTCTGGGTTGGTGACATGTATTCATCACAGTGTTCCGCACAAAAGAGGGGTGAGGGTCATATAGGTTTAGACTCTACCACCCCAGACCCCCAGGAATCTCAAATGTACACACACAGATGGGGTGTATAGAGTAGACCACACAAACAAAACACAAAACACAAACGCCCCAATCAGGCAAATTGCTCTGTTTGGAAAAACTGCCCTCACTCACATACCGAAGTATGTGACATGCTTCATCATTGGGCCTGCTTACAATATGCCCCGGTGTAGCCACACTCAGGGCGGAGCATAAGGGAGGGGGGAAAAATAATAATAAATTCCACTTAACAGGACGTACAACCAGAGTAGTTCAACAGAATACAACACATAACATGGTGATTTGGAGGGGCGAGAGAACATCTGTTGATCGATTTCTGGAGTGGCTGAATGCCCAGAATCCGTTCCTCCATTTCACCTCGACCATCACCAAGACCCACCTACCATTTTTGGACTTGGTGATAGAACCTTGCAATGGCATTCTGAAGACCAAGGTATTCCACAAACCTACGGACAAAAATGGCTTATTTTTATTATATTTTGAACACACACGCACGCGCCACCTTAGCTCTCGTGCTCTGCATGTTCACACATATGATTCATCCACCAACCAGCTGTATCTCTCACATCCACGGTTGATCCAACGGCCCCCAGCGTTATAAGTATTACACCACATAGTCTCTCACAGCTACTTCTTCTTCCGTCGTTTTGTTGCCCTCACTATTCGCTTGTCTTTGCATCAGTTCATGATCCTACACTGCCTGATTATTTATCCTCCACTCAATTTACGATAGTATTCCTCACCATCACTTAGCACTCTCCTTAAACCGCTGTGCATGAATATCGACCCGACATTCCGTGCACGTTCTCGCACCTATCACCGCTGCAATAATTGTGAGAGGTCTTTTTTGGACCTCTTGATCTTGTTTCTGTTCCTTTGTCCTCAGTTTATATAATTCTGGACTGCCGCTACAAGTCCGATTTTTCTTTTATTACCATGTGTCTTACAGCCCTGATGAGTCACAGGTTGTATCCTGTTGATGAAACACGTGTCGGCTGGCGTATGTCAAAACAAGACAAAGAAATAAAGACCAACACTGAACTTATCAACTGACCATTCTGAACTCATTAATGTTATTTGATGCTTCTCTTTGTCTATAACCATCATATCACATGATACGGCTCTACCATACGTGTGCATAGTACCTGTGTGTAGACAAAAATGGCTTATTGGCATTTGAAAGCTTACATCCTCGCTCTCTACGGGAGAATTTACCAGTGGGTGAATTCTTCCGGATCCGCCGGAATTGCTCTGATAGGAATGACTTTGTGACGGAATCAGAGGCCCTGACGCGTAAATTACAGAGGCGGGGATACCCACCGAAGGTGATCAAGAGGGCCAAGAAAAGAGCACTAAATGCAAACCGTGATGCGCTACTCTCCAAAACCACAAGACCTCAGACGAAAAAAACAGTATTTGTGTCAACTTTCAACACTACATCCCAACAAATAAAACGCCTAGTTTTACAAAATTGGAAGATACTTAATACAGGAATAATGAATATTGAAACACCTCTCTTTTCCTTCAGACGCAGCCAAAATCTGAAGGATCTCCTCATACACACTAGACCCAGGGATCTGGGTGGAGGAAGGGAAACTACTATATTGCCAGGCCTACCTAGACTAAAGGGCCACACACAGTGCGGCTCGTGCAGTGTGTGTCACCTCACGAGTAACTCTAAATCTATAGAGCTGGGCCTCCGCACTCCCTGGGAGCAGAGATCCCACACCAACTGCAACTCCCAGGGAGTGATCTACCTGTTAACAAGCCCATGTCAAAAAATGTACGTGGGGATGATGAGTAGAAAGGTGCGTGTAAGAATAACGGAACATCGGAGCACGATAAGGTGTGGGAAAACCAACACAAAACTTACAGCACACTTCCAGGAGGCTGGACACAGCTTAGAAGACCTAAGATGGACCGTGATAGAAAGGGTCCAATTGGGTAGACATCAAGCAGAGGATCAGAGGCTCCTACTCCGGCGGGAGCAAAGATGGGTGTATCGCCTGAGGAGCCATGTGGTGGGACTCAATGATGACATCCCATGCCAGTCATTTAGCAGACAATAGATACTTGCAGATGAATGAGACTGCAAATAGCATGTTCTCACCTGAACATAGCAGGAGTGTGAGTGAGTCTTTGGCATGTTATGCCCATGTTTAGATGACACTGAAAACATCCAAGGTCCTACCCTTTCAATTCCGGAGGTCTATTAATTACCTAGGTACTCTACTGGTATATAATCCACAGGGGGTAAAGGGCCAATAATTACAATCCATACATCAGCGTGATGGCAGCATTTAAGCGACCATCAGGAGGCTAATATCATCATTATTATTATTATAGATGAGGACTTTGGAACGAGAGAGTGAGATTGCAGGCTATCAGGAGACGGTGTGCCTACGGAACAGTAAGGAGGGGGCTCAAGGAATCTCTGGAATTTATCGCCCTGGTAGCTCGTTGTTAACAACGCATTGCTCGAGGGCGATAAAAATTCCAGAGATAGTGGGGGGAAACGCCGTTTTGCAGGGCGCATTGCTGGTTTTCCAGCGATGTTCCCAGCAAAAGGGCGATAACCTGAGGTGTGGCGCCGTGGCCAGGGCGACTGACTCCGGAAGCTGGGGATCACGGTTCGATCCCTGGCACCGGCGGCAGATTAGCCCAGCACCATGTGACTCTGGGCAATAGCTTGCTTAATCTTCCCGACGGCCCCCAGCGCCTAGAGACCCTAACGGGTGATTGTGCGCTTTACAAATGTGGATTATTATTATTATTATTATTATTATGATACGACCCTGTGGTCGTGGCAGCATAATCCACCCCCTATGTTAGGGATGGGTAAATCAGGATTTTAGCAGATGTTAGTTTTTGGAGAAAACAGCAGTTTCTTCCAAAAACTAACGTCTGCTAAAATGCTGGGGCAGCCTTGTAAATATCGCGATGTGCACATGAGCGATATTTGCAAGGCTGTACTGCTCAGTGACGCCCACTTTACATCTCATTAGAGATGCAAAGGGAGGAGTCGGGAAAAAGGGTGCTAACATGCGATTATGCATGTTAGTACCCTCTTGTAAATAGGGCAATAGTTTTATCTCTGTTTTTTTGGCTTTTAAAGCCAAAAAAGCGGAGATAAAGCCCTTGTTAATATGCCCCTAACTTTGGGCCTTTTACTTTTTTCTTACATGTATTGCTGTTTGACATCTCAATGCAATGCTGTGCGTTTTCTGCCAGATGCCACCCTTAGAGAAACCAATTTACCCTTGTGGGTCAGGTTCTTTGGACCCAGGCACAGCTCACATTGGGAAACATCACTTACAACGCAACTTTTACCACGCAATGCTTTTACATCGCAACTTTTACAACGCAAACCATTACAACGCATTGCGCTGGGGGGGCGCTCTAGGATAGGGAATAGATTTAATTTACTATCCAACACCTTCCCTACTATCCACGGGGACTGGAGTTGGAATAGTAAATTAAACTATTCACTATCCAGCACCCCAAAGCGCTATGCGTTGTAAAGGTATGCGTTGTAAAACTTGCGATGTAAAAGCATGCGTGGTAAAAGCATGCGTTGTAATGTCGTACATCCCTCACATCAAGAATCTGCCTCCGATTCCCCGCAGCCAAACTCTGCAGTTTAGCATCACTCGTGAGCCTGGGGTTGAGTAGTCCTTGATTGACAGAGCTCTGATAGGTTAATGCTCAGGGCATCGCATGCAGCCTCATTTCTGGCAGATGGCACTGATCCCTGGACATATGTGTTGTTTACACAGACATAAATGGAAAAATAACGGCCGCATTTTAAGTAACCGACTGCTGTGGAAGCTTCTCGAAATCACAGCCTTGCTTAAAACAAATAAAGCAGTCCTCCCCCCCCCCCCTGAACCATACTCCCACCAGGGAGCGGGAAATGACCTTGACAGCTACTCTTTGTTTTGGACAGTGCTGGAATTGGTGACCTCTTTTTCTGTTGTGATCTTTCACAGTTGAGTGAATTTTTCTTGTAAATGGATGCAGTGATGTAAAAGAAAACAACCAGATCATAAATAACAGGAAATAGGAAATAGCATCACTTTATCTGTATTTCTAATGGTGTTCTTTGAGACACAATGCATGTCAAACTGACAGCATCACTGTATTTTCCTCTGACATTTCACAATCATTTTCCTGTTATTCCATAAACGTGAATATAGCACACTCCCCGTTCATGTCAATTCTCTGCATAAAATACGTAATTACATTTTTCAATGACCGATGTATACATCTCTATCATTGTTTTAAACGGCAATATAGAATTGCTGGTACTTAGAATAACTGTTTGCTAAAGAGAAAGTGTTGCACTCTTCCATTAGAAGTATTGCAGAAGTGTAAAAAAGTTCTGTGAACTTCTAAGCGCATTATTGGAGAGGATTATTATTACAAATGAGGCCTGTGTGGAAAGCATGTTGGTGCTATGAGTGAGTGACCAGAGTTGTGCTATTATCCTCTCTTGGACTGAAGTGCTTTATTGTGTGATGGAAGACAGACGAGTGAGAGGCAGAGAATGAGCAGTTAACATTAGAGAGCTGCTATGAGCTACTCTGCAGGTCCCACGTGAAGATTCTGGTGGATACTGAGCCTTCGACCGACATCCTGTGCGTGATGTAGTAGCGTAAATAGTCACTGGATATTGTAGGGTCGTGTGGGGAGAGAGAACTGCGATTCCCCCAGATAGCCTTCCTTGAGCAAGTGGCAGTTGTGCCAATGCAAACTAAAATGTTGCCAAGGTCCCTCTTGATACTGTTGAGGAGAAGAGCAGAGCCGCCTGGGATGCCCTGTATTAGATATCGTATTAAAGTCAGCAGATGTGACAGCCATTGTGTGGCCAATCTCATTGTGCGTACAGTGCTTGTCTTCTTTGATACTTAATGGGTTGGTTTAGGCGTGTTGATTGTGGCTGCCTGAAAGTTTTGGTGGGTCCTTTAGGGTTTTTTAATGTTTCTTGTCCTGGCATGATTGATCTACAAGTCCCAAACCCTGGGTTACAGATGGATGCTCTGGTCAGCAATGGTTACACCCAGCCAGGGTGGAATGAGTTACAAGGACTTTCAAAAGAGGTGTTGGTATGACCCAGTGTGTGCACTGGTTAATGACGACCAAGCTCACCTGCAGTGGTGGTCGTTCCCAAAACGTTGGAGTACTCTTGGACGTAGTGGTGTTCTGTTCTGACCTTGAATGTTTTAAGGCAAAGAACTAGCCTTCAGCAAAATCTCTTGTTCTTGGACTAGACAAAGTGCCAGCTTTGAGCAAAGTCTCCTGCTCTGTGAGTATTTTTGGAATTTAGCCTGTAGCATCTGTGACTCTTTTCCTTGCATAGCTCAGTGGAGGATGACTTTGAAGTACTCCTGGGTATAGTGTTGATTCTTGGGTTTTAATTGCTTGATTTAGGGGTGGCAGGTCTCTGGATTGATTCTCCATTCTTATCCCGAGGAGAAAAATGTCTTTACTTCTGTGCTGAACATCAGGTGCTCTTGTATACGCGGTAACTTGTGGGGCAATTTTTGATTGGTATTTTTCTTGCAAGAACGAATAATATGGTTCTAGCCTAAAGATAAATCTCCTGTTCTTGGGTAATGCAAAGTGATTTGAAGGGAAATTTGAAGGGGAAACATCTTTTTCCATGTAATCTTTTCCATCTGTGACTTTACCATACAGATTCCTTTACCACTCAGTTCTTTACCCCTGATGGTAAGTATGGATAAGGAAAGTATGTATATTTGTAGGGGAGGTCATTTTAAAGTTCTAGGGCGGGTAGTGGTAAAGGGAGGTATGGATAATTTTTAGGATTTAGGGTTAGGTAGTGGTAAAGGGAGTTAAGTGTAGTTGTTAGAGGTTAGGGATGAGTAGTGGTAAAGGGAGGTAAGAGTAGTGGGTAAGGGTAGAGGTAAAGGGAGGTAAGGTTGAATTTATTGTTTACAGGTGGGTAGTGGAATAGGGAGGTATAAGTCATTTTTAGGATTTAGGGGTGAGTAGTTGTAAAGGGAGGTAAAGTTGATTTTACTACTTTTGGATATTTTAAAAAACCAAGTGTACATTACTTCTAAAACATTTTTTAAAAACAGTACACAGGGGATGATTAGGATGGCGGGCAGACTTATGTCCGCCCACCACCTTATCGGAAAACGGGATCACCTGACAGAGGCATTAGGATGCAACTGCCACCACAGCGGTCGCAATGTCTATCCTTCGCATTGCAGCAGGTGCTGCTGGTTGCAGCACCTGCTACAACGCAAACATGGGATACCTAACATATCCCTGCACTATGTGGCAGGTACCAGGCAGTGCCTGCCACATGGTGCAGAGATATGTAGGGGGCACCATAGGCACCCCCCAAAACCCACTGCATTGGGCCAGGAGGCCCGATACGTGCCCCCAAGATCCCTTTCCGCATGCCTTTTCATGTCAGGTTAACCGCCATGAAAAGGCGGGCGGAAAGGGACATCATAATCCCTATGGCAGTGCCTGGTAGGCACCACAACTGTTGTAGGGATATGATTCCCCTCTGATGCACCGACGGGCTCAAGGAGCCTGTCAAATGTTTGGCGGTCGATGTTTCCGATTGCCACCTATCCACCCGCCATGGTAATATGGTGGACGGATATCATGGTTCCAATGGCCGTGGGACCGCAACCGACCGGCTGTCGGGGGTGGTCCCATCATCATCATAACCGGCACCTAAGTCCAGAACCACACATGGCCAACCACTGATACTGCAACACCATCCTATTGTGAAATGTAAAAATGATTTAAAAGGACGTTTGGAGAAATATGAAAAGAGGATAAAGGGCAGAAAAGCTACAAAGTTCTTGCGCAACTGGCTAGATTATGAAAATGGGCAGATTCATACCTTTGCAAAGCGTTTTGATACAGTGAGAAGGCAAAAAGTTCAAAATATCAAGGTATTCTATCAGGAGTATTCACAAAGTGAGATGAGCTCAGATACAGGGTCAGAAATGGAACAGGAAGATCTGACAAAGAAAGGAGGATGAGTCATTCACCTTACAGTCGTTTATGAGTTGCGTTTTTTACAATTGGACCAGAGAACGGACCACCAAACTATAAGAGGATGAGGAAGACCCAGAGGAAAAGGAAATAGAGGAGGGGGGCCCAGGGAGAAAAAGATATATGTAAGAAACAACAGGTTGATCAACGCGATCCAACTCGAAAACAAGTAACCAAGAAATAAAGGAGAATAACACAGTGGTTAACTTAAGTCAGAATCAATTGTCTACAGAGGATATGGCCACATCAGAATTGGGATTGTCATACTATCATAAGAATGATTTCAACTATGCCCAAAGCAGAATGGACTTATATAGTTTTGTTTGGAAATTAAAACTAACAAAACTACATAAACTAAAGCCAATAAATGTTACAACCACTGTGGAAATGGAAACTCCCGAAGATAATGCACCCCCAAACCTCACTGCATCAGATTTAGATATCTTAGAGAATTTTTGAGCATTACACGGAGAGAGCGAAACACTACAAAATGTCGGAACAGAAATTAAAATTTGGCAACAGGAGGTATCAGTTCGTTTACCAAAATCCATATATATTCCACAAACGATAAAGGATAACTTGGATATCTTTTCGGACAATGTTACAAGAGCTTTGAGACACCTGTATTAGACAGTAGGTAACCAAAGGAAACAACCAAACTTAAGGGAGAAAAAGGAATTCCACATGGTTAATAAAATCAAGAACATGCCTGAAGCGGTGGTGAAACCGGCTACAGGGGGAAACATAGGGGCATATTATCAAGGGGGTTTATCTCCGCTTTTTTGGCTTTAAAATCCAAGAAAGCGGAGATAAAATTATCTCCCTATTACCTAGCTGTCGCTAACACCAGTTAGCGACAGCTAGTAGGATCTAGCGACCATCTTGGGCCCCACTTTGCATGTCAGTGATATTTATCACTAATGACATGCAAAGTGGGCGTGCCAAGATGTTAGCGACTGGAAACAGTCGCTAACATCGCTATCTCCTATTACCAACTTTTGGAGATATTCGCGCTAAGCGCGAATATCTCCAAAAGCTAACACCTGCCCTGAGCAGTTCTTAGCCATGTTATCCAATGGGAGGTGGATAACATGGCTAAGAGCATTAGCTCGGTAATGCATGAATATCGCTGACTTTTCAGCGATATTCATGCATTGCGGCCGTTTTTTATCGCATTTGCGATAAACCTTGGTAATACCAAGGTTTATCTGCGATAAAAATCGCCGCAGCTCAGCGGTAGAATTTTGTCTCTAACCAAGCAATAGCGATAATTATCGCTATTGCTTGGTAATATGCCCCATAGTTCTGTGGGACAAACAACTATACAAAATGTAAGCATTAAACCAATTGGATCACGGGGAATGTTAAAAATGGATAACAATGGATGAATATGAGGAAGTTATGGAGAGATTTACAAGCAGATTGATAACATGGAAGAATCGAAACCTTTAAATCTGGGATGAGGTCTGTTACAAGAGGACCCAGTTATATTCGTGTTCTACATGATCCCAAAAATACATAAGGATTTGAACAGGCCACCGAGGAGACCTCTAATCTCTGCCTAGAATAGTTTTTTTGAAAATGTTTCCAAGTATATTGACTACTTTTTTAATCCCATTGCTACTACTCTCCCATCATACATAAAAGAATCAGCTTATTTTCTAAGATACATTTATGATGTTGAGTGGGAACAGAATATGGTTTTGATGCATTTAGATATCTCAACCTTGCTATGATATGTTATGTTAAAATATTTGTAAAGCACTCTTACACCAAGCGGTTTAATGGCGCTGGCAGCGGGGTGGCAGCGGTAGTAGAGAAACGGAAACTTACTCATATGCTTGTGAGAACAAGAGGGTTTTGAGACGTGTTCTGAACTGAGGGTAAGAAACTACAGATCTGAGTTCAGTCGGGAGGGAATTCCAGAAATGGGGAGCCAGAAAGGAAAATCTGAGGCCACCATGTTTTTTCCGTTTAAAGGAGGGAATCGTGAGCAGGTTGGGGTGGGAAGAGCAAAGTTCGCGTGCAGGGGTATAGCGGTGAATCCTAGAGGAGATGAAGGCTGGGCTCTGGCCAGCACGGGCTTTACAGATGGTACAACCCAGTTTGAATATGCAGCGTTTAGCCACCGGGAGCCAGTGAAGGCTCTTCAATAAAGGGCATACGTGTTGATGCTTAGGCTGATGGAAGATAAGCCTAGCAGCTTGGTTTTGTACCAGCTGGAGGCGGCGAAGTTGGTATGCTGGGATGCCAACGTAGAGTGAGTTTGCATAATCAATGTGAGAGATGACCAGGGCCAAGATGACAGGAGTAAGGGCCTCAGTGGTCAAAAATCTACAAATCTTCCGGATTCTGCGGAGGTGGAAGAAGCAGGAGGATACTACTGCACCAATCTGGGGCTTCAGGGACAGATCATTGCAGATTAAGACCTCAAGGCTTTTTACCATGTCCAATGGGCAGGGGGGGTTGCCCAGGGGTGGCGGCCAGAAGCTGGAGTTCCAGGGATTTGCAGCACCTCCAGTCAGGATTAGCTCTGTTTTATCCGGATTAAGTTTCAATTGATTGGTGTACATCCACTCGCTAATTGAGGTCATGGTAGACTGGAAATTGGTGACTGAGGTATTAGATGAGTCAATGTCGAACACCAGCTGAAGGTCATCAATCAATCAATCAATCAATCAGGTCATTTATAGAGCGCACTACTCACCCGTAGGGTCTCAAGGCGCTGGGTGGGGGGGGTGCCGTTACTGCTCGAACAGCCAGGTCTTGAGCTTCTTCCTGAAGGAGAGGTGGTCTTGGGTCAGGCGCAGGTCGGTCAGGAGTGAGTTCCAGGTCTTGGCGGCCAGGTAGGAGAAGGACCTTCCTCCTGTTGTCGCTCTTCGGATGCGGGGGACGGCGGCGAGGGCGTGGCTGGTTGATCTGAGGAGGCGCTTGGGAGTGTAGAAGTTGATCCGGTTGTTGAGGTAGCTCGGGCCTTGGTCGTGTAGGGCTTTGTGCGCGTGGGTGAGGAGACGGAAGGTGATTCTCTTGTTGACCGGGAGCCAATGCAGCTCTCTCAGGTGTCCGGAGATGTGGCTGCGTCGGGGGATGTCGAGAATGAGTCTGGCCGAGGCGTTCTGGATCCGCTGGAGTCTCTTCTGGAGCTTGGCGGTGGTTCCAGCGTAGAGGGCGTTGCCGTAGTCCAGTCGGCTGGTGACGAGGGCCTGGGTGACCGTCTTCCTCGTCTCGGTGGGGATCCACCGGAAGATCTTACGTAGCATGCGCAGGATGTTGAAGCAAGACGAGGAGACGGCGTTTACTTGTCTGGTCATGGAGAGGGAGGAGTCCAGGATGAAGCCCAGGTTGCGTGCGTGGTCCGTCGGTTTGGGTGCGGTGCCCAGGGCGGGGGGCCACCAGGAGTCGTCCCAGGCGGAGGGCGAGGAGCCCAGGATGAGGACCTCCGTCTTGTCCGAGTTCAGTTTCAGGCGGCTGGTCGTCATCCATTCGGCTACATCTCTCATCCCTTCGTGCAGGTTGGCTCTGGCGGCGGCGGGGTCGTTGGTCAGGGAGAGGATCAGCTGGGTGTCGTCGGCGTAGGAGATTATGTTGAGGTTGTGTTGGCGTGCGATGGCCGCGAGGGGGCTCATGTAGACGTTGAAGAGGGTGGGGCTCAGCGAGGATCCTTGAGGGACGCCGCAGATGACTTCGGTGGCCTCTGACTTGTACGGTGGTAGGCGGACTCTCTGTGTTCTTCCGTCGAGGAAGGAGGTGATCCATTCCAGTGCCTTGTCCTGGATCCCGATGTTGCCGAGGCGCTGTACTAGGGTGCGGTGGCAGACAGTGTCGAAAGCCGCGGAGAGGTCCAGGAGGATGAGGGCCGCCGTCTCTCCGTTGTCCATCAGAGTTCGAATGTCATCGGTGGCAGCGATGAGGGCGGTCTCGGTGCTGTGGTTCGCTCGGAAGCCAGACTGTGAGGGGTCGAGGGATCCATTCGTCTCGAGGAAGGCGGCCAGCTGTTTGTTGACGGTCTTCTCGATGACTTTGGCCGGGAACGGGAGGAGCGAGATGGGATGGTAGTTCTTGAGGTCGGTGGGGTCTGCTGTGGGTTTCTTGAGAAGAGCGCTGAGTTCGGCGTGCTTCCAGCTCTCAGGGAAGGCGGCGGTGTCGAAGGAGGTGTTGATGATGTCCCGCAGGTGGGGTGCGATGACAGCGTCGGCCTTGTTGAAGACGTGGTGAGGGCAGGGGTCAGTCGGAGATCCGGAATGGATGGAGTTCATTGTGCGGATGGTGTCTTCGGTGCTGATCGGAGTCCAGGTGCGGAGGGTGGTGGTGGGTGGCGTTGTTGCGGTTGTGGCTTGCGTTGGTTGGTTGCTGAAGCTGTTGTGTATGTCCGCGATCTTGTTGTGGAAGTAGGACGCGAGGGAGTTGCAGAGGTCTTGCGACGGGGTGATGTCATTGTTTCCGGCGTTGGGGTTGGAGAGCTCTTTCACGATGTTGAAGAGTTCCTTGCAGTTGTGTGCGTTGTTGTCCAGCCGTTCCTTGTATGTATTTTTCTTGGTGGCGCGGATCAGTTGGTGGTGTTTCCGGGTGGCGAGCTTGAGGGTGGTCATGTTGTCCGTAGTTGGTTCCCTTCTCCAGACTTTCTCTAGGGCTCGACAGTTCTTCTTGGAGCTCTTGAGTTCGTCGGTGAACCATGGTGTTTTTCTGCTGCAGGGTCTGCTGGGTGGGGTTCTCAGAGGGGCGAGTTCGTCCGCGCAGTTGTTGATCCACTTCGTGAGGTTGTCGGCGGCCTGGCTGGGGTTCGCTGAGCTGGCGGGAGGGTGCTGGCTCAGGGAAGTGGTGAGCTGGTCGGCTGTGATCTTGTTCCAGCTTCTTCGGGCAACCTGTTGCTGGTGGTGGTGGATCGTCGTTCTTTTGAAGGTGAAGTGGACGCAGCTGTGGTCCGTCCAGTGGAGTCCTGTTGCGTGGCTGAAGGTGATGTCTTTGCTGGATGAGAAGACGGCGTCGAGTGTGTGTCCGGCGAGGTGGGTGGGGGTGGTCACCAGTTGCTTGAGTCCGAGGTTGGCGAGGTTGTCGAGCAGGCTGATGGTGTTGCGGTCGCTGTTGTTCTCCAGGTGGAAGTTGAGGTCCCCCAGGAGGATGTAGTCGGCGGAGGGGAGGGCATGCGGGCTGACGAAGTCGGCGATGTCCTCGCTGAATCGTGTGCGTGGGCCCGGGGGTCGGTAGCTCAGGGTGCCTCTGAGGGTGGTCTTCGGGTTGGTGTGGATCTGGAAGTGCAGGTGTTCAGCGGTGGTTAGGGTGTCGTCGGTGTCGGTCGTGATGCGGATGGTGTCTCTGTGGATGATGGCGATGCCTCCTCCCGTCTGGTTGGCGGTGCGGTCCCTCCGGATGATCTTGTAGCCCTCCGGGATGGCGATGGCGATGTCGGGGGCTGAGGAGGCGTTCATCCAGGTCTCGGTGAGGAAGGCAACGTCAGGGGCGGTGGTGTCGAGGAGGTTCCAGAGTTCTACGGCGTGTCTGTGGACGGAGCGGGTGTTGAGCAGGATGCACTTGAGGTGGTTGCTGCTGGTGTTCGGCTTGGCGAGTGCTGGTGCAGGGTGAGTCCGGATGCAGGTGAACTTGCAGGCGTGGCAGCTGAAGGGTCCGTGGGTGTGCTTCGGGGCGGCTCGATGACATCCTGGGATGCGGCCGGTGTTGAGTGCGATGAGATCGGCGGCGTTGTAGGTTCGTCGGGTCGGCTTCCGTCGGTGGGGGCCAGGGGTCCTGGCCCTGGGCGCGGTCCAGGCGCGGACGGGCGCAGACGGGCTTACCTTTGGCGCGCCTTCGGCGCACAATCGGTGCGCCCGCTGCGCGTCAACGCTGCGCGTTCGCACGGTCGCCATATAAGGCGAAGTGCACGGGTGGGCGGAGCAGCTGGGAGGCGGGAGCGGGGAGGGAACAGAAGGAAAAAAGGGGCGGGGTCGACGGTGGTGGCGGGAAGCGGGGGGCGGCGAGGAAGGCGGGAAACAGGGAGGAGAACGGGCAAAACTACGAAAAACAAGCACAAATGATGGACAAAAGATACGCTTAACACGGGCAAAACTACAAAAAACAAGCACCAATGATGGTCAAAAGATACGTTTAACACGGGGAAAAACTATGACAAACAAGCACAAATGATGGTCAAAAAATACGTTTAACACGGGGAAAAACTATGAAAGAAAACAAGCACAAGTGGATGACAAAACAGAACAGAGCGAACAACAGCAGGGTCAGCCGGCAGCGAGGCAGGTAGCGAGGCAGAGGGCACAGCAGAGGGGCACACGCAGCAGCTGGTGGCCGTGAGGCACGGGGGTGTCCCACAAGTGGGTCACACTCACCTGTGTCGCACGGTCGCCATATAAGGCCAAGTGCGCGGGTGGGCGGAGCAGCTGGGAGGCGGGAGCGGGGAGGGAACAGAAGGAAAAAAGGGGCGGGGTCGACGGTGGTGGCGGGAAGCGGGGGCGGCGAGGAAGGCGGGAAACAGGGAGGAGAACGGGCAAAACTACGAAAAACAAGCACAAATGATGGACAAAAGATACGCTTAACACGGGCAAAACTACAAAAAACAAGCACCAATGATGGTCAAAAGATACGTTTAACACGGGGAAAAACTATGACAAACAAGCACAAATGATGGTCAAAAAATACGTTTAACACGGGGAAAAACTATGAAAGAAAACAAGCACAAGTGGATGACAAAACAGAACAGAGCGAACGACAGCAGGGTCAGCCGGCAGCGAGGCAGGTAGCGAGGCAGAGGGCACAGCAGAGGGGCACACGCAGCAGCTGGTGGCCGTGCGGCGCGGGGGTGTCCCACAAGTGGGTCACACTCACCTGTGTCGCACGGTCGCCATATAAGGCCAAGTGCGCGGGTGGGCGGAGCAGCTGGGAGGCGGGAGCGGGGAGGGAACAGAAGGAAAAAAGGGGCGGGGTCGACGGTGGTGGCGGGAAGCGGGGGGCGGCGAGGAAGGCGGGAAACAGGTAGGAGAACGGGCAAAACTACAAAAAACAAGCACAAATAATGGACAAAAGATACGCTTAACACGGGCAAAACTACAAAAAACAAGCACAAATGATGGTCAAAAGATACGTTTAACACGGGGAAAAACTATGACAAACAAGCACAAATGATTCAGCGTAATTGAAAGGTATGGCCGGGCTATTACGTAGGGAAACAATAAGGGGCATGTAGAGATTAAACAAAAGAGGCGACAGGGAGGAGCCCTGGGGGACCCCACAGGTCGACCCTATTTTTTGGGCCGAAAAATTGGCCAAATGGACTGCCTGGAATCGCTGATGTAGGAAGGAGGAGATCCAACTAAGGGCCAGACCCTGGATACCAGCGTTACTGACACGGTCGATCAGGAGATTATGGTCGACCGTGTCAAAAGCGGCGGACAGGTCTAAAAGCCCAAGGGCCTGGGTGATTTTTTTGTCGGCTCCTCTTCTAAGCTCATCCATGACTGCCAGGATGACAGATTATGTGGAGTGGGCTGGTCTAACGTGCCGCCCAGGTTTGAGAAACTGAGAATGCTCAATGAATGAGCTGAGGCAGTTCGTAAAATGGGCCTCCAGTATCTTGCTGAGTTAGGGGAGCAAGGAATTTGGGCGAAAATTGCTCAGTACCGACGGATCGGCATTAGGTTTTTTTAGGATCGGGACGATCACCGCTTGTTTAAAGGTGTCTGGGACTATGCCTAATTTGAGGGAGTTATTCAAAAGTGAAAGGGGCGGGTCAGGACAAGCAAGAATGTGGGGGGGACAGCAGTCATTGGGGGAACCGGATTTCACCCTTTTTAGGAGGACCAGGGACTCCTCTCTGGAGATCGGGGATCTGGTCCAGCGTAGAGGGTTTTTTACATGAGGATGGAGGAGTAGTAAGGAATGTGGGGGTAGGAATATTGTTTTTAATAGCAGTGTTTTATCAATGAAAAACGAATTCAGGGAGTTGCAACAATTGCTGTGAGGGGGCAGTTTTGGCAATCACTCTGTCAAGTTGCGCGAGCTCGTCGACTATTGCAAAGATGTCTTTAGTTTTTGTGGCTGAATTTGTAATCTTTGAGGAGAAATAGGCTATCTTAGTCTGGAGGATGGACTCCTTGTAGTTTTTTAGCAAGGCTGCGTAGATGGTTCTTTCCCCATGTACATATGCTTGTCTCCATCGACGCTCAGCTTGTCTAAGTGCTAATTTCTTCTCTTTCAAATCATCAGAAAACCAGCGTTGGGCATCGTGGGGGCATTTAGGTTGGTTCTCTTAAAGGGGGCAGTCTTTTTACTGGCTGATTCAAGTCAATGATCAAGGTTAGATGCCTGGTGGCAGAGGGAACCGTGATCAGAAGGGGAACCTTGGTTAGAAGGGGAGGTGGCTGTAAGGAGTGTGCAAAGGTCAGACATTTGCTCGCTTCCAGTTCTTGCCAGAAGATTACCCACCGGAGGAGGGTTAAAAGGGGGGGTTTGGGATATACTAAATGAGATAAAATGATGGTCTGACCAGGTGCACGGGGAAACTAGTGGGGGTGTAATTTCGAGGTTGGATGTCCAGACCTGGTCCAAAATGTGATCCTTGTCATGGGTGGCCTTATGGACATGTGGAGTGTAGTTCATGCCTAATAAAATATCTGTGAATTCGACAGAGCTAGCACTTTCCTGTGGATCAGAGGGCCAGTAATTAAAATCTCAGAGTGTAATAATTCTGGCGTGGTTAATGACTAACTGGGAGATGAGTTCACCTAATAGTTGAGGAAATGAGGGCATGTAATCTGGGGGGCGATAGAAGAGGGCACAGATAAAGGGAGTTTTGGGGGATTCGAATTTTAAAATGAGGCTGTCGACCCGGGATATATTGCTGACCATCAGAGCAGTAAATCTGTGCTTCTGTAGAATGATGGCTGCTCCTCCACCCCCTGACTTGCCCAGCCTGTTGGCCTGGAGTATATAATAGCCTGAGGGGACTGCTGCTAAGATGTCGGGGTAGATTCGGCTGTGAGCCAAGTTTCTGTCAGAAGAAGGATGTCAGGTCTGTCAGAGTCGAGCAGTTGGAAGATCTCAAGTTGGTGCCTTACCATAGAGCGGGTGTTTAGGTAGATGACGTTGAGGGGTCCTAACGCTAATGGGTCAAGGTGGGGAGGGCCCGGAGGGTTTTTGTTGGCAGAGGGAGTGCCCTGCCCGGTGGACCTGAGTGAGAGCTCAGGAAATGAGTCCGTAGGCGATACAATGCCTGACTTCCTGACCGACGCCCTGACGCCTGGACTGATGGGCCAGTTACCATGGAGTGTGTGTAGCTGGAGTGCAGTGTAGATGATAGAAGGGGCATATTGACTGGCCCCTGGTCCCGGGCGGGCGCGGACGGGCGCAGACGGGCTTGCCTATGGTGCGCCTTCGGCGCGCTCTGTATTGAGGCGGCATTTATATAGAGGGCGGTGAAAACACTAGACTGCCAACCACCTGGAACTGCCTGTTTTCTCTCCACTCAATCGGGATTTCAAGCCCGCGGTGGACCGGGGAATAAGGCTGGGGGTGGGGCTTGGGCAAGAGCAGCAATCACTCAAGCATAAGATATCCGGACGGGTTGAGGGCAACTCAACATTTTTTATGTATGAAACCTATTAGATTTGCGCAGCACAATAGGATGTTGTTGGAAATTATGTAATGGTGGTTAACAAGAAAAATTTTCTTTGAAGATGAACTGTTCCAAAAAGAACAGGAAATGGCCACGAGCACCTTCTTCGCCTTGAGTTATGCTAATTTACATCTAGGCAGTTGGGAGGAGCAGGTGTTCAGAGGACCGACAATGGTATATTGGTCAGAGAAATTGATATTGTGGCTAAGATTCATTTATGATGTTTTCGTACTGTAGCAGGGTAACGAAACAGAAGCAGATCACTTTGTGTTAGAACTGAATACTAATGATCTGAATTTGAAGTTTGTGGAGCAGAAAATAGCAATAGAATTTCTAGCCATCAAAGTTTAGGTAGGTGAGGAGAAATTGAAAACTACGATATTTAGAAAACCAACGGCAGAAAATGAGATCCTGTATGCAAGTAGTTCTCATCCCACCCCACTAATAAAAAGTATTCCCTTTGGAAAATTCTATAGAGCAAGATGGGAATGCTGTACATTGGAAGGATATGACAAAATAGAGCAAGAGATGAAATCCTGTTTTTTACAGAGAGGTTACTCACCATCTATTTTAGAAGCAGCCTCAAGAAAAGGAAGATGAGTAAACACGGAGAAGGCTCTGTTTAACCCTTCAGAAACCATGAGGAAGAAGGACCAACTGAGAACAGGTAGAACATACAGTTCACATATATTTATAACCACCTATTGTGTAGAACATACAAAAATTCACCAGATTTTTTGTAAGCATTGGCATTTAGACAAGGAGGACCTGATTATGGGTCAGTTAACAGTAAGGCAACCTCAGATAACTTACTCTCTTTAAGAGAGAGAAGCAAATATTCAGCAGATGCCCATAAAACAACTTGGCTTAGACCAAAGGCAGGTTTTAGAAAATGCCTGAAATGTAATGCCTGTAAGAACGGGAGAATATCACCACTCTCACAACAGCCTTTAACAAAACCATCAGGATAAAAGGGAACTTAACATGCAGAACATGTTACCTGACCCCAGAACACCCCCCACGCCGCACGGCCCCTCAGCTGTGAGTGCGTCTCTGCCCCCGGCGCCACAGGTTCGCCCCTGGCCTCGGTGTCCCCCCGCCGCTACTTTCTCCTTTTTCTCCGCTGTTGCCCACACTTATGACCTAATTTGTGCATTATTGTCTGTTTTAGTAGGTATTTCTGTTTTCCTCGTAGTAATTGTATCCCTGCCCTCTGGTCTGTCTCCCTGCCGCTACCTTCTCCTTTTTCTCGGCTGTTGCCCATACTTGTAACTTAATTTGTGCATTATTGTCTGTTTTTAGGTATTTTCTGGTTTCCTCGTAGTTGTCGTATCCCTGCCCTCTGGTGTGCCCCCTCCGCTCCCCGCTTCCCGCAACTGCTCCCTCGTAGCCCCGCCCCCTTTCCTTTCTGTACCCACCGCCCATTGGCCGCCCCGCTCCCGCCTCCCAGCTGCTCCTCCCTCCCACTTTGCCTCATATGGAGGCCGCGCGGCGACCGCGCGCAGCGGGCGCGCCGTTGGCGCAATGAAGGCGCCCAACGCCAGGACCCCTGGCCCTCGACGAGACCTGCCCACCCGACGAACTTACCGCGCTGCCACCCTCCACGCACTCAACGCCAGCCGGAACCCCGCCTGCTACCGAGCCACCCCGAAACGGACCCACGGACCCTTCACCTGCCAAACCTGCAAATTCGCCTGCCTCCGACCCTGCCCGGCACCCGCCAAGCCTAGCACCAGCAACAATCACCTCAAATGCATCCTGCTCAACACCCGCTCCATCCACAGGCACGCCGTCGAACTCTGGAACCTCCTCGACACAACATCACCAGACGTCGCCTTCCTCACAGAAACCTGGAGGAATGCCTCCTCAGTCCCCGACATTGCCATAGCCATCCCGGATGGCTACAAGATCACCCGGAGGGACCGCGTCAACCAAACCAGAGGAGGCATCACCATCGTCCACAGAAACACCATCCGAATCACGACCAACTCCGACGACACCCTAACCGCCGCCGAGCACCTTCACTTCCAGATACACACCGACCCCAAGACCACCCTCAGAGGCACTCTCATGTACAGACCCCCGGGACCACGCACACAATTCAGCGAAGCCATCGCAGACTTCGTCAGCCCGCACGCCCTAACCTCCTCAGACTACATCCTAGGGGACCTCAACTTCCACCTGGAGAACAACAATGACAGCAACACTGCCACCCTGCTGGACAACCTCGCCAATCTCGACTCCAGCAACTGGTGAACACCCCCACCCACTACGCCGGCCACACGCTTGACCCCATCTTCTCCTCCAGCAAGCACATCTCCTTCAGCCACGCCACCGGACT